>NC_085931.1:32023125-32635458 GCF_028885625.2 Pongo pygmaeus | reverse complement strand
GCACAACCCAGCTGTACCCCAGGGTCCAGAACAGACCCAGCATGGCCTAGGCTGCTCTCCAGCAACCCCTAGATACAGGGCCCCACCGGGGACCTGCCCACAGCCACATGACCACCTACTTTCAAGGGTTCCTTCTCAGAGGCCTCTCCTGCAGAGCTGGTGGCCCGTGGCCTCCGCTCCCTCCGGTCCACCGTGGAGTATCCGTCTGTAGATGGGGTAAGGTGGGGCATGAGGGGCACTCTGAGGGGAGCCCTGTAAGAGCAGATCTCCCTCTCAGCCCAGACACAGGGGACTCGTGGGACAGGGGCTTTGGGAGACAGCCCCCACCCACCCTGTCCTGGAGATCCAGGCTGGTGCCAGCTCTCACCAACACCCTGCCAAATCTCCAGACTCCCCTCCACTTGTGGGTCAGAGCCCCTGGCTGAGCACTAATCCCTCTCTAGCTTCCCTGTACCTCACTCTCTGAGCACCCCTAAACCAAATATCTCTCCTCCACCCAGCACCAACTACACCCCATAAAACCAGCAGGCCCACCTCAGGCCTTGGTCCCCTCCCGGCACAGAAAACCAACCACACTGCATCTGCACTCACCTGGGCCAAGCGCGTCCATGGGGATCACATCCCGGCTGCCAGTTTTCTCGCCCTCTGCAAGGCAGGAGGAGGAGGCGGGCTGCATGCGGCAGCCAGAGGGGATCGGGGCAGAGAAGCCCACACGGGGCTGGCCCAGGTAGCCCTAGAGGCTCTGTCACTAAGTTGCCCAACCTCTGCCAGCTGAGAGCCTCACCCCAGCTTGACAACAGCGCGGATGCTGTGGGAAGGGAGTAGCCAAGACGCAGAGGGCAGGGAAAGTGGCCTATGGAAGCCGTCTCAGTGGGAGGCCTGGCTCCTCCTTCACCCTCACCCAAGGGTCAGGCAACTGGGACAGCTGGGGTCGCCACCCTCTAGGCTCCCTAACTTCCACCACTCACCAAGGCTCTTGTCCACCAGTGGCAGCGTGCTGTCATCGAAGCCCCCAGGACTCGGTGCTCCCTTAGGCCCCTTGGCAGTAGCAGCAGCTGACTGAGACATAAAACACAGACACAGGGTGAGTGAAGCACATAGAGTGGGAATAAGGCAAAGTGAGCACGGAACGGAGGGAAGGCCAGGGAAGCCGCACCTGGAAGCGCGCCTTGGTCCAACCATCTTTCTGCAAGGTACCACGCAGCTCCTTGTAGCTCCACACTGTCTGCAGCACATGTGACGCCGCCTTCGCTTCGCGTACCGATTGGCTGTGGGGCCGGGGGCGGGGTCAGTGGCGGCACCTCCCCCACCTCCCCGGCTCCCCAAGCCACCGACCCCGCCCCTCCACACCTGGAGGCGACGAGAGCCACCAACGCTGGCACCCCGCGTGCCTGCAGGAGCGAGCGCGCGTTATCCAGGCTGTCGGACACGATTTCGTGGATGGTGTTGAGCACCGCCACCACGGTGTCTTCCTCCAGGCGGGCCCCCGGTCGCGGCGGAGCCTGTGCATTGCGCACATTCCGCACAAGCTCGGCCATGGCGTAGCTCCCTGAGGGACAGGACTAGGTGTCAGGACACACCTCTGTCCCACCTCTCCAGGAAGGAGCAGGGATCCGGCGAGGGGCACTGCCAGGAGAGCCCCTGGAGACCGCCACAAGCAACCCTGTGAGCAGGGCGCTGAGCTTCAGAGACAGGGCCGGGGGTGCTGGAGCTACCTAAGTTGGGACAGCGCCCAAGCGAGAGGGCCGGGGCCTGGACTCCCAAACCACTCATCCACCAAGCCCCTCCAATGGGACCCCGGAGCTGCAGGCACAGTTCGGTGCCCAGGCGTGGCTTTGCAGGCGTCCTCACCGATGAGGTCTTTGTTGCGCCGGTCCAGCGAGAGGTTGCGCAGAGCGATGGCGACGGCGCGCACCACCTTGTCGGTCTCAGACTGCAGCAGTTCCACAAGCACCGGCAGCCCGCGCTCTTTGCGCACTGTGGCGCGGATGTACGTGGCCCACTGCGGAGGCGGGGAGAGAGTTGCTCAGACATAAATGCCAGGCACTCTCCCACCTCCAGACGCTGACCGCTCTTCCTCCAGCTGGACCTTCCTGCTCCCGTGCCCGACAAAGCCCTACCCCAAAAGCTCAACGGCACCTCCACCGAGGCTTTCCCACCGTCCAGGGTGCACGCATTGCCCGCAGCCCATGCACCTCTTGGATTTTGGGGTGGTGTTGTGGCCCCTCCTTTCCCCGCCAGCAGAGGCAGGAGCTGCACCAGTGAGGTGCCTGGGATTCCCTCTCTCAGGACTTGCCCACCCTGCCAGACCTGGTCCCTCACCATCCAGTTGCCGGCACTGAGGTTCTGCAGAGCGCCGGCGGCAGCCTCCAGGGTGTTGAAGTTCCGGCTCTCCGTGAGAAGGGAGAGGTAGAGACGTACCACCTCGGGCTGGTACAGCAGCTCAAAGCCTAGGTGCAGGGCAACCGCCACCCACAGTCACCCAGAATCTGCTCTCATCCATCATACCCCTCCCGCTTCCCGCTTCAGAGCTCCCAGGGCGCGGGTGAGCTGGGGCCAGGGATGGGTGTGGATGAGTCACGTAATATTTACTATCAACATATAGTCACCCAAGGGGAAAAGCATTCCCATTTCACAGAGGAGCAAACTGAGGCTCAATCAGTTGGACCTGCCTGGCAGCAGGAGCATCCAGGAGGCCTGGGGTGGGGAGGGAGGCGTCAACCAGGAACGCTCTCCTAGCAACAAGACCCGCATTTCCCGGTATGTCCCTGAAGCTATGCATCCTGGCCACGCCCCTGGCAATAGGGCCCACCGTCCCTGGCAACAAGACCAGCATTGGCCGGTAACTGAGAGTTGTGTAACCAAGGCCACACCTCTAGCAAGAGGACCGGCTTTCACCAGTAACTGAAGCTGTGCAGAGAGCTACGCCCCCTAGCAATAGGGCCCACCCTCCCCCACTGACAATAGAACCCACCCTCTGTAAGTCAACTGATGCACTGCAACCAGGGCAGCTGCCCTAGCAACAGGAGGCACTCTTCCTGGCAACCACTCCAAGTTCCTGGGCAATTGAGGCGCCGTCCTGCTGCTCTGCCCAGTGCTCCAGAAATGAGAGGTCAAGACAGCCTTCCAAGCTTGCCTGTCCCCAAACTGGGGCTTCAGCCTGGCTTGGGTACTACCTCAATCTCCCCTGTACCTGCCCAGTGACATTGCATCACCCCCTCACCAGTCCTCATGCCCCATGCTCCCTCTACTCCTGCCCTGCTGGGCTTTCTGCTCCAACACACTCCAAGCACACTCCCCGCTGGGGTATCTGCATGAGCCCTGCTCTGCCTGTAATGCTCCCCCATAGCCCTCCTGCGGCTGGAGCCCTCCACCCTGGTGACATGCAGGCTCTTCCAACTGGCTAGGCCCCACCAGGACAGACCTCTCTCTCAAGCCAGATCCCAGCATACAACCCAGTAGGCACTGCCCTGCCCCTGCAGCTGTCCGTCTGGTCCACTCTCTGAACCTGGATGTGAGCATGCCCGCCTGGCTCCCAGCCCCCTCAGATGAACTCAGCTTTGTGGCTAACACAGGAGGCCCTGCCTCCACTGGAGGCGTCCCTCCAAACCTTCCCACCTCTTACACGCCATGAGGCTGAGCAAGCCCCTGGCCTCTCTGTGCCTGTCTCCCCCAACCTTGTCTGACATGACCCATGGCACTGCCTCCCATTCTAAACCCTCGGCAGGTGTCCCGGTGCTGAATCACCCTCCAGGAAATCCTGCACCTACGGGCCTGTTTCCCCATCTGTTCCCTGAGGCCCTCCAGGCCTGCTTGATGGCCCAAAGCTTCACTACCAGGGCAATCCTGAGCCCAGACATCCCCCAGTGGAGCTGGCTTCATCTCAGCCCACTCACCTTTGGCGGCCTCAGTTCGCTTGGGCAAGTCTAGCGTGTCAAAGTTCCGGTCCATCTCACCATCCTTCTTTCCTGGAAGGGAAAGGTGGTGAGAGGTGAGGTAGACCCCATATGGGGAATGGGTGTATCAGGAGAGTTGGGCACAGTTCTCTCCTACCCAGGCCCCAAAAGGCACCCCCATGTCCAGGCCTGGGCACCTGTGGGAGTGGAGCACCGTTGTCAGAGTTTGGGCAGACAGTTTAGCCTAGGGGTAGGAGTTGGTGGCAGTGGGGCCTGGGGATGTCCCAGCCCTGCCCCTAGGACTTATCTCCCACCAGGTGCTGGGAGCTGTACCACAGACCCTCCCGGTGGCTCCCTTACAACTGCCAGGTATGTAGACTGAGGGAAGCCTCCTGGCTGGATGGTAGGTGGATACAAGCCAAGAAACTGAAGGCTGACCAGGACAAGACTCACTTGGGTCACACAGTAAGGCAGAACTAGGGGGAAACTCCCCCAGCTGGGGTCAGGACATTGTCCCAGGATCTACTAGCCAGGAGAAACCCCACAGCAGCCCACTTAACATTTGTGTAGCCCTGGCTTGCACACCTCTGTGACAGTGAGCCCACTGTCAGCCACTCTCCCCATGTCAGATGATGCTTCTACCCCTTCAGAAGGCAGCAGAGTGGAGCCAGATGACCTGGGGTCCCTGCCCTGCTCACCCGCATGGGACCCTGGTATCCCTGAGCCACATGATGCCCCATTCTATCAGAGAAACAGACTGCTCCTTGGTGCCCCTAGAGACAAGTACCCCCGGGCCCTTCCCACTCTTGGCTCTGCCCAACTCTGCCCAGGTAGGCAAGTCTGAGGTTACAGAATGAGCCCCGTGGCCTTCCCACCTGCCACTGTCATAAAGATGGCAGCCCGAGTGATGAAGCCAAGGGTGGGGCAGGGCCCTGGGGCTGGAACGTGCTCGCCTCTTCCCAGGTGCCCACTGCACATGCCAGGCCTGGAGAGCAGGATAAAAAGGGACTCACCTTGGTGGAACCACTCCTCTGGGAGGCCGGAGGAAGCAGAGGAGAGAGGAGAGGAGCCTGAACAGGCAGCACTCATCACCCCCCCATGCCCTCCCGGAGGCCTCAGGTTCCCACTGCACACCCTGGATCAAGCAGGCAGCATGTGGAACCTCATCCCATCATTTCTGGGCGCTGAGCACCCACCAGGGGGACAAGAAGAGGGAGGCCTGGGGTCAGTGGGGCAGGGGCAGGTGGCGTACAGGTCCCCCACAGCTGCTGGGGAGGTCTCGGGAACCTATACTCTGCTAGTGCGGTAGAGAAGGTGTGCAGGGCATCTTGCCCAGGCAGATGGGGGGCTGCCCCACAGGTTGGTGGCAGTCTACAGCTATTCTGTGAACACTCAGCAGGCAGCAGCCATGGCTCTTTCCCAACTCATGGGCGAGTGGAACTCTCCCCGGAGTAGAGAGACTGGCTCTGGGCATCGGTTGGTTTCCCTTGTGTACTCCCTGGGGGGTCCCACAGTGTAGATGGGGAAGGTTGGACCTGGGCCCCATCAACCATATGACCCAGGGCAGTCCAGCCTCCTTGACTCCCGGCTTCCCTGCCTGCCTGTTGGGGGCTGACCAGGTGTCCTCTAGCCTCCATGATGGGGTGCTGTGGGTGTACAGAGAGCCTTCCGCTGGGGCAGGAGTTGAGATGGTACCCCAGTCCACCCCACCCACCTTTGGCCTTCTTGCCACCAAAGCAGCTGGCATCATCCCGCCTCCGGCGCTGGGAGCCTACAGCACTGCCCAGGGGCCCGGGCTCGGCCTCCTGGTACCTGTCGGCCCCGGGCACCTCCTTGTGCACGTGGTAGGACAGGTTCCGCATGATGCACACGCAGTTCTCCACCGACTGCAGGGAGAGGTGAGTGGGTGGGGCAGGGCACCCTAGGCACAGGGCTGGCCCTCAGGAAAGACTGGTCACAGCTGGTGTGCATGAGGGCACCGGGAGCAAATGGACAGGGAGGCCTCAGTGGAGGGGAGCAAAAGGGCGGTAACCACCAGGGAGGGTCCATGGGAGGAAGCCTCTGCCTCATGGCGCACCTTCTGCCTGCAGGACGGTGCCCACTTCAGTGTGGTCACTGAGAAGCGCGCCACACCCAGAACGCCGCCCCAGACCACAAGCCCATTCCCCTGTGCTGCTCCCACAGTTCCAGCCTCCTGGGACCTGCATGATCGTCTCTCCAGCCCTTGGTATGAGGCTGTGACCGTCCCTGCCCACCTTGTTGTCAGTGTCCTTCCGGCCCACAGCCGACTGCAGGGCATGCAGGAGCGCGTCCACCAGCCCTTCACACTCCCGGAGTCGCCGCCGGGCCTCAGCACCATCAGAGCTCACATTCCTGTGTGGCCAAGAGCAGGCCAGGTGACCCCTGGCTACCAGAAACTCCCCAGCCCCACCCTGGCCTTGTGGGCTTGTCTTCATCTGCAAAATAGGCCCTGCTGCTGCCCTCCTCGCACTAATGGGAAAGGACCCCACAGCCTGGAGCTCAGTGGAAGGGTAGAAGCTAACTGCCCCCAGGCCTCAGGAGGGGAGCCCTGGCAGATAGCTATCTTGGCTGGGGATAGCTGGGCAGGGAAAGACAGGGCTTCCCTGCCTCCCAGCTGACCTGGAAAGGGACAGGTGCACTCAGAGAGACCTGAACCTGTGCAAGGGCAATTCTGGGTCCCTCGCCACCCCAGTGGCAGCTCTGGGCCCTACCTTACCCCAAGGTCAAGAGCCTGCAGGGCTGCGGGGGAACACCCTGATGGACAAGCAGGACTGTGGGGACCCAGGACTCTGTGGGGTCAGCAGGGCCTCCCAGGGGTAGGAGGGGAAGGGCAGAGGTCACAGGTGGCTGGGATGAGCCTCCCAGGCAGATGAACAGGAAGGTCCCAGCTCCCCCTCTGGCTGTCAAGTGATGGGAAGGTAGGTGAGAGCTGGGCAGGGCTATGGTACCACAAAGACCCCTCCAGAGGGTGCCCCTGGGAAGACTGGGGCACCATGTGGGGGTGAGGACAGCCCCATCAGGCCCCACTTCTCATCCACAGGATTTGTGCCACAGCTCTGAAGCTCCTAAGCTCTGGTGCTCCTAAGCTCGCCGCCATCTTCCACACTATCTGGGACCACGAGGACAGGGCCTGGTGTGCATGTGGGCTTTAGCACCAGGCCTGGTCCACACCTCAGGCAGCCCGACGTGTTCTTGAAGACAGTTGTCCACTCAGCGTCCCGTGGCTTGGAGTCCTCGTTGGGCTCACTCTCCCATCCTGAGTGGGGCACGATCACCTCGTGGGTCAGCGTCTGCAGGCCATGGTCAATGATGACCATCTTCAGGGGCTCATAGGATGACAGGTTCCACAGGGTGCCTGTGGGGTAAGATTGGCCCATCTGTGCTGACCATATGCACCGCCTGCCTACCTCCCCGGGTGGCCACGCTCAGGACCTGTCCCACTCTCCTCATGTCCCAGCTCACACAGAACAGTAGGAAGTAACAAAAGCCGTGAGTGGTTCTGGGGGACACCCAGTACTGGTTTCCAGCTAGGAAGGAGCCCCAAAGGGGAGGAGGTGCAGAGGAGGGTGTGGCAGTGCTGTCCCGTCCCACCCATTCCCTGCCACGTGGCAGGTGGCACCAACACTCCTGAGGCCACAGGGCCTCACAGAGACACGGTGACCCTACCTGTCCCTCAGCTCTCACAAGGCACAAGCCCCATCACTGCACTGCTGGGGTGGGAACCAAGGAGGTGGGTCCCAGGAGAGTTTCTGTGGGGGCAGGAGGTGAGGGGACATGCCTGAGGGGCCCAGTGTCAGCCTCCCCGCTATGGTAGAGACTGGGGAACCTGTCACAGTGTCTGGGCCTGATGCCTGGCTCCTGGGGCAAGCGTCTCAGCAGCTGCACTCCTGCCTACCGGGTGCTTTCCCAGGTGGTCGCAGGCCGAGTGGCCTCGCTCCTCCCGGGTTGAGCCTCACACTCTTCTCTTCCCAGGGGATGTGGGTATGGCCAGGTCCCACTCACCAGTGACAAGCTCGCGGACCTCGTTGTCCCGGGCAGCCCGCAGCAGGCGCACCAGGGCAGGCACACCACCGCAGTCCCGGATGGCGGCCTTGTTGTCAGTGTCGCGGCCATAGGAGAGGTTGCGCAGTGCCCCACAGGCCCGGCGCCGCACCTCAGCCCGCGGGTGATCCAGCAGTGCCACAAGCAGCGGCAGCCCCCGCAACTGCCGTACACGCCGCTTGACACCCTCGTTCTCAAAGCACAGATGCTGCAGGTAGGCAGCCGCATTGGCCTTCACGGGGTCCACGGGGTGCCGCAGCATGGCCAGCACCTCAGGCAGCTCAGGGTCCCGCCAGCGCGGCTCCTTGCGGGCGCTATCCACTGAGGGCGAGCGCCGCACCAGCCGGTCCAGGCTGCCCAGGCTGCCCCGTTCAGGCTGGGCCAGGGGCGCCGTCACCGTTGGGAACGCAGGCCGCTCGTCCGTCAGCTCGCCGCCATCATCTGCTGTGTCCTCGTAGGCCCTGCACAGGCAAGTGGGGCGCGTGGACATCGTCACAGCAGCCGCCAGCCCTGCCTCTGAGCTGCCCCATCACACCTTCTTCAGGACTGCAAACTCACCCAGCAAGGCTGGGCTGAGAGCACCTGTATCTCGGCCCGGAGCATGGTGGGGACACAGAGAGTCATGCACCAGCCCAGTGAGAACCAATTCAGAGCCAAATGCCAAACCCCAGCCAGCGGCTATCAGGACCCAGGTAACCCTCCCAGGACAGCAAGCTCACTCACTGCTGTCACCGGGCAGTTTCCCGATCCTGAGCAAAACATGTTTCTGTGCGACATCTGCTATGGCTGCTGGAAAGACCGTCTCACCTCCCTTCCACAAAACCACCCCATCTTCCATGAGGCCCATCTCTGGCTGTGCCAGGATGTAGGGGAGTAAATGGCCTCTCCGCATGAAGCCATCCCAGCAGGACCACCTGAGGGGTATTCAGGCCACCAGCCCCTTGGGGCACAAGATCTCCTTAGCTCTCAGTAGCCCTGTGGGTTGCTGTCATCAAACCCCCTGCCCTGAGGCTAGGAGTGACGGTCAGGTGACTTGGCCAGGGTCACACAACAAAATCCAGACCCGGGCTGTGGTCACATCCCCACTCCAGAGATGCAGAAACTGAGGGCAATGGGGACAGAACCAGGGGCTGTGACAAGGGCCAGGGCTCTGGGTTCTGGTTACCCAGAGTGTGGCTGGAGCAAGGCCAGTGGCCGGCACTCTTCCCAGCTTTTCCTGGGCCCTGGGCCTGCAGGACAGTGCCCAGCCGAACTCCTACCATCCCAGGGTCCACCTTTCTTCTGTCCCTGACGAGAGCCAAGGCCAATTCAAACTAACGTGCATGACTAACTCAACTGCAGCCACTTGACAAGTGGGGCACTCTGTAGTTGGGGGGTGGACAGCGGACTTCCCAGAGGAGGTAGCCACAGGGGACCGGGTGCAGCTCACCTGGTATGAAGGCCCCGCCCACACTCAGGCCTCCTCCTCGTGGCCGTGCCATAGTCAGGCTCCAGCTCAGGGCCACCCTCGTCATCAGCGGCCAGGCTGCGCGTGTCATCCTCCAAGCCATACGGCTCTGCCTGGAAGCGCTCGGGCAGGGAGCGGCCACCTGGTGGCCCAGGCTCAGGACCCACCGGGAAGGCTTCCCGGTGGCCAGGCAGCGTGAAGCAGCCATTACCAGGGCCTGGGCCAAGGAGGCCCACATGTGGGGGCCGCATGCCCAGCCCTCGGGACAGGCTGCCATAGCTGGTGCTGTCCCGGGGCTCGGGGCCTTCGGGAAAGCCACTCCCGCTGCTGAGGTAGGCTCGAGAGAGTGTGGCCGCTGGGCCACCACCACGCAGCAGGAAATGCCGGTCCAGGGCACCATCTGCAAAAGGGCCTAGTGGGGGGCCGCCATCCAGCAGGGGGAGTCCGTCTGGGCCTACGGGCACCTGGCGTACTGTCCGAGTGGTCACCGTCTTGACAGTCTTGGTGACCTGGTGGATGGATAGGCAGGTAGGTGGGGTAGCACGAGAGGCCTAGAAACTGCTTTGCTGGGATCTGGCTGGCCTTAATTTCCCACTCGAGCAATGAGAGGCTCCAGGTGGCAAGCTTCCATGTCAACTCTGCAGGTGGGACAGCTGCAGCAGCCTGGCCCTGCTCACCCACCCACTGCCTGGGCCTGGCCATACCTTGGTCTCGGTGCGCCGGGTCGTGCCATCTTCGGATGTGACAATAGACACATGGGAAGTGGGCGTGCCGGGGTCCTCCTCCACCGTCACGGTCTCCTCCAGCACATCAGGTGCCTCCGGCATCGTGGCCAGTGAGGCCTGGCTGCCTGGGCTCTGTTCCTGGGGCAAGGAGGGACACTGGTGGGCAGGCCTGCTGCTCAGTCATCCCTGGAGTGCGGGTCCCCACACACAGCAGCTCTGCCTCAGCTCATGCTGGCCAGCACACCAGGGTGCCTTCCTCCTGGTCCTGAACCCACCCACCCCAAGGCCTGTCTCGGCCCAAGCTGACAAGGACAGCAATAAGTTCTTGCCCTCTGAACATCGAGGTGCTAACCCTGTCCTGGGACCCCATCCTGGGAGGACCCTGGGGCTGGACCCCCATCTCAGGTCTCCTCAGGCTGAGTTGGCAGATAAGGACACAGACCCTGGGGGTGAAGTCTAGAGGGCCCTCCCCAAGCTACATGGCCTGGCTGCCACAGGCTCCTCCAGGCTCCAGGAGGTGCCAGTGAGACCTGCAGGATGCCTTCCTGATGTCAACCACCACCCCTAGCTGGGACATCATGGCGTCCTGGGGCCTCCTCCCTCACCTGCCCCAGACACCTTGAGTATAGAAGCCTTATGGAGGCTGTTTCAGCACTGCCTACTGACTCCTGTGGCCACATTAAGGTTCCCGCCACTAACGCCAGCCAGACGCCCTCAAGGGACAGAAATACACAGTTCCCAGAACACCCCATGCACCTGCAGCACCAATATGTCCTTATTCCTTCCAGCCCAGACATTCTTGAGTGTTGTGTAGGCACAGGCTTGCCCTACCTCGGGCCAGTGGCTGGCGCCCCCAGTGAATGAGACTCTGGGCATCGTATCAGAGACCAGACACAGTAGGTTTGAGCCTATGGGTGCCCTTGCCACCATTCTGCGTGGGGTGACGACACTGGAATTCTAGGCAAGACAACTCTGGACTGAGACTTTTCTATCCACATGCCTACTGATTGGACTTGCCAGTGGGGAAACTGAGGCTCAAAGAGGATAGGCTGGCCCACATCAAAGCCAGGCCCAACCCCTGCCGCACTGAGTGGCTTGAGGACCTGAGACCCACAGCCTGCCCCGGGCCTCTGACTGCACAGGTGCCTGGCCCCAGGGCCACATGGCACCAACATCCGGGGATCGGCATCTAGCCAGGATGGGCAGGAGCTGAAACCCAAGCCCTGGTGGGTGGGTGAGGGGGAGCACATTCCCAGGCAGCCAGGGCAGGGTCAGCAGGAGGACAGGTCCCGCTTTGTGGCCCAGGCCCCTGGTCCCTGCACAATGGGTCCCTTGCCTGGGCCCCCTGGGGCCTGCACAGACACCAAGCTCTGCCAGGCTCCAGAGGCAGACTCTGCCCATTCTTGGGCCTGGGAGGTGAGCCAGGTTAGATGCTCAGCGCTGCCCTCAAGACCTGCCTGCCAAGGCCCGTGGGCTGGGAAGCCTCCCCAGGTCAGGGTCCTATCCTGGGGGAATACTTGACCCCCAAATGCATGCAGTGCAGATGTCCAGGAAGGGGCCTGCACCAACATCTTAGGACAGGTGTATCCCTCAGACTGACAGAGGAAAGAGGTGGCCACAGATGGCACCTCCCACCCCCTCTCCCACGGGCAGGGTCTTGGAGGATGACAGATAACTTCACAGATGGGGAAACTGAGGCCTGGCAGGGGGAGAGGATTTACCTAGAACTTCACAGTCCAAGTGGGATTTCAAGCACCCCCAGAGAAGGCAATCTGGCAAGGAAAGCTTTGGGCCTCATCTCGCCCTCAGTCTTGAGATGTAGGTGGAATGCTTGCTGCGGACCTGGCTAGGAAAAGGGGACCTGTTCCCTGGGAAAAAGAAATAGACTGAGGCCTAGAGTGGGGACAACTGGCACGCTGCCAGGCAGGGCAGGCTGGGCTCTTCTCCAAAGGCACTGGGGAGCTGGGACTGCTCTGAAGCAGGAGAAGGCTTGTGTGGCCCATCACTGCTGGGGCTGGGCTGCCCCATCTGTATCTGGCAAATGTGTGTCAGGCCCTGAGCTCTCTCCGCTGGGCCCTGGGGGGTGCTCATCAGAGTTCAAGCAGGGGCCCAGGCACTGAGGGGCTGCAGTTCTGGCGACAGAGTAAGGAGGGTATAAAGCAAGACTGAGGGGACGTTACCCAGGACACTCTGCCAGTGGGATGTAGCCCCTCATATATATATATATTTACATCTATTAAAGACTCAGAAAAAAGCCCCCTCTTCCCTAGCTAGGCAGTGGGGGTAAGGGGGAGAGGAAAAGGGGAGGACATCTCAGGACCCCGATGCCACTCTGTGGCCCAGCTTATCCCTCCCACCAAGGCTGTGGTGAGGGTCTGACAGGCAGAGCTTGGGTGGTCCAGGAGAGCCACGCCCCCGCAGCAAGACCTGGCAACCCTGCGGCACCACCCATCAGCCCCGGCCTAGCAGCCCCGCAGTAGGATCCAGAGGCCCCAAGAGTCCCTGCTGGCAAATGACCTCAGGGAGCTAAAAACGAGCGATGACTTCACCCGGTGGCAGGAGCATGAGTCAGCCAGTGATCACAGGAAAGCCCGGCCCCCGCTACACATGCCCAGGCACACACACATGCATATACATGACCCCTCAGACAGGGACACATGCATGTACATGCACGTGTGTGAGTACCCAGCCCGGCACAGGCCAAGCACATCAACCTGTGTGCTCTAACAGCACCCCAAGGGCACGGCGCCCACTGTTTCCAGAGGCACACTCGTGAGCACACAGCCTCCTGTCCTCCACCGTGTATCGGAGACCCTTATCCATGCAGGGCCTCACAGAGTCTCAACACACAGGGGCCACCAACTCTGCCAATCACCTCCCCAACATCCACTCTGGGAGTCTCAGAGCTGGCTGGCAGATGGAGAAACTGAGGTGTAGAGTAGTGAGAGGCCCATAGCCATCTGGTAGCTCAGGTCTCTGCAACATCTTTAGGGTGGGGCTGTGGAATGGTGGGCTGACTCTCAACAGAGGAGTTGGCTGCAGTCCCTGGATCCCTGTCTGGCCCCAGTGTCCATGTCTGACGTGCACCTGCCCAGGCTGGCCCACTCTCAGGGACCCTGGCCCTGCAGCCCCACATAGCCTCTGCCTCAGACCCAACTCTGCGCTGTTCCCCTCTGTACCCCAGACATGGGCTCTACCCTGAACACCCCACCTCCAGCCCAACCCCACATGCTGCAACCTGTCAGTCGTCTCTCATCACCCCCTCCCCATCTGGGGCCCCATCCTTGCTCCTCTTGCACCCCGCCCGGCCTCCCAGCACTCATTCCTCCCTTGGCTCTTCAATCTCTGGTGCACCAGGTCTGGGGCCCCCAGGACTGGCCCGGAAACAGGCTGCTGCCCAGGCCTGGGGTTTCCCATGAGCTCCCTTGGGCTTGTGGGAGGAGCCAGAGTGGCCAGGGAGCTAGACTACCTACCCCTGCTCACAAGAGGGTCCCGGGAACACAGGGCTGAGCCCAGCATAGGGGCTCTGGGCCCCATCACGAACCTTCGGCTCAGCTTCTTCACAAGGAGGTGGGAAGGACAGAGGGGCTGGGGTCATGGGACACGCTGGGTAGCACCAGTCCCATCTTTGTGGCAAAATGCAAGGAACACAGGAAGCAGAAAAGCAAGATTGGACCAACACACAGAGGGATGCTGGGGCACAGGTGGCTGGGCCCTGGTCCCATAGTACTTATCTACCCAAACCACCGGACTTCACAGATGCACAACCACGGTCTGTGTCCTGAAGAACAGACTGCAGGGGCAGGCCCCTCCCCTGTCCAAGGCCTGGCTAGCATACACAGAGAAGGAGCTAAGGTGAGATTGCACACCTGGATCCCACACCTGCAGGCCAGGCTCCCAGAGGGCAGGAGGTGGCTGCTGTCAGATGGATGAATGAATGAATCTCCTCCATCCCCATTATGGCCCTCCCAGGTAGAGTCCAGGACAAGCCAGGCTGGCATCTCCCACCAGGCAGCAAGCCCTTGGCCACCACAAAATGCCCTTTCCCTTGGTGCCACAGCTTCTGACCAGTCTCCAGGACCTGGAGCTTACTTCTCCACACAGCAGTGCACCTGCCAGGGCGTGGCCCCAGGCAGAGAAGCCAAAAAGCCAAGCTGGGGGAGCAAGTTTGGGGTGGGAGAGCAGGGCCGACTGTCATCCACCTCAGCTTCCCCAAGCTCAGTTCGGGGTCATCAGACACACTGTGACCATGGACTTCCCAAAAACTGGTCCCTCCATCTCTGAGGGCCAGACCCTGGGGGCCACACCAGGGCCGTACGACAGACAGGGGCCTGGCTGCCCAGGTAGGCAGGTGTGTGGGAGACCTGCCTCCCACCACAGAGGGTCTTGGCTGGTCTCTCCTCTGCTCAGTCTCCCTGCCTGTTACTGAACCCAGCACTGCTCTGAGCAGACGGCAAACTGCCTATGCCTCCCCCCACCTCAATGCTGAGAGGGGGAGGACCCTGTTTTCCTTAGAGATCTCCTCCAGCATCCATTAGTGGGCAGGGCCTGTCTCTACCCCTCCCATCACGTGCGCCTCGGAGGCAGAGAAGACTTCCATTAAAGCTCCGGAAGCTCCTTTGCAGGTCCCGGGAGTCAGAGCCGGCGCAGGGGGTGTGGAGGGGAGAGGAGGAACCCTCTCAGGGAGCAGAAGGCCTACCCGGGCTTCCCTCTTCAGACTTCAGTCTCCTTCCTGCACAGACAGAAGCTGCTCAGGAAGGCCCTGGCTCTCCACCCGGGTCCTCAGGCACCTGTCCTGGGCGCTGGCCAGGAAGCGTCCATCCGGTCCGGGCCGGTTCCAAGAGAAGGGTCAAACTGCCAGGGGTCCCGGCCCCCCAGGCCCCGGGGATGGGCTCTAGAGACCCTGCGGCCCGTCCTGCACACCCGGGGGCACCGCGCTCACACCGCCACCCACCCGGCCATGGCCCCAGCCTGACGCAGCCTAGCTAGGGGCGCAAGACAATAGCCGACTCGGGCCAGCGGCTCCGCGGAACAAAAGCGGGTCCTCCGGGGCAGGCCGACGCCCCGCCCTCTGCCTCCGACCCCGGGCCAGGGTCCCCCCAAGCCAACTTCCCTCCAACCTGTCTGAGTTCGGCCGGCATCGGGCCGGGACTCAGGGGGCGCTGGCCAGCAGCGGGGGAGGCGGTGGCTAGACCAGGCTCGGCTCCGGCGCCTCGGCCGCTCGGGCTCAGGCTCGGCGGACTCGCTCCCCGCGGAGGCGGATCTGGCGGCGGTCACGGCGAGCAGCCAATCGGGCGGGGCCGCGCCCAGGTGGGGCGTGGCGGGCGGGTGGGCGGGCGGGGTGAGGTCCCGCCCCCCAGAAACAGGGGGCGGGGCCCTGCTGCCCCTGGTCGCCCCCTGTCCCCCCACCTCCCACCACCTCCCCCCACCCACTGCCGGCCTGGACTTCTGCTCTCTCCCCCTCCCTGCGGCAGGGGTGTCACTTTCCCGCCGAAAGACTTTGGCCAAGTCCTTCCCAGGCCTCGCTTTGGCCTCGGTTTATGACCACACTTCAGTCCCCCTGCAGAGGGGGAAACAGTTCCGGCAGGGCAGGTGCCCGTGCTGCGATGCACAGAGCACAAGGCCTCCCTCACTGGCACAAACCTGGCTGCGACTCAGTTTCACCTACCATGAAATGGGGGCCGATGAGACAGTAGTTACAGCTCTGTGAGATCCCTCCAGTCTCCCAGATCCCCCCTCACCCTCCTGCCCAGCCGCCACTCCGAATGGGCCTGCGAGGAACTGTCCCCACACAGTTCGATGGGGACCTGGAAAAAGGCCCCACAGGGGACCCCCACTTTGTATCTTGAGTTCTCCCCATCGAGGCACTGAAGCCCTGAATGCACCCCCACCGCTCCCCCAGGCCAGCCTCAATGTGGGCCACACCCTAGGGAATCTGGTTCTGCTGCAGTGAAAAACGGGAGGGGAAGGGCCGGGCTGGAGCTACCTTCTTATGTCAAACCCCACCAAGGCCAAGCCAATGGCTCCAGCATCACGAACAGGGAAACAGGTTCTGAGATGAAATGAGCTGGGGACCAACCCAGGGAGGCTCAGTGGGTCTGGCAAGAGAAAGGGCTCGGGCCCAGGCCTCCCGCTGGCTTCTCCGCAGACCCCTCAGAAAACAGCCTCCGCAGGGACCACTCCCTGCTGCCCTGAGTGCCATATACAGAGGCCACTCAGCTAGCATGCTTAAGATTCTAGATGCCCACCATGTGCCCCTCTGAGCCTCAGTTCCCCCACCTGCAGAGGGGTGAGCTACTCTACCACTGGCCAGACCCCTGTATCTTGCATCTAGGGCCGACCTGCCTGGAACCACTGAATCAGAGCGCAGAGGACCAGACACTGTGCCAAAATGCGCCCGCATCTTATCTTTAAGCTGGCTCCATCTTCTCAACTGCAACAGCAGCTAGCGCCCCAGCCACCTACCCACCTAAGACGAGCCCAAGGCAAGTTCCCTGATGGCACCCCTCCCCACTGGGTGGGCATCAGCCCTGTTTCAGCTGGCTGTCTAGAGGAGGGGCCCCTTCATGCTGGAAGATGAAGGGCAGGTAGCCAGGACCCTGGAGCAGCCCAGCGAGTGCAACAGCACTCCCCCTGGCCTAGCTCCCCAGCCTCAGCCCCCAGCTACCTGCCTTGCCATTACCCTGGCTTCCCAAAGCCCGGGCTCTGACCCTGTGGCTCAGCAGGTAGATCGCTAGGCACTTCCTACTGAAACCAATCTGGGAAGCCTGGCCAGCCCAATGAGGCCCTGCCTCCCCTAGTATCCTCATCAGCCCAGCCAGTTGAGCTGCAACCCTGGCAACACATGCTCTCGTCAATCCCAGCCTGAGAACATCAAGAGCAGGGGGTCGGGGGAGAGTTCAGGGGCAGGGGTGGTAGATGGAGCGGCAGTAGCCTGAGGTCTTGAAGTCTTGCCTGAGGAGGTCAGGGTAGCTCCAGGCTGTGGGAACATCTTCCCACCAGGGCATCAACCCTCCGGGGTGCCTCGGGTCCTCCCACACTGCCTGTCCGAGGACTGTTCCGGTCTGGGAGGGTTGGACTGAGCACACTGGCGCCTGAGAGGCGGCCTTGGGGTCACTGGCTTCCACTGTCCCTATGTGGCCCAGCTGGGCCCAGCGTTCTGCTTCCCCTCCTCAAGTTTGAGGGTACAGGCCTCACATTTTGGAGTATCTCAAGTCTGAGGGCTGTGAGGGTGGCCCCAGCACTGAGACCCACCAGAGGCCTCTGAGCATCAGGGGCCATGAAAAAGGGCCCCCCAGTGAGTCTCAGACCCTCTGGGGACATTAATTTGACTCTGACCATGCACTGGTGCTGGGCTGGGCCTTCTATGTGGGTCTCGTGAGCAGACGTAGGAAGCATGACTTGCCTGCTGGCCGACACCAAGACTCAAGAAGTAGTCACCAACCCCAGGTCCCTCGGCTTGACACAGGCTGCTGGTTCTGAGCCCCACATGCCCCAGACAGGTGAGGAGAGCCCATGGGGCCACCTCAACAGAGACCAGCGTTTGCTCCCTTTCTCTCTACATGAGAAGGGTCAGGCTGCCCCAAGCCCCTGGCATGTGTGTGCCAGGTGCAGGACCCTAGAGTCAGAGCCCAGCAGGACCAAAGAAGGGCGGGTGGGGGTGCAGGTGCTGGGAGTATGCTGGGGGGAGGTCTGGCTGCTGGGTTTAGCGGGGCAGGGAGCTGAGCCAGGGAGACAGGACTCTGCTGGGTGAGCCCTCTAGGGTCACTCTGTGAAGAACCCAGAGGCCACAGCAGGAGGCAACCCCCCCAGCCTCTAAGCTGGGTGGTGAGGAGAGCCCCCTTCCCCGTGGCTGCTGGGACAGCTCCACCCTGACTCCCCACTGTGCTAGCCCTCAGTCAGTAACAGGAACCATGATAATCACACCACATCCCAGGTCTCCCTGCATGTACTTGTTCCAGCCTCCTAACCCCAAGCCAGGGGCTCTTGCTGTTTCATCTACAGGTTAGAGCACTGGGGTGCTGGGAATGGGGTGTCCCAGTGCTCTAACTGCTCACTGCGTACCCCAACTTTAGAGTTCTTAGGGCCTGGCCATGGAACACAGAGGGCTCTATACCTCCTGAGGCTGAGTAGTGGCCGGAGCCCGGTCTGAGGATAATGGCCAGCAGAGAAAATGAGGCTCCCAGGTCAGCCTCTAAGCTGCAGGCAGAGCTCTGGGCCTCCTCCTGGGGCTGACCCACCAGTGCGTGCAATGAACACTGTGGCAGGGTTAGGCATGGTGCAGGCAAACCCCTAAAGTGTCTCTAGGCAGACCAAAGAGCTGCCCAGAACAGACCCCATCCAGCTGCCTGGGCCCTGAGGACTCAGTGGAGGGTGCTGTTCTGAGTGTTGGGCTGTGTCCTGCCCACTCTTCACATGGTGCCTAGCACACCCAAGTGGGACTTCCAGCCCAACCTGGGATCCCATTTTCCTTTCCTCCCCAGGAGCCCTAGTAAACCTTGCAATAAGCGAGTGCATGCTGGCTTGTGGTCCACCAGGACCCACTGATTTGTTTTCCCACTTGGCAATTTTCACCCTTCCCAAGTCACTAGGCTGTTACCTGGAGGACCAGCTGTTGCCAGGCCATTGGCAGGGGCTGCCCACCGCCCATGCCACCACTGACCATGCCAGGCTGCTGGGCACGCTCCAGTTGCAGGGCAACATGGCGCCGCTCCTGCTCCAGTGCCCGTGTCAGCCTCTCGAAGCGGGCCTCCTGCTCCTTCACCGAGGCCAGGATGCTGGCGGCCGAGTGCACATTGCAGTCCTCCATGACCAGAGCGCCCGCCAGCTGCAGGCAAAGCAGAGTAAGCTCAGTGGGGTGGGGCACAGCCTGGCAAGGCCATCATGGGCCCCTGCCCGCCCCACTCACAGACCATACAACTCACTCCCAGATCAGAGCATCCAGCCCTGTAGATGGAAGCACATTGATTAAATTCTAAATTAAAAGCCATTAATCCGAGGCTGGCCGGAAGCAGCCGGCTCACTCCCCATGGGTCATGGGACTCTGACCCGGCTCCTCCGCTTCCTGCTAGGCCTAGCAGAAACATGGGCCGTGGGCGGCTTGGAGCCCACTGGGAAGGGCAGGAAGAGCTCATTAGAGCTTCCTACCTCCCAGGCCCTCTGCCACCCATAGCACATGCCAGCCCACCCTCCATTTCACAGGGCCACCCCACTCCCATCTCACAGAGGCAGATGCCAGGGCCAAGAAAGGGTGGGGGACCATTTGTAGCCACACAGCTGGTGTGGCATGGCCAGTGTGGCCAGCAAGCAGGGAGTGAGAAGCTGCTCCACTGATAGGTGCCCAAGACCCCGAGGCAGGCACAGGTGACCACAGCCTGAGAGCTCCCGACAACACTGGTCTGCAGACCAGCAGTCCAGCCTCCACTCATATCCACATTGGCGAGGAACAAGAGTGGTGCCTGCTACACGTGACAGAGTAAAAACTGAGGACAAGCCTGGTTGAGGTTCTGGCTGGGACTGCATGAAGTTAGAGACCATAAACCTGAAGTGGCTGGTGTGTGTGATGCCCTATCCAGAAAAGGGCAGGGGCCAGGCATCTGAGGCCAGGCACAGGGTGGGATTGGGCCTGCTGGGCCCAGCCCAGTGTTGCCCCTCAGGGCCCCAGAGCCCCAGGGGAGCAGGCGAGGGCCATGAGGGCTTGGCAGCTGCAGCGACAAACCAGCACTTTCCCTCCCAGCTTGCCCCCTGGCTGCCCAGCATGTTTGTTTTTCATGGGTAAAAAAAAAGCAGGACAAGTATGCGGAGTTCAGATCCAGGCTCACCGCAGTGGGCAGGGCACAGCCACGAGGCCACACTGCCCAGAGCACAGTGAGCATGGCCGGGTGCCCAGGGCTGCTCAGGCATCCTCCTGCCCAGTCCCGCCAGCCCACTGAGGCCAACTCCGCTGGATCCCTTGCCCTTGCACCAATATAGGGCCCTCCACGGGGAGGACACGCACTGCGGGTGACATCCCCAGAGTGTCAGCACTGCTGCTCACTGGTCTGGATGGAGCCAGATGCAAGGACAGACCCTCCAAGAGGAAAACCAGCACTGGGCTCAGCTGTGCCAGTGCTGGCTGGGCCAGCAACACGGTGCGGGGACATGGGTGCACCTCATAGGTGAAGAGACACTGTGGAGCCCAGCCCCACCGACAGCTGGGAAAACAGGCCCAGCAAGGGCAAGAGACTAGTGCAGGCCCCCAAAGCTGCTCTCCATTTCCCCAGCACCTGTCCCACAAATGAAACTGTCAACACGACCTTTTGGGGAAGCCAGCATGAGTGGAGGAGCTGTTTTAAGCCAGCTGCAGAATGGAAGAATGCAGGGAGAGCTGGGGACCGCCGCCCAAGACTGAGGTGCAGACTGGGCACTCCAGCAAAGGGATAAACAGCACTGCACACCCAGAGCATGGTCACACAGCTCTTCTCTACACACCTGATGCTGTCTACCCACAGGCCCCAGACCCACCAACACAGGGGAGCCTTGCACACGAATGGACTGAACCTAGTGCTAGGCCCGAGGTGGGAATGATAGGGTATTCCCCCTGGGAGGGCCAGGGCGGATGGCAGGGGCAATGTCACTTGAGCCCTCAGCCCAGTCCTGGCTGCAGCACCAGCTCATCTCAGCTGAACCTCAGAATCAAGGGACAGAAGGGAATGGGACGCTGCCCTGGATGGCAACAATCAGGACCACAGGGTAGCCATTGGCCTCGTGGACCTGGGGTGGCTTACTTCCCTCCCTGTGCAGAGACATGGACCCTCGCCTACACCACACACTCTATCCCCCATCTAGCAGGACCAGGCTTGGGCTGCAGACCCTGTGGACAGCTTCCCTGACCTAAGCCCCTCCAGCACACCCTGGCTCTGGGGTCTAAAGATGCCCACCCTAACGGGGGCCCACTGGCTCTGGCTGAGGGCTCAATACTCCAAGGCCACAGTGGGAAGGTGACCAAACCCCACGATGACCTTCTCATTGCCGAACTTGGCTTGATTGGTGCAAAACGATCATGTGTCTCCCTGGAGACACATGTTGGCCAGTGTTGGGGGGAGAGTCCGGCAGCCATGCTCAGGAGAGCAGAGACCTCGGTGCTGGGCCTGTGCCATCTGCCCCAGCCACAGGATGCACCCTGCATTTGCCCTGGGGAGAAGTGCCCTGGGCCTGCAGGTCATGGCCTCGGCATCTCAGGTGTCTCAAGAGCAACCCGGGATACACTCCAGGCAGAGCACAGAAGGCCCAGGCCCACTCCCCTGACATGGTGGCCTCTGGCCTATGACAGGAGCCCGTGTGGATACAAAGGATCCTGGCCCAGAACCAAAGAGGGCTGCTTTTCAGATGATAACTCAAAATGCTGTTTTTATATTCAAGTAATAAATATATGATGTCAAAGAAAGCAAAATGTGCACGGATTCTTAAGATCGATGGGGCCTGAGTGGATGCTGGGCAGAGTGGGCACCGGATTTGCCTTTGCTAGAGCCCAGGAGGGCCCTGGGGGCAGGCTGGGAAGGGGGACACTGCAGGGACCTTGGCTATCCTCTCCAGCCAATACCAGCTTGGCCTCCCCTAACCTGGGAAGGGCCCAGCATTGCCTTGTGGGGTGGACCCCTCACGACCCCCCACCCAAAACACAGCAACCAGCTTCATGCCCAACTCTGAGGAGGCCACTTCTTGCCAAACATGCTGGCCCCAGAAGTTTACTTAGCAGAAAGGCAGGAATGACACTGCACAGCCCACGAGTGACCAGACATCACGGCCATGTGGACAACACCATGTTCCAACCAGAAAACATCAGGAACTGAAGAGGGGCTGGAAAGGTCAGGGCTAAACTGAAACTCTGAAAAATAAACTGCAAAACAAAAGTGACGACCCAGCCCCAGCCACAATGGACATTGGCCACGTACCCAAGGGAGTCCAGGACCAGGACGAGAGCCTCCAGGTGCTCTCACAGGACGAACTGCTGGGCAAGCAGGAGGCCCGAGGAGAGAAGCATGGCAGGAGAAAAGGGTGGCCCCAGGCACACAGCCCATAGGAGACTAGAGGGAGGGCAAGCAAAGGAGAGACCGGGAAGGATGGACAGACAGATGGATACAGGGATGGATGGGGGATGGATGAATGAATGGAGGGTGGCTGGGGCAGTGGTGGAGGATGGACAGAGGGATGGACAGATTGATGGAAGGGTCGGGGGATGGTGGGGGATGCACAGAGATGAATGGATGGATCAATGGGGGATGGTGGGGGATGGACAGATGGATGAATGAACGGGTGGCGGGGGATGGTGAAGGATGAACATATAGATGAATGAATGGATGGGTGGGTGGGGGGATGGTGGGAGATGGACATATAGATGAATGGATGGATGGGTGGGCGGGGGGATGGTGGGAGATGGACATATAGATGAATGGATGGATGGGTGGGTGGGGGTTGGTGGGAGATGGACATACAGATGAATGAATGGATGGGTGGGCGGGGGGATGGTGGGAGATGGACATACAGATGAATGGATGGATGGGTGGGCGGGGGGATGGTGGGAGATGGACATACAGGTGAATGGATGGATGGGTGGGCGGGGGGATGGTGGGAGATGGACATACAGGTGAATGGATGGATGGGTGGGCGGGGGGATGGTGGAGGATGAACATATAGGTGAATGGATGGATGGGTGGGCGGGGGGATGGTGGAGGATGAACATATAGATGAATGGATGGATGGGTGGGTGGGGGGATGGTGGAGGATGAACATATAGATGAATGGATGGGTGGGTGGGTAGGGGGATGGTGGAGGATGAACATATAGATGAATGGATGGGTGGGTGGGTGGGGGGATGGTGGAGGATGAACAAATAAATGAATGGTTGGATGGGTGGGTGGGGGGATGGTGGAGGATGAACATACGGATGAACGGATGGATGGGTGGGTGGGGGGATGGTGGAGGATGAACATACAGATGAACGGATGGATGGGTGGGTGGGGGGATGGTGGAGGATGAACATACGGATGAACGGATGGATGGGTGGGTGGGGGGATGGTGGAGGATGAACATACAGATGAATGGATGGATGGGTGGGTGGGGGGATGGTGGAGGATGAACATATAGATGAACGGATGGATGGGTGGGTGGGGGGATGGTGGAGGATGAACATATAGATGAATGGATGGATGGGTGGGTGGGGGGATGGTGGAGGATGAACATATAGATGAATGGATGGATGGGTGGGGGGGGGATGGTGGGAGATGGACATATAGATGGATGGATGGGTGGGTGGGGGGATGGTGGGAGATGGACATATAGATGAATGGATGGATGGGGGGGTGGGGGATGGTGGGAGATGGACATACAGGTGAATGGATGGATGGGTGGGCGGGGGGATGGTGGAGGATGAACAAATAGATGAATGGATGGATGGGTGGGCGGGGGGATGGTGGAGGATGAACATATAGATGAATGGATGGATGTGTGGGTGGGGGGATGGTGGAGGATGAACATATAGATGAATGGATGGGTGGGTGGGTGGGGGGATGGTGGAGGATGAACATATAGATGAATGGATGGGTGGGTGGGTGGGGGGATGGTGGAGGATGAACAAATAGATGAATGGTTGGATGGGTGGGTGGGGGATGGTGGAGGATGAACATACAGATGAATGGATGGATGGGTGGGTGGGGGATGGTGGAGGATGAACATACAGATGAATGGATGGATGGGTGGGTGGGGGGATGGTGGAGGATGAACATACAGATGAATGGATGGATGTGGGTGGGGGGATGGTGGAGAATGAACATACAGATGAACGGATGGATGGGTGGGTGGGGGGATGGTGGAGGATGAACATACAGATGAACGGATGGATGGGTGGGTGGGGGGATGGTGGAGGATGAACATATAGATGAACGGATGGATGGGTGGGTGGGGGGATGGTGGAGGATGAACATATAGATGAATGGATGGATGGGTGGGGGGGGATGGTGGGAGATGGACATATAGATGAATGGATGGATGGGTGGGTGGGGGGATGGTGGGAGATGGACATATAGATGAATGGATGGATGGGTGGGTGGGGGGATGGTGGAGGATGAACATATAGATGAATGGATGGATGGGTGGGGGGGGATGGTGGGAGATGGACATATAGATGAATGGATGGATGGGTGGGTGGGGGATGGTGGGAGATGGACATATAGATGAATGGATGGATGGGTGGGTGGGGGATGGTGGGAGATGGACATATAGATGAATGGATGGACGGGTGGGTAGGAGGATGGCAGGGGATGGACAGAGAGAAACGGATAGATGGGGGGATGGTAGGGGATGGATGGATGAACGGATGGATGGGTGGGTGGGGGGATGGTGGAGGATGGACAGATGGATGGACAGATTGGGGATTGAGGGCTATGGACAGATGGGTGAATGGATAGGGAGGTGGGTGAAGTCATAGAAGGGTAGACAGCTAGATGGATGATTGGATGGGTTTATAGACGAATGGATGGATGAGTAATAGACAGATTTGTGGGTGGGTGGCTGGAGGGATGGGAGAAGAGGAGGCCAGATAGAAGGGGGTGTAACTGAGTGAGTGAACAAGTGTGTGGACAGGAGGCTAGTAGGTGGTTACGTAAGAAAATGAGGGGAGATGGGAGGATGGGTGAATGGTGGCTAGTTGGATGGGAAGGTGGCTGGATGGATATGGGTGGTGGTAGAGGGATAAAATGATGGAAGAATGTGTAGGGTGGGCAGATGGGATGCTGAAGGCTGGATGGATGGAGGAGTGGATGAAGGAGAAAATAGAGTGGGATGCATGAATGGAAGGGTGGGTGGGCTGTGTAGGGGCCAGTGGGCAGGAAGGAAGTGCTGGAACCTCACTAAGTGGGGAAAGCCCCGGCCCACAAACCCTCTGGGGCAAACCATGGTCAACACACACTGTGAAGAACACGAAGGCACAATGAGGAACCTGAGGGTAGAAGCTAAATCCTTTCCCTGAAACCAAAGCTGACGTTTGACGACATCTTGCCGACCCAGACATTCCTCCTCGGGAGTGCAGCCAGAGCCTTGTTCGGAAAATGAAATTATGGGGCCCGAGTCCAATGTGGGTTGAGGAATTAGAGGAATTTCCGAAGGGTCAGGCCAGTGAAGGGTGGCAGGCAGGGCCTGGCTCCCATCCTGACCCCTTGCCAGCTGTCTACCAGAACACAGCCAGGGCTGCGCTGGCCTCCGTGAGGGGAGAGAGGGGACGGATGACCATCGAGCCTCCTCCCACATCCCCTTTCCCCTCCACCCATCCCTACAAGGAGGAAATGATGCCAGAAGTGCCCTGGCAGATGTTGGACCCAGGCCCAGCACCGACCTTCTGCCTGGGAGGACATCCTGGGAGCTGCCAGCACAGAGACTTGCTCGCCCCCCTAGCTGGCCAGGCCTTGTGGGGGCCCCATGTTTACCCTGTTGCCCCTACTGTGGTCAGATGGTGCCCGAAGCCTTGCGGGTAGCTTCTGGCCAAGCCCACTGGCCGGGCACTGTACTCAAGCTGGGACAGGGCCAGAGCCAGGGGCCTGGGGTGTGGGGTTCACAGGGCGGAGTCCACGTGCATCTGTGCCAAGGCCAGGACCACAGTCCCTCGCAGACTGTGTTGGGTCCGGGGTGCCTGGGCTGGGGATGACTGTTCTCAGCCTCTAAGCAGCAGAAAGAACCCCCGAGGAAAGATGCACAAGCGTGACTTTGTGACTTTGTGAGAACGAAACTTTCTGTATATCCAAAAAAAAAAAAGGGCCACACAGTGTGGTCATGTTTTTTAAAGAACTGACACCATTTAGAGCAACACATGCAGTGAGCGTTTTGATGAAATGATGGGTGCCGGCGTTACTCGCAGACCATGACTCCAGCACGGTGAGGCTGGTGTGGGGTGTGCAGGACCCATCACACTAGGCTCTCCACTTCTGTGCATTTGTGATTTTCCATAATGGAAGAAGCAGCCACAAAGAAAATGAAAAGACAATCGACATGTTGGGATCAAGTATTTGTAACATACAACAACAAAGTGGCATCCTCAGCCCATTAGGTGCTCTCATAGGCTGCTCCAGAGCCCCACAGTCCTGCCCCTGCTGGTCTACCACTCCTCGAAGCACGGGCCGCTGGCATAATCAGAACCTCAGTAGGAAATGGACAAACCAGATACCCTCCCCACCAGCCAGGCGAGTGAAAGCAGAGGCCAAGGACTAATCTCCCCAGGGGCCAGGGTGGTGGCCACTGTCGGAGAGCCATAATCAGATTCAGCCTGGAAATTTGATTTCCCCAGCAGAGACAGCTAGCCAGGCTGGATGAGACGCCATCAGGGGGTTGGGTAGAGGGACAGAGATAGCTCCCTAGGCTGTCCACATGCTCACTCAGTGGCACCCGCTGATCATGTGAGGGACCACTCCCATGTCCAGGGAGAATACTCAGAAAGGGCCTCTTCCCATGCTGCTCCTGCCCAGCACTAATGCAGTGCCCAAGGCCAAAGGTGGCCAAGACCAAAGCTATACTAGTCAGCCCCAGGGGGACTGCTGGATGGGAGGTCCAGGGGGACTAGGGGCTGTGTGGGGTTGATACGGAAGCTGGGGGTCCAGTCAAGGCAGGGACACTGCTGGGGGCCAGGGAGCTGGACAGCCTAAGGTTAGGGCAAGGGCTGGCTCTAGTGGCTGAACGAGCCCAGTGACTGCAGGCAGGACGGGACAGGTGAGCAGGCGGGGCAGGCGAGTATCCCAGCAACTGTCCCTCCTCTGTGGGAGGCATGAGCCACCGCTGGAGGTCCCCAAAGGGTCTGGGCTTAAGATTCCCAATCCAGCAGGTCACAGACACCTGCTCCCTGTGCCAACAGCAGCATCCTTTAAGTCTCTCTGGTCTCCTGAGACCTGCCTCTCCATGAGGAGACATGAGATGGGATGGAAAGGAGTCCTCCAGGTCCTGATTCAAAACAGCCCCCAATGCCCTTCCTGTGCCTGACCCAGACTCTAGCTGCAGCTGCAGCAGTGGGTGGTCCTGCAGACTCCCAGCCATGGAGTAGTGGCAGTGAGGGGCCACATTCTCTGGGCTCCCTGCCGCAGCCTGCCCAGGGCACCACCAAGGGCTCAAAGGCTGGGGAGCTCCAGGGAGAGGGCTGCAGGGGCTGACAGCACAGTGTCTTCTCCCCTGCACACTCAGCCCACCCACTCCACCCCCAATGATGAACATGAAGTCTGTAGGGGTGTGGAGAAGTGTAGTGCCCTACTAAGTGGGCCGGACATTGGTGGCGGTGGCTGGCCCATTGCCTCCACGGCTTCCTGGGACGGGCACCCACCCTGCAAGGTGCCGTGTGGCTCATGCCCTGCCTTAGGGAGGGCAGGCGCAGTGGAGGTGGAGGTAGGGTATAATAAGGCCCAGACATGGAGCTGAGCCCCATCCTCTGTACTCTGGGGTAGGCACAGGGACCAAAGCATCCCTGAGGAGGGAACTGATAGGGTTCACAGCTAGGCTGGGATCAGAGGCAGACAGCCACAGGGCCTGGTAGCCCTGCCCTACCATGCCCTATGGCCCCACTGAGGCACTGTAGGGGACAGCTGTCCACCAGGCTGAGGGGCCTCAGCGGGCAGGTGCAGCAGTCACCACGCTGGCCACCAGCCTGAGCGCACAGGGCCCTCCGCCTGCAACGCCCTTTCCCACCCCCCGGAAGACAGCGGGTAGACCCCTTCTTCCCAGCCCCTCTATCACCATGGCAACACCCAGGCTTCTCCTGAGGGACAGAGCCTCTTTGTGGTGACACAAAGCTCCTTTGAAGGGAGGTGGGGTGCAGGCCCTGGGAGCCTGTGGCCAAAAGGCCCCTGTGGGGTAAAGCAGGGCCCGCCGGCCCAGCCCCCCTCCCAGGTTTCGGAGCCAAGGAAGCTGAGGTAGGAGAGCCTTGAGGTTAGGCCAGCCTGCCCCAGCTGCCCACCCACAAGGGTGTCTGGATGGATGAGCCGGGCAGCCCAGGAGGCCAGGCTGAGGCTGGGCAGAGACAGCACCGAGAAGCCTCTCTGCAGGAGCTGGGGGGTTCCCGCTTTCCCCCATTGTTTTGACAAAGAACACATTCTGCTTAGATAAGTGGAAAACAGCACTGGCAGGGGGGCTCCTGCCGGTCAGGAAATGCCCAGGATGGCTGCAGGAACAGTGCCTGGTGGGAGATGGGGGCAGGAAGTCCTCCGTGGGAGGGCAGGCAGGGGCTGTGAGACGGCAGGTCAGACAGTGGGAGGTCTGGTACCAGGTGTGCTGAGAGGACTGTCCCCGGCATCTGGGCCCCACTCAGTTTACTGTCCTCTCACTTCTCTGGCCTCAGCCTCCGTCTTCACCTACCCGCCCAGGGGACAATGTCGCCAGCCTTGCTGCAGCCACAACTCTGGGACAGGCCAGAGTTGGATAACAGGGAACCTCACCACGGCTTGGCTTATTCCAGGGCTGGGGAAATGGAACCCTGAGGATGATGTGGGTCCCTGGCACAGTGACAGCATGGCTGTCCCATCCATGCTCCAGCCCCACAGCCAGGGAGGCAGAGGAGGCCAGGCCACATTTCCCCAGACTCCCAGCCCTGGAGCCCCTCCTGTACTGGCCTGAGAGTCCCTGCCCCCACCCCCACCCCCCCACCCACTGACTGCTGCTGACCAGGCACCTGGCAGCTCCCTGCATGTGGGCACCCTGCCTAGAGGCCCTCCCCAGTTGACCTCACTCTGACCCACAGCAGCTTTGCTAACTAAGCCCCTGGGGTGGGGGGGGGGTGGGGGGGGGTCACTGGCCCCCCGCGGCAGCATGAGGAGGCGCTAGCCCAGGGAGAGATCCATCCTTTTGTAGGCAAATCTACCCGACTACTAGGGAGTGGGGCCAAGGGCTGCCCCCACAGGGCAGTGCCTGGGTCAGCAAGCACTTGCTGCATCCCCAATGGAGGCCCTCACCACACCCCTCCCAACCTGCCTTCCCCACTGGCATCCCACTCTCTGCTGACACCTGCAGGCACAGGGGTGGGGGTTGGGACCCTCCAGCTGCCGTGGCGGGGAGTGGCCATAGGGTGGTTGCTGTGGTGGACGTAGGCCATGTAGTTCAGAATGGATCAGAGGATGGTGTCGGTGAGAGAATTAAGTCTGGGCTGACCGCAAGGGATCAGGCCTGGGTGGCTGGAGGGAAGGGCCAGGACCCTGAGTCGAAGGGTGCAAAGGGGGTCTCTGAGGCTGGAGAGGCTGAGGGACCACTAGATGCATGAAGTTCTGGAAGAAAGGGGTTCAGGCTGGAGACAGAACCACCGGCAGCTTCAGCCTGTGAAGCCGAGAGATAAGACAGGTGCAAGCCCCAGTGCCTCCTCCAAAGGACCCTCCCCTGACCTTCTAGAACAAGGGTACAAAGTCACTTTCCCAGCCATCATCTTCCCTGCACTGGAAGGGGCAGAACCAGGACCCAGCACTGAGAGGTGAGCCTCAGGAAGGAGGCAGTGCTGCCATCCCTTGGGGACAACAGCCTGTCCCCTGAAAGTCCCAAAACCCTTGGGAAAGGTGTTCCTCACTGTACCCTTCTCCCACCCAGCACATCAGAGGAGCCAGTGGTGTGAGATCTTGACCCAGCATGAAGTAGAGCCCACCCTGTCATATGCAGGGAGGTTCCACGTCCCCTTTGGTCTGCCCTTGCCCCAGGGTCCTGTGTGGCCTCTGGCCAGCGCTGGCTGCTCCCAGGGCGCCTGGGGCACAGCCCATCCCTCCCAGAGCCTGAGCTGGACGCTGGCCTTGCCACTCCCAACCCCCTCCTCTGCTGGGAGCCAGCTCCACTCCAGAGTGCCCATGGCAACAGGCCTAGACACCAACCTCCAGCAAGTGCGCAAAGTCCTGCCTTTCATATGCAAGCAACGCAGAGGGCCAGGCAGGGGGCTGCACCACCCCATCCAGGGCAGATTCCAGGCCCTGCAGCCTCCCATCTGGCTCCCACCCCCACATACCAGGAGAGTTTCAGGACTTGACTGTGTGTCCAGTCCCCGCCACAAAGAGGTGGGAGAAGTGCTGACAGTTTGGGGCCCTCCTCAAAGCCATCTACTGGCACGTGTGCAGCCACCCACACTGCTACGGTGTGAATGCTAGTGTCCCCCAAATTCACGTTAAAACCTAATCTCCAATGTGACAGTATTAAGAGGTAGGGCTTTTAGGAGGTGATTAGTGCCCTTATATGATCAGTGTCCTTATCAAAGTGGCCCTTGGGGGCTGGTTTACCCCTTCCGCCATGAGAGGACACACAGAAAGCGCCATCTATGAACAGCCCTCACCAGACATGGAATCTGCTGGCAGCTTGATCTTGGACTTCCCAGCCTCCAGCACTGTGAAGGGTATGTTTCTGTTGTTTATAAAGGACTCTGTCTAAGGTATTTGGTGGCAGAGCGTGAATGAACTAAAACACACACAGACACACACACAAGCACACCCATGCACAGGGACCCACAGCTGACCCACAGGCACACGCACCAGCAGGCACACTCGTCCACACCCACGTGGCTGCTGCTTATCCCACCTAGAAGTCCTGACAGGCCCTTTGGGGGGTGGGGGACATCTTGGCTCCTGGTGAAGATCAGCATGCTAGGCAGACCCCGTTCCTGTCTTGGACACCCGGCAAGGCAGACCCCCGCCCAGATCCCTGAGGCCAGGTCAAGCCTGCCCCTAACACCACAATCTGCAGGACCCCTCTGATCCCACATGAGGTTCCTCTGAGACAGGTGGGAGTGGCTGGGCCTGCAGACCTCGAGCTTGCACAGACCCACCTGCAGGGACAAGCACACCGTACAGCAGCCTAGTGCCCAGGGAAGACCCTTCCACCATGGGAGGACTCAGGAAGCCGCTTCCCGCTGAGTCACATTTAGTGCATTTCTTAGGAAACAGCTAGTATGTGCCCGAGAAGGTTAAAGACGGTGTTCAACTCCACTGGCCACAGACCACAATGAAAAGGAGCTGCTGGCCGGGCACGATGGCTCACACCTGTAATCCCAGCATTTTGGGAGGCCAAGGCGGGCGGATCACCTGAGTTCAGGAGTTCGAGACCTGCCTGACCAACATGGAGAAACCCCATCTCTACTAAAAATACAAACAAAATTAGCTGGGCATGGTGGTGCATGCCTGTAATCCCAGCTACTCAGGACTGAGGCCGAGGCAGGAGGCAGAGGCTGCAGTGAGCCAGGATCACACCACTGTATTCCAGCCTGGGCAACAAAAGCAAAACTCTGTCAAAAAAAAAAAAAAAAAAAAAAGTAAAGAAAGAAAGAAAGAAAAGAAAGGAAAGAAAGAAACGAAAGAAAGGAAAAAGGAAAGAAAGAAAGAAAGAAAGAAAGAAAACGAGCTGTTATAAATAATGAGGATCCCATGGAGATTTAAAGAAAATCCCAGCAGAGGCAGTAAACAGCAGACTGCAGAAAACACAGTGTAAGGGTGGAGAAAGTACACTAAGACGGTCCTCCCAACCCCAGCAGCAAACAGGAGAGATGACAAGAGGATGGTGGCAGCCACAGAAGACAGAGCCCAGGGTCCCAACTTCCACATGATAGGAGTTCCCAGAGGGAGAACTACAGACAGTGCTCTTCCAACCACAGAAAAACAGCCAGAAACCACCTCAACAGGAGTACCTCCAACGGGGCTGTCGGCGTCGGGGCTGGAATCTGAGTTAGGGTGTGAGCTTTCCGTCCAGAAAAGAAGCCCAGGAAGTCATGGATGTGTCTATCTCTGGCTTTTACAATTCAGTCTCATTTCCTCTGGCTCCTAAATGCACTGTGTTCACTTTGAGGTGTAGGGAGGAGGGTGCCCAGCTCTGACCTGCAGGCTGTGCTGAAGCCTGGGCCTCTCTCTGCACCAGGCCATCTGCGGGCCTGCAGGGGCTGCATGCTGTCCCTCTGTAAATGTCAGCCTCAGCACGCTGCTGCCTGCTGCCTGGCTCCCGTCTCTCACAGCTCAGACGCTGTTTTATGATAAAAAAGAGCTGACAGCTTTGTTAAAACAAACAAACGCCTCTCCTCTTTACTTGAGATCTTTTACAAAGTTAACATCGCTCTGAAACCCCGTAAGGAAAAATTATGGTGAGGTTTCTGGATTTTCAGAGGCAGCAAACTCATCTTACCTAGAGCCCTGGACTACCCAGAGAAGTAGTTTTAAGAACCGAAAGAAGAGAAGAATTAGGGAGTCCATGAGGCCTGGATAACCCAAGGGATACTGTGCTTGCACTGCTGGGATTCAAATTTGGGGGCTGCCACCACCACAAGTTTGTGAGAAGCCCACAGCCTGCGTATGAAGATTGTGTCAAGGGAATAGCAGCTGCTGATGTGTGGAATTGATTTTTTCAGCAAGAGCCTGTGATTCTGAATGCATTAAGGCAGCTCCAGTTGTCTGTAGCAGTCCTCTGTCAGCTGCCCATTGGAAGCATTTTTACTGGCTCAGGATAGGTCTGTGGACTGATGACTCCAACAGATTAGGTACAAATCCAAGAACCACAAAACAAAATCTAACCAAGCCAAACAACAACCGAACAATAAAACAGAACAAAAAAAAAAAAAACTCAATTTGTTTTCCTTTTCTTTGTATAACATTAAAATAAAAAGATGGTAACAGACTACCATAAACAATTATGCATCAACAAATTAGATAACCTAGATGAAATGGAAAAATTTCCTAGAAACACACAACCTACCAAGACTGAATCATGAAGAAATAGAAAACACTGATTAGATTTACAACTAGCAACAAAACTGAATCAGTAATCAAAAAAATCTCCAGCAAAGTAAAGCCCAGGACCAGATGGCTTCACTGGTGTATTCTACCAAACATTCAAGTAATTTTAACACCAATCGTCCTCAAACTTTTCCCAAAAATAAAGAGGAAGGAACACTTCCTAATTCATTTTATGAGGTCAGCCTTACCCTAATACCAAAGCCAGGAAAAGACACTACAAGAAAAGAAAACCATAGGCCAATAACCCTTATGAATACTGAAACAAAAATTATCAAAACAAACAAACAAACAAAAAAACACTAGCAAACCAAATTCAGCTGCATTTTACAAGAATTATAAACCTAACCAAGTGGGATTTTACTCCTGGAATGCAAGGATGGTTCCATGTACAAAAATCAATCAATGTAATACACCACAGTAATAGAATAAAGGACAAAAATCACAATCATGTCAAATGATGTAGGAAAAACATTTAACAAAATTAGATAGTCTGTCATGATAAAAACACTCAAACTAGGAAAAGAAGGAAACTTTCTCAACATGATGAAAGCTATATATGAAAAGCCTGTAACATCATACTCAATGGTGAAAGACTGAAAGCTTTTCTCCTAAGATCATAAACAAGACAAAGATGGCTGTTTTGACCACTTCCATTCAACACAGTACTAGAAGTTTTAGAGTAATTAGGCAAGAAAAAGAAATAAAAGACGTCCAAATTAGAAAGAAGAAAAATCATCTCTGTTCATAGACGACATAACCTTATATAAAACCGTAAAGATTCTACATGCATTTTTTAAAAACTCTATTAGATGTAAAAAATGAAATCAGCAAAGGTGCAGGATGATAAAAAATGAATACCCAGAAATCAGTTGCATTTCTATATATGAACAATGAACAACCTGAAAGGGAAATTTAAAAAACTATTCCATTTACAATACCATTAAAAAGAATAGAATACATAGTATTAAACTTAAGAAACTTAAGATCTGTACACTGAAAACTATAAAACATTACCAAGAAAAATTAAAGAAGACCTAAATCAGTGGAAAGATATCTCATGTTCATGGCTGGGAAGATTTACCACTGTTATAATGATGATACTACTGAAAGGGATCTACAGATTCAGTGCAATTCCTATTAAAATCCCAATGACAGCCAGGCATAGTAGTGCGTATCTGTAGTCCTAGCTACTCAGAGGCTGAGGCTAAAGAACTGCTTGAACCCAGGGGTTCAAGGCCGCAGTAAGCTAGGATCACACCATTGCATTCCAGCCTAGATGACAGAACAAGACCTGTCAAAAAAAAAAAAAAGAAAGAAAAAAAAAATCCCAAAGACATTGTTTGCAGAAACAGAGAAATCTATCATAAGATTCATATTGATCTTTAAGGAGCCCAAAGAGCCAAAACAATCTGGAAGAAGAACAACGTTTAAGGACTCACACTTCCTGATTTCAAAACTTACTCTCAAAGCTATAGTAATCAAAATAGTGTAGTATTAGCATAAGGACAGACACATAGACCAAAGGAACAGAATACAGAGCCCAGAAACAAACCCTCATGAATACGGTCAAATGACCTTCAACAGAGGTGCCAAGACCATTCATTAGGGAAATGATGGTCTTTTCAACAAATGATGGAACTGGATACACACATGTAAATGAATGAACTCACACCCCTGCCTTATTACATATACAAAAATTAACTCAAAATAGATGAAAGATCTAAACATAAGACCTCAAACTATAAAACTCTTAGAAGAAAATATAGGGGAAAGTCTTCATGACACTGGATTTGGCAATGATATCTTGGATAAGACACCAAAAACACAGGCAACAGAAGTAAAAATAAATTGTACTATATCCAAATTTAAAATCTGTTCATCAAAGGACACAATCAATATAGTGAAAAAGCAACCAACAGAATGGGAGAAAAGATTTGTAAATCACATATCTGAAAAAGAATTCATACCCAGAATATGTAAAGAACTCCCAAAACTTAACAACAGCAAAAAAACAAATAACCCAATTGAACTGACATTTCTCCAAAGAAGATATATAAATGGCCAACAAGCATGTTAAAAAATTTGCTCAACATTTCTATCATTAGGGAAGTGCAAATCAAGGCTGCAATGAAATATCACCTTACACCCATTAGGATGGTTATTCTAAAAAAAAAAAAAAAAAAGTGTTGGCAGGGACACGGACAAATTAAGACCCTTGTGCACTGCTGGTGGGAATGTAAGATCAGTATGGCAGTTCCTCAAAAAATTAAAAATAGAATTATCATATAGTCCAGCAATCAGAAAATTCTGCATTATGTATCTAAAAGAATTGAGGCCAGGTGTGGTGGCTCATGCCTGTAATCCCAACACTTTGGGAGGCCGAGGTGGGTGGATCACAAGGTCAGGAGATCGAGACCATCCTGGCTAACACGGTGAAACCCCGTCTCTACTAAACACACAAAAAAATTAGCTGGGCGTGGTGGCAGGCACCTGTAGTCTCAGCTACTCGTGAACCCGGGAGGTGGAGCTTGCAGTGAGCCAAGATCGTGCCACTGCACTCCAGCCTGGGTGACAAAGGGAGACTCCGTCTCAAAAAAAAAAAAAAAAAAAAAAAAAAGAATTGAAAGCACAGTCTCCAAGAGATATGTGCACAATCATATTCACAGCAGCATTATTCACAATAGCCAAAAAGGGGAAGCAACCCAAGTGTCCACAAGTGGATAAATGGATAAACAAAATGTGGTATAGATATACAATGGAATATCACGCAGCAAATTCTAACATGTGCTATTCTCACGATGCTAAGTGAAATAAGCCAGTCACAAAAAGACAGATACTGTGAGATTCTATTTATATAAGGCATCTAAAGTAGTCAAACAATAGGAAAAGTAGAAGCAATTCAAAAAAAGGGGCAAACAGGGAGTGTTTTAATGGGTACAGAGTTTCTATTTTGCAAGAATAAAAAAAAGTTCTGAAATTGGTTGCACAGCAATGTGAACAAAAAACACTACTGAATTGTACACTTGAAAATGGTTAAGATAGTAAATTTTGTTATGTGTATTATACCATAATTAAAAATTAAAATTAAAAAAGAGGCTCCCTGGCCGGGTGTGGTGGCTCACGCCTGTAATCCCAGTACTTTGGGAGGCCAAGGTGGGCGGATCACGAGGTCAGGAGATGGAGACCATCCTGGCTAACATGGTGAAACCCCGTCTCTACTAAAAGTACAAAAAAAATTAGCCGGGCGTGGTGGCAGGCGCCTGTAGTCCCAGCTACTTGGGAGGCTGAGGCAGGAGAACGGCGTGAACCCGGGAGGCGGAGCTTGCAGTGAGCCGAGATTGCACCACTGCACTCCAGCCTGGGCGGCAGAGCAAGACTCTGTCTCCAAAAAAAAAAAAAAAGAGGCTCCCTCACATAATAAGTAAGAAATTGCAAATTGCATAATACCCTTTTATTTATTTATTTTTTGAGACGGAGTCTTGCCCTGTCGCCAGGCTAGAGCGCAGTGGCGCGATCTCGGCTCACTGCAACCTCCGCCTCCTGGGTTCAAGTGATTCTCCTGCCTCAGCCTCCCGAGTAGCTGGGACTACAGGCGCGTGCCACCATGCCTAGCTAATTTTTGTATTTTTAGTAGAGACAGGGTTTCACCATGTTGACCAGGATGGTCTTGATCTCTTGACCTCATAATCCGACTGCCTCAGCCTCCCAAAGTGCTGGGATTACAAGCTGAGCCACTGCGCCTGGCCTACCCTTTTGAAATAAATAGTATATCAAAGGTAAAAATTTAAGGCTGGGTGCGGTGGCTCACACCTCTAATCCCAGCATTTTGGGAGGCCAAGGCAAGTGGATTGCTGGGCCCCAGAAGTTCGAGACCAACCTGGGCAACATGGCACAACCCTGTCTGTACAAAAAATACAAAAATTAGCCAGGCGTGGCCAGGCGCGGTGGCTCACACCTGTAATCCCAGCACTTTGGGAGGCCGAGGCGGGTGGATCACCTGAGCTCAGGAATTCTAGACCAGCCTGGCCAACATGGTGAAACCCCTCCTCTACTAAAAATACAAAAAAAATTAGACAGGCATGGTGATGGGCGCCTGTAGTCCCAGCTACTAGGGGGGCTAAGGCAGGAAGATCGCTTGAACCCAGGAGGCAGAGATTGCATTGAGCCAAGATCGTGCCACTGCACTCCAGCCTAGGCAACAGAGTGAGACTCCATCTCCAAAAAAAAAAAAAAAAAAAAAATTAGCCAGGCATGGTGGCGTGCACCTGTAGTCCCATCTACTTGAGAGGCTGAGGTAGGAGGATCACTGGGGCCTGGGAGGTCGAGGCTACAGTGAGCTGTAATCATGCTACTGAACTCCAGCTTGGGTGACAGAGTGAGACCCTGTCTCAAAAAATAAAAATAAAAATAAAAATTTAAGAATACAGAATTGGCTGTTTAGAAACAGTGAAAAAATATACTCCCGCATCATACCTTAAAATGTATGGGTTATAGCCAGAATTGTACTCAGAGGTAAATTAATAGCCTTAAACCATTTAATTGTCAAACAATAAAGAACGAATATGAGTAAACTAGGCCCCAAAAAAAATTCCCATTGAAATTACTAAGAAAATATGGAAGTTAAGGGAATAAAAATTGTACCTATCACTGACTACCTTTCACAAGCCAGAGAGAAATTTTCAACAGACATTGTTCAGAGAGAACAGGACTAGAAAGAGATACAGAAAATTAACCTGTGAGCCCAGGATCACACTGTCAAGTTCCCTGTTGTGCTTTCAGGCCCCTGCCTGGGTGGAGATTTACAAAAATCTAAACCTTCCCCTGCCTCTACAGCTGAAACTGACCCAAGTCGGAGACAGAAACCACCTGGGCTTCTGCTGGGTGACAGGCCAGGGCACGGGCAGCAGCCAGCACAGCACCTGACACATAGCAGGTGCTTGAATTGTTTCTGCTGCACGAAGAAAGCAAGGATGAGCAGCCAGAGAACAGTGCACTGGCCAGCAAAGCATCGTAGCTCCCGTGTGCAGACCAGCCTGAAGAATCAGAGCTGGGCCCTACACTGAAGGCAATTTGTCCAGGAAATTGAAGAAGTGTCATGAGAAGGACTGCCCTGGGACTCCAGAGGCTCAGGAGGTGCTACCTTGGTGAGGCCATCTTTGCATTTAGAGTGATCAGGGAGTGGCCCACCCTAGCACTCTGCAGAGTCCAAGGTAGGGGTGGGCAAGGAGCAAGGATGGTGGTGTCCCAGGGACTGATGATGGCTTTTATCCTAAAGGGGATGGGGAGATTCATGGGAGGAAGTCATAAACATTTGCTGAAGGAGTGGGCAAGAAAACCAGGCTCAGTGCAGGAGCTTCCAAGGCCCTGGCAGAAGGAGCCCTGACCAGTTGCAGAGGAAGGGACAGGGGACACTGCCCCACTCCTACTCAGTCACCTCCCTCGATGCCCAAGCCTGCTGTCCTCAGATCTGGGGGACACTCCTCCTGCCCTATCAAAGCGGCAGTGGCTCTGGGAGGTCATCACTATTGGTGGGTGATACAGTTTGAATATTTGTCCCTGCCCAAATCTCACACTGAAATGTAATCCCCAATGCTGGAGGTGGGGCCTGGTGGGAGATGATTGGATCATGGGGGCAGATTTCTCATGAATGGTTTCACGCCATCCCTTTGGTGCTGTCCTTGCGATAGTGAGTGAATTATCACGAGATCTGGCTGTGTAAAAGTGTGTGGCACCTCCCCTCCTCTCTCTCTCGCTCCTGTTTTCACCATGTGAAATGCCTGCTCTCGCTTCCCCTTCCACCAGGACTGGAAGCTTCCTGAGGCTTCCCTAGAAGCTGATGTTGGAGCTATGCTCCCTGTACAGCCTGCAGAACTGTGAGCCAATTAAACTTCTTTTCTTTATAAATTACCCAGTCTCAGGTACTTCTTTATAGTAACGAAAGAAGAGCCTAATACAGTGGGGGTGGAGAGGCTCCAAGTAAGCAGGGCAGGACAGGTGGGCTTAGGGTTGGAGAAGACCACCAGGAGTAAGGGGACCATGCCAGCCTACGGACTGGACCTCGAGACCCAGGGCTCCCCAAGACACAAGGCTGTCAGCCTGGGTCACTGGGTCACAGGGAGCCTCCTTCCTTGCACCACACTCTGGGGCCTGCCTACACCCACCCCCAGCAACACTGAACCTTGGAAGACCCTGGCTCTGCAAAGACAAAAGTCTGTGAACATGAAGCCTTAATTTAAAATTAACCAATGCCTCTGTTTCGAAGGTTTGGTAAATAAATGTCTGGAATTCTTTCTTCAAACACAAATAACTGAATTAGTCTCATTACAAACAATAGCTCCCTGCAGATGGGCAAATGCCATATAAATGTCACCAAAAAGCCTGGAAAATGGAGGCTGTGCTTGCCTGGGGCTGGGCTGGCTCGCTGAGCCTCAGTTTCCCCATTATAAGACCCTCCCCTCCCACATGTTCTGAGGCCCTGGAGGAAGATGGGTCTCACCCAAGTCTCTGGCCCCAATCGAGTCTGGGCTTCAGCAGGTAGAGCAGTTGGGTTGGGGGAGCTCCAGCTGAGAGCAGGTGGAACCGGGTGGGGTCCTGACCATGCCCTGTCCTCTCCAGGGCCCTAGACAGGTTGCCAGCCCTCCTGGGAGGCAATAAGACCCCACTGTCCCCAGGCAGGGGGACACAGGTGAGGCTTACAGTCTCTGCTCACTGACTGGAGGACCTGGGGCCACAGCCTGCCTGCCCCAGTGTGTTCAGAAGGCCCCTCCCCAGCAAACTCGGTTCCCAGAAGGTGCCAGGTGCAGCCAGTGTGCTTAGAACATAGGCCGGATGCAGTGGCTCACGCCTGTAATCCCAGCACTTTGGGAGGCCAAGGCGAGTGGATCACCGACGTCAGGAGCTCTAGACCAGCCTGGCCAACATGGTGAAACCCCGTCTCTACCAAAAATACCAAAAATTAGGCTGGGCACAGTGGATCACACCTGTAATTCCAGCACTTTGGGAGGCCGAGGCCGGTGGATCACCTGAGGTCGGGAGTTCGAAACCAACCTGACGAACATGGTGAAACCCCGTCTCTACTAAACACACACACACACACACACACACACACACACACACAAATTAGCTGGGCATGGTGGCTCATGCCTGTAATCTCAGCTACCTGGGAGGCTGAGGCAGGAGAATTACTTGAACCTGGGAGGCGGAGGTTGCGGTGAGCTGAGATCGCACCATTACACTCCAGCCGGGGCAACAAGAGTGAAACTCCTTCTCAAAAAAAAAAAAAAAAAAAAAAAAAGGAAAGAAAGAAAAAATTAGCCCACTGTGGTGGCACATGCCTGTATTCTCAGCTACTCAGGAGGCTGAGACAGAAGAATCACTTGAACCTGGGAGGTGGAGGCTGCAGTGAGCTGAGATCACGCCACTGCACTCCAGCGCAGGCAACAGAGTGAGACTTTGTCTCAAAAAAAAAAAAAAAAGAACATGAGGGGTGTCATCCTTCTCCCCTCCATTCCTGGGCCCTGGCTCCAGGCCCCCAACCACCTCCTGCTGACCTCACTTCTCCTGTACCCTAACTCCTCCTGTACCCAACCCAGAACCCCATCCCAAATCTCCCTGTCCCCCACCTCCTCCCGAATCCCTCCTCTCCCTCCTCCTACTCCTCTCCGGGCTGTCAGGCCTTCTCAACAGGGTCCCCAGAGCCCCACCCTTCTCTGTGCTGGGAGACCAGGTAGCCAATGGCATGTTGCAAGGGGCACAGCTGATCCCCTCCACAGAGCCCTGGCGCCCGCACCTGCACATGGGCCTGTAACAGGAGGTGGGGGGGAACTAAGGTGCACCAGCTGTGTGCACAGGAGGGTCAGCCCTGTGTGCCATCTTCACAACCAGGATCCAGCAATGCCCTTGCTGCAGGTCCCAGAGCCCTGCCTGGGAGGTGATCATCTGCAGGAGTACTGGCATCACCAGGCACCAACCCCCACGGGGACCAGGCTTGGGTGAGAAAGGGCACAGGACTGGGGGGGAGCAGAGGCTGAGTGAGAAGCTCCCACACCTACTGTGTGAGGTGCTGGAGGCAGGATCAGTGGGGACCAGCTCCGGGCCCAGGATAGCCTGGATCCCATAGCAGACCAGGAACTGCGTCACCTCACACACCCCCGCTGGGGGATCTGGGCTCCTAATTCACAGATAAGGAGCCATGCACAGGGTAGGGGCACCTCATGGAAGGGGCGGATCCCTGAACTGTCTGTCTTCCCAGTGGGGGGTCTGTCTTCAGTGCAGGGCCCTGGGCGGGCGATGTCTGCAGAAGGTGGGAGTGGCTGTCTCTCTGGAGAGGGGTTGCTGTGGCCACTTCCTTCAGCTGCTCCCTGAGGCCTTGGTGTCCCTGGTGTCTGATCATCCCACCAAGGCTCTGCCCCCAGCACACACACATCTTCCGCCCCACCGGGACCTCAAGGTCAAGCCCAAGTTGTTCAAATACAGAAAAGCCACTCTGGACATAAAATGTTTGTTGCTGCAGCCCTGATGGTGGAGAAAAGCTAGAAACAGCCTGAATGTCCAGGATGGGAGCCGTCTCCTGAACATGCCTGGGAGAAGAGCAAGGCCCGAGGGGAAGGAGCCGGGGTGCCAGAGGAGAGGCAAGCCCAGCGCAGTGGGACACCATGGGTATGACAACAGAGGGCGCTGACAGGCAGTGCCAGGGGCACAGGACCATGGCACATATCACACTTAGAAAGCACACATCGGGGAGGGTGGCGGAGGTCAGGTGTGCTGGACTATGGACCTGCAACAGGCATGAGTTTTTGTTCCTCCTTTACTGTGTTTTCTACATTTTCTATAAACAAGCACATACTGCTTCATTATTTAAAGGGCTGGGCACGATGGCATACACCTGTAATCCCAGCACTTTGGGAGGCCAAGGCGGGCAGGTCACTTGACCAGCCTGGCCAACATGGCAAAACCCCATCTCTACTAAAAATACAAAAATTAGCCAGGTGTGGTGGCACGTGCCTGTAGTCCCAGCTACTCAGGTGGCTAAGGCACGAAAATCACCTGAACCCGGGAGGCAGAGGTTGCAGTGAGCCGAGATTGCACCACTGCACTCCAGCCTGAGCGACAGAGCGAGACTCTGTCTCAAAACAAAAAGCGGGGGTGCTGGCACTACAGTCACCTGGCCTCTGCCACTCGGTGTCTTGGCCTCTCCCTGGCTCTCAGCCTCTCAGGCACCCAGGGGAGCCTGAACCAGCAGATAAAGGAAACGTGTCTGTGGTACTGCAAAGGCCTCAACTCCAGGTCTGAGGTGGGTGATGGAGCCTCTGAGGAGGGAGATGCTGCCTAGTGAAGGGTAGGCCTTGTTGGAGTGAGACCTCTCCACCTATGCGGTCCCTGACTGCTCAGTGGCCTGGCCTCACTTTTTTCACCTGTATACTCACTGGCCCTCCAGGCACTATGGACCCCGTGGATGGGCCCTGGGGGCACCCAGCACCTTCCCCCAGGGCACACAGCAAAAGCCCTGGGGAGGACTGGGAGGATGGGGTTGGTAGCCATCTCTGCAGCCTCATTATCTTGCAAAATGCAGAGAGCAGCAAATAAATTCAGACGTGTAAATGGCCTAATTAGAATTTCAGGAAGAGTAAAAATATTTTAAAAAGAGAAAGTTTAACTAAAGGCATATTTCAAATACTGAACTTATCAACTGCAAAATGGTCAACCTGGCAAGAGAGGCCACAGGGGAGGGGGTGTGGGGCGCCCAGCCCCCATCTTCCCCAGCCTCACACCGTATAGCTGTCCCCACGTCCTCTGCCAGGCAGGTGAGAGAAGCCTCAGGCTCCCCAAATCTGAGCTACGGTGGGGCATTCCCGCAGGAACACCCCCACTGCACTGGACCTGACTCAAAGGATGCCCTCCGCTGAGGGTCAGGCACCCAGCCTGAGTCCAGGGAGGCTTCACAAACAGCCAGAGCCAACTGCAGCCAGTGGGACAGGGGAGGCCCAAGGAGAGGCCAGACAGGCAGGGCCAGAGAGGCAAGCCCAGGGGCCTGGGATGCTCCAGGGAGGACAGGGCTGAGGCAGGAGCTGGGGTAGACACAGGGGATGAAATGCACCAAACAGCTACCACACTGCAGCCTGTGGACAGCTCAGGAGAGCCCCTGTGCACAGCACAGCCAGAGCCCTTGCTGGTGGCCTGGGCACTGCAGGCCTCCCCAGGCTGACCCCACAGTACAACCTCACCACCAGCCATGAGTCATCCTGAACAAGGGGAGGCACAGCAGGGGTGGCTGGCCAGTCTACACCAGGCTCTCCAGCCATGAAGGTAAGGTCCTCGTGCAGCAGCCAGATCGCCGACCACCACCTGCCCACCAGCCTGAGGCTGGGACACAAAGAGGACACACATGAGCCCCTGGTCTGGCGGTGCCTCTGTCAGAGGCATGTGAACCAGAACAACTCCATCTTGAATAGGAGCTGGGTAAAATGAGGCTGAAACCTACTGGGATGCCTTCCCAGACAATTAAGGCATTCTAAGTCACAGGATGAGATAGGAAGTCGGCACAAAACACAGGTCATAAAGACCTTGCTGATAAAACAGGTTGCAGTAAATGAGCCGGCGAAAACCCACCAAAACCAAAATGGCCACGAGAGTGACCTCTGGTTGTCCTCACTGCTACACTCCCACCAGCGCCATGACAGTTTACAAATGCCATGGCAATGTCAGGAAGTTACTGTGTATAGTCTAAAAAGGGGAGGCATGAATAATCCACTCCTTGTTTAGCATATCATCAAAAAATAACCATAAAAATGGGCAACCAGCAGCCCTCAGAGCTGCTGTCTGTGGAGTAGCCATTTTTTTATTCCTCTACTTTCTTAATAAACTTGCTTTCACTTTGCACTGCGGACTTACCCTGAATTCTTTCTTGCGTGAGATCTAAGAACCCTCTCTTGGGGTTTGGATCAGGACCCCTTTCCTGTAACAACTCTGCCTCGGGTCACGAGGATACCAGAGCCCATGACCCTAGAGGATGAGGCCAGTCCTCCCAGCAGCCTGGGCAAGGGACACCCCCCTGCTTCCCCATGAGAGGCCACGTGAGCTGACATCAGGAGAGCCACACCCCTCACCACAGGCTGGCTCAGGGGCTGTGGGCCCCGGGGCCCCAGCAGTGTCCCCAACCTTAGTCAGCATACAGCATCAAAAGGCCAGAGACGGCCAGGTGGCAGTGGGGGCTTCTGAGGGTCTCACCACAGTGGGGGCCCAGGCCTTATTCTCAGGAAACGGGTCCCAGGCACACCACAACCCTCGCAGGGGGAGCCAGCCTGCTCCAGCAGTGCCAGCTCACAGGGAATCCCATAGAGGTCCCAGGGAGGAGAAACCACACACACCCCCAGAGAACAATCACACACACCCCCAGAGGCACGCACAGGATACTTGGATGCCTGCCAGCAGACTGACAGCCAGAGGCCCCCCAACCCCAATCTTTACAACACCAGCAACCACAAACCCTAAGACACAAGGGCGTTGGGGCATTTCCAATTTCTAATGACAGAAGACACTAGTCAAAGTCAAGAAACAGTTCGGGCCGGGCATGTGGCTCACACCTGTAATCCCAGCACTTTGGGAGGCTGAGGTGGGAGGATCACCTGAGGTCAGGAGTTCGACACCAGCCTGGACATGGTGAAACCCTATCTCTATTAAAAAAAAAATTACAAAAATTAGCTGGTGATGGTGGCAGGCACCTGTAATCCCAGCTACTTGGGAGGTTGAGGCAGGAGAATTGCTTGAACGTGGGAGGTGAAGGTTGCAGTGAGCTGAGAATGCGCCACTGCACCCCAGTCTGGGTGACAGAGTGAGACTCCGTCTCAAAACAAACAAACAAACAAAAAGGAAACAGTTCAGATGCAGCTGTAAAAACAAAGTTAAATCCTTGCCACCCATTTATATCAGAATAAATACCAGTTGGTGCTATGGGCTGAACGTGTCCCCCAAAGTTCACATGTTGGAAACTTAATTCCCAATGTAACAGTGTTGAAGGTAGGACCTCTAAGAGGTGTTTAGGTCACAAGGGCTCTGCCACATGAATGGATTAATTCCGTTACTGTGGGAGTGGATTTGTTACCTCGGGAGCAGGTTACTGATAAAAGGATGGGTTCCGCCTCCTTCAGCGCTCTCTCACGTGTGCTCCTGCCCTTCTGCCACCTCCTGGGGGACGCAGTGACAAAGAAGGCCCTCGCCAGATGTGGCCCCTCAATCCTGGACTTCCCTGTCTCCAGAATTGTTAGAAATAAGTCTTTGTTTTTCAGAAATCAGCCAGTCTCAGGTATTCTGATACAGCAGCACAAAATAGACTAAGACAGACAGATTAAATTCTGTGTACAAAACTAAAGTAAAAATACCTTCTAGAAGAAAAGACAGGTGCATCTTTATCTGGCTACATGCTAGGGAGAGCTGACTACACAGAGAGACGGAATATCTAAAAATGGGGAAAAATCCAACAGACTTCACCACAAAATATGAAACATTTTTGACATCAAAATGATCATAAACAAAAACTAAAAGGGTGAGAAAAATGTGCAGCAGGCAGAAAGAGGAGTGAAGAATTAATATCTTTAATATACAAAGACTCATACAATGGCTGAGAAACACATCAAAACCCAAGAGAAAGCCTGTCACGGGGGCCAGGCGGCCACAGGAGACGAAGCCGCAACCCCCTGCAGGCACACGGCGGCTGATGGAGGAGGCCAGGCTGGTGCTGGTCTCTGAGAGGACACCACTGCTGGCCAGCTATGGGAAAGGGCAGGGCATGTGTGTCCCCGCCAGCCCTTCTCACTCAGGCCTGGTCTCAGCGTGCACCACCCCATCACACCCTCCCAGCTCCCCCTCCTAAGGGAGTCATGCTACTCATCACCATCTTGTAACCCCACAGTTGGCCACTGGTTTCTCTGTGTGTTGTGGATCTCCTCAACCAGGCTGGGAGCTCCTCAGGGGCAGGGCTGGGCCTGATGTGCCCATGATGCCCAGGACCCAGCATGAGGCTGGGTGAGTGGGTGCTGAGTGTGGTGACACATAGGTGTTTACATCAGCCCCTGTCCCAGCTGAGCCCTGAGGCTCCCTCCCCAGCTCCCTCCCACTGTGGACAGGACCACACCCCAGAGCCCAGCAGAGCAGGCAGCCACAAGCCAGGGCCCAGGTTGCCCAGGCCAGAGCAGAGATGGCACAAATGCCATCACCCATCGCACCAGTGCCCAGGGCAGACACGAAAAACCAATCACCACAGCAGACAAGAATAAACAATCACCACATTCCAGATGGGCAGGACAGGAAATGGGGAAAGGCAGAGAAAGAGGTACAGAGAGGGCCACAGAGAAACACAGAGAAGACCAAGAACTGGAGGGGGGAGGGAAAAGAAGGGACAAGAAAGGAGCAAGCCACAGAAGGGAGTGAGCAAGTGTGCCTGGGCAGCCTCGGACCTGCCCAGCCAACCACCCTCCTGCAGACCCTGTTACCAGGGCTGTCGTTTGGCATCTGGCTGACCTGGCCTCCCTGAAGTGTGGTAACCTACGAGGAGTTAAGGGCAGTGGGAGAGCCCCTCCTGCCACCCTGAGACGCCGTCACCTGTGCCACAAGCAAGCCAAGTACCCTGCCTGAGCCTCTTTGTCCCAACCCAGAAGACCCCGCATGGCCAAATGGCCTGAGCAGTGACATTCTTGGCCAGACGCTGGTCCTCCCACACAGCCAGGCGGCAGCAGACCCAGCTCCCACTAGGCTGGCCCAGCCGGCAGCTTTCCACACCCAAGGACTTGGGAACAGGCAAGAAGTCAGTCATCCTGTCCCTCCCGTCTGTCCCAGAGCCCTCAGCCCAGGTCACTCAGGCATCCGGAGGCCATGGCCTTCTCCCTACCACTTAGGCACAGCACTGGCTGGGCCATGCCTCCACACTGGGCACTAAGTGTCACTGAGAAACCACAGGGCTGTCAGCCATGCCTCCCACAGAGACTGCTTTTTGGGGGGACAGGCAGATGGCCAGGGTAGGGACTGGAGGAACAAGAATGGCCAGGAGCCATTCTTTTAAGCCATCACCCACTCTGCTGAACAGCACCCATCGCGGCAAAACTCTGGCAGCGTGGATGTGAGCAGGGCATGCCTTACCACCCTTCAGAGGGTCCTGGGGGACATGGACCACTCAGCCTCCAACCCTGCCATGCTTCCCGGGCACTATGCCTCAGTCCCACTGGAGCTAGCAGCCATGATAAGCAGAGGAATCCCAAACACAGATAACATCCGAGGCCACGGGCCAGTACACATGGCCTACGGCTGTGATCAGAGCACGTTCAGACTGTTCAGTTATGGGCTGTCTGCAGCCATTTTCATCCTACAATGGCAGGGCACTGCAGCTGTGACAGAGACCATAAGGCCTGCAAAATTGAATTACTTACTATCTGACCCTTTCAAACAAAGTTTTGTGTGCCTGGCCTCCAGGACTATCCTCTGTCCCTGTGGCTGCAGTCTCTGGGGGGGAAGTGAATGGCCTGGCCCAGCAGGCTGTGCCAATACTGGATGCCACTGCGGCTGGCATCCTAGCTCAGGCAGGTGAAGAGCAGACCCAGTGAATGTCCAAACCAACACTGACCAGCAACCTTGTCAGCCATCCCCAAACAGGCTTATCCCTAAAGCCAGACATCAAACCAGTGGTTGCTGTCCATATTCAGGCCAGTAACAAACCGAAGCTGGTGGCAGGAGGCCCTCACATCCACCCTGTCCAGCCCAGGGGCTGTGCCTACCCAGGGTGAGAAGGACCAGGAGCACACAGTGTCCAGGGCCAGTCCATCCCTGTCACCCTCACCCGCCAGGCCCACCAGAATACTCTGGTGTCCTATGTGGGAGAGGATGTCCCCAAGCTAAACCCAGGCCACTCACCTGTCTTGAGGGGAGATCAGCATGTCCCAATGCCCACCCTGCGGGCTCTGGCTCCTGCAGGGAAACCAGAGGGCACGAGTGAGGTCAATCCAGCTGGGTAGGTCCCTGCTGGATAAAGGTACACGAGCCCAGACCATCCTCTAAGCAAGACCTTGTCATGCCTGACCTGAAGGTCATCCCATGGTGCTCCTGACTCATAACCACACACTCATGTGTACCTTCTTGTCCCCACGTGTCCAAGACTGCAGTTGACACTGGGCTGCCAGGGTTCCTTGTCAGCATTTCTAATGCTGTTGCCCATCCTTCAGAAACGTGATCCTTCAGAGATGTGGACTGATAATGATGTCTTCCCCATCACACACAGCACATAGTACTCCCACCCCAGGGTAGCCAGGCTCAGGGTCCTGCTGGCCCACGCAGGTGCTCACAGCCCCATAAGGCATCTGCTCCACCTCCCTAGAGTCCGCTCCCGCCTTGTGGGCCAGGCCATGTGCCTCTCCTGAGATTCCCTGAGGCCAACATAGATCCTGGGCCCTCCCAGGCAGGCAGCTGCCCCCAACAGTCTCCAGTACAGGGAAGGCGGGGAAGCAGGTAGGTTCCTGGCCCTGGAGCTGTGGCCAGGTGTGAATAACCATTTGTCTGGGACGCGGGACCTGGCACTCAAGCCTGGGGAGCTCAGGCTTATGGGCTGGAGCAGGAGACAAGGGGGTGCCTGTGCTCACACAGCTTTCAGCCTTCCTCAGGGGAGGACCCTGCGGCTTCCTGTCTCAGCTAATGGCCCCAGGGACACATTCCCTCTCGTTATATCTAGGCCTGGGGATATTGCCAGAGTGTTCATGGCGTAAAAATGAAAAACAGGACATCACAGACAGACACAGAAGGGCTGGGCCTCGGATGGGAGGCTGTCTCTGGGGGACATGGGTAATGAGAGCTCTCTCCCCCAGCTCTACGGTGTTTTCTAGATTGTTCCGAGGCCCTGCCCAATAGTCCTTTGTGGTCATGGTCCATTCTGGTGCCCCAACAGTGTGTCTCCCTGTCTCACAACAGCCTCTTCATCATGGGAAGGGGTCCAAGTGAGGGTGGGTGACTGGCTATGCCTCAGGGTGGGATCATGGGGGGTGGGATGCAGGGCCTGAGGCAGGGAAGAACCGGGGAGCAAGCCAGGCACATGTGCATAAGCATGTGTGTGCATGTGAATATGAGTGTGTGTGTGTGCCTGAGATGGGCAGGCCCAGTTGGGAGCCCACCCACCAGCACTGCGCCCCCAGGAAGGGGAGATGCTGCTCCTACTCCAAGGTCTGAGGCTTAGGAACCAACTTTTGCTCTGAGTGTGACATTTCTAGGAAACCTCTGGTTTTAGCTTAAGTGTTCACATAAGTTTTGTACCACAGAGAACCATGTGACTTTTTTTTTTTTATCCCTGATAAGCACCAGCCTCTCCCCAGGAGTCACCATGTGCCACAGACCCGAGACACACTGGCTGTGAGCCATCATCTCACTGACTCTACCAGGTGCCTCAGGTCGGCTATATACCCCATTTTACACATGGAGAAACTGGGTCCAGGCCAGACAGGGGCTGGGCCAGGATTTAACTCAGGTCTTCCTGCCTCCAGGGCCTCCCAAAGTCCCCCCCCCCCACCCAGTTGGGGAAGTGTGGCCAAAGGAGAACATGGGTCCTTCCTCATGGGCCTCCCACCTCATGGGGGTCCAGCCAGGCCAAGAACCTGCAACCATATGGTAGAGCCAATAGGAGACCCTGGGAAGGGGTCCAAGTGAGGCATTGGAGAGGGTTTCCCCCAGGAGATGGGTGGGAGCAGAGAACAGCAGCACCGCAGGAGGCTGGGTAGCAGGAGCAGCCAGAGCTGCGGGTATCCTTCCTAAGGGTGCACTAGTCACAGCAGCATCGTACAGGCAGGGGCAGAGCAGAGCATCTGTGGCCAACCTAAGGGAGCTCTGGGCAGTGGACGGACAGAGGGACGACAGACAGGACAGTGATGTGAAGGCAGAACTAGTGATAGGATCATATGGGAAGGTGGGGAGGTGCTCACCTTGGGGAGCCCCCCTGAGTACCACTTCAAAGCTGCTCTGCAGGCTCTGGGGTCACCCGCCTGGCCAAGGACCCAGTACCAACCACCTCAAAGCCGGGGAACGACCACGCCCTTTACTGGGCCCTTTTCCCAGTGAGGATGGCCTGGGCCTACCCATGCCATGGGCCCTCCTACACTGGGGTTCCCCACCAAACTGTCCAGACCCGGTGGCTGGCCATGGGGCTCTGTCAGCCCCTGGCTATACCCCACTGATGCCCTAGGAAGCCCTGTGGTTCTGGCACAGTATCCATGGTCCAACCAGAGGGCTGACAGGTCTCACACTGGGGCATGAGCCTGGCCCAGGCCACACAGTCAGATTAGCAAACTACAGCCCTTTGGATAGCTGATGGCACAGGGCAGCTCCCATGGGTACACACTGGGCCCAGAACTGGGATGGAGGATGCAGCCTGGGCTGGGTAGGCAGTGAGGGGCCGAGGTGAGCTCGCTCTGCACTCCCTGCAGTGTGGCCTCAGCAGGCCACCCTCTCCTCAAGTCTCTTCGCTTCCTGCTCTGTGAGCGGGAGGTGACACTGACTGCAGGTAGCTGAGAACATGCCCTGGCAACAGCCAATGCAGGCAGGTGCATGGAGTGCCCCGTGGCCACTGGACAGGGAAGGTCCGTGCTGCTCACTGACAATGGTGTCCACTACAGCAAAACCGAGTGTTCTCCTAGGCCTGCTGCCTCTCTGGGCACATAGTGAGAATATGCCCACTTCTGCTGTGGACACTGAGGCACAGCCCACACCTGGGAAGGCCTGGGAGGCCCCTGGGCACCCACTTGAAGAACACTGCACTTTTGGGGCTATGCAGACACAGGGCTAGTCCTTCACTGTCCCTGCTGAGCCTGTGTGTGGTCACCCACCATCTGGCCTTCAGGCCTCCTTCTGCCTGCACCAAGCATGTGGGGGGCACTGAGGGATCTTGCTTGGCTCATTTCTGACTCCACGCCCTCAATAGGCAGCTCAGAGGCCGAGCTCCGGTCATCCAAGCCAGGTGTCTGGGGAAGGGTCCTGGTCTGCCGCAGGAAGCTGGGTGGAGCCGGTCTTGCCTGCCGTGGCGGTCCCAGCTGCCCTCTGGTGGCCATGCTCAGCTCCCCGTTGCTCTGCCAGAGGCGGCAGCCCCTCAATCAGCAGGGGCAGTGGGAAGGGCCTGTGCATAACTGGTTATGGAGTGGGGGGATCTCTGTGGCCTCAGGCACCCACCAGCTCTGGGTCATCTTCCCGACCTGAAATAGGCCAAGATGTGAAGCCCCTGAGCCAGGAAAGCCTACCAAGGGATCCCTGATCCCATGTCTCCTCAGAGTGACCCAAGACTTCATCTTGGGTTTTTCTGTTTGTTTTTTTGTGTGTGTTTTTTTTTTTTCTTTTTTTGAGACGGAGTCTCGCCCTGTCACCCAGGCCAGAGTGCGATGGCACAATCTTGGCTCACTGCAACCTCTGCCTCCCAGGTTCAGGCAACCCTCCTGCCTCAGTCTCCCCAGCAGCTGAGATTACGGGCGTATGCCACCAGGCCCAGCTAATTTGTTTTGTATTTTTAGTAGAAACAGGGTTTCACCATGTTGGCCAGGCTGGTCTCAAACTCCTGACCTCAAGTGATCTGTCTGCCTGCCTCGGCCTCCCAAAGTGCTGGGATTACAGGCGTGAGCCACCGTGACCAGCCCATCCCAGTTGTTTTTTTTTTTGTTTGTTTTTGTTTTTTGGAGACAGAGTCTCGCTCTATCACCCGGGCTGGAGTGCAGTGGTGTGATCTCGGTCACTGCAACCCTCACCTCCCCGGTTCAAGAGATTCTCCTGCCTCAGCCTCTCGAGTAGCTGGGACTACAGGCGCATGCCACCGTGTCCGGCTAATTTTTGTATTTTTAGTAGAGACAGGGTTTTGCCATGTTGGCCAAGCTAGTGTCAAACTCCTGACCTCTGGTGATCCACCTGCCTTGGCCTCCCAAAGTGCTGGGATTACAGGCGTGAGCCACTGCGCCCGGCCTCATCCTGGTCTCAATTGAAGCTGGTGGCAAAAGAACAGATGCCTCCCCATGACTAAGCCACCATCAGGGAAGTCCCCAGGACCCCCAAGGCCCACCTGGTGCTCTGCAGTGCTGTCCCTGGACCCCCACCCTCGATTCCTGGCCCTATCTACAGAGTGGGCCCTGACTCCCTATCCCAGCTCTACCCTGTCACTTTCTCTGCCAGGGCCAGGCGGGGAGCACGACAGATGGGCTGGACACAGGGTGGCGCCTGCCATCCATGCGCAGAGCTCCCTGCTCCACCCAGAGACTGGGGATCCTGCTGCTCCTGCTCCTTCTGTCCTCACTCAGAACAGCCTCATGCTCCCCCAGGTCAGACTCCTGGGGTGAAGGAGCACAGTGAACTCACCCTGAATCCCTATGTAGCACAAACAGGAGGAGGGGTGCTACCTTACCCTCACAGAGCCACAGAGATGCAGAGGGCCCCGGGACTGGGAGGAGACTGTAGGGCCACCTCTGGAGGGGGTGCCAGAGCAAACATGGGAGCCAAGCAGCCCAGATGTGGTGGGTGGGGAGGCTCAAATTTAGCAGGACTGAGGGTCAGAACTTGTTCTCCCAGGAGGGACCTTGGTCAGGAGGTCCTTGAGTTTATGCTGAAAAGCCTGACAGGGCAGCTCAGCCAAGAGCTGGGCAGGGGCTGGCTTGGCTGTGCTCAACTACCCTCTCAGCTGGGACTTGAATCCCTTAGCGAATGTTCTGTGCCCAGTCCTCTACTGGGCCCTGGTGGACCCCAGAATGGGGGTAGGGTGGGGTCAGGGGACAGCTGGGAGCAGACATTGCGGATAGGATGGGGCAAGACTGGGGGAAATGCCTTCCCAGACACGCCGTGGCTCACACTGTGGCCTGATCTAAGGCCTGGATCACCTGCTCAGGAACTGACCAGCCACCGACATGGCACACCGGGCAAGAGAGCGCTGACTGCCCCCTGCATTCAGCACCATCCCAGCTCCAATACAGTGAGTACAAGATAGGTAACACCCGCCTTGTTTGGACCAGACCTCTAACCACCGCCCAGATCCCAGAGTAAAGGCAGATAAGGCAGTAGTAAGGAAGTAGGAAGAAGTAAAGGCAGCTACCCCAGAGAAGCTAAGGTCGGGAGAGGTGGAAGCTCCCACTGCACCCCACTGGCCCATACCATAGGGGAGGTTTCCCCCACAGCAGCGTGGGTACCCGCCTGAGGTTATTAAACAGCAGCATTAAGAGCCTACTCTTAAAAATACCCACGGGGCACCTTTCTTTTCCTTATTTCTAAATATGCCTGGGTGTAGGGAAAGGGAGCTGAAGTCCTTTAGTTCCATTTTAAGTATGTTACATTACACATAGCTAAGAAACGGTGAAATATTGTAAGCAGCCTATATTTAATTATTTAAAAATTAAAATAGGCTGGAGCTCTCAGGCCACCTGCCCAGGGAGACTCCCCAGCAAACCGAGCAGAGGCTCCCTCAGAGTGGAGAAGACATGTCTCTGCACGGGCCCCGACGGGGCGCAGGGCGGCGTGGGGAGGGGGACCCAGGCCGGGGGTCCGGGTGGCGTGCCCTCTTTCACCCCCGAGGCGGCAGGAGCAGCGCGGCGCGAGGACACCTCCGGGCCGTCGGTGCCCCTGCGCTTCCCGGCGGCGCGCTGCCCCAGGAAAGTTCCCGGCCTGCCGCCCCTCGGGCCGTTGGAAAGTTTCCGTGGCTGCAGGGCCCTGGCAGCTGGGCACCAAGCGTCGCGCGGGGCGGACACGGCTGCGGGGTCGGGCCGCGCTCAGCTGGAGCGCTCAGCGCAAGGCGCCCGGCCGGGTCGGGTAGGGCCCCGAGACCGCGCACAAAGAGACCCGCCCCCGCCGGCCCGGGGTCTCGGGCGCCGCAGAGCGGGCGGACAAGACGCGGGTGGGGCGGAGATTGGCTCCGACGCCCGGCGGGATAGGACCCTGTCCGGACCGCTGCCCGGAACGCGTCCCATATCTGCAGCCCCGCCCCCAGTCCCGGCTCCGACCCGAGGCCCCAGCCCCGGGTCCCGCACCCCGCCTACTGGCTCAAGCTTACCTGGAGCGCAGCGTGGGCGGCCCCGCAGCGCGGCCTCGGACCCCAGAAGGGCGTCCCCGGGTCCCCTGGCGCGCGGGGAGCGGCGTTCCCAGGGCGCGGCGCGCGGCGTTCCCAGGGCGCGGCGCGGGTCGCAGTCCACGCGGCCGCAACTCGGACCCGTGCGGTGGCCGCCCCCTCCCTCCAGGCCCAGCGCGCAACCCGAGACCCCGGGCCAGCTCTCCCGCCCTCACGCGGCCCGTGCGCAAAGCGGACCGGGCCGGCTACGCGAATCTCCGCCCCGCCCCATCTGATCGCAAATTTTCCCATTGGTCGAGAGACCCGGCGCGGCACGGCAACCGGCGCCGATTGGGCGGATGCGCGGAGATGACGGCTTACCATTGGGCCTCCGGAATGTCAGTCCCGGCGGATGACCGGCCCCCTCGCGGAGGGGCCGCGGCCCCGCACCTGCCCGAACCTTTGCCGCGGCGGTGGCAGGGTACGCGGAACCGCTCCCTCCCAGCCGACTTACGAGAACATCCCCCGACCATCCAGCCCCGAGCAGGGACTGGCAGAGCCGGCGCCCCTTCCCCGGACTCCGGCCGCGTAGCCTCCATCACCACCCCCAGTTCACAGGTATCCTTCTTCAGCTCCTGCTACTCGCTGCGCGCTTCGCGACGCGCCCTCTTGTCGACCTCGAATTGTATTCCTCACGCAAACCGCGAGAGAGAGTTCTGCTGCTATCCCCATTTTACAGTTGGGAAACAGCCTCAGAGAGGTTCTCACTTGCTTGTACACAGTCGTCTGACCCTGAGGCCTGGGGGCTCTCTCACCCTCACCGCCTCTGGGCCCCCGCAGCGGGGAGACGGTGGAGGTAGGAGTTGCAGTGTTTCCGAGGGCAGGAAGGGACCCCCTCGGTAAACCAGGGGCTCACCTCCCCCACCAGGCCTGGATGTAGAGACCTCTTGGGCTTGTCCCACCCTGCAGGCCCCCCATGGGGCCGCCGTTTCTTACCTCCTCCTGGCATCCTCACAGCCCCACAGCTCTCCGTCTGGGGAGGCAGAGTTGTGCGTTTATGCCCCCACCCCGTACTACTGTCTATTTTCTTCACCCTACCTGGAGTCAGGAAGAAACGCTGCTTCACTGCCTGTTGAGATTCACATAGGTTGCATTTCCTTGCCAGATTGAGAGCACCTGACATGAGTGGGACCATGACCCTCCGCCAGCTCTGCGTAACCTTGTGGTGTGGGGGGGAACCAGCAGGGATGCTGCCCAGTGGGCTTTTCTAGGGGGAGGTCCTGAAATGACTTCTTAGCCAGTGACCCTGGCTCATGCATGCTGTCAGCCTTTCCCGCCCTGGATGCACCTGGAGATGACCAGTTCCTCGCCTCATTGCATTCTCCAAGGCCGCCTGGGGAACCAAACTGCCCACAACCATGCTTATGAGTGGTGGGGGGGGTTTGACCAGACACTCTTGTCTTATCCACCCATATTGGGAGTCCAGTGTGTTCATCCAATCATTCCTTGGCCAGGACAAAGAAAATGAAATGGCCCAAGGCAAGAACTCACTGCTGGGACCACCGCTGGTTCCATCTGTGTGCTGGCAGCATGGTGAATCGATCCCAGCTGCCTTTCAGAGCCAGGCAGCTACTATCAATCGATTGGAGCTGGCACTTGACATGTCAATTGGCCTCCTGGTGTAGGGTCGTTGCTTGCTACTCTGGGAGGGTGGAATGAAGTATCTGTCCCTAGAATAGGGGCCCTCACAAGCCAGGTAGCTGTCATCCTGTGGAGCAGCACCATGGTGACATTCTGGCTCAGGTGCTGTGTAGCTGAGGGGTCGTTTCCTCCATTTAGGAGTAGACGTAATGAGTCCAGCTGCCCCCAGCCATCTCTCCAAGGCCATTGGACCCTGCCCCTCTTCTGACAGTGACCTCATGGTCCTGCACCACCCCCTCCCCACACTTGCAAGAGGGACTGGACAGACATCTGTTGAAAGAGCGCAAAAGAGAGAACCATACACCAAAATCTGTGCAAGTGAGACTACCTCTCCCCTCATCACCACCCCTACCACCCATAGGGTTGCAGAGACCTGTCTGCCCTTGGCAGGCAGGATCACTAGCTGAGGTCAGAGGATGTGGGGGTAGCACCAATTCAAACAGGACTCAGGACCGCTGTCCAGCAGTCGGCCCATAAGGCTGCAGCCAGGGGTCAGAAACACAACAAGGGAGGCTGGGCGCAGTGGCTCCTGCCTGTAATCCCAGCACTTTGGGAGGCCAAGGCAGGCGGATCACCAGAGGTCAGGAGTTTGAGACCAGCCTGGCCAACATAGCAAAACCCCGTCTCTACTAAAAGAATACAAAAAAAAGTAGCTGGGCATGGTGGTAGACGCCCATAGTCCCAGCTACTTGGGAGGCTGAGGCAGGAGATCGCTTGAACCTGGGAGGCGGAGGTTGCAGTGAGCTGAGATTGCACCACTGCACTGCAGCCTAGGAGACAGAGCAAGACTCCATCTCAAAAAAAAAAAAAAGAAAAAAAAAAAGAAAAACACAGCAAAAGAGACCACAGGGACCAGTAGCCCAGTGTTCTCCCTCTCTCATCCTCTCACCTAGCTCCATACGGACAGCTGTGGGGCCCCTGGGGAAAGCCACAGAGAGAAAATGCTTTCAGCTGGGTGTCAAGAACTTTTCAAGAGTTGGAGCTGTTGAAACCAAAAGAGTGGCCACAGAAGGTAGTGAGCTTCCTATCTGAGTTTGTGTGCAATTAGAGGTTGGATGCCAGTGAGCCTCTTGCAGCCCCAAGATCCCAGGGCTTAGGTGCCCACCCTACACCCATTTCATCTGCTGTCGCCTGCTTCCTGGCATCGCATGTCATCCAGACTGGAGTGTCAGTGGTGACAAAGAACATCAGAGTCTCTGCTCTGGCTCTGTCTAGCTGGGAAAAGTATGGCTGAGGGTGGGGTTGGCCCAAGGCCACAAGCTATGACAGAACAGGATGCAAACCACCATCTGACATGTTACTGCATCCCTCTTTGTGGGCAAAGGGAAACCTTGGTCAACTCATGTCCAGCTTTGAGGTGCATGGCCTGGTGCTTTGGGGAAGCCCACTCTCCAGCTGCTGCCATGAACCCCAGGGCACAGTCCATCACCCCCAAGCCCCAGATCCCACTTGTCCACCACCACCACCTCTTGGCCCTATAGACTGCATAGGTTTGGCTGCTCAGAGGGAAATCACTGGTACCAGCCCCACACGATCCCACTGCTGGATGGTGGGAGAGACAACCATGTCTGGCTGGGTCTGCGGCCCGCTGGCCGTGAGTCCCTGGGCATCTGGAGTCCTTGTAAAAGTTCTGTTGGGTTCCAGGAGAAATACAGACAAGACAGCAAAAGTGTGGAGCACAACGGGCCCACATGTAGGTCCAGGTTAGACTCTTGCCTTTGCTGATTACCAGCCAGGCTCTTCCCATCCCTGAGCCCCAGTTTTCTGCAGGGCATCAGGGCACCTAGGTCTTCAACGCAGGTTGAAGCTAATGTGGTCTCTCTTGCTTGCCACCTTTTTTGACTTCAACTGAATGACATAACTGCTCCAAGTCTCAGTGTTTACATCTATAAAGTGGGGTGAAAGAACTGCTGACCCAGACATTGGGTTTAGAGTGCTTCGCACATTATCATTATCCCTAATGTCTTTGTCATCCATGTCATAGTGTTTTGAGTGCTCACTTTGAGGCAGGGACTGAGCCTCTGGGCTTTGACTCTCCACCTTTCTGCCGCATAGGCCCAGGCACAGCCCAGAGGCCACAGGAGCAGGGGTCCCAGCTGATGCCTCTGTCCTGTTGGGAGGGCCCCAGTCAGTGCCCACCTGCTCACCCTGCACAAGTCAAGCTGGGCCGGCCCCTCGTCACTGGGGCCTGGACCTGGATGTGAGCTCAAAAGCTACACTGGGGGGTGGAAGTGGGGGAGGTGGTGGGTGTGCAGGGTATAGTGCTCAAATGCCTAGTCCAGGGTCTGGGGGTACATACTGGGAATGATAGGGACATCAAGGAGGAAAGAGCCGACCTGGAGGCCATAATGTGAAGGAAGGGATGACCAGGAGGAGGATGGCCAGGTCCAGAGGTGGGGTTGAGTGGACAGGATGGGGAGACCAGGACGCAGTCTGAGGGGGCCGGTCCGGAAGTGAGCATTCCTGTACCTCTTCCGAGAGAGGCCGCAGGGTAAGCAGGTGACAGATGGTGTCCATGAGGGCATGGACTCAGGGGCGGCTGCGACCTCCCACGGCGTCCCTGCAGGCAGGGAGCCGCGGAGTCCCCGAAGGCCGCCGGATCAGGAAGCGCTCAGACGCCCGCGCAGTCCCAAGCTTTGGCGCAGCCCCGGGGGCGGGGCGCCAGGAGTCTGCAGCCTCCGAGCGATAGCGCGCCCAGCCAACGGGACGCCGGCATGCGGCGCGCCGCCCCGCCCCTCGCTGCGCGGCCCAATGGTGAACGCACCGGCTTCGGGCCGGGCGGGTACTGGGCTGGCTGCGGTGGCGCGCGGGCGCGGCACCCGGAAGTCGGCGGCGGCTGAGGCGGTGAGTGCGCGGCTCCCGGGCTGGCCGACTCCGTTCGTGGCCTGGCCGGCCTGGGCTCAGGGGTACCGGACTCCGGGCTCCGGGCTCCGGGCTCCGGGCTGTGGGCTCTGGGTGCGCGGACCGGGCCAGGCTGCTTGAAGGTGGGTGGGCTGGCCGCACCTCCTCGCCCTGCCTCAGTTTCCCCTTTCTGAGGTATGGTATAGAATCAGGCGGCTGGGTCAGGGGCGACCACGTCGATCCCGGCCGACGAAAATGCCCCGCGCGTTACTGGAAGGCGTTTTTGATAATCCCCGCTAGCACGGGATGCGAGGGACGCTGGCAGGTGGGACCAGACTCGCTGCGGGGAGGCTGAGACTGGCAGGGCTGGGAGCTGCGTGGTCCCTGCAGGGTGGGTGGGCTGCGCGGCCTTGGCCAGCATCAGGGACAGCTCTGGCGCCCAGTCACTCTGTCCCCTACCCGCGGCCTGCTGCGGGCCAGCAGGGTGACAGCTAATGTGGGTGTGAGTAGACAGTAAGTGCTGGGTCATCCCTGTGCCTGGATGCGGCCTTCCTGGGGAGGTTTGGGTAGTTAGATCCCCCACCCCCACCTCCAGAGCGTCAGAGATAGGGGCTGGCAGGGCTGCACTCAGGGCAGTCCTTGCCCCACCGCTGGGCTTTGTAGCAGCCTGGGCTTTGCCCGTTTTCCTCTAGGGAAGTGGGCACAGAGGGCTGTTTGCTGAGACCCCCACCTTCCCTGCCCCCAGCGCCTCTCCTGTGCTCCCTTGGCTTCCTGATGGGCCACAAGCTTTAGAGTGAACCGTCTGCCCTTGGACAAGTCCCTGGGCTTCAGGCCCCCTTCCTTTTCAGGAATGTCATATGCCCTGCCCTGGCCAGGCGTGTCTGCACTGGCCAGGCCTGTCGTGTGGCTCTAGACCTGCTGACCACTGTTTTGCTGCCATTCTGGGCACAGTGCCCTCTTCCATGAGGCAGATGTGACGGCAGCTATAAGGGGGTAGCTGAGTAGCTCTTTGGAAGGCTTTCTCACGCTAGCTCATTTGCCTCTGGGCAGCCTTTTGGGGCAAGCATTCATTGATCCAATCCTGCTCACACAAGGAAAACTCAGGCTAAGGGGGCAGATGGTGTTCCCAAGGTCATTCAGAGCCAGGGCCCGCTCCCAGTGCCTCTACTACTCCTGGGCCACTCTCTTAGGAGCGTTCCTGCGTCTGTGTCCTGTTGGGTGGGCTGGGGGCAGCTGGAGAGGGTGACCATGTTGTTAGATGGACACAGCAGAGCCTCTGTTCCCACAGGATCCTAGTGCTCTGGTGGTCCAGGGTGGGGTGCCCTGGTGCCCCCACCCCCTTGGACCCCTACACAGCTTTGTGTTACTTGCATGTCCTCAGACTGCAGGCCCCTCAGACCAAGCCCCTGACTGGTGTGATGTGTGGTGGCCATAGCCCTTCCCTGAGCTAAGGTGACCAGCTGTCAGCTCTTCCTGGGCTGCCCAGCCCCTTGTGCTTCCTTGGTCTTCACTTGTGGGCTGTCATTCTGATTACGTTTTGCAGTGTGTGTAATCACATGCAGTGTCCTGGGAACTTGATCCTGTGCCCGGCTTCTGCGCCAGATGGCGAACTTGGAGGGCACCCAAGGGTGCTGCTTCTGAAAACACCCACGGAGATATGAGGGGCTTCTCAGGGACCCCAGAAGGGGTCTGGAGAGAAATGGCCCGGGATAGGAAGGCTGGGAAGACTTCTCGAAGTAGGGCCATGCTTGTCGTTGACACTCCAGATGCATGAGAAGCAGGGCCCATCCTTTGGTGACGTGTCAGTCAGCACATGGCAGCAGCATGGCAGAGCCTGGCCTTTGTTGGCCCCTACCATAGGGCTTGGGCTGTCTTGAAAACAAGCCTATCCCTACCATGAGGATGGGCTCCGTGAAAACAAGGTCACCCCAGAAGCATTGAGCTGCCTTTTGAGGTTATCAGAGCTTTTTCCCCTTTTTCTCTCAACTTCCCTTTTACACTGCAAAAATAGTTTATGCATGCTTAAAAATAAAAAAGGCCGGCCTCCTTCTCTCAGCGGCTGCTCCCCTGGTGCACTTGCTGACATTTGGGGGTGCATCCATCGAGATCTTCAGTGCCATGCTAACTTGAAACTTGTGTTTGCCTTCATCCTCTTTGCGGGCATGGTAGGAGTGCCCCTTTCTTTTTGTTTTTACTAACCACTCAGGCCGCAGGGGCCGCTGCGAGGCTGGCCTGTCCCTGGCTTGTGAGGAAGCTGAGTGTTCCTCCCAGGAGGGCCTGAGGATGGGGCCGCCCTGTGTCCAGAGCTTGCTGTCTGCTCACGATGCCTCTTGTTTGTGCTATTCCTTGGAACTGGGAAGAGACGGTGATCCTCTGATGTGAGGCTGAAGTAATGCCCCAGAAGCATTGTGAAGATCTGAGGAGAGAATACCACTGTAGAAAATGTGTCATGATAGGCCAGGCACGGTGGCTCACGCCTGTAATCCCAGCACTTTGGGAGGCCGAGGTGGGTGGATCACGAGGCCAGAAGATCGAGACCATCCTGGCTAACACGGTGAAACCCCGTCTCTACTAAAAATACAAAAAAAATTAGCCGGACGTGGTGGTGGCAGGCACCTGTAGTCCCAGCTACTCGGGAGGCTGAGGCGGGAGAATGGCGTGAACCCGGGAGGCAGAGCTTGCAGTGAGCCGGGATCGTGCCACTGCACTCCAGCCTGGGCAAGAGAGCGAGACTCCATCTCAAAAAAAAAAAGAATATGTGTCATAATAAAATGCCATTTAGGCCCGGCACAGTGGCTCACACCTATAATCCCAGCACTTTGGGAGGCCGAGGCAGGTGGATCACCTGAGGTCAGGATTTCGAGACCAGCCTGGCCAACATAGTGAAACCCCATCTCTACTAAAAAAAAAATACAAAAATTTGCTGGGCGTGGTGGCAGGCGCCTGTAATCCCAACTACTCGAGAGGCTGAGGCAGGAGAATTGCTTGAACCCAGGAGGCGCACGTTACAGTGAGAGAGGTCACCCTCTCCAGCTGCCTCCAGCCCACCCAACAGGACCATTGCACTCCAGCCTGGGTGACAAGAGCAAAACTCCATCTAAAAATAAAAATAAAAATAAAAAATGCCATTTATTAGCCAGAGAGTGTAGACTGGTGAGCTCTTGCTGCGGAGATAAGAGGGAGCAGGGCATTGCAGTGGTCTGGAGACTCAGAGGGTTTCCCGACGTTAGGTCTTTCTTTGCCCAGGCCCCGTGAACAGCGACACTGTGTTCCCATGTGTGTTTACCTCTTCTGCTGGCAGCCACCGGGAGCCCGCGTCACATGTCTGTGTCTGCCTTGTCCTTTGAAAAGAGCAACTCATGCTTTCAAGCTCCGCCCCTGGGGGCTGCCACCGCTGATGGGGTGGGGATTACAAGGGGTGGGGATTGGGCGCCCGGCTGCTCAGCCCTGCAGCACCAGCCCTTGTGGCCACTGAGGCCATTAAATGGGGGCAGCAAACTATAGGGCTCAGTCGCCCAATAGGAGCCCGACTTTACAGCTACCCTCCCAAGTGTCTAGGTCCCCTTGGCCCTGTGGTACTAATAGCTTGCCATTCCTCTGTCACCACTGCTTTCTGCTTAGCACACCTCCCCTCTGCCCATGTGCTATGCTTGCCTTTTTGGTTGCCAAAGGGAAGTGGTTCCACCAAAAGCCTGTGTCCCATCCCTTCTGGCCCCCAGGGTCACCGGGTATGGTGTTGCTGTGACAGCCCAGCTGCACCCCGTCCTATGCAGAGCTGTCTTGCACCGGGGCTGATTGGGTCTTCTCTTGCTTTCTGTGAACAAGTGACTCATGGGTTCTTGCCCTTCCTTCCCTCTCTTCCCTGCCCATGGAAATGTCCCAGCTCCGGCAGGGAAGGAGGGCAGGATCTGTACACTTTCTTTTTTTTCACTTTTTGAGACGGAGTCTTGCTTTGTCACCTCAAAAGGCTGAGGCAGGAGAATCGCTTGAATCCCGGAGGCAGAGGTTGCAGTGAGCTGAGATCGTGCCACTGCAACCTCCGCCTCTCGGGTTCAAGCGATTCTCCTGCCTCAGCCTCCTGAGTAGCTGGGATTACAGGCATGCATCACCACGCCCTGCTAATTTTTGTATTTTTAGTAGAGACAGGGTTTCGCCATTTTAGCCAGGCTGGTGTTGAACTCCTGACCTCAGGTGATCCACCTGCCTTGGCCTCCCAAAGTGTTGGGATTACAGGCGTGAGCCACTGTGCCTGGCCAGTGCACTTTCTTTTGAGGGTAGACATTACTGTTCCCCGCCGGGAAGCATGCCCACTGGGTGTGGACGCTTTCAGTGTCTGGCATGACAGATTGTACAAAGTGAACCCAGCCACACAGCTACCATCCATATCACACCACCACCAGCACCCAGACATCTCCCTCGTGTCCCCCAGTGACTGCCTAGATCAGGTGGCCCTGCCCTGCCTTCTGTCCCCATGGGCAGATGTTGCTTATCTCTGGCCTCTGCATGAAAGACCAAGCAGAGTGCTATCTTCTGGCTGGGACCTCCCTGCTGCCTCAGGAACAGGAGCTTGTTCCTATTCATCACCTTGGAAGGGCACAGGCTGGCTTCCTTTCCAGGTTATGGACTTTCTTACTGTGTCACTTTGTGGACTTGGGCACCTGCAGAGTGCCTGGCATGGTGAGCAGGGGTTGGGGCATGGCGTGATCTAGGCAGGTTTGGAAGGTTCTTTGAATAGCCAAGGGGGACAGTCTGGAGGGTGCCCTCTAGACACCTGAGAATGCATTGAAGCTAGGGTGACTACTGTAGCATCAGAGGCCTGGTGACACATTTAAGGCCTCAAGGGGCCCGTGTGACTAGGAGTCCAGGGTGTGGCTGAGGTGGGCCAGACTGGATGGCCAGCGGCCACCTGAGGACAATTGGCTGTGCGTCTCGGAAGCATGGGTGGTCCCCACCTCACAGCAGTCACACAGGCAGACAGTGGGCAGATCCAAGAGCTTCACCAAGGCTGGGCGTGGTGGCTCTTGCCTATAATCCCAGAATTTTGGGAGGCTGAGGGGGGGGAATCATGAGGTCAGGAGTTCAAGACCAGCCTGACCAACATGGTGAAAACCTGTCTTTACTAAAAATACAAAAATTAGCCAGGCATGGTGGCACGCGCCTGTAATCCCAGTTACTCGGGAGGCTGAGGCAGGAGAATTGCTTGAACCCAGCAGGCGGAGGTTGTAGTGAGCTGAGATCACGCCGTTGCACTCCAGCCTGGGCGACATAGCGAGACTTCGTCTCAAAAAAAAAAAGAGCTTCACCACTGTGCAACCATACAAGATAGATAAGAAAAAGGAGTTCTCATTTTGGGCCAGGGAGGGCCTTTAGCAGGACGGGACATGACTGCTGTACAGTAATGATGGGAAAATCCCATGTAATATAAGGCTATTTCTACTAGGCAGCATCACAGGCAGAGCTGAAAGGCAGGGGATGGCTAGGGAGAAAACGGTTGCAGGCCTGGGACAGGCGCATGGTTGCCCACATCACACCAGCTGCACTACGGGTCAGTGAGACAAAGGCCTAGCAGTCAGTACCCATGTTGGTGAATTGTAGGCAAGAAAATACAGGAGGTCACAAGTTGCCCAGCCAGTGGGGGATGCCCATAAAACCCTGGCGGGAACATTTCCTACACTGCATACACCCTGGAGGTGGGTGAGTGGCAACAGGTTCTGGTGCTAGACGTTAGCGGGGACTTGGCCAAGTCTGTTTATCGGAAAGCGTCACCCGTGGATGGAGCAATTCCACCTCTTGGGTCTATCCTAGGAATGTCCTCAGCTGCTCTCCCACTGCTGTAAAGAAATACCTGGGACTGGGTCATTTATTAAAAAAAGAGGTTTAATTGGCTCTCGGTTCTGCAAGGTGTACAGGAAGCATGATGCTGGCATTTGCTCAGCTTCTGGGGAGGCCTCAGGAAACTTACAATCATGGCAGAAGGCAAAGCGGGAGCCGGCACTTCACACGGCTGGAGCAGGAGGAAGAGAGAGATGGGGGAGGTGCCACACACTTAAAACCAGATCTCGTGAGAACTGTATCACTGTACAGTACCGGGGGGGATGGTGCTAAACTTTCATGAGAATTCTGCCCCCATGATCCAATCGCCTCCCACCAGGTCCCACCTCCAACACTGGGAATTAAATTCGACGTGAGATTTGGTGGTGGACACAGCCAAATCACCCCATGTGCAGAGCATGTGCTAGGGATGGTCACTTGATGGGACTAAGACACCAGCCAGAGCTGAGAGGCAGAGCAGCGGGAAAGCTGGGCAGTGGTGAACCAGTGGGGACATGGTTCTGGTGGAGACAGACCTCATGGCCAATCAGGGAGAACAGAGCAATGGGACCCTAGTGTGTTAACCCCACAGCATACATGCATCTGCTCACATGTGTGTGCAGGCAGGTTAAGAACACTCTGGCGCCACAGGCAGCCCTTGGCTGAGGCTTTTTTTCCTTTTTTTTTTTTTTGAGACTCAGAGTCTTGCCTTGTCACCCAGGCTGGAGTGCAGTGGTGCTATCATAGCTCACTGCAGCCTCAAACTCCCGGGCTCAGCCTCCTGAGCAGCTGGGACTACAGATGCATGTCACCATGCTTGGCTAATTTTATTTTATTATTATTTATTTTATTTTACTTTACTTTTTTGAAACGGAGTCTCACGCTGTCACCCAGGCTGGAGTGAAGTGGCACAATCTCGGTTCACGGCACCCTCCGGCTCCTGGGTTCAAGTGATCCTCCTGCCTCAGCCTCCTGAGTAGCTGGGATTACAGGCCTGCACTACCATGCCTGGCTAATTTTTGTATTTTTAGTAGAGACCGGGTTTCACCATGTTGGCCAGGCTGGTCTTGGATTCCTGACCTCAAATGATCTGCCCGCCTCAGCCTCCCAAAGTGCAGGGATTACAGCCATGAGCCACTGCACCCAACCTTATTTTATTATATTATTAGTATTATATTGAGACAGACTCTCCCTCTGTTGCTCTATTGTGGGAGTGCAGTGACATGATCATAATTCACTGCAGCCTTGATCTTCCAGGCTCAAGCCATCCTCCTACCTCAGCCTCCCAAGTAGTTGGGACCACAGGCATATACCACTGCGCCTGGCTAATTGTTTTTATTTGCTTTTTGTAGACAGGGACTTGCTGTGTTTCACAGGCTGGCCTTAAACTCCTGGCCTCAAACAATCCTCCTGCCTCAGCCTCCCAAAGTGCTGGGATGACAGACATGAGCCCTGCCGGGATGGGGCTTTGGCCCGTTAAATGTCATTGGAAATGTTTCCCCCCAGAATGTGCTCCTGGGTGGCCTGAGCGATGGGATTAACAACTATGGGTCCCACCAGCCTCCAGAGCTGCCAGTCGTGGCAGCAGGAGACTCAGCCTTGGGCTGGGGCACAGACAGGCTGAATAGAGGGTGAATGAGCAGGCAGCATATGAGAGGGACCAGCGTTTCTTGGTATTATACAAAAGCTAGTGGAGGTGGTGCTGGTTGGTGTGGGATGGGCGACTGGCATGGTCCGGTGCCTGATGCCTGTTGGCCTCTTTGGAAGGGGAGGCTGGCAGTAGTGGGTTCTGGGACATGCAGGAGGGTGGCCTGGATTTGCCCTGCAGCACTGAGGTCTGCCTGTTCCCCACTGGGTCCTCCATTTGAGGCCCTGTCAGCATGGCCCTTGTCCCCCTTGCTTCTTTTCCCCATGGGCCTCTGCAAGGTCACTGCCCACCCTCCACCCCACCTACCTGCCTGTGTGGTGAGCACTGAGAGCCAGGGAAGCAGATCCTCACTGCCGGGCAGCAGGCCATGTGCGCATCCATCAGGGTGCCAGACCTTGTCCCCACGCAGCCCTGGCTGGGGTCACTGCCGCTGCTGCTGTCTGCCTGTGGCTCTGGCCCATCTTTGCCCAAGCATTCTGTCTGAGTGGTTTTCTTGTCATGCCTTTTTTAGACACCGCATGGAGTGAGGTTTGGGGCTTGCCTCAACTGGAGTCTCATTCTTCTTAGAGAGGGAGTTTAGCCCATTTCCATTTGGCCTTAGGACAGAAGGCCCTGTTGGTTCCTCTGAGAAGCCAGGGGAGGAGCCCTAGGCTGGAGAGGGGATTCCAGAGTGGGGTGGCTCTCAGAAGCAGAAGGTGGGCAGAGAGGACGGTGCACGCTGGGAGAGTTCTCGAAAGCATCAGCAGATGGGCCCAGAGTGCCTGGAAAGCTTCCGTCCTTCACAGACAGCGGCATGCACTAAGAATAACCCATGCCAAGTCCAGGCTTTCTTCCTGTTTTGCAGAATTACCAGGTTGTTAGGCCAGGGGAACGTATGCTGGGATTCTGGGAAGAATTCCACCCACACTGGTATTCTTAGAGGACGAGAAGCCCTTGGCTGCAGTGTGAAGAGGGCTCTCTCTTTCCATTCTTATCTCATAGAGCCTCTGGCCAGGCTCAGGGGTGCTGAGGGACTCCAGGAGTGTTGGGGGGATTTCCTCCCTGGAAGAGGCCTATGCTCTGTCCCTGCTGAGACTGGTGGCATTTGCAGTCACATGGTGAGCTCACAGTGACTGTCCCCCTCTTACCTCCCTGGCAGGGTTGGCAAAGGCCACACCAAAGTCCCAAGTGATTTGTTCCCAGGCCTCCCTGCACAGAGGCTGCGCATGTACCCCGGGCATTCACTCTAGCTGTCTGGGCTGCAGGGAGGCAGGGTGCCTGGCCCGACTGGAGATGGCACTCTACTGGGGGTCGTAATTGTTGACCATCACAAAGGCAACCTCTTTCATCACATCTGTGTGAGAGGAGCTGGACTTTCTCAGATATGGATGAGCCTCACGACGCACATCCTTTCGTCCCTTGTGTGTCTACCAAGTCCCTATATGCTCCGGGAGGCAGTGGTACAGGCTGAGGTGGGAGGATGGCTTGAGCCCAGGAGTTCGAGGCTGCGGTGAGCTATGATCACACGACTGCACCTGGGCGACAGAGTGGAGGTGATGTGTTTCCTCAAGTAGCCGTGAGAACAACGCTTCTTTTCTTGTCCTGGCTCAGGAACCTCACCACCATGCCACGTTGCCCTGCTGCGCTGTGCTGGTGTCTTAGGTCGGTGGCAGCACATTTGCCCACCTCACAGGCCGTGCTTTCAGTCTTGGAGTATGGCTCCTCTCGACTGCTGCCCACACGGCCTCCTGTCGTCAGCCTGGACTACATATCTGGGCTGGGGCCTGGTGGGGCCTGGCCATGTGCCTGTGTCATGCCAGTTGCTTTCAAGATGATGTTTCTAGTAGGACCACATGTGAGCACAGTGACCACCATGGCCAGGAGGAAGCTGGCTGCCCATCACCAGCTTGCCCAGGGACCTCTTGCACCCTGGCGGGGATCAGCAGATCCTGCTATGGGATAGCAGAAGGCAGCATGCTGACTTCCAGGAGTGTCCACAGCGTGGCTGGGCAGAGCAGAGCTACAAATGAACAGATCCAGTGCCGAGGCCATCCTGGCTCTTTTGGGGGCTGCCATGCCGTGGGCGCAGGGTCCAGCAGGCCCACTTGATCCCAGCATCCCACGTGTGCCTGCTCGGGGTGGCCAGCTCACTGCTTCTTCACCTGTAGCCCAACCAGCAGGTGCCCCACCATGAGCCCCTCCAGGCTCACCTTGCCCATCCCCTCCATGTGACCTGGGACTCTTGGTGGGATGAGATCACAGCTGCACAGCACACAGCACAGGGAGGAGCTCATCAGCATCTTCCCACCTGTGGTGCCCTGGCCCAGCCTCCTTCCGGTTGGGGTTGGACCCACCCTGTCAGCCGGGTTTTGCGGCGCCTGCCCCACCCGCCCTGTAACCTACTTGCCCTACTGCTATCCCGGTGGCCGTGAGGCCAGGTGATGGGATGGGGGGGTGTAAGCATTTTCCGCCTGGAGAGGATGGGCATGTGGCCACCATCTGACTGCTTCTGCAAGCCTGGTGGTTGTGTGCAGGCTGCCCGGGTGGTCGTAGCCCCTTGGGGCAGGCGGGGTCCTGTGCAGGATGCAGAGACTGGGCGTGGCTTCCTGCAGATGGTCAGATGCCTCTGGGCTGTGGCCTCTGAGACCCAGGGCAAGGCTGCTGGCTGGACCCCAGACCCTCCTGCCTGCCACTTCCTCCAGCTGCTCTTTGTGGTCTGGCTCTGGCCACCTGGGCCTCAGGGCCAACCCTGCGTGGCTTTGACCACTCTGGCCTTCTTGGACTGCCAAGGACATGCTAAGAGTTCGTTGGGCTTGGCCCAAATGCTGAGCCCAGGGCAGGGGTGGGGACAGGCAGGGTGGGGCCTCACCTGGAAAGCCAGACACGATTCTCCCTGGGATACCAACCCTCCTGTAGAGTTGACCAACTCGGGCACCCTTAAGGGCGAGCTCTGTGTGGCACAAGAGATGCCCTGAGGAGCCCAGCCTCACCTGGTGTGATGGGACCTGTGGAAGTTGTGGGAAGTGGTCCTGGCCGCCCGTGTGCCCACCTGCCCTGCGCCCAGATCAAGATGTGGTGACCAAAAGGACAAGGACTATATCAATGGCTCCCTCCCAGAGCCTGGCAAGTCAGCAGGCATGAGAGGGTGTTGGAATGCTGTGGTGGGCCTGCGTGGGGGCCTTGTAGGACCTAGGGAACCTGCAGGGCTTGGCTTAGGGAGCACACAGGGGCCCAGGCAAAGGCAAGGTCACAGGTCGGGATAGGTGAAGCTGGCAGGGGGAGGGGGAGACCTGCTGGCTAGAGCTGGGTTGGGGGCCAGTGGGCAGTGTGCCTGGCTCGAGCAGGGGGCGAGGGATTGGAGAGAAAGGCAGTTCCTGATGGTCCCCTCCCCAGGGGCTGGCTTTCCTCTGGTCCTTCCCTCCCAATGACCGCGTCTTCATCGAGGCCACAGCCCTTGGCTCTGCGCCCACACCTCCAGTGCCAGGCTATCCGGAGATCTGTTGATGGCCTTCCCTTGGACCATGGAGCCCTCCCTGCCACTGGTGCCTGGAGGGCTGGTCTGCTGCCCCTGCACCCTGGCCAGCTAGGATGGTGGGGTCCTGCAGCTGAACTGGGGGTGCCTTTCTGTCTGTCTGTCCTATGTGTATCAGTGGCCAGAACTGCCCTCATCCATGGCCTTGCCAGCAGCTGGGCGTGCAGCCAGGGAGGGCTGAGGTTGGCTGAAGTTGAGACCAATGGCCTTCTCTAACACCCCAGAGGAGCATGTCCCTGGTGAGCAGGCCTTGGGCAGCCCTGGGCTCCAGGCCAGTGGGATTCCAGTAGAGACCAGCTGGCAGGGCTTCTCCAGTGACTGCAGCCAAGGGTTCTCATGTGCAGGAAAGACCAGCTCCTCCAGAGTGAAGGGACTTGTGTCTTCTGGCCACATGGTGAGTGCTGGGCCCACCCCATCTGTGGCACCTAGCAGGTGGACACCTGGGTGCACCTCCAAAGCCCAGTGTGCTCCCCATCTTCCTGCACTGCATTCAGGATGGTTCTGCATCATCAGCTGCACCTGATCTGCTCTTAAACCCACAGCTGAGCTTTAATGTGCAGTCACTGAAGCTTTCATTTCTAAAATAGCTTCCTAAGAGTTCTTTTGGCTAGGCATGGTGGCTCATGCCTGTAATCCTAACACTTTGGGAGGCCGAGGTGGGTGGATCACCTGAGGTCAGGAGTTGGAGACCAGCCTGACCAACATGGAGAAACCTCATCTCTACTAAAAATACAAAATTAGCTGGGCATGGTGGTGCATGCCTGTAATCCCAGCTACTCGGGAGGCTGAGGCAGGAGAATCGCTTGAACTCGGGGGGGCGGAGGTTGCGGTGAGCCGAGATTATGCCAGCCAGCCTGGGCAACAAGAGCAAAAACAAACAAACAAACAAACAAACAAAAAAACCGAGTTCCTTTTGCTGCTTTGTAAACCCGGTTTGCTCTTCATCACTTCCTTTCCCCTGCAGATGTTTCTGAGCTGTCTGTTTTCTTTCTGCCATCAGAGCATGGTTGGTTGATGATGCATGTACGGTTATCTTTCTGCTGGTTCTTGCTCATGGTGCTTCTTTCATTATGTGGTTCTTTCTGACTATGTACTGCTTCTGGTCTTTGAAAAATGATTTTGAGACTTCTTTGAAGTATAGGATGAAGATATCTTTCTGCAGAGAAAACTTCAGGCACAGGGACACTACAAGTGCTGGAACCCCTTAAAACTGTGCTTGGCTTGCGGGTCCTTGTACCCCCAGTGTGGACCTGGACGACTGGCTGTGCCACAGCTTCTCAGGAACTTCCCCTCACTTTTGTGCAATGTCCCCATGACCCCTGGGGGTGGCTGCGGCTGTAGTTCATTTCTCCCTGAGCATTGCTCTTTGGAGTCCCAGCCTAAATTAGGGGAGAGTCTTCTGTTAGGTTCTCCATCCTGTGGAGGTGACTGGACCTTGTCTTCTGTCTCCTTCGCCCCCGAGGCCACCAGAGCATGAGCCTCAGTGTGTTCAGTGGGCAAACGCTCTCAGGCAGGATTGGCCACTGTGTTCTGCTGTCCTCTGTGGGCCACGCTCTCCGAAGTGTTGGCCAAATGCTGCATGAGCTCATCAGCTCCTGGCAATTTTTAAGATGTTTTCATATTTTATCGAGCATCTTGAGTTGTTTTTACTAAAAGGATTGGCCCTAGTAGCCTGCCCACCCTCGGATGATGGCCCCCTGTGGGCACTTCCAGGGCACCCGGCAAGGGGACCCAACTCACTTCCAGCCCCCCAGTCTGCTTCCCACAGGGCCCCCTTGCAACGGCACACCCTTTAGCTTCCCATCCTATGCAGAGTGGTGGCCAGCAGACCATCTCAAATGGCTGCCCATCCCCGCCACCCAGTGCGTCTGCACGTGGCGCTTATTGCTATCCCAACACTTCAACTGCACAGCCACCAGCTCCTCACTGGAGCAGATGGTCCCCAACGGCCATCCCTGATGCCCGTGCTTGTGGAGGCACGTACACTGAGCCCTCTTCACCTCCCTCCCCACTCATTAGACTTTTCTTGGAGGAATCTTTTTGGGTCTCTTCAGTATTTGAGTAGCTTCTTGGCTGTCCCATGTCCCAGCTGTGAGCATTGGCTCTGCCCTGGAGCCATGTATTAAATCATTGCACATGTGCACATTTCAGGGAACTTGGGTGTCACCCTTGGGTGGCCTCGGAATCTAATCTCCGTTCTGCACTCGTTTGCATTGTGGAAAACTGCCTGCTCTGGGCCCCAGAGGTCCCCGGGTGAGGACAAGGTATATGCTAAGTGTGCAGTCACCCAGCGTGTCCCCGGCACGTGTCCATGCTAGCTGCTGTGGGTGCTTGGGGCCCTCAGGTCCTGTGGGATGGCGAGTGTGTGTGCTGAGCGGGGCCTGTAGGGCCTGCATCCCAGGTGAGTGGGCCATGCTGTCGGAGGCAGAGGCAGGGCTGCCTCCACTGGTGGCGTGTGGGGTGGGGTTGGTGCTGTTGCAGGGAAGGAGATGTGCATGTGGGGGACTGTCTTGAAGGAAGAATGTATACAGTGGTCTATTTCCAAGACAAAGTGTCTTAAATTGGCTTAGGTCAGCAAACTACAGAAGAAACAGGATATACTAGGCCCCTGCTTGGATAGCTGATGCGTGCTTGTTGGCCTCCTCTTACCCCCTACTTAGTTGCCTTCACCCAAACCAAAGAAGTTTAGTCCAAGCTGAAAGTTTACTAGCCTGCAAAATAGCTCATTTTGTCTGTTCTTATCAGCCTGCCTGCTACTTAGGTCATAAGTTAAATACTTAAAAAGTCCCTGAGCTAACTAGGACTGCAATGCATTTAGGGCTGCAACAAAATACAGCAAGATAACCCCCCCAAAAAAAACACCTGAAGCCCCTACCCAACAATTAATAGGCGACGTCTGGGAAAATTGTGACCCCATAGTACTCGGCCTATGAGGAACTGGGGGAGGGACCTGCGCACTAGGGGATAAATTGCTTGTCGAAACTGTGCTGGGTGTGCCTGTCTGACACTTGATCTTGTAAGACTGTCATTAAAAGTCTCACTTTCGCCATTCTCTGGGTCTCTGAGTTCATTCTTTAGATTTGGATGGGTAAGTTTGTTTCTCACAGTGTGGCTTCTGCCCTCACTTCTGCTGCCCCCCCGGGGGCCCCCTCAGCACCCCAGCTCAATGTGTCCGGGCCTTAAGACTACCATGATGCTGATGGGATGCTTCTGTTCAGGGCTGGTGTTGCAGGTGGTGGAGAGACAGTCTGGCCAGTGCCGATGAGTGCGTGGGTTTGGGAGGTGTTTGTGTGGCACTGGCCAGGAATGTGGTGTCCAGTTGCCCCACATCTAGCAAGCGGTACAGACACCACAGAGGTGGTTCTGTCTGTTCTGGCCTGTTGCAGATTCGGAGGGCAGCCCTGAGTGTCTGCCATCCACTCAACTCGGTGTTTTCCTTTTCCCGCAGACCTCACGACCTGTGTCAGCAGAGCTGCCCTGCACCGCCATGTGCATCATCTTCTTTAAGTTTGATCCTCGCCCTGTTTCCAAAAACACGTACAGGTAACCCCCTCGCTCTGCGTCTGCTGCGCCCTGCAGGGTCCCGGGTGCCCAGCCAGTTCTCATGCCACCTGAGCTGCTGTGTGCAGGAAGGTGTGTGTGCCAGGCCGGGGCTGCACAGGCCTGGCACTGCCCTCCAGGACAGGGTCACTCAGTGTGGGATGCTGTCAGAATGCCTCTCGGGGCGGGGACTCCAGTCGATGTACAAAGATGTGAAGACTCAGCCACAGAAGGCAGCCATAGATAGGACAGAGGAGTGACATGGGTCCAGGCAGGCCGAAGTTCTATGGGCTTTGAGGAGGGTCGGGCAGCAGAACTGGGACAACGGTGTCAGTGAGTGAGAGCCAGCTTGGGCTGGCGGGTCGCAGCTGCTGGTGAGAAGTCAAAATGGTGGCCAGGCTGGGGTCTGTGTGTGGGTCCTGAGCTGAGGAAAAAGAACCTGGGGAAGAGGGGATGCTGAGGACCAGCCAGAGGAGTCAGGAAACCGAGGCCAGAAGCCACCCCTGACCCTGGACTCAGGACGGCCACACCTCCATTCCCCAGGACACCCCAGCGTTTATACACACGGAGAATGAGGCAGAGATGTAACCCACATCCAAAATGAAACTTGTAGCCACTCTCTAATGCAACTGCTTGGGAAGTTTTCATCATTTTAAAATCTGTACCAGAAGGGATTTGAACCATTTCAAGAGGGTCTCAGATTTGAGTCACTGCGAAGTTGCATAGACACCATGCTGCTTGTCTTCAAGGCTGAGTGAAGTCATTTCAGGCCAAAGAATCAGGAAGGAAGGGTGTCTGGTGTTTTCCCTTTTTGCAGTTGGGTGAGTGGCAGGGCCAGGCCAGGGTCCAAGCAGCAGACAGCATGCTGCAGGGAAGGTGGAAGAAATGTTAAGAAAAAACTATTGACTGCTACAGGGACTGGAGTAGTGTTGGGCTGGCTAGTGAGTGAACAGAAGTCTAAAGAATGTAGGGGCTGGCCGGGCACGGTGGCTCACGCCTGTAATCCCAGCACTTTGGGAGTCCAAGGTGGGCGGATCATAAGGTCAGGAGATCCAGATCATCCTGGATAACATGTCTCTACTAAAAACACACAAAAAAATTAGCTGGGCATGGTGGTGGGTGCCTGTAGTCCCAGCTACTTGGGAGGCTGAGGCAAGAGAATGGCGTGAACCCGGGAGGCAGAGCTTGCAGTGAGCCGAGATTGCGCCACTGCACTCCAGCGTGGGCAACAGAGCAAGACTGCATCTCAAAAAAAAAAAAGATTAAGGTAAAATAAGGTCATGTGGGTAGGCCCTAATCAATATGATGGGTGACTCAGATACGCACAGGGGAAGCTGGCGTGTATACAGAGATAGAAGCAGTCGTCTGCATACCGAGAGACCCTCAAAAGGAGCCAGCCCCGCTGACGCCTTGATCTTGGATCTCCAGCATCCAATGCTGCGAGACAATAGCGTCTGTTGTTGCAGACGCCTGGTCTGTGGTGCTTAGTTACGGCAGCCCCAGGAAACTAGCATGCTGAGGAGAGCCAGCCAGCTCTGTGTGTGTTTCAGGGCTGCCTCCTGCAGGGTGCTGAAGAGACTCAGCCCACCCCGAGTGCTCCCATCTCTGGAAAAGAAGCTTGATGGCCGGCCTGAGGGTGCTGGTCAGTGCCACCCAGCCCCCTGGGTGGAGAGGAGGAGGGTTGACATGGGCCCCTCTTGCTTTCACTCAGAACCCGTGTGTTGCTGCCAGGACCTGTCCTGCAGGTCCTGCCATTCCAGTTGGCCTCGGGACTTCTCTGGACTATTTTCCGAAACCCTAAGCCAAAGACGAAATGTGCCACCCCTGGGTGACTGAGCAAATGTGCGCTGTGTTTTCCTGACTTCATGGGAGGGTGTGAGACACCTCTGGTGGCTGCTTCTGCTCTGGCTGTGGGGTGTCCAGCCAGGGGAAGGGCACGCTGCAGGCTGGGAGCACAGGCACTTCTATGGAGCCCCTGACAGCACCTCTGCAGCACTTTGGGAGGCCTCGTACAGGTACCCAGCTAGGCTGGGCTGGACTCCTCACCTGTGGACTGGGGTAAAAAGTAGGGTGCTTTAGGCCACTATGTTTTTATTATTATTATTATTATTATTATTATTATTTTAGAGGCAGGATCTTGCTCTGTTGCCCAGGCTGGAGTACAGTAATGTGATCATAGCTTACTGCAGCCTCAAACTCCCCGGCTCAAGCGATCCTCCCACTTTAGTATGCCTAGTAACTGGGACTACACCATGCCCGGCTAATTTTTTTTTTTTGGTAGAGACAAGGTCTCACTGTGTTGTCCAAGGTGGTCTCGAACTCCTGGGCCCAAGTGATCCTCCTGCCTCAGCCTCCCAAAATGCTGGGATTACAGGCATGAGCCACCATGCCCGGCCTAGGCCACTGCGTTTGGTAATTTGATACCCATCACAGAAAACCAAGACCCTGCAGCAAGATAACACAGTCACTTCATGATGTCACCCTATCTCTTTAAAAACTGCCTATTTACGGCTGGGTGCAGTGGCTCACACCTGTAATCCCAGCACTTTGGGAGGCCGAGGTGGGTGGATCACTTGAGGTCAGGAGTTCGAGACCACCCTGGCCAACATGGTGAAACCCCATCTCTACTAAAAATACAAAAATTAGCCTGGCATGGTGGCGCACACCTGTAATCCCAACTATTAGGGAGGCTAAGGCAGGAGAATTGCTTGAGCCTGGGAAGCAGAGGTTGCAGTGAACTGAGATAGCACCACTGCACTCCAGCCTGGGTGACAGAGCGAGACTCCATCTCAAAAAAAAAAAAAAAAAAAACTGCCTGTTTACCACCCCATGCGATGCCCCTTGCTGGCTTCAGCCTAGAGTGGCTGCAGGACAAGCTGTTACTCCATGGGGCAGCTTCCATGGGGTCACCACTGAGGGTTTGATCACTGGATCTCAGGCCAGAGTACCTCCTATCTGTCACAAAACTGCCCCCCAGACAGTGCACACACTCACCCCCTGGCAGAACACACTCGCCCCCTGAGATGATGCACATACCCCCCCAGATGGTGCACGCACTCACCCTGACTAGCAGCATGGGTTTCAGGTGGTGATGGATAATTAGTGGTTTCAGTTATTGGAACAAAATAAAGCCGAGGTGACTTGCCATCCTCAGGGACCTCGCCATGGTGGGTGCATCCCTGTCTCTCTGGACGTGGGGCGCAGATAGGCTTCTATCCATGTGCAGCCCTACCAGTGATGACTGAGAGAGCTACTTCCTCCTCCCTTTGGGGCTTGATCTGGGTGCTCAGCATGCTGGCTCATCCCTGAATTATGTATTCAATGAAATCCCTGGCAAACCACCAGCAATTCAGCTAAACAGTGACTGCTGGGACAAAAATAACCTGACAATTAATGTTCCTGAGTTATTAGGCAAACATATATAATTGCTCCTTGTTTAAAAACAGACAGCTGAACATCTTAGGACAAAAGTCCATGCTCAGTCAGCTTTTCTTCTTACTTTTCTCCCCTTTATTTTCCCTTTGCAAGAGCATTATGTCAGAATCAGCACCCGAAGCCAACAGCCCCAGCCTGGTTTGGGGTTGGACTGGGATGAGGTGTCCCTGGCTCCCCCGACACCTGTTCACCTGCAGGGCTCTGGGACATGGAAGCCGAGGAGGAAGGTATTTAAGAGAGAATGCTGAGCAGAACCACATGGAGCTTGACCCCACCCATGGGGTGGAGGAGCTCTCATCCCAGACCCTGGTGCATCCCCACCATAGCACTCAGGGACTGCGGTGTTCCCCCTTCTCCTGCCCGCTGGCCAGGACACAACCAATGGGCACCTTCTACAGGACTGGCCCATCCAGGTCTGGGGCAAGTACACTGCCTTCTGCTAGCACTGTCCAGCCCAGGGAAGGTGGGCTCAGCTGCTATCCCTGCTGCAGAGGTTGAGGGGCACTTCTGCCCAGAAGGGACATGGAGACTTGGGCCGGGTCTGGGTTGAAACATGGCAGTTAAAGGTACAAAGGCTGAGGCTCATCAGGGACAGAGACCACCTTCCCCTACCCCAGGCAGCACATCCCCGAGACCTGGTGCAGCCCTGGGGCCAGCTGGGCGTCAGAGCAGGCTGAATGGGGCACCCTGGAGGTGGTGAGGCTTCCATAGCAGACCCCAAGGGCTCTAGGGCATGGCACAGTCCCTGGCAACGACCAAAAGCATTTCCTGAGTTCTGCGGGCAAGAAGCTTCGGGGGCAGGCGCTGAGTGAGGGGCACACATGTGCACACAGGCGTGAATGCCTCCAAGGGCGTGAGTGGTGGGTGCTAGCACCACGTACTTTTTTGTTTGAAATGGAGTCTCGCTCTGTCGCCCAGGCTGGAGTGCAGTACCACGATCTCAGCTCACTGCAACCTCTGCCTCCTGGGTTCAAGCAATTCTCTGCCTCAACCTCTCGAGCAGCTGGGATTACAGGTGCCCACCACCACGCCCGGCTAATTTTTTTTTTTTTTTTTTGAGACGGAGTCTCGCTCTGTCACTCAGGCTGGGTGCAGTAGCACAATCTCGGCTCACTGCAAGCTCTGCCTCCCGGGTTCACACCATTCTCCTGCCTCAGCCTCCCGAGTAGCTGGGACTACAGGTGCCCACCACCACACCCGGCTCATTTTTTGTATTTTTAGTAGAGATGGGGTTTTACCGTGTTAGCCAGGATGGTCTCGATCTCTTGACCTCGTGATCCTCCCACCTTGGCCTCCCAAAGTGCTGGAATTACAGGCGTGAGCCACCGGGCCCAGCCTAATTTTTGTATTTTTAGTAGCGATAGGGTTTCACCATCTTGGCCAGGCTGGTCTTGAACTCCTGACCTCATGATCCACCCACCTCGGCCTCGCAAAATGCTGGGATTACAGGCATGAGCCACCGCACCCAGCTGTGAGCACCACTTTCACTCTCAATTTTATGAATGTCTGTTATTTCACATTTAATCAGGAGCAAATATTGTTTTATGAAATTGACGTGCAATGGTCAATATGGAAATTATTTTTAAACACTTGTCAGGATCTCACCACTGCAACTTGGTTTCAGACTCACAGTGTGATGGCAGGACAGCCGAGCTCTGCTCCTTGGAGCTGCCTTTCCGGCACAAGTGCTCAGGGGGTCTTCAGCCATCACTTTTTTTTTTTTTTTTTAGAGACAGGGCTTCTCTGTTCCCCAGGTTGGAGTGCCATGGTGCAGTCACAGCTCACTGCAGCCTCAAACTCCTGGGCTCAAATGATCCTGCTGCCTCAGCCTCCCAAGTAGTTGGGAATACAGGCATGCACCACCACACCTGACTAATTTTTGTTGTTTTTTTTTTTTTGAGACGGAGTCTCACTCTGTCGCCCAGGCTGGAGTGCAGTGGCACAATTTCGGCTCACTGCAAGCTCCGTCTCCCGGGTTCACACCATTCTCCTGCCTCAGCCTCCCAAGTAGCTGGGACTACAGGCGCCCACCATCACGCCCGGCTAATTTTTTGTACATTTAGTAGAGATGGGGTTTCACCATGTTAGCCAGGATGGTCTCCATCTCCTGGCCTCGTGATCCACCCACCTTGGCCTCCCAAAGTGCTGGGATTACAGGTGTGAGCCACCACACCTGGCCCCGTATTTTTTTTTTTTTGTGGATATGGGGTCTTACTTTCTTGCCCAAGCTGGTCTCAAACCTCCTAGGCTCAAGTGATCCTCCCACTTTGGCCTCCCAAACTGCTGGGATTACGGGTGTCATCCACTGTGCCTGGCCCAGCCATCGCTTCTTAGACCCTCAGGTCTAACGGACATTGCAAGAACTGACCCCTTCCACTCAGTCACCGCTATGTCCTTATTTGTTTTCTTCTAGTGTCCAAGCTGGGACTTGAAACTCAGTTTTCTTTCCTCAAGACCAGGGCTCTTAAAGTTTAGTTGTCTCTCCTAATTGCAAAAGAAATATTTGTTTGATTAGGCTGGGTGTGGTGGCTTACACCTGTAATCCCAGTACTTGGGGAGGCTGAGGCAGGTAGATCATTTGAGGTCAGGAGTTCAAGACCAGCTTGGCCAACATGGTGAAACCCAATCTCTACTAAAATTACAAAAAATTAGCTAGGTGTGGTGGCGGGTGCCTGTAATCCCAGCTACTCAGGAGGCTGAGGCAGGAGAATAGCTTGAACCCGGGAGGCGGGAGTTGCAGTGAGCCGAGATCACGCCACTGCACTCTAGCCTGGGTGATACAGACAGACTCCATCTCAAAAAATAAAAATAGAAATATTTGTTTGATTCATAATGCAAAAAAACTAGTAAAACAGTGAAGTTCCCATCCACTCCCAACCAACCCCAGAAATTAACTCCAAAAGACACAGAATGGAGCAGCCCTCAGAAGCCTACATGCTGTGCCATTCAATCTGTATCCTTGAGCTCACGCTTCCAGGAGCCCACAGGTTTGTTGTGGGTGTTCCCGGGGCTGGGCACAGATGGACAGAAGGAGGGACAGCCCCCCACCCTCCAGCCTGGGCTCCCGGCATGCTTGCTGCCAGCCCCTAAGGGCCTGGTAGATCCATCTCCCGCCATTGAATGGTGTGGATGTGTGTCCCTGCCCAGCATCCTCCTGTTCCCTGACAAGGCTCTGAGTGCGGTCCTGGCTGCAGGCTCCCGAGAGCTCACCTGGAGCCACTGTGCTCCTTCCTCCCGTGCAGGTGCGGCAGGACTGCCGCCTTCCTGCCCTCTCTGAGACTGGCCCTTAATTGCCACTGAGGCCAGTTTTGTGTGTGAAGAGAGAAAAAGACTCGGCTCTCTCGTTTCCATCTGAAACCGTCAGTGATGCTTTCCTCGTTGCAGGCTCATCTTGGCAGCCAACAGGGACGAATTCTATAGCCGACCCTCCAAGTTAGCTGACTTCTGGGGGAACAACAACGAGATCCTCAGTGGTGAGTCTTCCTGCGTGGTCGGCGGTGGCTGCGCCTTTTTGCTTCCCTAGCCCCTGCGTGGCCCAAGTGACCCTAACTGAGTGGTGCTGCTTCCGAGTGTGATGGCGGGGTGTAGAGGTAGAACTGACGGGGCTCGTGGTCGGGGCCAGCCCCAGCACCGGGCATCGCCAGAGCTGCCCACCCAGCACTGTCTGCGTGGCTTCCTGTGCCATGCGTCTGCATGGGGGCCCCATCATGTGAAAGGATCAGTTGGTTTTATATGGATCCCTCCTTTTTGCTGAGGGCGTGTGGGTGGATTTGTGTGATGTACAGATCCACACTCAGTCACTCTGTGAAGCAACCCAGTCATATGAGTGTGTGCATGCGTGTGTATGCGTGCATGTGTGTGCCTGTGTTTGCGTTTCTGTTTGTATGTGAGCACCCTTGCTTCAGGGATGGCGAGGCTGAGTTTGGGGAGCTGGTGGTGCTGAAGCCCTGTCACCTGCACCTGCACCATGCCTGTGTTGCATGAGGTGTACTCATAGGGCAGAAGTAGGGGTGAGAACCAGGTCCTCCCCTCCAAAGATACCAGCCTCATTGAAGTCCTGTTGGACAGGAAGCAGTTCCTGCCCGTGGGGTGGTGGGAGTCTACCTAGAAGGTGTGCATAGACGGCTGGTGAGGCCACCGGTTACTCTGCCTGTGTACCAGGCGCCAAGTGGGCCCGAGGCATCCTGGCATGCTCCAGGGTGCCCACTCAGGCCAGATGTGTGACCTCGTGGGCCCACGGAGGCTGCATGTGCCCTGTGCTGCCTCCCAGGCCGGGAGGGCAGGTGTTGGGATTATAGGTGTGAACCCAACACTTAAGGAGGCTGAGGCAGGAGGATTACTTGAGCCCAGGAGTTCAAGACCAGTCTGGGCAACATGGTAAAACCCTGTCTCTACAAAAAAAATACAAAAATTAGCCAGGCATGGTGGCGTGTGCCTGTGGCCCCAGCTACTCAGGAGGCTGAGGCTAGAGAATTGCCTGAGCCCGGAAAGCAGAGGTTTCAGTGAGCTGAGATTGTGCCACTGCACTCCAGCATGGGTGACAGAGCGAGACCCTGTCTCATTCAATCAATCAATCAAATAAAAGCTCAGCTGTGGGGTTTTGTGAGGACTCCTGTGTAGGCCTGTGGCCTGGCAGTAGTGTGAGAATGCTGCTGAGGCTGGGTGGTCCTGGCACCGTGTGGGAGGAGGACAGGTGCATGGAGACTGAGGCAGGGTGGTCCTAGGCCTGCTGGTATAGGAGGATGCAGTGGGTGCAGGGCTGGTCAGGATGGGTGGGTGAAGACACAAGACTGATGTCCTTGGAAGATGGAAGGTTTTCGTAGATGAAGATGTGACGGCTCAGAGGGTTACCCTCCTCTGGCTCCTTGACTATTATGCCCTCCTGGGCTCCATCCCACCCTGGCACCCAGGTCTGTCAGCTGCCTCTGAACTAGTGCCAACCCCAGGAGCTCCAGTCTTGTGGAATTGTTCACCCCTGTGGTGTTTTGATGGTGGCAGCTGGTGCACGGATGTACATGGGCTTCTGCCAAGTGTCGGGGTGACCATATCACTAAGGCCCACATCCTCTCACTCGCTGGCATCACCAAATTGTGTGCAAAAGTTTAGGACAGTGGTTCTCCGGGTGTGGTCCTTGGGCCACCAGCTTTCCTTGAGAACTTGTTAGAAATGAAATCACCCTGGGGCGGTGGCTCACGCCTGTAATCTCAGCACTTTGGGAGTCCAAGGCAGGAGGATCCCTTAAGGCCAGGAGCTTGAGACTAGCCTGGGCAACATAGTGAGTCCCTGTCTCTACAAAAAAGAGAAAAAAAAATTAGCCAAGTGTGTTGGCACATGTCTGTTGTCCCAGTTACTTAGGAGGCTGAGGTGGGAGGATCGCCTGACCCTGGAAGGTAGAAGCTGCAGTGAACAGAGATTGAGCCACCGCAGTCAGCCTAGGCAACAGAGTGAGACCCTGTCTCAAAAAAAAGAAAAAAAAATGCAAATCAAAATCATTAAATTCATAAAAATGTGGCCAGTACTTTTTTTTTTTTTTGAGATGGAATTTGCCCAGGCTGGAGTGCAATGGTGCCATCTCAGCTCACCGCAACCTCCGCCTCCCGGGTTCAAGCTATTGTCCTGCTTCAGCCTCCCTAGTAGCTGGGATTACAGGCATGTGCCACCACACCAGGCTAATTTTGTATTTTTAGTAGAGATGGGGTTTCTCCATGTTGTTCAGGCTGGACTTGAACTCCCGACCTCAGGTGATCCGTCCGCCTCGTCCTCCCAAAGTGCTGGGATTAGAGGCATGAGCCATTGCACCTGGTGGCCATTGCTTTTTCAAGTAGTTTTTCTGTCTTCTCTCTCACTCTCTCCTTCCCTCCAGTTACACACATGTATTAGTTCACTTGCCCTTGTCCCACACCTCTGCGATGCTCTCTGTGTACTTTTCTCGGTGCCCCTAGATCTTGAGGTTTTCCAGCCTGGTGTCTGGGAGCCAGCTCTACTCCCTGCCCTGTGTGAGCACTGGTGGTTCTTGCCCCAGTGTCATATAGTCTCCTCCCTGAGATGCTGATCAGACATTCTCTGTGCAGCTCCTTCCTTTCTGGACTTTTGTGCCACTGTCTTAGTTCGTTTGTGTTGCTCTAAAGGAAAAAGCTGAGTCTGGGTAATTTTATTTTTTTTGAGATAGGGTCTCACTCTGTTGCCTAGGCTGGAGTGCAGTGGCACAATCCTGTCTCACTGCAGCCTCTAACTCCTGGCCTCAAGTGATCCTCCCACCTCAGCCTCCCTAGTAGCTGGGACTACAAGTGCACATCACCATGCCCAGCTAATTTTAAAAAATAATTTGTAGCGACAAAGCCTTGCTGTGTTGCACAGGCTGGTTTCAAAGTCCTGTCCTGAAGTGATCTTCCTTTCTTGGCCTCCGAAAGTGCTGGGATTACAGGTAATAAGCCATGATGCCCAGCCAAGGCTGGGTAATTTATTTTTTTTGAGACGGAGTCTTGCTCTGTCGCTCAGGCTGGAGTGCAATGATGCGATCTTGGCTCACTACAATCTCCACCTCCCAGGTTCAAGTGATTCTCCTGCCTCAGCCTCCTGAGTAGCTGGGATTACAGGCACCTGCCACCACACCCTGCTAATTTTTGTATTTTTGTATTTTTTTAAATTATTATTCTTTAAGTTCTAGGGTACATGTGCAGAACGTGCAGGTTTGTTACATAGGTATACATACATGTGCCATGTTGGTTTGCTGCACCTATCATCATTTACATTGGGTATTTCTCCTAACGCTATCCCTCCCCCAGCCCAATTTTTGTATTTTTAGTAGAGATGGGGTTTCACCAGGTTGGCTGGGCTGGTCTCGAACTCCTGACCTCAAGTGATCCACAAGGCTGGGTAATTTATAAGGAAAAGAGGTTTATTTGGCTTAGAGTTCTGCAGGAGACCTAAAGCACAGTGTCAGCATCTGCTTCTGATGCAGGCCTCAGGAAGCTTCCACTGATGGTGGAAGGGGAAGGGGAGGTGGTATGTGCAGATCACACGCGGAGAGAGGAAGCCAGAGAGAGGGAGGAGATGCCACGCTCTTTTAAACAACCAGTTCTCAAAGGAACTAATAGAGCTAGAAATCATCGCTGTGAGGACAACACCAAGCTGTTCATGAAGGATCTGCCATTAGGTAGATCTGTCTCCCATTAGGCCCCACCTCCAACACTGGGGATCAGTTTTTTGGGGTTTTTTTTTTTTTTTTTGAGACAGAGTTTCACTCTTGTTGCCCAGGCTGGAGTGCAATGGTGCGATCTCGGCTCACCACAAGCTCTGTATCCAAGGTTCAAGCAATGCTCCTGCCTCAGCCTCCCGAGTAGCTGGGATTACAGGTGCCTGCCACCATGCCCAGCTAATTTTTTGTATTTTTAGTAGAGACGGGGTTTCACCATGTTGATCAGGCTGGTCTCGAACTCTTGACCTCAGGCAATCCACCTGCCTCAGCCTCCCAAAATGCTGAGATTAGAGGTGTAAGCCACCTCACCCAGCCCAGGGATCAGATTTTAACATGAGGTCTGGGGGACAAACATCCAAACTATGGCAGCCATGAACTCTGGTTGTCTCAGTTTCCCCAAGCACTAAGCCCCTCTTCTCAGCTCAGGGAGTCTGCTGAACTCAGCCTGGTCCCCCTACTCCCTGGGCTGGGTCCTGGAGCCTCTCTAATCATGGGCTCACTTTGTTTCCTGTCTGTCATATCCTTTTTTGTAAAACCCGTTTGATATGGTTTAGCTGTGTCTCCACCCAAATCTCATCTTGAATTGTAGTTCCCCAAATCCCCACGTGTCCTGGGAGAGACCCAGTGGGAGGTAATTGAATCATGGGGCAGTTACCCCAATGCTGCTATTCTCATGATAGTGAGTGAGTTCTCATGAGATCTGATGGTGTTTTTTTTTTTTTTTGAGACGGAGTTTCGCTCTTGTTACCCAGGCTGGAGTGCAATGGTGTGATCTTGGCTCACTGCAACCTCCACCTCCCAGGTTCAAGCAATTCTCCTGCCTCAGCCTCCTGAGTAGCTGGAATTACAGCTGCTTGCCACCATGCCTAGCTAATTTTTGTATTTTTAGTAGAGATGGGGTTTCACCATGTTGGCCAGGCTGGTCTCGAACTCCTGACCTCAGGTGATCCACCTGCCTCCGCCTTCCAAAGTGCTGGGATTACAGGCGTGAGCTACCGCTCCCAGCCAAGATCTGATGGTTTTATAAGGGGCTTTTCCTGCTTTGCTTGGAACTTCTCCTTCCTGCCACCATGTGAAGAAGGACATGTTTGCTTCCCCTTCTGCCATGATTGTAAGTTTCCTGAGGCCTCCCCAGCCATGCTGAACTATGAGTCACATCTCTTTCCTTTATAAATTACCCAGTCTCGGGTATGTCCTTGTAGCAGCATGAGAATGGACTAATAAATACACCATTGTTTCATGTGTTTTATTTATTTGTTTATTTATTTATTTTGGTTGTTTTATGCAGGAGGGTAAATCTGGTCCTTGTTGCTTGGGCAATTTGGAAGTTTTGTTCTTGTTTTAATTATTGATTTGTAAGAGTTGTTTATCCATTCTGGATATGAGTCCTTTGTGCCTATTCGTTTCCTTAATGATAGCTTATGGTGAGCTGAATTTTTTTTTGTTTTTGTTTTTGTTTTGTTTTGTTTTGTGGTGGAGTCTCACTCTGTCGCCAGGCTGGAGTACAGTGGTGTGATCTCAGCTCACTGCAACCTCCGCCTCCCAGGTTCAAGTGATTCTTCTGCCTCAGCCTCCTGAGTAGCTGGGACTACAAGCATACACCACCACGTCCAGCTAATTTTTGTATTTTTAGTAGAGATGGGGTTTCACCATGTTGGCCAGGGTGGGCTCAATCTCTTGACCTCGTGATCTGCCCGCCTCGGCCTCCCAAAGTGCTAGGATTACAGGTGTGAGCCACCGCACCCAGCCAGAATATTTCATTTTAACAAAGTACAGTTTATCTTATCTTTTATGAGTTGTTCTTTTTGTGTCTTATCCAAAAAGTCTTTGCCTACCCGGAGGAAAATATATAACAGTATTTTCCTCCATTTGCTTCTAGAAGCCTAATTTTGGTTTTTATGTTTGGTCTATGATTTATCTCAAGGTTTTGTACATGGTGTGAGGTAGGGATTGAGGTTTACTGCCTCCAACCCCCAAATCTCTCTAGTTGTTCCAGCATCATTTATTAAATAGATTATCTTTTGCCTAGTTCATTACTATGGTAACTTGGTTGTACATCAGTTGAACATATACGTGTGGGTCTATTCCTGACTCTGTTGTGTCCCATTGATCTATGTATCTGTCTTGATGCGAACACCACGCAATCTATGAGTGCTGCTTCTTTTTAGTAAGTCTTGAAATCAGGCTGAGCACTGTGGCTCACACCTGTAATCCCAGCACTTTGGGAGGCCGAGGTGGGCAGATCACCTGAGGTTGGGAGTTCAAGACCAGCCTGACCAACATGGAGAAACCCTATCTCTACTAAAAATACAAAATTAGCTGGGTGTGGTGGTCCATGCCTGTAATCCCAGCTTCTCGGGAGGCTGAGGCAGGAGAATCACTTGAACCCGGGAGGTGGAGGTTGCGGTGAGCCGAGATCATGCCATTGCACTCCAGCCTGGGTAACAAGAGCGAAACTCTGTCTCAAAAAAAAACAAAAAAAAGAAATCAGACAATGTGGGTCTGCCTTCTTTTTCGGGACTATTTTGGCCATCCCAGTTCCTTTGCATATGCATAGATATTTTAGTCAGTCTGTTAATTGCTATAAAACAAAAAGCCCCCTGGGATTTTGACTGGGCAGGTTTTGAATCTATAGGTCATTTGGGGAGAAGTGTCACCTTAGCAATACTGAGTTGTCTAAGAAGTACCAGGTGAAACAAATAACAACAACAAGAAACACTGTTGAGGCTGGGTGCAGTGGCTCACGCCTGTAATCCCAGCACTTTGGGAGGCCGAGGCAGGCAGATCACGAGGTCAGGAGATCGAGACCATCCTGGCTAACATGGTGAAACCCTGTCTCTACTAAAAAAATACGAAAAAATTAGCTAGGTGTGGTGGCGGGCACCTGTAGTCCCAGCTACTCGGGAGGCTGAGGCAGGAGAATGGCCTGAACCCGGGAGATGGAGCTTGCAGTGAGCTGAGATCGCACCACTGCACTCCTGCCTGGGCAACAGAGCAAGACTCTGTCTAAAAAAACAAACAAACAAACAAACAAACAAACAAAAAACACTATTGAATCTTTCAGTGAATATGCACATCTCTCCTTAAATCAGGTCAGCTCAACTTGAGACCCTCAACAGTGCCCTGGAGTTTTCAGTCTTTGTCACTCATTTTTCATTAAATATTTTCCTGGTTTTTTTTTGTTTTTTGTTTTTTGTTTTTGAGACGGAGTCTTGGTCTGTTGCCCAGGCTAGAGTGCAATGGCGCCATCTCTGCTCATTGCAGCCTCCACCTCCCGGGTTCCAGCGATTCTCCTGCCTCAGCCTCCCGAGTAGCTGGAACTACAGGTGCCTGCCACTATGCCCAGCTAATTTTTGTATTTTTAGTAGAGACAGGGTTTCTTCATATTGGCTAGGCTGGTCTCGAACTCCTGACCTTGTGATCTGCCCACCTTGACCTCCCAAAGTACTGGGATTACAGGCGTGAGCCACCGCACCCAGCTTTTTTTTTTTTTTTTAATCACACTAAGGATTTTAAAATGCTGTTATAAATGGTATATTTAAATGTTCACTTTCCCGTTCTTGCTAGCATTTACTTATTAGTTCTAATACACTGGTTTTGGTATTCCTTTTGGGTTTTCTTCATATATGATCCTGCTGGTTGCAAATACAGTTTTGTTGGGTTTTTTTTTTTTTTTTTTTTTTTTTTTTTGAGACGGAGTTTTGCTCGGAGTGCAGTGGTGTGATCTCAGCTCACTGCAACCTCCACCTCCCGGGTTCAAGTGATTCCCCTGCCTCAGCCTCCCGAGTAGCTGGGATTATAGGCTGCCTCAGCCTCCTAAGTAGTTGGGATTACAGGCATGCACCACCACACCTGGCTAATTTTGGATCTTTAATAGAAATGGTGTTTCTCCATGTTGGTCAGGCTGGTCTCCAACTCCCAACCTCAGGTGATCTGCCTGCCTCAGCCTCCCAAAGTACTGGGATTACAGGTGTGAGTCACCGCACGGGGCCACAAATACGGTTTTATTTCTTTATTTTTGATCTTTACATCTTTTCTTTTTCTGTTATAATTGATTATTGTTATAAAAATAATATCTTAGGGCCGGGCACGGTGGCTCACACCTGTAATCCCAGCATTTTGGGACGCCAAGGAGGACGGATCACCTGAGGTTGGGAATTCGAGACCAGCCTGGCCAACATGGAGAAACTCCGTCTCTACTAAAAATACAAAATTAGCCAGGTGTGATGGCACATGCCTGTAATTCCAGCTACTCAGGAGGCTGAGGCAGGAGAATTGCTTGAACCCGGGAGGCAGAGGTTGCAATGACCCGAGATCACACCATTGCACTCCAGCCTGGACAACAAGAGCGAAACTCTGTCTCAAAAAATAATAATAACAATAATAAATAAATAACATCCTAGCCAGTGCAGTGGCTCACTCCTGTAATCCCAGCACTTTGGGATCCCGGCTGAGACGGGAGGATCGCTTGAGCCCAGGAGTTTGAGACAAGCCTGGGCAACACAGTGAAACTTTGTCTGTACAAAAAAATGCAAAAATTAGCCGAGTGTGATGGTACCTGCCTGTGGTCCCAGCTACTTGGGCTGAGGTGGGAGGATCGCTTGAGCGTGGGAGGTGGAGGTTGCAGTGAACTGTGTGATTGCCACTGAACTCCAGCCTGGGTGACAGAGTGAGACTCTGTCTCAAAAAAATAAAAAATGAAATATAATAATAAAAATAACATCTTAATGACAGCCTTTTTTGCCCCAATCTTTGGATAAAATGACCCCCTGGTCTAAGAAGGAGCCCTCCTGTGGCTTTCAGGGCCCTCCAACCTTGTGGCACTAGCAGTGGCCCATGCCCTGCAGAAGATTTGGCAGGGGTGAAGGTCCTGGTTGTGAGCTGAGCTCCTAGTGAAGGGCCTGCCCTTTGGACCTGGTGCATCCTGCTGGGTGAGGACAGCCAGCGTCCCTGCACCCCATTCATGCGATTGGAGCCTAGTGCTGCCCCTCAGCCTTGACACTGGCCCAAGTGGGAGGATGTGTTCTGCAGGGCGTCTGTTGGGATAGGTGTGGTTGGTGTCATAGTCGTCCTGCAGGACAGGGATCTCACTTGCACGACCCGTTAACCTCAGGGGCCACCTGGCCTTGAAGAGTTCCAGCCACGATTCCACAGCTGGAGCTGCTGGGCCAAGACGCATGTCTAACGTCCTCGAGGAGCTTGAGGCAGGAGCTGGGCCGAGTATGCGTCTCCCAGGACTGGGGACCAGGTGGGGGACTGGAATGGGTGGCATCAATGGTGGTAACACGGTCATCTGCCACAGGGCTGGACATGGAGGAAGGCAAGGAAGGAGGCACATGGCTGGGCATCAGCACACGTGGCAAGCTGGCAGCGCTCACCAACTACCTGCAGCCGCAGCTGGACTGGCAGGCCCGAGGGCGAGGTAAGGCGAGTGGGGTGGGGCCAAGGTGAGACAGGGTGGGGTGGGGCGGGCCTAGGTGAGACAAGGTGGGGCCAAGGGACTATAGGACTGGCCAATGTATGGTGGAGTGGGGCGGGCCAAGGTAGGAAGTGCCAAGGTGCTTGTGCTTGGGAGTGGGATGGGGCAGGGCTGAGGTACCGTGGGGCAGGGCCAGGTTACAGAGTGGGCAGTGCCAAAGCATGGCAGGGCAGGGCCCAGGTAAGGGTGGGGACAAAAAGGGGGCAAGCTGGGCCCCGTGGCAGGTGGGTGGCTTCCATGGGCATATCACTGCCGCCACTGAGGTGTGCTGCAGGGGTATGCGGCAGAGAAAGGAAGAGTGAGGAGGGGAGCATCCCCATTTCCCACACCCTGGCCCTCTGGCGTCGCAGCCGGGAGCCCACTCCCACCTGACCCACGCAGCACTGTTTACTCCTCTCAGGGCGCACTCTCCCCTTGTCCTCATGCATGTCACTCCTGACTGCTGTGTCACTGTCCCCTGCCTGGAATGTTTGTAGAGTAGATGCCTTCCCCGAGACGACAGCTCTGTGGACACACATTGTCCCCACTGAAAGGTGTTTACTTCATGCTGGATTTCCATAGGAAGACATAGTGGGGAAAATTTTTTTTAATAAAATGAGCAGTTTTCAGTGCTGACCTGAATGGCAGCCAGGCTGATGAGGTGTGGCTGACTCTTATGGCAGTCATGACGGGCCAGGGCTCCAGTGGGACCCCTCATCTTCCTGCATCCTCCCCAGGGGGCCCCATATCAGTGTTCCTGGGAGAAGAGCACATCCCTGCAGCTGTGGACACAGCATCTGTCCCCTGCCTACAGGTGAACTTGTCACCCACTTTCTGACCACTGACGTGGACAGCTTGTCCTACCTGAAGAAGGTCTCTATGGAGGGCCATCTGTACAATGGCTTCAACCTCATAGCAGCCGACCTGAGGTGGGTCTGCCAGAGGGGGATGGCGGCTCTGCCCAGCACTGCCTTGGGGGCAGGCCTCAGGCTCATCAGGAAGCGGGGTTCCACTGGGGGCCATGGCAGCCTCTCCAGGGACATTGCTCCTCATGACTTGGCAAACATTCTGAGAACTGAGCCTGTCACAGATGTACCAACTCGGGTATTTGGGGGTGAAGCCCAAGGCTTCCTGTGATGGCATGAAGGCTGCTGGCTCCCTGGAGAAAGCTGAGGCTGTGAAGAACAGTCGCATAGAGTGGCCCTGGCTGGGTGTCCTCCCTCCCACGGGCAGACTGTGCAGAGCAGCCCTCCGCAGCCCTGGCTTAGAGTGACTGGGATGCTGTGCTCCCAGGGAAACTCCTGTTGGAGATGAGGCCGCACGAACTGCAGAGGTTTTGCGTGTTTTGCCCTTCCGTGAAGTGAGCATTCCTCCCTCCTGCCCTCCTCCCCCTCCAACACCCCAGAACTTGGCCAATGCTGTTAGTCCGGGGCCTTCTGCCAGGACAGGCAAACGGGAAGTGGTCAGCACACTGTAGCGGGCCCTGAAGCTGCCTCCTTCCACAAGGGCAGGTCCATGGGCCTCTCTCCTGGCTCCCGAGCTCCAGGCCTGCTGTTCGTTGAGCATCCGTTGTGTGTGGCATGCCCAGCCCTGCCCCGCATGGGTCTGCGCACTTGCTATGGAGGCTGAGAGAGTTGCGGTGTCCCCTAGGTGGAAGGCCGAGGGCTGGCACGGGGCACTTGCTGTCCGGAGCTGTTCTTCCTGCCCATGCCTTCGTGACTCCAGGTGGCAGAGCCCCTGTGCACTCTGCATGCCCCCATGCTCAGGAACCACTTTCCCCGGTCAGTAGCTCCATGTGGGTCTGATTAGTCTCAGGAGAGTTCATCTGTGGCCGTGGCACCAGCAGGACTCGGCACTCAGCAGCTGTGTGGAGGTGGGGTGCCAGGGGTGCCATGCCCTGAGCAGATGCACGGGCTCCTGTGGTTGGGGGGTGGAGGTTTGGGCTCCTCAGGGCCTGTGCAACTCTCCCGGCTCCAAAGGCTGCAGAGTGAGGGTCAGCCTACTGGTCCTAGCCTGAGGATACAGGCAGTGGCCAGGAGAGCATACCACAGGTCAGGCAAAAGCTGGTGCCAGGGCTGAGGCTGGAGGGTGGGAGCCATCGGAGGCCAGTGAGCAGCCCTGCTGGTAGGTGCAGATGAGGAAGCTAAGGCCTGGAAGGGAGAGAGGCTTGTCATGGCCACAGCTATCCCTGGGTGAGTCCTGCCCTCCGCCTGGCCTGTGGTATAGTACTGGCAGCATGGGTGTCCAGATATATAGGTCCTTACACAGAAAGCCCAGAGAAGCTTTTTGCCTGCAAACAGTCTCTGAAATTATGAACCAGGTATCTTAGGAAAGTTGCCAAAGACCATGGTGAGGAAGAACGGGAATGGAATGTGAACGTAGACAGGGGGCCCTTGAAGCCTACCAGGGGTGGGGAAGGTGGGTCCCACCTGGGGGCAGCACTTCGGGGAGGAAGGCACCACGCCTGGCTCTTTCTCTGCATCTGTTCATCTTCAAGGCCCAGGGCTCCATGCCCAGCATCTATCCTGGGAGGGCATCTCACAGGCCACAAAGAGAGCCTCTTCACTTCGCAAAAAAGGCACTCCAAGTTCTGGAAGACTACTGTGGTATTGAGGATTGGAATATTTTCAGCTGGGGAGCATTTAGAACTATTTTCTTTTTTAAAAATAATTTATTTATTTTGTAGAGATGGGGTCTTGCTATGTTGCCCAGTCTGGTTTTCAAACTCCTGGCCTCAAGCAGTCCTCCCTCCTTAGTCTCCAGATTAGCTGGGACTATAGGTGTGAGCCACTATGCCCAGCTCTGCTGTCCCTTAACTATTTTAAAGTGTACACTTAACACTTGAGAGTAGGAAAATGTGGTCTTTGGTGCTTTCTTTGGAAGCCTCGATCACCCTGGGGCCACCTGTCCAGAAACGCTCATAGATGAGCTGTGGTGGGGGGCCTGATGGAGAGGATGGTGATATGGGGATGGGGCTCAGCCCTGCAGTTGTCCACATGGGCAGCCTCTGTGTGTCCATGCCATGGGGCATTCGGCATGGCATGAGGGCCTTTTAGATGCTGTGCCTCCTGGGCTGGTGGGCCCCAAGGTGAGCTGGGAACATACCTGTGATGCTGGACAAGAGCTGGGGCCTCCATGACCCCGCCTGCCAGGCACCCGAGGGGCTGGATCCTGCAAGCTCCTGACCTGGCCGCAGTGGGCTACTGTGCACATTGCTAGCCTCCAGAAACAGGGCTGTGAGATCACTGGGCAGTGTCAGGGGGAGGACACCCTATGGCTGTAGTCTGACATTCTCTGCCCTTGGCCTGCAGCACAGCAAAGGGAGACGTCATTTGCTACTATGGGAACCGAGGGGAGCCTGATCCCATCGTTTTGACGCCAGGTGAGCCTGCCCTGGCAGCCTGATGGGGTGGGGGACTGTTTCTATGCAGAGGTCACCCCTGTGCTTTTTAGAGACCAGGCCCTTGTCATATTACTCTCCTGGGACGACTTTGTGGCCATTTAAGTGCCTTATGGTCTGTAGGGACCTTGCCCTGCACCTGGACACTTCAGAGAGCCCTGGCTCCCTGCTCACCCCCTCCCCATGGGCCTTTCCTGCTGAGCAAGGTGCACCCCTGTTCTGGGCTTCCCACTGCAGCCCTGCAGCCCAGCCGGCCACCCCCAGCCTCGCTTCCTGTGCCGTCCCAGTGTGCCCTGTACCTGTTCCTTCTCAGAACCTCTGGAGCCATCACCACCCGGGGTTCTTGCCTGGTCTGCTCCCTGACGCACACGTACACACCCCACTCCAGCCCCACACAGATGGACGCCTCCTGCACCTAGTCCCCAGTCTGATCCCCGGTCCCCATCCTCAGAGCCTTGAGCTCCCCTGCACCAGGTCACACTCCACGGCTGGGCCCTTCCTGCCCTGGCTCTGCACTACTGCCCAGGCTGTGCCTCCTGCTATGTGCCCTTCCTTTCCCCCTTCTCGGGTGCTGCGATTTCCTGGAAGCTTCCTCTGCCAGTGCCCCAACCTGGACAGAATGTGTCACATTGCCCCCATCTGCAGCCATGTTCTGGGAGGGAGGTCTGCATTCTTGTCCCAGGTCTGGTGCCAGGACAAAGCAGCACTCCTGGGAAATGGCATTTCCCCTGGGTGCACAAAACTGTAGGGACCAGAGCCCAGGTTCCGGGGACCGCTGGCTCACTCACTCCCACACTCGCTGCCCACAGACACTCCTCACTGGTGGCATCGTGGAACTGTGTGCCTTAGACGCCCGCTCTGGTCCCTCTACTCAAGCTGCTGGCTCACACAGGGTGTTCCAGCGCCTGGGGAGTGTGTCAGTGTCCTTGGTGCCACCCACACCCCTCTGTGAGGGGGCCACCCATACCCCTCTGTGAGGGGGCTCCCTCGCACCCCTGGCTCGTCTGAAGCTCCATGCCCACGTCACACAGACTTCCTTTTGCATTTGGCACAAATCACCAAGTCAGATTGCAGGTCACAGGTGCACACCTTCCCACTGGGTGTACACGGTGGAACTGAAGCCCCAGGCGTCCCTGGAGGGGCCCGAGGGAGATGATAAGCAGTCCCCAGGACAGCTGAGTGGCCCTATCCCACCTGCATCTTGGGGGGCTGGTGGTGCTGATGGGCTCATCATGAGTCCTATGGTCCTTGCCTGGCCCACACTGGAGCTGGCTTCCAGCTTCTCAGTCTGCCCAGTGATGTTTCATCCACAGATAGGCCCAGCCCCCATTTGCTAGGGTGGTGTCCAGGCCCAAACCCCTGGACTAGTTGGGATCTCCAGAGGAGGCATCTGCCTGGAGGGTGGCTTCCAGTGTGTCCCACCCATTGCCCCCGCGCATACCAGCTGGTGCCCTCTCCTCCACCTGGGGCTCGTCCTTCCGGCCACCCTCTGTGACCCTGGTCTTCCCCTCCCTACCTTGGATACAACTGTGGGCGGCCCACCTGAGCTCCCAAGAGCTGGGCAGTGGCACAGACACAGACACTACCAGCGAGGCAGGGATGTGGCCCCAGACGGTCCTGAGCTTGCAAAGGATTGTTCTGGCTGTCTCAGCCAACTCTTGCTGTTCCACCTGCCCCAGAACCTCCCCATCAGTTCAGGGTCGTGGGGCTGGAATGTGTGGCGAAGTAGGTCTGTGGCGGTGGAGTTGGGCCATGCTGAGCCTGTGACTGCCCAGGAGAGAATTGGAAACTAAAAGGTGCAAAAGCAGTCAGAGACTCCCTACCACCCCCCAAATTCTGAACATTGGCCCAGAGGCCTCTGGGGCAGTCACTGTAACCATCCGCGTGACACCCTTGGTTCTCAGAGGCTGAGACCTCTGTGGCCGGAGATGCTTATTTTCTGCTCACTTGTTGTTTTGGAGAACTTATTTCTGTCTACATCCTGCCTCATCCCTGAGCCTGCCCCACCTGGTCCACATTGCCTTTATTTTTTTTGATAACAGCTTTATTGAGATATGACTGACTAGCAGCATAGTTCACCCATTTAAAGTGTATCATTCAGTAGGTTTCATTTCATTCACAGAGTTGAGCAACTATCATCACTACCTAATTCCAGGACCTTTTCTTGATCCCCAAAGAAAGCCATACCTGTCAGCAGCCACTCCCCATTCCCTGTCTCTTCAGCCCCTGTAACCTTTAATCTGCTTTCTATCTATAGATTTGCCTATTCTGGACACTTTGTATAAAGGGAATCCTATAATATGTAGTTTAGGGGACTGACTTTTTTCACTTAGTGTTGTTATCTAAAAACTCACCAGCGGCCAGGCACGGTGGCTCACGCCTGTAATCCCAGCACTTTAGGAGGCCAAGGCAGGCAGATCACGAGGTCAGGAGATCGAGACAGTCCTGGCTAACACGGTGAGACCCCATCATTCCATAAATGGGTGAGACCCCATTTCCATAAAAATATGGAAAATTAGCCGGGCGTGTTGGCGGGTGCCTGTAGTCCCAGCTACTCGGGAGGCTGAGGCAGGAGAATGGCGTGAACCCAGGAGGCGGAGCTTGCAGTGAGCTGAGATTGAGCCACTGCACTCCAGCCTGGGCGACAGAGTGAGATTCCGTCTCAAAAAAAAAAAAAAAAGAAAAACTCACCAGCATGGCTAAATAATAGAAAGGAGAGTTTTATTTGCCGTATCAGTTTGCAGACCCGAAAGAGAGAGTCTCTAGCATGAACTGAGGTGCTCTCTTTGAAGAGGGGAAGGGCAGTTTGAGTTTTATGCCTCCCGAGGTCCATATCACACAATAGAGTCATACATATTCAGCAGGTTTGGGGAAAAGCCATACATATTTATGAGGGGACCCGAGAACATATGCAATAGATAAACATACATGTAACATACATCCCATGTTCACTTTGGGGCAGAGTTTTAGCATTAAAATGAGGTGGAATCTGGCTGTTTCCATCAGAAGGTGAGCTCGAGGACACAGTTGGAGTGCAGCCTCTATGAACTGCTGAAACTGGCTTACAGTCAGTAGTTGCTTATCAGAAAAGAGTGTTTGAAGGCTGGTTCTCTGTCCAGTCAGGGTTGTAGTGGTCTGGGCCGTCAGAGTTAGGAGGGTCTGATAACGTGTGTGATCGCTGCTGTTGTGAGGGAGTTTATCAAGAGTGTGGTTTTTCTTGTAGCCGTAGGAATTTAGGGAGTTGCTGAGCCAGCTGCCCTGAACTCTCTAGCTAGTTGGTACTTTTTGTTTCTTTCCTTCATCCATTAATGGACACTTGAGTTGTTTCCACCTTTTGGCTGTTGGAAACAGTGCTGCTCAGCGTGACCTCACAGCATTTGTGTGGTCATATGTTTTTATGGCTCTTGTGTGAATACCTAGGAATGGAGTTGTTAAGTCGTGTGGGAACCCTGTGTAACCTTTTGAGGAACATCCAAACTGTTTCCCAAAGCAGCCACAGCATTATACATTGCCACCAGCAGTGTATGCGGGTTGCGGCTTCTCTGAATCCTCACCAACACTTGCTATTTTCTGTGTTTTTGATGATAGCCACAATAGTGGGTGTGAAGTGGTGTGGCCTCGTGGTTTGGTTTGCATTTCTCTGATGGCTATGATGTTGAGCAGCTATTCTCATGCTCGTTGGCCATTTGTATGTCTTCTTTGGAGAAATGGTTATTCAGATTGGGTTGTCTTTTTGAGTTATAGGAGTGATTTATACATTCATTCTAGCTACAAGTCTCTTATTTAAAGCACAAAACTTTAAATTTTTAAGTCCTATGTCTCTCTTTTTTTTTTTTTTTTTCTTTTGTTGCTCATGCTTTTGGTTTCTTATCTGAGAAACCATTGCCTAATCTAAGGTCATGAAGCTTTCCCCAGTACTTTCTTCTTAGAGTTTTATAGCTTTTGCTCTTTCACTTAGGTCTTTGGTTTGACTTAAGTTAACTTTTTTTTTTTTTGAGACAGGGTCTGGCTCTGTCACCCAGGCTGGAGTGCAGTGGTGCAGTCATGGCCCACTGCACTCTCAACCTTCTGGGCTTAAGAGATCCTCCCAGCCGGGCACGGTGGCTCACGCCTGTAATCCCAGCACTTTGCGAGGCCAAGGCGGGTGGATCATGAGGTCAGGAGATCGAGACCATCCTGGCTAAACCGGTGAAACCCCATCTCTACTAAATACAAAAAATTAGCCGGGCGTGGTGGCGGGCGCCTGTAGTCCCGGCTACTCGGGAGGCTGAGACAAGACCGTGAACCCGGGAGATGGAGCTTGCAGTGAGCCGAGATTGCGCCAATGCACTCCAGCCTGGGCGACAGAGTGAGACTCCGTCTCAAAAAAAAAAAAAAAAAAAAAAAAGAGATCCTCCCTCCCAAGTAGCTGAGACTGCAGATGTGTGCCACCATGTTCAGCTAACTTTTATGTTTTGTAGAGATAAGGTCTCACTATTTTGCCCAGGCTGGTCTTGAACTCCTGGGCTCCAGTGATCCTCCTGCCCCAGCCTCCCAATGCGCTGGGATTATAGGAGTGAGCCACCTCTCTCGACCTGAGTTAACTTTTGTGTATGGTGTGAGGTATAGTCCAGCTCCATTCTTTGCCCATGACTATGCCATTGAATGGTCTTCCATGTCGTTCGTGATGGAAAAAGCACTGTGACACCTGGGGCTGGCGGCTTGGCTCTGGGGGCCCCAGCAGAGCCAGGGCTGTCTTCCTGGGAAATGTCTCGGCCAAGATATTCTCCTGGAAGTCTGACAGGGAGAGGGGTGGTGTCTTGGTCTCCCTGGTGCATCATTTGGGGTGCATGGCTCCCATCAAGCCCACCCCTGCTGCCCTGGCCTCTAGAGAAGAGCCTCTGAGGTGAGGTGTTTCTCCGCCTCAAGTCCCTGCCCTTCACTTTTTGTGACATGAGAAACCCTTTTCCTGTTGGCCATGCCTTCTGCCAACACTCTGGGAGCTTGTTCTGAGAAGCCACAGTTCAGAGTCTGTGCACTGAGCCCCCCTGGCTCTCCTAACCTGGGGCCTGGCTGGTACGCAGAGGTGGGCCATGCTCTGCTGAGGCCCAGCCTACACCTGTGCCCACTGTGTGGCACTGTTGGGGGTTCCTCAAACAAGGACATGATTGTGGTGGGTGCCTCCTGGCCTCTGGTGGCTAATTCTCCCACTCTTGAACTTCTCAGGCGGCCCCCCAAACTGGCGTGAGGTGGAGAGGTTCCCTCTTGGCTGCCCCCTTTGCCTGTGAGATCTCAGGTTGCTCATTTCTTATTCATCCATCCATCCAGGCTGCTGGGCATCTGTGCCTTGTGGTCTCCTGTGGGTGCCCCCTTCCGCCTACTGCTGAGTTCTCCTCTCCTTGCCATGCCATCAGGTCAGGAATGAGCATGGGGAAGGTGCTGGAGCATGGAGCGGCTTGGCCCCAGTCTGGCCTGATTTCATGGTCCCCAGCTGTACCCCATGTTAGGTGGGTGGCAGGTGGCAATTTGCCCTGACATGGCACAGCAGGGCCTCTGCATGGCCCGCTGATTGCTCCCCACAGGCACCTACGGGCTGAGCAATGCGCTGCTGGAGACGCCCTGGAGGAAGCTGTGCTTTGGGAAGCAGCTCTTCCTGGAGGCTGTGGAACGGAGCCAGGCGCTGCCCAAGGATATGCTCATCGCCAGCCTCCTGGATGTGCTCAACAATGAAGAGGCGTGAGTGGGCGGGTCCTGCTGGGGTGAGCCCCAGTGTCCTGCCACCAGGGCAGAGGGAAAGGCAGGCCCTGCTGCCCCGGGAGGCCCATGGAGGTGGCCAGGCTGGTTCCCCAGCTGCAGGGAAGCTGATGGACATCCTGTCCTCCCTGCCTGTCCCCTTGAGCCAGCTGAGGTTTCCAACACCAGGGACTTTTGATGACAGGAGATGGGCCCAGGCCTAGGCCCAGAGGAGGCTCAGTGCGCCCAGAGGCTTGATGCAGCCACGTGGGGCCCAGAGCAGATGGATGCTCCTCTCTGCATGCTGAGGGCTAGCAGGAAGTTCCAGAAGATTCTAGACACTCAGCAAACCCAGGCTGAAGAGACACATCATGGAAATGAGTGGCTAGGGTCCGCACTCTCAGGGTTGATGGGGCTTCCCGCAAGCGGTCTGTCCCCAGCGACCCTGGGCTGAGTGCTGGGCAGGGACTTGCAGTTCCGGAGACTGCCTGGGTGTAGGAGCTCCCACCTACTTCCTTTCCCGTAGGTCTCAAGGCCCCTCAGGGGCCAGGCACTGGGGTCTTGGTTGCCTCAGCCGGGGGTCCTGGTGCTTGCCATGCCGGCCTTTCTTCCACTGGGCGAGATGCCCCACCCATCCCTCGCTCCCCACCCAGGTCAGATCACTGCCCTACCCAGGTGACCCAGCGTCCACTCCCACCCTGTCCAGCTTGCCCCCTTCAGAGGAGCCCCCATGGACCATCTCCCACTCCTCCCCCGGGGCCCCTTTCTGCCCCCTGCCTACCCTCCCTCTCCTCTGGGCCTCTGATAGGCAGCTTCATCCTTCAGCCTCAGCATCGCTGCCTCACTAGAAGAGCCCCACCTGGGCATGCCCAGCAGCCCCTCCCAGCTGTAAATCCACACAGCCCTCATCAATGTGCCATCTGGGGCAGGCCAAGGACCGGCCTGGCTGCCCTCACTGATGGCTGGAGCCCCGATGCTAGCTACAATGGCTGGCTTGAGTAGACGTCTGTCACAGAGGCAGATGCCCACAGGGCACCTCTTGGGGCAGGCAGGGAGCTTGTATGTGCCATCTGGGGCCAAAACTCCACGATTGAGTCATAAGTTAAGGGTAGATGGAGATTTTCCGCCTTGAGCAGAAACGTGGAGGAAACAGGCCTGGTGTGGTGACTCACGCCTGTAATCCCAGCACTTTGGGAAGCCGAGGTGGGCGGATCACCTGAGGTCAGGCGGTCAAGACCAACCTGGCCAACATGGTGAAACTCCGTCTCTACTAAAAACACAAAACTAGATGGGCTTGGTAGTGCACGCCTGTAATCCCAGCTGACGGCTGGAGCCCCGATGCTAGCTACAATGGCTGGCTTGAGTGGACTTCTGTCAGGAGAATCGCTTGAACTCGGGAGGTGGAAGTTGCAGTGAGCCAAGATCGAACCATTGCGCTCTAGTCTGGGCGATGAGTGAAACTCCTCCTCAAAAAAGAAAATAAGAGAAAAGAGAAGAGAAGAGAAAAAAGAAAAGAAGAAAAACAACACTTGCAGTTCCCCGGCCACTCCCCAGAGCCAGTTAGGCCACCAGGTGGGCTGGAGCTAGACCCGGCTGCGGGCGGGCCGCAGAGGGACTAATGGCCACCGCTTCCCTCCATCCTGCAGGCAGCTGCCAGACCCGGCCATCGAGGACCAGGGCGGGGAGTACGTGCAGCCCATGCTGAGCAAGTACGCGGCTGTGTGCGTGCGCTGCCCTGGCTACGGCACCAGGTATTGCAGCACCGCGGGTGCGCCACCTCCTATCCCATGTCCCACCTCCCACGCTAGAGGGCCGGCAAAGAAGCCAAGTGCCCCCATGTTCCGTAGCCAGGGCCAGGCTCCTTCCTCGCCTGAGTGGATTCCAGAGCTTCTGCCCTGTCCAGACGCAGCTGCAGGGTGAGCAGATACCACAGGCTCCCGGGGCCCCACAGGCTGGGCTTAAGGAGCCAGTACACAGCCACACGGGGCCAGGATGGCCTCAGAGCTGCCTGCACATTGGTGGATCCCTGCAGGCAAACGCCCCGGCACCGTGGCACTAGGCCTACAGGCTGTAGCCTTGGGTGGCGGCTGCTGGCCAGCCTTTCCCGCCTGGGGCTGGCTGGCCCATTGGCAGGTGCAGGGTGTCATTTCTTTCAGCCCCTCCTCTGTCATAGGCTCATCTTCCTGTGTGTGAGGGGAAGGCAGGTGCCAAGTCCACTCCCTGACAGGCCGCATAGTCGCTGGGTCCCACCCCACGGGGTACACTGTGTATGTGTCTGCCCTGGGAACCAGCCTATGCCGGGGCTGTTGGGGGATCCGGTGCCACCCTCCATCTGCAAAGCCCACAGCAGAGAGGGTTAGAGGAGAGGACAGTGTGCTGAATGTTTGCTTCAGGTGGGCTGGCATGGCCTGGGCAGTGGAAGAGAGGGCACAGGAGGGGAGCCTTCCAGACAGAGGAGGCCTGGGCCCCAAGTGATCAACAGCTTGACCTCTTGGAAGAACCAAGCGTGGCTGTGTCTGGGAACCTGGGCCTCCAAAGGGGAAGTGTGTGGTCAGCCCGCAGGCTGCCCTGTGCCGTAGCTCATGCTACACGGGGAGAGCAGGACAGGGTGGGGTGGTTCCCAGTGAAGGTGGCAGGACTCAGCAAGTGTGAGCCTGTGGAGCCAGCCAAGAGCTGACACGCCACTGACGGCCCCTCATCATCCCCAAGACTGAGGCTGCTGCTCTCTGTGACTTGGGATAGCCTCCAGGCATGGGGTTCCTAACTCTACCTGCCTGCATTCTTGCCCTAGCTGTGGCTGTGACAGGCAAGGCAGGGCTGAGGGACACCAGGTGAACGAGGGCCCCTGCTGTCTTTCAGAACCAACACCATCATCCTGGTCGATGCGGACGGCCACGTGACCTTCACTGAGCGTAGCATGATGAACAAGGACCTCTCCCACTGGGAGACCAGAACCTATGAGTTCACACTGCAGAGCTAACCCCACCTCTGGGCCTGGCCAGTGGGCCCCTGGGGGGCCCTGCCTTGAGGGGCACTGTGGACAGGAAACCTTCCTTGGCCATACTGCATTGCACTGCCCGTGGCTTGGCCAGCATCCCCCGGATCAGGGCCCTGTGGTTTGCGTGTTACCCATCTGTGTCCCCATGCCCAGTTCAGGGTCTGCCTTTATGCCAGTGGGGAGCAGCAGAGTCTGATAGCAGGTCTAGGACCGACCCAGGTATACCATGAACATGTGGATACACCTGAGCCCACTCTTGCACATGTACACAGGCACTCACACGGCACACACATACACTCCTGCATGTGCACAAGCACACACACGCAAGGCATATACATGGACACCGACACAGGCACATGTACATGTACACACATAGGTGTACTACACATGTGCACACATGCACAGTTGCACAGACACACACACACAGGTGCACATACACGATGCCGGACAAGGCAGAAGGGCGACTCTCACCTCTCATGTGCTTCTGGCCAGTGGGTCTTTGTTGTGGTCCAACGACAGGAGTAGGCTTGTATTTAAAAGCGGCCCCTCCTCTCCCTGTGGCCACAGAGCACAGGCGTGCTTGGATTCTTGACAAACAGACCTGCTCCTGCAGAGGAGACAGCCACATTTGGAACTGGGCACCAAGAAGACCTGAGAAAAACCCACTGTCTCTTTTTTTTTTTTTTTTGAGATGGAGTCTTGCTCTGTCACCCAGGCTGGAATGCAGTGACATGATCTCGGCTCACTGCAACCTCCGCCTCCCAGGTTCAAGCAATTCTCCTGCCCCAACCTCCTGAGTAGCTGGGATTACAGGCGTGTGCCACCATGCCCAGCTAATTTTTGTGTTTTTAGTAGAGACGGGGTTTCATCATGTTGGTCAGGCTGGTCTTGAACTTCTGACATGGTGATCCACCCACCTCGGCCTCCCAAAGTGCTGGGATTACAGGCGTGAGCCACCACATCCGGCCAAAAAACCCACTCTCATAACAGAAGTGCAGACTTATTGCCAGATTCAGTGCCCTTGAGTGTGCCAGAGGTCCTCTGTGTTTGAGACAATCCTGTGTGTGCCAGGAGGCTCCGTGTGCACCAGGGGCTCTCAGACTCCCGCTTACCCAGCTGGAGACCATGCCTCTGGCAACCCCATCTCAGCCAGCCCTGCTCTCTCCCTCCTCCCTCCAGGTGAGGCAAACTTCATAGGAATCTGTACCTGAATGTGAGCTGCTGATAATAAAACTCTGAGGCTTTGGTGAGCACATTTCGAGGCCTTTCCCTTGTGTGCAGGGTGCCAGTGGGAGCTGCTGCGTCTCCTGTGCAGCCAGACACCCTGGATAAGGCCCTTCCCACCTCCCCCTTTACTCACGGCTTCTTCAGCACCACTCGTGGATGCCTGTGGGTCAGTCCATCTGTCCTTAGGCAGGGGCCGCAGTGAGAGACCCCATGCGCGTGGGATGTGGTAGATGCTGATTATGGGGCCAGTCACCCATACAGGACTATCAGGTCGCCATGGCGGCCCCACTGGAGGGAGGCAGGCTGGCCTGGACTTCTGTTGGATGGTGGGGGCCAGGGGATGGTAGGAGAGGCAGGAGAGCAGGTCTGCATCTGTCTCAGCCCCAGGAGCTCCTGGTTTGGGGCCAGCTCTAAGGAGCTTGCATCCCTGAGCCTGGCCAAGTATAAGGGGGTCCCAGATATCCAATGCTGAGACCTAGACTTTTCTAAGCCTCTGCACCCAACCCCTAACTTGGCCTTTTCAGATCCATGAGAGTGCAGGGTGGGTGTGGACCTGCGCCACAGCTTCCTGGCCTGATTGTGACATGATGCGAGTCCACCTAGGGAGGAGCAGGGGCCTCCCCGTCCCTTCCCCTTCCTGCCCAGACCACTCTGCTGGGCTCAGAGCCTTCCATGGCTCACTTTGAACTCAGAAGAGTTTCCCAGCTGCGACCCAGGCTGCACCCCCAGGCCTGAGGAGAAACTCAGGCCCCAAGTCCCATACGTGTCCTCTGAGTCAGGACAACAGGCTCTCAGCTGGGGGCACTGCCCTTGCTGCCAACACATTCACCTGCCCCAGTGGCCACCGTGTCCTGTGCCGGTGACCAGTGCCAGCCCCCAACCTGGATGGCCCCCTGCCCTCATGAAGAGCCCCCCGGATGTTCACCTCTGCCCAGAGACCCGGCCTGCCCAGGAAGAGCAGTGTCTGCTCTTGCATGGGTCCCTCTGCCCCCACCCTGCCCAGGGCTCCCCAGCAGCCTGAGCCCCCTAAGGAAGCACAGCCCTCAATGGTGATTCTATTGATGTTATGAGTTGTGTCCCCCAAAAAGATATATCAGTGTCCTGACCCACAGTACCTCAGAATGTGACTGCATTTGGAGATAGGGTTCTTCCAGGGTAACCAAGGTAGAATGAGGTCGTTAGTGTGGGCCCTAATCCAATATGACGGCTATCCTTATAAAAAGAGGAACATTTAGGCTGGGTACAGTGGCTCATGCCTATAATCCCTGCACTTTGGGAGGCTGAGGCAGGAGGATTGCCTGAGCTCAGGAGTTCAAGACCAGCCTGGGGCAACATGTCGAAACGCTGTGTCTACCAAAAAATAATAATAATAATACAAAAATTAGCTGGCCATGGTGACTCACACCTGTAATGCAAGGCTGAGGTGGGAGAATCGCTTGAACTCAGGAGGCAGAGGTTGCAGTGAGCCGAGATTGCACTACTGCACTCTGCCTGGGCAACAGAGGGAGACTCTGTCTCAAAAAAAACAAAAAAGGAAGATTTGGGCTGGGCGCAACAGCTCACATTGTAATCCTAGCCCTTTGGGAGGCCAAAGCTGGAGGACTGCTTGAGCCCAGATTAGCCTGGGCAACATAGCAAGACCCCATCTCTACAGAAAAATTAAAATTAAAAATTAGCGGGGCATGGTGGTGCACACCTGTAGTCCCAGCTACTTGGGAGGCTGAGGTAGGAGGATCACTTGAGCTCAGGAGGTGGAGGCTGCAGTGAGCCGTGATTGCACCACTGCACTTCAGCCTGGATGATGGAGAAAAACCCTGTCTCTTAAAGAAAAAAAAAGGAAAAAGAAAGATTTGGACACGGACAGATACGCACACAGGAAGAACACCGTGTAAAGACTGGAATTCTGCTCCACGAGCCAAGGCATCACCAGAAGCTGGGAGCGGGGCCTGCTTCAGAACCTCTCTTAGAGCCTTCAGAGGGAGCAGGCCTGCCGTCACTCTGATCATGGACTTCCAGCCTCTGGAGCTGTGTGACAATAAATGTCTGTTATTTTAAGTGGTTCAATTTGTGATGCTTTTTTTTTTTTTTTTTTTTTTTGAGACAGGGCCTCACTCCATTGCCCAGACTGGAGTGCGGTGGCAAGATCACAGCTCACTGCAGCCTCCACCTCCTGGGGTCAGGCAGTCTTCCCACCTAGTCCCCTGAGTAGATAGGACTACAGGTGCATATGACCACGTCCAGCTAATTTTTTGTATTTTTTGTAGAGACGGGATTTTACCATGTTGCCTGAACTGGTCCCAAACTCCTGGGCTCACATGATCCTCCCACCTTGGCCTCCCATAGTGCTGGGATTACAGGTGTGAGCTACCGAGCCCAGACTGTGGTGCTTTTTTTTTTTTTTTTTGAGATGGAGTCTCACTCTGTCACCCAGGCTGGAGTATGGTGGCACAATCTCGGCTCACTGCAACCTCCACCTCCCAGGTTCAAGCAATTCTCCTGCCTCAGCCTCCCGAGTAGATGGGAATACAGGCGCCCGCCACCACATCCAGCTAATTTTTTGTATTTTTAGTAGAGACGGGGTTTCACTGTGTTAGCCAGGATGGTCTTGATCTCCTGACCTTGTGATCTGCCCGCCTCGGCCTCCCAAAGTGCTGGGATTACAGGCGTGAGCCACCGTGCCCGGCCGACTGTGGTGGTTTTTTAAGGCGGCCCTAACAGACTAACACAGTAGTGATCTTCACTTTACAGATGAAGAAACTGTGGCTTGGGGAGATACATAATGGCCCCCCAGTTCCCAGCCAGGTGGAGAGACAGAACCATGGGCCAGGACAGAATAGGATGAGTACAAGGTGGCATCTCTGGGGGTGCCTGCCCCACAGATCCATGGTCTTCCCATGCTGGTGTCCCCACAATGTCTGGCACTGCTCCCCACTTCACCTTACTTGCCCAGGCCTACCCCACACCCTCAGCTCACAGCTACATACTCTAAACAGCTCCTGCCCCAGGGTCTTTGCGCTCACAATTCCCCTGCAGATATCCAAACCACACTCTTCCCCTAATTCCTGCAGGTCTTTACTGAAGTCTCAGACAGGCAACTCATTTAAAGTTTCAGTTTAGCCCAGCATGGTGGCACACACCTGTAATCCCAGCTACTTGGGAGGCTGAGGTGGGAGGATCGCTTGAGCCCAGGAGTTTGAGGCTGTAGTAAGCCATGATTGCACGACTGCACTCCAGTGTGGGCGACACAGTGAGCTCCCATATTGAAAGAAAGAAAAAAATAAAAAAGGAGGCTGGGTGCACTTTGAGAGGCCAAGGTGGGTGGATCACTTGAGTTCGATACCAGCCTGATCAACATGGTGAAACCCCATCTCTACTAAATATACAAAAATTAGCTGGACATGGTGGCGGGTGCCTGTAATCCCAGCTATTCGGGAGGCTAAGGCAGGAGAATCGCTTGAACCTGGGATGCAGAGGTTGCAGTGAGCTGAGATTGTACCACTGCACTCTAGCCTGGGTGACAGAGCTAGATTGCATCTCAAAAAAAAAAAAAAAGGAAGGAGGAAGGAAAGAAGGAGGAAGAAGGAAGGAAGAAACTCTCTTTTTCTCTATGGCAGTGAGCACGTACCATCTGGCGTGCTGTGTGCTAGGATTGTTTCTTGCCTGTCTCTCCATCAGAATGGGAGCTTCAGGAAGGCAGGGACCTTTCTTCTCTTGCCCACCACTATACTCTGATGCCCAGGCCAGGCAAGCATTTGAGCCCAGAATGACAGTGCTGGTGCTTCCCAAGCCCCCATCTATTTGGGCCAACCCCTTGATGCAAGGCCCTTGTGCTAATTGAGGGTATAGGGGCCCAAAGCCAATGCCTTCTAGAAGAGCTTTGGACGTGACACCAGGAATGGCTGGGCCTGGACAATGGCCTTCCTGGCACTGCCCAGCCAGTCCTCTGTGCTTGTCGCCAGATGCACCTGATCCCTGAGTCCCCAGCATGGGTCCCTTTCTCCCAGGCAGATGGGGAACTCACCTCCTTCTCAGATGCCCCTTCCCAACATAAGCTGCTTCTGTCCTCTGGCCCCGAGATTACCAAGGTGAGCTGTGTAGACATAGAGTCTGGAGGCGTGGGGCTGGCCAACGTGGAGGCAATTCTATGAACAGACATGGCCAGGCCAGGAATGCGGCATGGCCTCAGGTCTCATCCTGGAAGGCCGGGGGTCTGCCTGCAGACTTCCTGAGACCATGTCTTGTTCTCATCTGCCAGCAGATGCCTGGCTCATGGGTGAACTGGGCCTTAGGTGGAAACACAGGAGCCCAGAGGGGAAAGGATCCTCCCCCAGCTTGGGCTGGAGTCCCAGCTTCCAGGCATCAATCTTTGCAACCCTGGGGCTGGACCTGGATAAGATTCCATGGTAAGGATCCTTCTCCATCACCCAGTCAGTCCCAGGCTGTGTGGGAAACTGGCTGTGGTGGGCAGGTGTGAGGTCTCAAGTCTGACAGGGGCCAGTGGAGCCTCCAACTCACCAATCAACCAAGTGTAAGAGGTTGCTTTGGATGAATGGCCATGTGCTGGGCTCTGACTGGCCCAGCCACCGGGAGGCTGGCATCCCCTAGCTGAGTCCTGGAACCAGACCCTCCAGGGCATGGAGTCCATTGTGAGGTGTCTGGTGCTGAGGTGGTGGGGGAGGCCTGTGCAGGCCTACAGCTTTGTCATCTGCAACATTCCTTTCCCCACTTTCTTTTTTTTTTTTTTTTTTTCTTTTTTTCGAGACGGAGTCTCGCTCTGTCGCCCAGGCTGGAAAGCAGTGGCACGATCTCGGCTCACTGCAAACTCCGCCTCCCAGGTTCACGCCATTCTCCTGCCTCAGCCTCCTGAGTAGCTGGGACTACAGGTGCCTGCCACCACGCCCGGCTAATTTTTTGCATTTTTAGTAGAGACGGGGTTTCACCGTGTTAGCCAGGATGTTCGCAATCTCCTGACCTTGTTATCCACCCGCCTCAGCCTCCCAAAGTGCTGGGATTACAGGCGTGAGCCACCGCGCCTGGCCATTGAAATAATTTCTAAATGAAAAAGTTTAAAGAAAGTGGGAGGCCGGGTGCGGTGGCTCATGCCTGTGATCCCAGCACTTTGGGAGGCTGAGGCGGGTGGATAACCTGAGGTCAGGAGTTCGTGACCAGCCTGACCAAAATGGAGAAACCTTGTCTCTGTGAAAAATACAAAATTAGCTGGGCATGGTGGCACATGCCTGTAATCCCAGCTACTTGGGAGACTGAGGCAGGAGAATCGCTTGAACCCGGGAGGCAGAGGTTGCAGTGAGCCGAGATCGTGCCATTGTCCGCCAGCCTGGGCAACAAGAGCGAGACTCTGTCTCAAAAAAAAAAAAAAAAAGAAACTTCGTCTCTACAAAATATACAAAAATTAGCTGGGCATGGTGGCAGGTGCCTGTAATCCCAGCTACTTGGGAGGCTAAGGCAGGAGACTCGCTTGAACCCGGGAGGCAGAGGTTGCAGTGAGCCGAGATCGTGCCATTGTACTCCAGCCTGGGCAACAAGAGCGAGACTCCATCTCAAAAAAAAAAAAAAAATTCAATTTACTAAAGGATTTAAAAAGTAGAACAAAAAATTCCAGTATCTTTCACCCAGTTACCCCAAATGTTAATGCCGCACCCAATCACAGAAAAATGATTACAACCAGGAAATTAACACTGATAATGTTAAAGAAAGAATTACTGAATGACACTTGCTAAAGCACTGTAGGGAAGACTTTATTCAGGACCGTCTTGCTAGGTATAGGGACCACGGGAATGAGATTCTGCAGTGGGGGAGAGAGATTAGGCTCAACTCCGAATGGGCAAGTGGGAATTGATAGCTGAGGGGCAGGGGGGTGGGAGCTGGGTCAGCACATGGAAAATGACTAAGAAGAAACATCCCGGGTAAGGGAGATTCTGGCTACACCAATTAACAGGATTTTTGCTGAAGACAGGCCACGGTAACTAGACATCTTCACCTGGGGGACAGTGTAGGAACGGATTAGATAAGGAGGGTGATCAGATGTCGAGGGTCAGGGGATGCTTCTTGCGAAAGTGACTTTGCAGGGTTCTTGCTCTAAGTGAAATTTACAAGGAAGTGCACAGATGGGCCTAGAAGAAGGTTCAGGAGCCTGGTTTGGCCAAGCAAAGAATCTTTGTTGGTCCCTCCTCTTGTTCAAGGAAAGAAGAGGTTATCTTTCCTTGAATAGTATGAGTCCATTTCCTTGCTGGGCTGCCTTTTGTTCATTAAGGGCCAGCTGAATCACCTGCTGGGACCGGCAGTAGAGGAGATATCCTCCATGGCGTGAGCCATCAGGCGTTGCACGTTGAAGATAAAAGAAAAACAAAGATATTAGTTGGAACCAACTATAAACTCAGTTTCTGAGTTCAGAGGGCAGCTACTCAAGATTTCCAGGTGCTGTGCTTGAAGCATCTTCAGATGGAGTAGGGGCTAACAGACTATCATGGATGGCAGTTTGCTTGTCATGAAGTCTGCCCACAAATTATATGTTATGGTGCCATCTTAAAGTTTCTTTTTTTTTAGACAGAGTCTCGCTGTTGTTGCCCAGGCTGGAGTGCAGTGGCGCAATCTCGGCTCACTGCAACCTCTGCCTCCCAGGTTCAAGCGATTCTCTTGCCTCAGCCTCCAGAGTAGCTGGGACTACAGGCACATGCCACCATGCCCAGCTAATTTTTGTAATTTTAATAGAGACGGGGTTTCACCATGTTGGCCAGGATGATCTCAATCTCTTGACCTCGTGATCTGCCCACGTCGGCCTCCCAAAGTGTTGGGATTACAGGCATGAGCCACCATGCCTGGCCTAAAGTTTCTATCAAGTTGTCCAGGTTCAGCTTAAAGGGCTTCAGGAAATGGGAAGTTTTAATTTTTAGCGTTTCCAGGCCAGAAGGGTGGGAAAAAAACTGGAAACATCAGTTTAGAGAAAATCAAATATTGGAGGAAACTAGAAGAATTCAGGATTCAATCCAGTTTGTAGGTAAATATCAAAACCTCAAAAACAATAAACAGGGCTAGAATCTAATAATGGGTGCACTATAATTTTCTTCTGAAACTAATTTTTTTCTATATAGTCACCCTACTTCTATCAAAGATGTTGAAGTAAGACTAATTTGTTTGTAGCTAAGTTTAGGTTGATTAAACTTGGCCTAATTACTTACATAAGTGCCGCAACAATAGTGATTGAACACATAGGCTTTCTTTAAGTTTGCTTTGCTAGGACTTTTTTTTTTTTTTTTTTTTTTTTTGACACGGAGTCTCGCTCTGTCGCCCAGGCTGGAGTGCAGTGGCGTGATCTCCGCTCACTGCAAGCTCCGCCTCCCAGGTTCACTCCATTCCCCTGCCTCAGCCTCCTGAGTAGCTGGGACTATAGGCACCCGCCACTATGCCCGGCTAATTTTTTTTTGTATTTTTTTTAATAGAGACGGGGTTTCACCATATTAGCCAGGATGGTCTCAATCTCCTGACCTCGTGATCCGCCCGCCTCAGCCTCCCAAAGTGCTGGGATTACAGGCGTGAGCCACCATGCCTGGCCTGCTAGGACTTTTAATAAGGCATCTTAGATTGGGCTTTTAAAAGCCTTGCCAGGCTAGGAAGCCAAGCCAAACTTCACCATCATACTTCATTTGCAATCATTATAGGTTTGGGTGAATTCCTCTCTTTTTGAGGTCCCCCAAAATATCCTGACATCCTTGGGCCTGTCAGGAAGTGACTTTCCTTACTCACCTACAAGGCAACCGTGTGACCCATGTATTGAAGGTTTAAAACCCATTTTTCCCCAAGGGCTTTAATGGTTCCATAAAGTCATCCTTAGTTACTTAAAGTTGTCTGGACATATCTGAAAATATGGCATTCCAGTCAAAGCTTTGGTAATATAAACAGCATTTCCAATTGTGTCCTGTTACAAAGAGAACAGGTTCTTACTGAACTTATGTAAATAACCATATTGCCATTAAAATAAAAATACTCATGAATAGTTACCGAATTATGGAAGGATAAGGTACAGAGAAAAAATAATTATTTCACTTTTGTTTACAAAGGCATACTTTACCAAACTGCTGTAAGCTATGGATAACTTAAAAGAAAAGAGAAAAAAAAGTTTCCTTAAATCTAGAAAACAAAACATTAAAGAACCAGCAATGTTTCAAACAAAACATAAAAAAATTTATCCTGACTGGGTACAGTGGCTCACACCTGTAATGCTTAGGGAGGCTGAGATGGGAGGATCATTTGAGGCCAAGAGTTTGAAACCAGCCTGGTCAACATAGTGAGACCCTATCTCTACAATAAAATTAAGTAAATAAATAATTGTTATTGGTTTATTAATTGCCATGTAATTTATTCTTGTTCTGTTTGATCTTGATCAGCAGTTTCACGAACCTCTCAGTGTCTTCATTCTAGTTCTGGAAATTCTGGCCAGGTGTGGTGGCTCACGCCTATAATCCCAGCACTTTGGGAGGCCAAGGCAGGCAGATCAATTGAGGCCAGGAATTTGAGACCAGCCTGGCCAATATGGTGAAACCCTGTCTCTACTAAAAACATAAAAATTAACAAGGCGTGGTGGTGGGCGCCTGTAATCCCAGTTACTCGGGTGGCTGAGGCAGGAGAATTGCTTGAACCCGGCAGGCAGAGGTTGCAGTGAGCCGAGATTGCACCACTGCACACTGGCCTGGGTGACAGAGTAAGACTATGTCTCAAAAAAACAAAAGAGAAATCTGGAAATTTTTTTTTTTTTTTTGAGACAGGGTCTCAGTCACCCAGGCTGGAGTGCAGTGGCACGATCTTGGCTTACTGCAAGCTTCGACTCCTAGGTTCAGGCAATTCTCCTGTCTCAGCCTCCAGAGTAGCTGGGACTAAAGGCATGCACCATCACATCCAGCTAATTTTTGCATTTTTAGTAGAGATGGGGTTTCACCATATTGGCCAGGATGGTCTCAATCTCTTGACCTCGTGATCCGCCTGCCTCGGCCTCCCAAAGTGCTGGGATTATAGGTGTGAGCAACTGCGCCTGGCCCCAGCCACATTTCTTAAGTAATCAAAAACCTAATAAAAGACAACATGAAGAACAAGGAACTATCTTGATATAACACAAAAATCTTTGTTTCCAAGGTAAATTATTTAAAAGGTAAACAGAGGCCGGGCGTGGTGGCTCATGCCTGTAATGCCAGCACTTTGGGAGGCCGAGGCGGGCGGATTACGAGGTCAGGAGATCGAGACCATCCTGGCTAACACAGTGAAATCCTGTCTCTACTAAAAAAATACAAAAAATTAGCCGGGCGTGGTGGTGGGCGCCTATAGTCCCAGCTACTCAGGAGGCTGAGGCAGGAGAATGGCGTGAACCCGGAAGGCGGAGCTTGCAGTGAGCCGAGATCACGCCATTGCACTCCAGCCTGGGCGACAGAGTGAGACTCTGTCTCAAAAATAAAAAATAAAATAATAATAATAATAAAAGGTAAACAGAAATCTTCATAATCTCAAATACTCTAAGAAAACTTTGTCATTTCAACAGAGAAGATCAAATTAAAGTTCTGCATCATAGCACTACTAATAAAGCTAATTTTAACAAAACCTTATAAATGAATCCATCCAATCTCACACAAGATAATATTTCTTTTCCAAGACTTCTTTCCTGTAGATCTTTTACAACTTAAAAAAAATATCTGGCTGGGCACGGTGGCTCATGCCTGTAATCCCAGCATTTTGGGAGGCCGAGGTGGGTTGATCATGAGGTCAGGAGATCGAGACCAGCCTGGCTAACACGGTAAAACCCTGTCTCTGCTACAAATACAAAAAATTAGCTGAGCGTGGTGGCGGGCGCCTATAGTCCCAGCTACTCGGGAGGCTGAGGCAGCAGAATGGCGTGAACCCGGGAGGCGGAGCTTGCAGTGAGCTGAGATTGCGCCATTGCACTCCAGCCTGGGCGACAGAGTGAGACTCTGTCTCAAAAATAAAAAATAAAATAATAATAATAATAAAAGGTAAACAGAAATCTTCATAATCTCAAATACTCTAAGAAAACTTTGTCATTTCAACATAGAAGATCAAGTTAAAGTTCTGCATCATAGCACTACTAATAAAGCTAATTTTAACAAAACCTTATGAATGAATCCATCCAATCTCACACAAGATAATATTTCTTTTCCAAGATTTCTTTTCTATAGATCTTTTGCAACTTAAAAAAAATATCTGGCCGGGCACGGTGGCTCCTGCCTGTAATCCCAGCACTTTGGGAGGCCGAGGCGGGTGGATCATGAGGTCAGGAGATCGAGACCAGCCTAGCTAACACAGTGAAACCCTGTCTCTACTAAAAATACAAAAAATTAGCTGGATATGGTGGTGGGCAGCTGTAGTTCCAGCTACTCGGGAGGCTGAGGCAGGAGCATGGCGTGAACCCGGGAGGCAGACGTTTCAGTGAGTCGAGATCGTGCCACTGCACTCCAGCCTGGGCGACACAGTGAGACGCCATCTCAAAAAAAAAAAAAAAAAAAATCTATCAGTACTTTTTTTCCCCTACATTTTTTTTCTTTCTCATTCTGGAACAACCAGTTGCTATATATATTAGCACAGAGTCAGTTATTCCTTTAAGGGATTTTATAAATTAATTTGGTGCTACTATCTGGAGGTAGAAAAATATCATGTATACATAACATACAAACATACATATGTAGTTGCCCTGCAACTAAAGTTGGCAGAGGCCAGACCCGGTGGCTCATGCCTGTAATCCCAGCACTTTGGGAGGCCAAGGCAGGCAGATCACTTGAGGCCAGGAGTTTGAGACCAGTCTTGCCAACATGGTGAAACCTGGTCTCTACAAAAATACAAAAAAATTAGCTGGGCGTGGTGGCGTGCGCTTATAGTCCCAGCTACCTTGGAGACTGAGGCAGGAGAATAGCTTGAACCCAGGAGGTGGAGGCTGCAGTGAGCTGAGACTGTGCCACTGCACTCTAGCCTGGGTGACCCAGTGAGTCTCTGTCTTAAATAAATAAATGAAAGAAAGAAAGAAAGAAAAAGAAAGAAAGAAGGAAAGAAAGAAAGTTGGCAGAGTATATAGTCTGAAGGGGTTTGAGGAGAGGGGATTCAGGTGACTGAGAAGTTCCGATGGGAGAAGTAGGATCCAATAGAGAGAATAGAGAGGCCTCACAGTGGGAAGAAGAGACTTCCAGCCCAGGAGTCAGGGAGTGAATCCCCATTCAGAACGAGAAGCCACGAGGAAGACCTTCCAACCCAGGAAGTATTATACCTTTCAGAAGAAGGCTGGGACCTTAAAAATAAAAATCTCTCCTTACCAGCTAAAATAAAAGTTTGTCGACAGTCATGGTCCAGGAGTTTGACTCACCAGTAGATCCCCAATCAGCCAGTCAGGAGAGAAGACAAAGCCTGCAAAATTGCACACTGAGAGTCCTGGGTGAGAGGCCTGTGGCACCACAACCATTAAGAAAAAAATTCTTCAGCCCTTGTCAAAGCACGGTCGGGAAGGCCTTATTCAGGAGCACTGCCACTGGCATATGGACCACAGGCAATGGGGTTTTGCTGCAGGAGAGAGATTGGGCTCAACTCTGAATACAGCATGGACAAGTGTGAACTGATAGCCAAGAAGCAGGGCGGCGGTCAGTGGATGGAAAATTACTAAGAAGAAACATAAGCGATAAGGGGGATACTGGCTAAGCTGACCTAAGAGGATTCTTGGTGAAGACAGGCTGGGGTGATCAGACATCATCTAGAGGATGGTAGAGGGATGAGGAATTTCATAAGTATTGAGGGCGATCAGATATCAAAAGCAGGGTGGTTCTTGCTAAACTGGAATTCTCAGACGGGCCTAGAAGGTTTAGGAGCCTGACTAAAGTTTGGCCAAGCAAATAATCTTTTGTCAATACAACAACACGATACTTTTTACTGTTTTTTTTTTTTGTTTTTTTTTTTTTGAGACAGAGTCTCCTGCTGTCTCCCAGGCTGGAGTGCAGTGGCGCGATCTTGGCTCACTGCAACCTCTGCATCCCGGGTTCAAGCAATTCTCCTGCCTCAGCCTCCTGAGTAGCTGCAACTACAAGTGCATGCCACCGCGCCTGGCTAATGTTTTTGTATTTTTAGTAGAGACGGGGTTTCACCCTGTTAGCCAGGATGGTCTCGATCTGACCTCATGATCTGCCCGCCTCAGCCTCCCAAAATGCTGGGATTACAGGCGTGAGCCACCGCGCCAGGCCAATACAATAGTATTAACTAATCTACAGACCTTGTTTGAATTCTATCAATTGTCCCACTAATGTCCCTTTTCTAAGCCAGGATCCCATCTATGGTCTGGATTCCACACTGCATTTTGTTATCTCTTTTAATTGAAGATGGCTCCTCAGTCTATCTTCGACTTGAATGATCTTGATACTTGAAAAGCACTGGCTGGTAATTTTGCAGAATGCCCCTAATTTGGGGTTTGTCTGCTCTTCATTCAGATTCTGCCTTTTGGGCAAAAATACCCACAAATGAAATTGTGTCCTTCTCAGGAGGGCCACAGTATGTCCTCTTACTGGAACTAACTTTTTTCATTTCTATTGAGGCAGAATTTATATACAATGCAATACACATATTTAAATGGTACAATTTGCTAAGTTTGCTGGCGACCTTGATGGCTTGGTTAAAGGTGGTGTCGCCCAAGTTTTTTTCCACTCTAAAACTACTATTTTCCCTAGGCAATTAGTATCTTGGGGGAGAAACTTTGCAACTCTGAAAACAAAACAAAACCTGTTTGTCATGTTTTTGCCCAGTATTTTTTTTTTCTTGAGACGGAGTCTCACTCTGTCGCCCAGGCTGGAGTGCAGTGGCGTGATCCCGGCTCACCACAACCTCTGCCTCCCAGGTTCAAGCGATTCTCCTGCCTCGGACTCCCGAGTAGCTGGGACTACAGGCACGTGCCACCATGCCCAGCTAATTTTTTTGTAGTTTTAGTAGAGACGAGGTTTCACCGTGTTGGCCAGGATGGTCTTGATCTCTTGACCTCGTGATCCACCCACCTCAGCCTCCCAAAGTGCTAGGATTACAGGCGTAAGCCACCGTGCCTGGCCTATTTTTTTTGTTGGGGGGGCGGGGGCTGGGGACCGAGTCTCGTTCTGTTGCCCATGCTGGAGTGCAGTGGCTCGATCTTGGCTCACTGCAACTCCTGCCTCCCAGGTTCAAGCAATTCTCCAGCTTCAGCCTCCACAGTAGCTGGGACGACAGGCACCTGCCACCAAACCCTGCTATTTTTTTTTTTTTGTATTTATAGTAGAGACAGGGTTTCACCATGTTGGTCAGGCTGGTCTCAAACTCCTAACCTCAAGTGATCCGCCCGCCTCGGCCTCCCAAAGTGCTGGGATTACAGGCATGAGCCACTGTGCCCGGCCTTGCTCACTATTTTTTCTGGAGACGGTCTCGTTCTGTCACCCAGGCTGGAGTGCAGTGGCCCGATCGATCTCAGCTCATTGCAACCTCTACCTCCCGGATTCAAGCGATTCTCCTGCCTCAGCCTCCCGAGTAGCTGGGATTACAGGTGCCTGCTACCACGCCTGGCTACTTCTTGTACTTTTAGTAGAGACAAGGTTTCGCCACGTTGCCCAGGCTGGTGTGGAACTCCTGAGCTCAGGCGATCCGCCTGCTTCGGCCTCCCAAAGTACTGGGATTACAGGCGTGAGCCACAGGGCCCGGCCCACTATTTTTATCACTCAAGATTTTCGTCTACAGCAGCTATTATTGGGGTGGCTACCCAATGGAAAATTTTTCTATTTCCACTATTCCTTCCACATTTATTGACAGGAAAGCTAGTCTAAGGAAGAGCTGTACCCTCACTTACTCATACCCTCCTTTTCCTTTTTTTTTTTTTTTTTGAGACGGAGTCTCACTCTGTCGCCCAGGCTGGAGTGAAAGTGGTGTTATCTCGGATCACTGCAGCCTGGAACTCCTGGACTCAGGCGATCCTTCCACTTCAGCCTCCCGAGTAGCTCGGACCACAGACGCCCGCCACCACGCGGCTAATTAAAAAAAAATTTTGGGCCGGGCGCGGTGGCTTACGCCTGTAATCCCAGCACTTTGGGAGGCCGAGGCAGGCAGATCAACTGAGGCCAGGAGTTTGATACCAGCCTGGCCAACATGGTGAAACCCTGTCTCTACCAAAAATATAAAAATTAGCCGGGCGTGGTGGTGGGCGCCTGTAATCCCAGTTACTCGGGTGGGTGAGCCAGGAGAATCGCTTGAACCCGGGAGGCAGAGGTTGCAGTGAGCTGAGATCGCGCCACTGCACCCCAGCCTGGGAGACAAAGCGAGACACCGCCTCAAAAAAAAAAAAAAAAGAAAATTTGTAGATACTGGGGTCTCACTATGTTAGCCAGGCTGGTCTCGAACTCCTGGGCTCAAGTAATTCTCCTGCCTCGAACTCCCAAAACTGGGATTACAGGCGCAAGCCACCGCGCCCGGCTGAACCCTCCCTGTTTTGGAAATCCTGTATTAACAAATGGAACAGCGCCAGACAGTTGAGCACACGCGTTCTTTATAAATGATGATGTCTGATACAGTGATGCTTTTAACCGAGTTGTGTAACGCCTGTGTGTGCACGGTCTCTTCTGCAGTGTCCACCGAAGGTGGCCCGTCTGCGCGTCCGCTCCCGGCGTACTCCGCGCTCCCTGTTCCCGGCATTCCCCGCGCTCCTCGATCTTCCCGCGCTTCCCGCGCTCCCCTGCTCCCGGCATTCCCGGCGCTTCCCGTTCCCGGCGCTCCTCGCGGCCGCCGCCCTCCGTCCGGCGCGCCCCGCCCGGGCAGCGACTGTTAGCGCGACCGCGGCCTGGGCTCCTGGTCCCGCCCGCGCGGCCGCGCTATTGGGCCGCGCGCGGCGGATACGCGCGCTACGCGCCGCCGATTGGCGGCCTCCGCAGCCCGCTCTGCGGCTCCCCCAATGCGGGGCGGCTGCGCGCGGGGATTGGCCGCACTCCGCGAAGGCCCGCCCTCCGCTTGCCCGGCCCGGCAGGCGGGTCCCGGCGACCGGAGAGCCTGGACAGGCTTTCCAGATGTCTGCGGCGGTCGGTCGGTGAGGCTTTCCCGGCTGTGGTTTGGCTGCGGGCGGCTCGGGCAGCCCGCGGGCGCCTCAGGTAGGTGCGGGGCGCGAGGGGCGCCCCGCGGGCGGTTGGGCGGGCGCCACGGCCTGCGCGAGGGCGCGCCCTTCCCTCCCGCCTTCCTCCGGGACCGAGGCCGCGGGCGGGGCGGGAGCGCGGAGCCCGGCCTTTGTGAGGCAACATGGCCGCGGGCGGTGGAGAGCGCGGGGTGGGGACCCCTCCGGGGCTGGGGGGCGGGCCCCGGGCCCAGGCGTTGCCGACGCTCGTCGCTGTCCGCCCGGGTAAAGAGGCTCCTCTCCCGGCGGGCCCGAAGCCTAGCATCGCCTTCAGGCGGGAAAGGTGTGGACAGAAGGGCCAGTGCTCGCCTGGGACCCTGCTGGCTTTAACACAGTTTGGGAAATCCAAGAAGTCGCCTAAGTCTTTTTGTCCACAGAATGCTCACGGGTTGAGTGTCACGTAGATAATTGGGATACGGTTTTATTGTAACAATGAGCATGGCGGAAATAAATGGAAGGTGGCAACCTGTTGACAGTGATGCCTGTCTGGTGTCAACCCATGGACTTGGGTTTCTTGTGGCAGGAGTCTGATTTGCCTTTTTGCATGCTTGCATGTACCTTGTTCCTGCACGGCAGTCCTGTCTATGGCTGTCGACTGTTCGAGGCCAACCACCAGGCGAGGATCCACTGTTTCCTGGCCAGACTAGACTCCCAGCTGTGGGAGCGGCCCAAACCCTGCTGCAGGCCTTCACTCACAAAAGGGAGTGAATGGCCAGCCCGGGGTACCCAGTGTTGCCTCTAAGTGCAGGATATGAGGCCTGTTGGAGGATGACAAAAGGAACGGATGAGGTCATACTGCCGCTGGGTTGGGCGGGAGGCTGCAGCGGGAGAGACTTGACCAAAAGGCAGCCTCCATGGCGCTGGCACTGGTGCTGGCCCGTCACAGCTAGTGCCTCTCTTAGCCAACACAGCAAGTGGGCTAGGAGGAAGGGTGCTGTCCAAGTGTATGGGTTTTCTCCCCGTGCCAAGGGTCCGGGGGAGCTTGCCGTGAGCCCGTTCCTGTCCGATAGTCCTGTTGACAAGGCAGGGTTTGCATGCGGTGTTTGGTCAGCTGGAGTAGTGGGGAGGCCTACGGGCGGAGAGCTGAGCTCCCTTTGAGCCCTTTGCGGCCAGGTGCTGTGTGGAGCACTTCCCAGGGGTTGTTTTGTAGTCTCACCGTGACTTTGGGGTAGGAAATGTGCTTAGGACTGGCTTGCCCAGTCTTAGACTCTCTTGTTGTAGCCCTCTCCTTTGTGATGTCATCCAGCCTCTTGGCTTTAATGCCAGCTTTCCTTGACATCTTCACAGCTCCAGCCCTGGCATCTCTTCTGAGCTCCAGCCTGGTGTTTCTGGCCACCTCTTCCATATCTCCATGTGTTACTTTGGCACCAAGCAGCCGTATCCAAACCAAATTCAAATCTTCACCCATGCCAAAACATTCCTTGGCCTGTCTAAAGTCCCTTTGATTCCTCTCTTTCTTACACCTTTATGCAGTCCTAAGGAGGTCCTGTCAGCTCACCTTCTATTTCTAAGCACAGACCATTTCTCACCACCTTCAAGTTAACATCCTGGCCCAGCCTACCTGGTGAGCCTCTAATTCTCTTTACTGTCACCTTCGGTCCTCACTTCCCATCCACCACCTATAGTTTTTCTGGACACAGAGTGATTCTTCGTTTTTTTTGTTTTTGTTTTTGTTTTTGTTTTTTGAGACAGAATCTCGCTCTGTCGCCCAGACTGGAGTGCAGTGGCACGATCTCAGCTCACTGCAACTTCTGCCTCCTGGGTTCAAGCAATTCTCCTGCCTCAGCCTCCCAAGTAGCTGGGACTGCAGGTGTCCACCACCACCACGCCTGGCTGATTTTTGTATTTTTAGTAGAGACGGGGTTTCACCATGTCGGCCAGGCTGGTCTCGAACTCCTGACCTCAAATGATCTGCCTGCCTCAGCCTCCCAAAGCGCTGGGATTACAGGCGTGAGCCACTGTGCCTGGCCACAGAGTGATTCTTTTTTTTTTTTTTGAGACAGAGTCTCGCTTTGTTGCCTAGGCTAGGCTGGAGTGCAGTGGCGCGATCTCCGCTCACTGTAAGCTCTGCCTCCTGGGTTCAAGCCATTCTCCTGCCTCAGCCTCCCGAGTAGCTGGGACTATAGGCACCCGCCATCACACTCAGCTAATTTTTTGTATTTTTAATAGAGACGGGGTTTCAATGTGTTAGCCAGGGTGGTCTCGATCTCCTGACCTTGTGATCCGCCTGCCTCAGCCTCCCAAAGTGCTGGAATTACAGGCGTGCACCACCGCGCCCAGCCCAGAGTGGTTCTTTTAAACCATAAGATGGTATAAAACAGAGGTGGTGTAGATGCAAGCCAGCTTGCCTGCTTGTAAAGCAGCTCCATCACTTCCTAGCTGTGTGACCTTGAGCATGTGGGTGAGCCTTTCTTCCATAATGCTATGTGAGAACTGGGTGAGTTAAAATGCTTAAAGTGCTTAGAACAGGGCCTGGCTGAGGTTTGGTTGCCACTGCTATCCTGGAATCAGCTGATGCCACTGTGTGGGCTTTCCTATCCGGTGGCCCATCTCTCTCACTAAGAGCCAAAGTCCTGGCAGCAGCCTGGGAGAACCAGCCCTGATCCATCTGCCCTCATGGACCTGGCCCACTGTCACGCCCCCTCAGCATACTGCCCCAGCTGGCCACACCACATTCCTGACCCCAGCCCTCTGCTTTTCCTCTCAGTGTCACCTGGAACATCCCCTCCGCCCAGCCCTGTAACCCACCTGGCTCACTCCTCTGCCTTCACGTGGACGCAGGCCATGAGGCCTTCTTGGATCCCCCTTCCTAAAACTGCCTCCCCTTCTTCAGGCGTTTTCCTTGTTTTGTTTTTGCTTGAGTTCTTCTTGGCATGTGACAGGGTACATGCTTTTCTTAGTTGTTAGCAGTCCATCTCTCCCACTAAAATGTGAGCTCTGTAGGGCAGGGTTTTGTCCACCTTGTGTCTGTAGCATCTAGGAAGGTGTGTGTGTGCGATGAATGGAGAAAGCCTATAGAGGGGAGGAAGGAACTTGCCCAGGACTGCCCACCACTGAGCTCTGGGCCTGCTTTCCCAAGGAGCGCACTCACTTGTAAGGCACCAGGCTTCCCTGCTGTGCATTTCTTCAGTGCCGCCGCTTGGCCCCATTAGCACCTTTGCTTGGAACGTCTACTCTGGCTGCTTCTTCGCCTTCTGTGGTAGCAGGCTTCCCCATTCTGTCCCACCGTTGGTTGGTCTCTAATCCCCTGCTCCTTGTGGCTTCTTCACGTAGCTTTTTGTGTCCCAGAATCATGGATTGACTCACCAGGGTCTCTATGGGACTGCCAGGTTCTGAGGTGTCTGGCCCTGGTCTTCCTTGTAATCTGTGGCACTGGGCGCATTGACCCTTTGGTCTGTTCTCTGTAATGGTCTTTCTTGGTTGCCAGGAGACTGACCTCACCCCAGTTAGTGTTCCTCATGCCTGCCTGGTTGCTGCCCACAGCCTCTTGAGCGTCTTCAGCACTTTATAGTCAGTTGTTAGCTCTGTGCTGTGTTTCCTGGATCCTCAGCACATTTGATGGACACATCTTTGGGGACATAAGGTGTGAAATTCCCATTGGATTCAGAAATGTTAGGACATCTTAGAATCCAGGAAATGGGGTGACAGTGCAGTGGTCATTGACCTGCTAGTGTGTCCAGGCCCTGTGACCTTGTCTCTTGTCCATATAGTGCGTTCCTCAGAGTAGATGGCCAGTGGATAGTTGTTAAATGTATTGATTAAACCTAAACTAGTCTCTGGTTTTCATGTTGTGTCCCCTTCGAAGTACAACCACCATGCCCTATCCCTTGTTAAATGTGTGATGTCTGCATCTCCTGTTCTTTCCGGGAATCTTGGGAGGATGTTAGGTCATGCAGTGCGGTTTGCATGTGTGCATCTTTACTGGTGTGCACGCATGTGCATGCATGCGTGTTCCCGTGCACGTTGTGGGAGTGTGCATGTGTGTGTGTCTGCATGTGCTCCTCCTGCTCTGATGCAGGGTTTTCTGGCTGCCCCCTCAGACCCATCTTCCCTGCTTCGTGTTGTCCCTTTCTTCATGCTTCCTCTGTAGTAAGGCTTCCTAGAGTTGCATCCTTAACCCTCATCTCTGGGTGGCCTTCCTCCTGTGGGTTTGGCGACTACCACCTCAGTGCGTCCTGGCCTTCCATGTCTGGGGCAGTCATGGCTCCAGGGTTGTGGCCTTGGCACCTTCAGAGCCTGCCTGGAGGTCCCCTCTGTTCTCCTCGCCAGGCTCCTGCCTGCATGCTGGAATTGGGGTGTCCTTCCTTGTCTTTAGTTCCCTGTTTTCTCTGCTGTCCACCTCCATTGGGTCAACAAGTGCGGTCAGTTCTGTGACACTGTTCTTGGCCCATTGCCAGGGCCTCTTTCACACCTTTGTCCTCTGGCCTGGAGGACTGTCCCCGTGCCTCGGATGCAGTTACTTCTGCCTGGCACAAATGTGGGTCTCCCCTCTCAAGTAGGAACCTACTTGTGGCATGAGAGTCGCTTCACCTTCAGTGGCTCCTTATTGTCCCCAGGGCGGAATGGGCTGCAGATGGCACCCAGGCCTCTCTGTGCCTCGGCTCCAGCTGTCTCTTGTGGCTCCCCACCCCAAATCCTGGCAGGTCCCTTCCCCACAGCCACCCACCCCTCTCCTCCATCGGGAACAGAACTATGCTGCCACCTCTGGTGACCTCAGCACGCTGCATCACTGTCCCCGTCCACGTGCTACCCTGTGGGCCCAGGAGAGCCCTGGGGTCCCTGGGTAGCAGAGCGCCTGGCCATGCCTCTGAGGCCCCTAGTGCCGCAGAGTTGAGCTGAGGGTCTCGCGCTCGCCCTCTGACTGACCCAGCCCTTGCAGGTGAGTGGATTGCTGTGCTCTGGTGGCCTGAGGGAGGCCACGTGCCTTCTGTGTGTTCCAGAAAGGGTGCCTCCCACCACATGCTTGCTTATCTGAGTTAGAAGAATGCTGTGGTGGAGTTTAGTGTAAATTTTTAAAATATTTTTTGAGCCTTATGATTATATAGTTTTTGTGTTTCTGAAGTAGGAATTAAAGTGGGCAGTTAAGAAAATATTTAACTTTGGACTTAAGTTATAATTCAGGTTCTGAAGAAAAAAAGTAAGGTTAGTTTGTTTTGATGCCTAAAAGGTCCTCTTAGGGAATATTATTTTGAAGCCCTTTACTATGCTGTTAATAGTGCTCGGCTTTTAAGTTGGTACCAGGGAAGTGGAAAGTTTCTGTCATTTTGTGACGATATTTTTAAATTTCTTTGCAGGTAGAAGAAGAAAGGTGCCACTCCGGCATGAAGACAGACTCGCTTAGTCGCCAGTCACTTAAGCTGAGTGCATTGTGATTTCCAATAATTGAGGCAGTGGTTCTAAAAGCTGTCTACATTAATGAAAAGAGCAATGTGGCCAGCTTGACTAAGCCGCCAGCACACAGCGCGGCAGGACGCGCCCGGGTCTCAGCGGACTTGTGCATGTTAGCTGTGTAGATTTATGTGAGGGCTTGTAAAACTCTGGTCTTGTAAACTAGTCTTAAGCGCTTTTAATATGGAGACAGATGAGAGCCCCTCTCCGCTCCCGTGTGGGCCCGCAGGAGAAGCGGTGATGGAGAGCCGAGCTCGCCCCTTCCAAGCGCTGCCCCGTGAGCAGTCTCCACCACCTCCCCTGCAAACGTCCAGTGGTGCAGAGGTAATGGACGTTGGCTCTGGTGGTGATGGACAGTCCGAACTCCCTGCCGAGGACCCCTTCAACTTCTACGGAGCTTCTCTTCTCTCCAAAGGATCCTTCTCTAAGGGCCGCCTCCTCATAGACCCGAACTGTAGTGGCCACAGCCCGCGCACCGCCCGGCACGCACCTGCGGTCCGGAAGTTCTCCCCTGACCTTAAGTTGCTTAAGGATGTAAAGATTAGCGTGAGCTTTACCGAGAGCTGCAGGAGTAAGGACAGGAAGGTGCTGTACACAGGAGCAGAGCGCGACGTGCGGGCGGAGTGCGGTCTGCTCCTTAGCCCTGTCAGTGGGGACGTGCATGCTTGTCCCTTTGGCGGGAGTGTTGGTGACGGGGTAGGCATAGGGGGTGAGAGTGCTGATAAGAAGGATGAGGAGAATGAGCTGGATCAGGAAAAGAGAGTGGAGTATGCAGTGCTCGATGAGTTAGAAGATTTTACTGACAATTTGGAGCTAGATGAAGAAGGAGCAGGCGGGTTCACGGCTAAAGCAATCGTTCAGAGAGACAGAGTGGATGAAGAGGCCTTGAATTTCCCCTACGAGGTATGTTGGCAGCCCCTCCTCTGGAGGGCTCTTAGCAAAACCCAAAGAGAGATTTGGGAATTGCGGCATCTTTTGAAAGCAGGGAAATTAAAAAAAAAAAACAAAACCAAAATCCCCTCTGATGTGGAATAATGTTAATGTGGAGAAGAGAAAGATGTAAGGAGTCCAGATTTTTAAAGTTTCCTAATGAAAAATTTGGCCCATGGGTAGGCCCTGCACCCCTGATCCAGCGCGTGGGGCAGCAGGTGCTGCTGAGATACGCTCCTTGGCAGTGTGTGCCCCTGGATCAGGTGTGTTGGTGTCAGCTGGTAGCTTCATCCCGTTTGTTTTTCAGATGATCATGCACCCTAAGGGCACATCTAGGCCCCCTGAGAGCACTTCCTTTCTGTGTCTGTTCTCAGGAATGCTGTTGAGCTCTGCTGTTGCAGGAGCATGAGCGCCAGGGGCTTTGGTGTCTGAACAGCGTGTTTTGCAGGATGACTTTGACAACGATGTGGATGCTCTGCTGGAAGAAGGCCTTTGTGCCCCCAAAAAGAGGCGAACAGAGGAAAAATATGGCGGAGACAGCGACCATCCGTCAGATGGAGAGACGAGTGTGCAGCCGATGATGACCAAGATTAAAACAGTGCTCAAAAGTACGTGTGTGGGTCAGAAGCGGTGGGTGTTCCAGGGCAGTGGAAGGGTGGTTGCTTCCTTAGCAGAAATGCTTTGAGAGAGCTCTGGTGCCAGGTAGTGGGCTGGGTGGAGGCATGTTTGAGGACAGGATGGAAATATCTGAGGAGGGAAACACAGGATGCAAGGACGTCCTGATGCATGACCCAGATGCAGATCCTGGTGTGTGCTATGGAAACCACAGAGCAGCAGGCACTGTGCAGAGGAATGGGAGGGGACTTCTGAGGGGGTCAGGAGGGGATGTTGGTGTATGCCAGGAGCCAGCATGACCATGAGCTGGAGGTGTGGAGACCAAGGGCAAGGTGGGTACACAATGAGATGGCAGGTGATAGTTGTGATCCAGGTTCTAGTTCTGGACCAAGTGTCACAGGAAGCCACCAGAAGCAAGTGATGTTACCTGATTTTTTTTTAACAACATGGCTTCTGGGCCACAGCATGGTGTGTGCACTTCAGGTGGGCAGGGTGGAAGTGCCCTGGTAGACGTGGCACTTCCTCAACTTTGAGTTGAGGGCAGTGGGGAGAGCACTTGGGAGGCACCCAGAGTTGCACTGTGAGGCTCTGTCATCGATGTGGTGCAGGTGTTGGGGGAGTCAGAGTTGGTGGCTTGGAGGCACCTGTGAGGGTCCTGGTGGAGATGTGGGGCTTGGTAGAGGGACTGAAGAGATGCACGGGGACTCAGGCTCACAGGTGAGACCCCAGGCTGAGGGCTGGGGTACAGAAGGTGGCAGGGTGAGACTGGGAGCAAAGCAAGGGGCGGGTGGCACATGGCCATCCTCCTTGGGCCATTGAGGGGACAAGTTAGCTATGCCAGGTGCCACATGTTGCTGCCTATGTCGTGTTGGTAGCAGTTAAGCAGGAGGGCTTTTGGGCTAGACGGTTGCAGGCAGGGTGAACCTGGGGCTTCAGCTTCTGGGGCTGGGGGCAGGAGTCTTGACCTCGGGGCCTCTAGGAGGCTGGTTTGGTGCTGCATTTTCAGCAGGCTCATTCAGAAGGTAAACCCACATTCGTCCTGCACAGCTCACAGGTCAGCAGCCATTCTGGCCTGGATGCCTGGATGTTCACAGACGGACAGCTGCACGTGACCCCCACCTCAGGTGGCTGGGCCAACTTTGTGACCACTCACTGTCACAGAGGAGCAGCCCCAGCGGACCCGTGGCCCGTCTCTTGCTTGGCTCCATATTCCCTTTGCTTCTTTTCCTAACTTAACCCAAAGCTGGCAGGAGGCAGCTCCATCTTGGCCTGACTCTGTGGGGAGAGTGTCCCCGCAGTGTGCATGCACCCTTGACCTTTAACACTCCCTCCCTGAAACATCACCTGATGGTGGCCTGGGTACAGGTGTCAGGTCCAGGGTCAGGGCCACTTGGTGGGTACCTGGCCCTGAGAGTCACTGGCCCTTTTTCCCCTTATGTATATTTTTTAAGGTTTCATTTGCTTTCTTCTGTTTTCTAATTTTTTTGTTTGAGGCGGGGTCTTGCTGTTACCCAGGTTGGAGTAGCTCACTGCAGGCTCAGCCTCCCAGGCTCAAGTGATCCTCCCACCTCGGCCTCCCAAGTAGCTAGGACTATAGGTGTATGCCACCATGCCTGGATAATTTTAAAAAGTTTTTTGTAGGGTCGGGGTCTTGCTGTGTTGCCTAGGCTGGTCTTTCTAAGTTTTTAACTTGTTCCCAATACCTGTGAGAAAATTAAGTTTTAGTTACATCTTTGCCTTAACGCTCTTCCCAGCAGTCAGGCCTGGTGGCAGGTGTCAAGTTGATAAGTCGTAAACCTCTTCCTCACAACTGCCTATAAAGCAAAGAAGGGGTTGGGAGTACTGTATTAAACCGACTTAGAAATGGAATCGTTTGAAGCAGTGTTTTGTATGCTGCTGAGAGTGCAGCTCAGTTACAATAAAGACTTGTCACCTGGTCACTGGGAGCAGTGGCTGACAGCCATGCAGTTTATTAGCAAAGCTCACCCGGCCCCAAGGCGCCTCTGGCCACAACCGGACAGGCAGCAGAGGGGAGTCCAGTGTCCGCAGTACTTACCAGATGTGGAGGCAGGAGCTGAAGCTGGGACTTGTATCTTGCACAGACCTGTTCTGTGCTCCTTCATGTGCTGGTTTGACACGTGTAAATTCCCACCTCAGGCCACATGCTATCTGTCCTAGGCCTGGAGGCATAGCAGTGAGCAAGGCAGAGAGGAACTTCGATTCTCTGTGAAGACCCAGATAAACACATGCTAGTACCCAACAATTTCTTGTGCAGGAGGTGCTGTGGCAACAATTCCAAGTGTTTTTACAGTGATTATAGGATGTTCTTGTCTTCCCGTGCAGGTCGTGGCCGCCCACCTACAGAGCCGCTGCCCGACGGGTGGATCATGACATTCCATAACTCTGGAGTCCCAGTGTACCTACACAGAGAGTCTCGGGTGGTCACCTGGTCCAGGCCATACTTCTTGGGAACGGGAAGCATACGGGTAGGGGAGGCATCAGTCGTGACTTTAGGCTTGTAAGTTCTCAGACCAAAACGTGCACATCCACACACACGGCACCGCAGCCAAGCAGAGGCCGGTGAAAGGCATCAGAGTTTCAGACTCTCGGGTTGTCCTTGTAATCCATATTGCAATTTCACTATCCACAGAAACACGACCCTCCTCTGAGTAGCATCCCTTGTCTGCATTATAAGAAAATGAAGGACAACGAGGAACGGGAGCAAAGCAGTGACCTCACTCCTAGTGGGAATGTGTCCCCTGTCAAGCCCCTGAGCCGATCTGCAGAGCTGGAGTTTCCCCTGGATGAGCCTGACTCTATGGGTGCTGACCTGGGGCCCCCGGACGAGAAAGACCCACTAGGGGCTGAGGCAGCCCCTGGGGCCCTGGGGCAGGTGAAGGCCAAAGTTGAGGTGTGCAAAGACGAATCTGTTGGTGAGTTTTTGAAGGATTCTTCCCTTCTTGCCTCCTGGGACCCATGAGCTTTGTTTTTCTAATGAAGGCCATAATTGTTCCTAGTTCCTAGTTGTACTTGTGAGCAAGGGGCTGCGCACCTCCACTGTTGGTGTGGCTGAAAGGCTTGTCTTTCTGTCCTTGCAAGAACCTGCCTGGGTGCAGCACCCTAGGCTCCTGTCTGTGGGCTCTGTGGCATCTGCATGGCTGAGGCTGCTGGGGAGATGGCTGCTGGCACTGGCAGTGGGCCCTTTTCTCTCTGGTTGTTTGTATGATCTTTCCCTAAGTCTTGCTTTTTCAGTAGGATGTGCTCATGTGGCATTGTTTTGATTTGTCTTGATGAGCTCAGTGAGCCATGACTCAGTGTTGGGAAACTGTCACCATTCTGTGGATAGTTCCCTCTTCAATCCTGCAATTGCTTGCTGGATGTGTACTAGTGTTTCCCATTCTCTCTTCCATGTCTTTTAGCCTAGTCCCACCATTTAAGTCTTACTTCTCTCTTCAGGTGTGGCAGGTCTCTGTGAACCCACCTGTTGGATTACTTTCAAAGAGCACTTTCCATTTTCTAGGTTTCTGTTTGTCTGTACATCACTACCCAGCCTGTCTCATAACTCCGTGGAGTGTGGGGTGCCCTAGAAGAGCCTGTGATGGGGGCTGTTGCTGAGGATGGGGAAGTGGCCCGGGAGGAAATGTGACAAATGCGAGGCCCTGTGCAGGGAGCTGCCTGGGTGTGTTGCTGACTACAGAGGTGGCCTGGATGGCCAGAAGGAAAAGAGTGAGGTGGTCAGAGAGGTGGCGGGCGCATGGAGCCCGGGTGCTGCTGGCATTCGGGCACCTGTTTTGATACAGGGAGGAAGTCCCGAAGGCCATTTGACTTTTTTAAGCTTTCTTTTTTCCTTTTCATTTTTGTATTCTTCTTGCCCCAAATAAAGTAAAAGAACATCTCAGAAATTCATCCAGAAGGGACCTGCCAGAATAATCTGAGCTGGTGTAGGGAGGCCTTCATTCTTTGCTTCCCTCCCATTTGAAAGGGACGGGGAAGGGAAATAGTGTCATGTGGCCTGGGCCTGCCCCATGCGCTGGGCTGTGAGAACCTGACTCCTATGTTGGAAGTTAAGTAATTTGTTTCTCTGGTAAATCTGGGACAGATCTCGAGGAATTTCGAAGCTACCTGGAGAAGCGTTTTGACTTTGAGCAAGTTACTGTGAAAAAATTCAGGACTTGGGCTGAGCGGCGGCAATTCAATCGGGAAATGAAGCGGAAGCAGGCGGAGTCCGAGAGGCCCATCTTGCCAGCCAATCAGAAGCTCATTACTTTATCAGTGCAAGATGCACCCACAAAGAAAGGTATAAGCCTCTGCATTTTAACATCAGCAGACTGGTTATGCTGTTATTTCTAATGTGATGTGTTGAGGGCATGTTTTATGAGTTGCATTTCGTTCAAAGCTTATGTTTATCCCACGAATGCAGGGGTCTGCCACATTCACAGTGGTGAGCCCCTAGTTACTGACATAGTAACAGGAAGCTGTGTGCTAGCTTGTGGCACTGCTTCACACTTGCTGAGATGGTCCTTTTTGTCACAGAGTTTGTTATTAACCCCAACGGGAAATCCGAGGTCTGCATCCTGCACGAGTACATGCAGCGTGTCCTCAAGGTCCGCCCTGTCTATAATTTCTTTGAATGTGGTAAGTCTAACCTTCCCCATTTCAGTCCTAAAGAATCACAAGGTGTCACTTCGGTCAGGGCTGGGGAGGCAGGCGCTGACCGCTATCCCTACTCTACTGGGACGGGAGGGAAGGGAAGGGTAGAGAGCAATGTGCTGCAGATGGGTGGCTTGTTTCCTGGAGCTGCGCCCCGTCTGAGTGGGTGGCTCTGCTTTCCCCTTCCAGTCTGTCCCCTCTCCCCACCTTCCTCTTGTCTTGCCCCGTCTGCCTTACTGGTTTCTGATCCTGTGTTGTCATGGACAGCCTTACTGCGAGCAAGGCCTCCCCACTGTGCGCTGGGTCCTTTCCCTGGTCTCCTGGTGCCCCTGGGTGTCTGAAGGGTCCTTGGGCATGCTTTTCCCACCAGCTCTGTCTTCCTTGGGTGCCCTCATCACACCTTTGTGAAGACCAGTCTGTCTTCCCCTTGGAAGCTGGAGCCTGGGGGTCATTCATCCTTTGAGGTGGTGTTTCTTTGGCAAGCCACATCTTGTGCTTTCCCATTCCGACAGTCCTGTGTCCGTCTTTCATAGACCTCAGTCCCTGTCGTAGGAGGCTCTGCCCCGAGCCTCCTGCTGCCCCTCTGGCTCACCATCTCCCACGTGCCCCATTTCCCTCCACTTTCCCAGCTGTGCCCTTTGCTGCTGCCTGTCTGCTGCCCGTCTCCAGTCCCAGGGAGCCCCAGGTCTCTGCAGTCAAGCACAGGCTCACTCTCTGCAGGGACAGCCCCTGACTGCGCCTTGTCTGTCGGTGTGGGCAGACTGTGCACACGCTTTTAATGTCTTGACTCGTATGTTTTAAAACAAGTAATTTTAATTTTAAGAGAACCCAAGTGAGCCTTTTGGTGCCTCGGTGACCATTGATGGTGTGACTTACGGATCTGGAACTGCAAGCAGCAAAAAACTTGCGAAGAATAAAGCTGGTAATGCGCTTGCTTGGGTGTCAAAGATACGTGCTGCCTGCTGTGTCTGCCTCGCTGCTTGGTTGGGGGGCGCTGAGCAGTGGTGACAAGTGGGGGATGTGAGTGGGCCATGTTTATTTTATTTATGTAATCATCTACTTTGATTTTTAAAATTACATGCTCATTGGAAAAGACTCAAATAGAGCAAAATGTGAGACTTAAAAGTAGAAGGCCTCGGCTGGGCGTGGTGGCTCATGCCTGTAATCCCAGCACTTTGGGAGGCCGAGGTGGGCAGATCATGAGGTCCGGAGATCGAGACCATCCTGGCTAACATGGTGAAACCCTGTCTCTACTAAAAATACAAAAAATTAGCCGGGCGTGGTGGCGGGCACCTGTAGTCCCAGCTACTTGGGAGGCTGAGGCAGGAGCATGGCATGAACAAGCGAGGCAGAGCTTGCAGTGAGCTGAGATCGTGCCACTGCACTCCAGCCTGGGTGACAGTGTGAGACTCTGTCTAAAAAAAAAAAGTAGAAGGCCTCTCTATTGAGTGACAGCTGGGCCAGTATGTCCCTCCCTAGTCCTGGCCCTGCACATACTCAGGGGTGTGCCTAGAGCCAACTGGGCTGTGCTGGGCACACGCTGTAGTGCTTGTTTGTTTTTAAACTGAGCAGCATGTGGGCATGCCAGGAGGGAGGAGAAGCGGGCCAGCATGCTGTCGGCATCCTCCCCCAGTGGTGCTGGCTCTTACCGGCACTATTTCCTGAGTCCTCCCACTCCATGTTTGGGCCTAGCCACACAGAACACCTGGCACAGCGTGGCTCCGGGAAGGCCGTGTGTCCTGGCGAAGACCCACTGCCCTTTTGGACCATGCCCTTGCCGTTTGCATTCATGCCCTGCATTCGTGGTAGTTGACATTCTTTCACAAAAAGCCATTTGCCTCAGCGTCAGGGTTAGTTGGCCTCTTGTAGGGTGGTGTTGGGTGTACCCCAGGCCCTCGCACCCACAGGTCGATTCTCGAGGTATCTGTCATTGCCGTGTGTTTTCCAGAAGGCCTGCTGCCCATCTTAGATTCTGCCTAAGAGACTTTTGCAGCTCAACAAAGCGGGTGTGGTGGAGGTTTTCACAGATAACTTGCAGTGGGGCCTTGTGTGGGGGTGGAGATGCCTTGGGCGTGGCTATGTGCTTTTCCCTCTGCGGGGTCACCCGCTTTCCTCCCTATGTGCTGGAAGCCACTTCCCCTGCCCAGACTCTGGCTGCCCTATAGACATCTTGGCTGCATGTCTTGCCAGCACTCATAGCTCTGTGGGGTCTATGGAGCCATCAGCCCTTGGCTGTGGCACCTCCAACCCCAGTGGCCATACCCGTGCTCTGCCCTCCAGCAGCTCCCTCTAGCGTCTCTCAGACCTGGCTGCATCTCTCCACCCACACCAGCCACTGCCGCTGCCACCTGGTCTAGGTGCCTGCAGCAGCCTGCTCTCAGGCCTCCCTGGGTGGTCCAGGGCCCGCAAAGCTGTTTTCTCACGTGCCACCAAAGTGGTTCCCTAACACACAGCTCCAAGCTCCTCCCTGCCTGCTCCCAGGACCCCAGGGTGAGAGCGCACACACCCAGTGTGGCCCGTGAGGCTTTCCGGTAGCCTGCCACACGTCTGGGCTTTTCCTTCTGTCCTCTCCTGACCCTGTCGTTGAAGTGCTGTCACTCCTCAGGGCCCTTGCTCAGCCCTGCTTCACCCTGCAGGGTGGTGAGAAGAGGGCAGTGCCCAAGCCTCACCCTCGGGCTCTTTTTTTCCATAGCCCGAGCTACACTGGAAATCCTCATCCCTGACTTTGTTAAACAGACCTCTGAAGAGAAGCCCAAAGACAGTGAAGAACTTGAGGTGAGTGTTGTGGTCTTGCCCTACTGGGAGCTGCGGGTGCAGTGCGGCTACCCTGCCCTGTTAGTGTGAGCTGGGGGTGTCCGTGGGCTGTGCTCATGCCTTCCATGCCCTGCAGGTTAGTCATCCAGCCTCTAGGTTCTTCTGTTTGTATTTCATAAAAGAGGAAACTTGCCTGTCTTTGTATAGGTAGGGAAAAAATGTCCTTTTTGTTAGAGATTTTTGTCCTCTGTTTTGCAGCAATGAGTGTGCACCGTAAATGTCGGGTACGCATAGGTTTGTGATGGGAATGAATCTTTGAGGCAGTCTACAAGATTTAGATTGTTCTTTTTTTTGATACAAAGTCTTGCTCTGTCACCCAGGCAGTGACGGAGTTTGATCTTGACCCACTGCAACTTTCACCTCCCGGGTTCAAGTGATTCTCCCACCTCAGCTTCCTGAGTAGCTGGGATTACAGGTGTGTGCCACCATTTCTGGCTAATTTTTGTATTTTTAGTAGAGATGGGGTTTCACCATGTTGGCCAGGCTGGTCTCGAACTCCTGACCTCAGGTGATCCACTCGCTTCAGCCTCCTAAAGTGCTGGGATTACAGGCATGAGCCACTGCGCCCGGCCCTAGATTGTTCTTTATATACTTGACCCTTGAGCAACGTGGAGGTTAGGGGCACCAGCCTCTCACGTGGTCGAAAATTCATGCATCACTTTCAGTCCTCCCAAACCTTAACTACTGGTAACCTACTCTTGACCAGAAGCCGTACCAATAACAAACAATTGATTAATACATATTTTGTTATGTACATATTACTACAGGTGTCCCCAGCCTAATTTTGGCACCAGGGATCAGTTTCAGGGAAGACAATTTTTCCATAGATGGTGTTGGGGGGCGGAGATGGTTTCAGGATGACTCAAGCATGTCACATTTATTGTGCACTTTGTATTTCTGTTATCACTACATTGTAATATGTAATGTAATCACTATACAACTCACCATAATATAGAACAAGTGGGAGCCCTGAGCTTGTTTTCTTGCAACTAGATGGTTCCCTCTGATGATGGGAGACAGTGACAGATCATTAGGCATTAGATTTGCATAAGGAGTACACAACCTAGATCCCTTGAATGTACTGTTCACAATAGGGTTCACACTCTTATGAGAATCTAATGCTACTGCTGATCTGACAGGAGACAGAGCTCAGACATAAAATGAGTGATGGGGAGCAGCTGTAAATACAGATGAAGCTTCACTTGCTCACTCGCTCCCCCTGCCCCCACCACTCATGTCCTGCTATGCAGCCCGGTTCCTAACAGGCCATGGATTGGTATTAGTCCATGGCCTAGGGGTTGGGGACCCCTAATATATACTGTATTCTTACATTAAAGTGAGTTACAAAAAGAATGTTATTAAGAAAATCATAAGGAAGAGAAAATTTATTTACTATTCTTGAAATGGAAAAATCATCATGAAGGTCTTCATCCTCTACATCTTCATGTTGAATAGCTGAGGAGGAGGGGGAAGAAGAGGAGTTGGCCTTGGTATCTCAGGGGTGGCAGAGGCAGAAGAAAATTTTTGTATAAGTGGGCCCATGCAGTTAAAATCCATGTTGTTCAAGGGTCAGCCATGTGAAGAACCATTTAAAACTAGCTGTAAACCTTTTTGGGTAAATGGTTATTTGTAGCAAGGGCTTGTGAAATTTTGAAGGGTGCATTCTTATTTATATAATAGCTTTATTGAGATAGTTTACATCCTATAAATTTGGCCTTTTAAACTATATAAGTGGATTTTTGTATATTCAGAGTTGTATAACCATCGTAACTACCTAATTTTAGAGTATCTCAACACCCCGAAAAGAAACTCCATACCCATTAGCATTCCCTCTTAGTTCTCTGCAACCACCAAAAGCCACTAATCTGCTTTCTGTCTCCATATATCTGCCAACTCTGGACATTTCATATTAGCAGAATCATACAATATGTGGTCTTTTGTGACTGGCTTCCTTCACTTAGTGTGCTATGTCAGCTGTAGGTTTTTATCAGAATAAGGAAATTTCCTTTTGTTCCTGGTTTGCTGAGAGTTTTTGTAGGAATGATGTTAGATTTTGTCAGATGTTTTTCTGCTTCTATTCAGATGATCATGTGTTTTTTTTGTCTTTTATTTTAGTAACATAGTGTATTATATTGGTTTTTGAATGGTGAGCCAACCTTGCATTCCTGGGATATATCCCAGTTGGTCATGACATATAATGATTTTTTTAATATGTTGCTGGATTCATTTTGCTGGTATTTTGTTAAGGATTTTTGCATTTGTAGTTATAAACAATATTGATCTGTAGTTTTCTTGTGATATCTTTGTCCAGTGTAACAACAGGTACAGGTATCAGGATAATACTGGCCTCATAAAATGGTTGGAACATGTTCCATTTTCTTCTGTTGTGTGGAATAGTTTGTGAAGGATTGGTGTTCATTTTTTAAATGTTTGGTAGACTGCACTCAGTGAAACCTTCTGCTCCCAGGCTTTTCTTTGTTCAGAGCTACTTAATTGCTAATTCAATCTTACATGTTATAGTTCTATTGAGATTATCTATTTCTTCTTGAGCCAGTGTTGACAGTTTGTGTCTTTTTTGGATTTTTTTTCCCATATGATGTAGATTATCTAATTGATTAGCATATATTTGTTCCTAGTATCCCCATATGACCCTTTTTTATTTCTATATGGTTGTGATGGTCCCTTGCTGTCATTCCTGATTTCAGTAATTTGAGGCTTTCTTCTTTTTCTTGGTCAGTAAATTGTTACACTTGATGATATCTCACAGGTCTCTGAGGCTCTGTTGTTTTTTCTCTGTTCTTTTTTCTTTCTGTCCCTCATTGTGGATTATTTCAACTGCCCTGTCTTCAAGTTTGCTCCTCTATCTTCTGTTGGCTCACATTCTGCTGGTGAACCCCCTCTAGTGACTGTTTCATAATTTCTGTCTTTTTAAAAAAAATTCTCTATTGGGTAATGCATTGTTTGTATACTTTAATTCTTTTTTTTTTTTTTAATTATATATATAGGGTCAGGCATGGTGGCTCACACCTGGAATCCCAGCACTTTGGGAGGCCAAGGTGGGCAGATCACAAGGTCAAGAGATTGAGACTATCCTGGCCAACATGGTGAAACCCCATTCTACTAAAAATACAAAAATTAGCTGGGTGTGGTGGTGGGCACCTGTAGTCGCAGCTACCCGGGAGGCTGAGGCAGAAGAACCACTCGAACCCAGGAGGTGGAGGTTGCAGTGAACTGATACTGCGCCACTGTGCTCCAGCCTGGTGACAGAGCGAGACTCCTGTCTCAAAAAAAAAAAAAGAAAAAAATATATATATATCTATATGGAGTAGAGATGGGGTTTCACCATATTGCTCATCCTGGTCTCAAACTCCTAGGCTCAAGCAATCTGCCCACCTCAGCCTCCCAAAGTGTTGAGATGACAGGCATGAGCCACTGTGCTGGCATTATACTTCAGCTCTTTAGACATGGTTTCTTAGTCCTTTGAGTATGTTTTCTGTAGGTGATGTAAAATCTGTTTCTGGTAAGTCCAGTCCCAGTCCTCAGAGAGCGTGTATATTAAACTGCCTTTCCCTTCATGTATGGGCTGTCTCTACTTTTCTATTTCTTTGCATATCTCAGAATTTTTTGTTGTTGTCGAGAGTTGGACATTTAAAATATATGGCAACTCTGGAAATCACATTACCTCACCTCCCTTAAGTTTATAGTTTTTGTCATATGTCCTTGCTCTCTATTTGTGACTGTATCAGTTTGCTAGGGATGCTGTAACAAAGTATCACAGACTGGGAGGCTTAAATGACAGAGATGTATAGTCTCAAAGTTCTGGAAGCCAGAAGTCCAAAATGAAGGTGTCAGAAGGCTAAGAGAAGGCCTTTCTCCGTGGGTGGAGGATAGCGATCTCCATGTCCATGCCTTTCTCTCTGTGTGCATGCTGGTCTCCACATTGCCCATTTGATAGAGACACCTGTCTCACTGGATTAGGCCCCACCCTAATGACCTCATTGTAATGTGATGACCTCTGTAAAGACCTTGTCTCCAAATACTGTTGCATTCTGAGGGACTTCAACATGTAAATTGGGGGGTGACAGTTTACCTCATAATAGTGACTTTCCTAGATTGATTCTGTGAAGTGTGTATTCTTTATGACTTGTGGCCACTGAATACACTGTCCCTTTAGCTGAGTGGTCTCCTGATGCTTGGACAGGGATTTTCTTAAATTCCCTAAGCCAGTAAGTCTCCCGGCCTGTGATGAGAGCTGTGGGTCTGTGGGGCTCACCTGGTGTGCTCCAGTGGCTGCCAACTGTCTTAGCCTTTGTCTGCCACCGGCACAGAGTCTCCAGGTCCGTCAGCTGGGAGGTTTTCCTGGGCCTGCGCGCAGCCATCTCCAGACATACGCTAGAGCCTTTCAGAGCCCCATGGACATCTCCAGCTTTTCCTTCTCGGGTTCTTGGCCAGCCTCTTGTTTGCCCAACTAGTGCCCCAGCCTCTGGCAGCTGCAGGGTGAAACAGTTGCCACTGGTTCCTTTTGACAAAAGCCCTCAGGAACTGGGCTGTTTTCACTGAGTGAGGTCAAATAAAGACAAATCCTGCCATGAGGCTTTTCCAGAGGGTGGCCAGGTAAACCCAACAGTGACAGTTCTCTGGGCCTGGGGCCTTGAGGACCCGTTCTCCATTGAGTGGCTACCACAGAGCTGGGGAGAAGGGCTGGGAATGGGGCGAGTTAAGATGCCAGCAACTCCTTGTTCTTAGCAAGACTCGTTGTCTTTCTTGAATCAACACTCCTCAGATTGTTGAAAGCCTTTCTTTAGTTTCCAGGGTTCTGAAAGAATTGATTCTGACCATTTTTGCTAGTGTTCTTGTAGCTTTAATGGAGGAGAGCAGATTTTGGAGGTCCTTATTTGGCCATTCCAGGACTACTTCAGGATGGGTTTTGTAAAGTTTTCTCATCTTTGTGGACTGGTGCTGTTAATAAAATATGGTTAAGTGTCCATGGTAGTACTAACTTGCTCTTAAGTTTCTTGAACTCCTGGCTTCAAGCAGTCCTCCTGCCTCAGCCTCCCAGGATGATGGGATTACAGGTGTGAGCCACCACACCTAGCCTCTTGCTCTCAAGTTTCTACATGTTTTCTGTGCTTTATGTAACTGCTTCATTGTGGACAGGCTACAGACAGATTGCAGACCGCATGTGGATCAAGCACAGTCTCCAAGTACTAGCTGCTCCAGGAAGAGTCACATTTGTCCCTTTTTTTTGAGATGGAGTCTCGCTCTGTTGCCAGGCTGGAGTGCAGTGGTTCGATCTCCGCTCACTACAACCTCTGCCTCCTGGGTTCAAGTGATTCTCCTGCCTCAGCCTCCTGAGTAGATGGGACTACAGGCACACGCCACCAAGCCCGGCTAATTTTTGTATTTTTAGTAGAGATGGCGTTTCACCGTGTTGGCCAGGATGGTCTCTATCTCTTGATCTCGTGGTCCGTCCATCTTGGCCTCCCAAAGTGCTGGGATTATAGGCGTGAGCCACTGCGCCCGGCCACATTTGATTTTATTTCTGAGTGACCCAACTGTGGGAAATATGGCTCCCAGGGAGGCTTCCAAGGCCCTCTGGGGAAGTACTTGCGTAGACCCCGGCCCACCAAGACTCTTAGTATGGGTTGCTGCAGATGATGGTGCCTGAGTTGTGTAGGTCTCATGCTGCCTTCCTGTCTGAGTAAAAGCCCTGCCTGTTCTTTGCTATGGGGTGGTGGAAATGTCCAACCACCGTGGGTTCTGGTGCCAGGAGAGGGCCCAGCGGGGAGTCAGGTTCTCAGCCTCCACTCTGGGGTTCTTCTGTGAAGTGGAGAGGCTTTGCAGAAACTACATTGCAAAGTAGTCTGAGAAAGAAGAGGTTTCCCTAGGTGGAGAAGGACATGGGAGTGGGGCACGTGGTGGCTTCCACTGTAGACTCCCCTGCCTGGGGCTTTTTCCACACCCCTACTCCGATCCTCCCACACTGCAGCCTGTCTGGAGCTAGCGTCATATCTCTCCAGGTAAGGAGCTCAGTTTCGTGGGACTGCCCCCACTTCCTGTGCCAGCTGCAAATGGGGGCCCCTGCCACCCAGCACACGACCCCTCCTCGTGCTTGGAAATTTGCTAGGACTCAGGGAACTCAGGAAAAATTTTACTTATGAAACTTATTTTTCATGAAGAGCTGAAAGTTCCTCCCCTCTACTGATACATTTGATTTCTCTGGGGAACCCACCCTGAGCCACCTCCTTAGCATAAGCTCTGTGGTGGGGTCGTTTTGAATCACAAAAGACAAACCTAACACTCAGGAAATCCTCAGGGTTTTAAGAGCTCTGTTCTGGGAACCTGAGAGAAGACCGTGCGTTTTTATGATGCCGTGCCTTGGTTTAGTGTGCCTTTTGTATGTGCCCCTCCTGAGGAGCTCTTTGACCCTCTTATTTGTATATATGTCATCTGTGGGCCGGGCGCGGTGGCTCACGCCTGTAATCCCAGCACTTTGGGAAGCCGAGGCGGACAGATTACTAGGTAAGGACATCGAGACCATCCTGGCTAACACGGTGAAACCCCGTCTCTGCTAAAAACATAAAAAAATTAGCCGGGTATGGTGGTGGGCACCTGTAGTCCCAGCTACTCGGGAGGCTGAGGCAGGAGAATGGCGTGAACCCGGGAGGTGGAGCTTGCAGTGAGCTGAGATTGCGCCACTGCACTCCAGCCTGGGCGACAGAGCAAGAATATGTCTCAAAAAAAAAAAAAAAAAAAGTATATATGTCATCTGTGATGTCCCCATTTTAAAATCTGTCAGAGGGGAAAGTAGCTTTTCCCTCAATTGTAAGGTGGGGGGGGTTTAGACAGGGGTGGCCATCTCCTGTTCCTGGGAAGTTTCTATTTGCTGGTCCTCCCTAGCAAGGCTCTCAGATTGTGTCCCCGCCCCCTGCTCCTCCCAGCTGTCTGTGCAGAGGTGCCAACACATGTCCTTGGACTGTCCCCTGGACAGCCTGGGGCGTGGGGTAGCATCCCTTCCTTGTGTGGACTCCGGAGGTGGGGTTGACATGTCAGGAGGGGTGAGTTGATGCCTGTGAGGTGTGGGGGCCGTGCATGTGTGCTACTTGATTAAAAAGGGAAAAAAGGAACAGAACTGGCATCATTTCCTTTTCACAAAGCTTGTGGTGATCTCTTCTTGGTATTTTGTTGCTAGCTGTTGGTTGGTGGTTCATGGCTATTAAATTTAGGTATTAGTGACCAAGTGTTTTCTTTTTTTTTTTTTTTCAACTTATTTTAAAATTTACATAGAGTTAAATTCACTTTTTGGTACAGTACTGTGAGTTTTGACAAATACACAGTCCTGTAACCAACACTGCAATCAAGATGCAGAACATTTCTGTACACTCCCACATTCTCCTTTGTTGGCCAAACTCTCCCACCTGTATCCTTTGGTGGGCACTGAACTGCCCCTGTAGTTTTGCCAGATCCTGAATGTCCTCTTAGTGGAGTCACCTGGTAGGTTCAACCTGGCCTCTGGCTTGGCGTGGTGTGATGCATCCGTCGTGTGGTCATTTGTACTCCTGAGTGCTGGCCACCAGGTGGCTGTGCCCCTCAGTGCGTCTCTCCATTCTCCCTTGAGGGACACTGACAGGTTTCTGGGTTTTGGTGATGGGCAGTAAGGCTGCTGTAAGGCCATCGAGGTCTGTGTGTGATGGGCAGATTCGTTTCCTTCAGGTAAACTCTTGGGATGGGGTTGCTGGGCTGTGTGGCAGGTGCACGCTTATGTTAGCATTGCCCTCACACCTTTCTCAGTCACTAGGTGACCGTGGAAGTGTGTCTGTTTTGGGGCTGTCTTCTGTCTTTTGAGCTGTGTGTCCTTTTCCTGATGCCACACTTTGCTGATGACTTGAAGTCTTGATGCTGGGAATCCTCCAACTTTGTTATTCTTTCTCAAAAAATTGTTTTGGCTATTCTAGCTCCTTTGCTGTTCCATGTAGACTTTAGAAACAATGTGTCAGTTTCTATAAAAAATTCTGGGCTGGGTGCAGTGGCTCACGCCTGTAATTCCAGCACTTTGGGAGGCCGAGGTGAGTGGATTACCTGAGGTTAGGAGTTCGAGACCTGCCTGGCCAACATGGTGAAACCCCATCTCTACTTAAATACAAAAATTAGGTGGGCGTGGTGGCGAGCACCTGTAATCCCAGCTACTCAGGAGGCTGAGGCAGGAGAATCGCTTGAACCCAGGAGGCGGAAGGTGAGGTGGCAGTGAGCCGAGATTGTGCCATTGCACTCCAGCCTGGGCAACAAGAGCAAAACCCCATCTTAAAAAAAAAAAAAAATCTGCCTGCATTTTGATTGGAATTGATCCTGTAGATCAATCTGGGGAGAATGGACATCCTAACAATATTGGATTTTCCAAATCATAAACATAGTTCATCTGTCCATTCATTTAGGTCTTCTTTGATATCTTTCATGGGTGGTCAGCAGTTTTCATCATACAGGCCCTGTGTATATTCTACTAGATTTATAGTTAAATATTTTATGTATGGCACTGTGATGAATAGTACCTTAGTTCCAATTTATTGTTTATTGCTAGCTTACAGAGCTAGAATTTGTTTTATTTGTACTGATTTATGCTAGTAGTTTTTCTGTAGATTCCTTATCCAGGTTTCTTCTTTAATTTGTTAATATAGTTAATTATGTTGTTTTTTTAAAAATGTGTTCCTGGGATAAGTCCTACTTGGGCATGGTATATGTTCCTTTTCATGTGTTAATGGCTTTAATTTGCTAGTTCCCTGCTGCATCTGCGTTCTTGGTGTTAAGGTCATGGTACGAGTATTGTCGTCAAGCAAAGTGGGAAGTAGCCCTCCTCCTGAGTTTTTCAGAAAGGCAAGACAGATATAGGATTGGTATAATTTCTTCCTTAAAATTTGGGCCTGGAGTTTTCCTAATGGGAAAGTTTTAAACTACTACTGTATGAACTACTAACTATAATTATGACTACTCTGAACTACTGTTGAGTTTCTTGAACAGGTGTAGGGCTGTTGAGGCTACTGAGATAGTTTGTGTCTTGCCAGGCATTGGTCCATCTCATATAGATAGTGGAATGTAGAGGTGTCTGTGGTGCTCCCGCACGGTCCTTTGGCATCTGCCAGGCACTGATTGCTTAGGTTTCTCCTGTGCCGTTTGTCAGAAGCAACAGGGATTTGTCTGCAGGTCACTTCTGCCATCTGTCTGCTCTCATGAGCTGGAGCCTCCACTTGTCCCTGGCGTGTTAACCCTCAGTAGCACATGTGGCCTCAGGCAGCTTAGTGCAGGGCATCCTGGTGTCGGTCTTTTGCCAGAAACTTCTGAGTGTGCTCTCTAGCTGTGTGTGTGTCAGCCACGGCCTCAGCTTCTCCAGGGCCAGTCCCGAAGTCGTGGGGTATGTGGGTTCTTGTGGGCCGACAGCACTGGACGTTGCTAATTGGTTGGCTGGTTGACAAACCCTTGAGGTTCCAGGGCCTGATGTCTTGGTGAGTGACCTTCCCCGGAAAAAGACCCATGTTGATTTGTGCACTTGAGAGGAGCAGTATCTTCTGGGGACCTATTTGAAGACAGTAGCCAAGCCATACCTCGAGGATTTTTCCCTTGCCAACCTCAGGGCTAGTGCCTTCCTCTTCCATGCAGTTGCAGCGAGTTGGCCTTGCTGCTTGCTGGAGCGGCGAGGGCAGAGGAGCTGCCCGCTGCCCTGTCTGTAGGGCCAGTATTCCTGTGGAGCGGGCTTGGCACGCTGTGGGGCCTGCACAGCGAGGTGTGTGAATCATTTGATTCTAGGCTTCCTCGCTGCCCGTGGGCCAGACGGCCTCCAGGTCCCTGCAGACCCCTCCAGAACAGGGCCGGTTCGGGAAGCTCTGTGAGGGTGTGGCTGATGGGTAATCTCCAGTACTTCAGAGTGTGGTCTTTTTTGGAAAGAGGATGATTGCAGATAGAATTAGGTTAACATGAGATCACACTGAAGCAGAGCAGTAGTGTGATCCAGTGCGTCTGGTGTTTCTCTAAGAAGAGGGAGGAGGGGCAGGGCTAGTAGTCCATATGAAAATCGGAGCAATGCTGCCATAGCCAAGGGATGCCGGGGCCACCAGGAGCTGGCAGAGGCTCCCTAGAGGCTTCTAAAAGAGGATGGCCCTGCTGAGGCCTTGATTTCAGACTTCAGAATGGTGAGAGAATAAACCTCTTGTTCTAAGCCACTGAGTTTGTGATATGTTGTCACAGGAGCTCCACCAGGGAGGTTGTCCATGCTCCAGAGTGGGCTGGATGGCATCTTCCTTTCACCCAGGAGGCGCTCTCAGCTTCAGCCAAAGGCCTAGTCTGGGAAGGCACAGCAGGCACTGTCTCTGCACCTCAGCCTGGTGCAGCTTTCCTACGCCTCACTGTGCGTAATCTCCCCATCCCCTCTTGTTTCCCTGTCTGCCTCTCTTGCCCTTCCTGTGTGTGTTCTTGGGTTGGCTGCAGAGCCAGGGCGATGACACTGTTGGAAGCCTTGCTGGGCTGGGCCTCTGCTGGCCACCTGGGGCTGGGCTCTGTGTAGCTGTGTGGGGCTTTGGCTTTTGGGGAACTGGGCCTTTTAAGGCCAGCTTTTGGGTCTGGCTGACTTTCCCTCTCCTGTAGTCTCAGTTGTGGCCATAGTAAAGCCTCTCTGCAAAGGTGCTTTATCTTTATAGAGTTCTGAGAAGGGTGCCTTATGGATCAGAATCAGATCCAGATAAGGTGGGCCTGGCCAGCCAGCCATGTACCTGGGGCCCTCTTGGGATGCAAGACTCCGTCCCACAGTACTCAGGGTGGAAGGGTGCTGTGGGCTCTGGAGATGGGCAACTGGACGGTCAGGTACGAAGCATGTCTCATACCCGGTGGGTTCCTTGCAGAGTTGAGGTATGATGTGCTAGGCGAGCTCACAAGAGCAGACATTAAGCATCTGGGGAAAGCCAACCGCAGGCCCAGCCGTGAAGAGGCCGGTGGGCCTGGTAGGGACTCACAAGCCTCTGCTTTGTGTTGTAGTATTTTAACCACATCAGCATCGAGGACTCGCGGGTCTACGAGCTGACCAGCAAGGCTGGGCTGTTGTCTCCGTATCAGATCCTCCACGAGTGCCTTAAAAGGTAGGGTAGGGGGGTGCCTCCTCCCACGAGTCAGGTCGGGGGAGCTCCTCTCTGGCATCTCATATTCTTGTGGCTGTTTGTCCCAAGGCAGAGGCATGGCCAGGTTTCCCTGGGTACACAGCAGCCCCTTGGCCCTGGCCACCAGTCCCACAGGCCTGAATCGGGCGTGTGGAGAATTCCCTCCTCTGGCTGAGATGCAGTCTGGGGAGAGGCTTGGTCATTTCTTAAGGGCTTCCCAGAGCAGGCCTCCTCAGAGGCAGCTGGCTGCTCTGCTCAGGGGACGCCATCTCTTGTCTGTTTTCTCTTAAAGAAACCATGGGATGGGTGACACGTCTATCAAGTTTGAAGTGGTTCCTGGGAAAAACCAGAAGAGTGAATACGTCATGGCGTGTGGCAAGCACACAGTGCGCGGGTGGTGTAAGGACTCCTTCTCTGCTGCCCGGTGGCCGCCGGGCGGGCGGCCCCTGGTGTGGCCCTGCGCCTCTGTGGCTTGGTCTCAGCTGTTGCCCTGGCATTGTCCCTGAGCCCAGCTGTGTGTGCTGGCCACCACACGTTCAGCCTAAGGCGGACTGGCGGCCGTCCTGCCTGCACTTTTTCTGTCTTCTCCCTTTCCACCGCTGCCACCCCTGTCTCCATCCAGCCCTTGTCCCTGTGGCAGGAGGAAAGGCCCTCCTCCTCGAACAGCCAGCAGAATCCTGCTGCTCCCTGTTTCTGGAGGTGTGCGTCTTGGTGGGAGGGAGGCTTTTGGCTGCGTGGCTTTGAGTGGTGGTGTCCTCAGTTCCTAGACTCTGAGGGCCACTCTCAAGGTGGCAGCTGGGTACTGTGAGACTCAGGTGCCCAGAGCAGTGGCAGAGTGCTGCCTGTTCCTGTAGAATGTGCCCTGGCTGGCCCTCGGGGTGTGGGTCAGGAGGGCTGGGAGCGGCAGGGGGCCCCATGAGCACTGGGTGTTTGTGACCCCCTTTCCATGCTTGCTCTTTCTCTGTGTAGGTAAGAACAAGAGAGTTGGAAAGCAGTTAGCCTCACAGAAGATCCTTCAGCTGCTGCACCCACATGTCAAGAACTGGGGGTCTTTACTGCGCATGTACGGCCGTGAGAGCAGCAAGATGGTCAAGCAGGTAACTGGCCATCAGCAGGTCCCAGGGCAGCCTGTGCTGCCACCCTGGAGCGTATTCCTGAGGCTCTGTGCTCAGAGGGTGCAGAGCTGGGCAGCTCTGCTCTTGCTCACAGCTGCCTCTCTCCTGGGCCACTTGTGTGGCTTTGTGGGCAGGGGGTGGGGTCGTCCCAGCCACACCTCCCATCCCAGCCTGCTGGGAATGGTCAGTGAAGTGTGGGTGATTGGGAACGCAGGCTGGGCCCAGCTATGTGGCTTGTAGGGAGATGGCCGAAGTGCAAGGCAGGCCCGGGCAGGAGATGCTGAAGGTGCACCCGGCTCGGAGGTGTGCAAAGGCTCAGGAGCCAGGGCCAGCTCTCCCTGCTTGAAGGAGAGCGAGTGTGTCAGGGTAGCTCTCCCTGGTACCAGTGCTGGTCCATCTCTAAGAGAAGAGCATGTGTGTACCATCTGTCTTGTTTCTGCTGTTGTGGCCAACATCTTGCAATGTAAGCCAGTGCCCACTCCTGAGGGGTGGAGGGTAACATGGGGAGGTGAGTGTTTACGTTTCTCATTTTCCCCAAATGATTACAGAAAAACTCTCTTGGGTTCTTGCCCTCCTGGTCATTGGAAGGGGAAGTAGTTGTGGAGGGGTTGGGGCTGCAGGTGGGGCAGCCCCAGGACTATGTGGTGGGTAGGCCCTCTGCCCGAGCCAGCTGCCAAAAGCAGGGCCTGCCTTTAGGTCCCTGAGACTGAGGCGTCGGCACTGTCCCCGAAGAGGCCTTTACTCTGGACATGATAAGGGAGGGTGAGGGGGCCCACACGGGCCACCAGGGCGTGTTAAGGAACTTGAGGAGAGACATTTTTGGGAAGCAAGTTGAAATGTAGGTAGCACTTGCTTCTGCCTTTGCTGTGCATGGTCCTTGGCTCTGATGGAGAGAGAGAAGGCAAGCCCCACTCTGGCCCGGGGGTGGGAAACTTCCCTGAGCAGGAGGGGGAAAAGCCCCAGCCTGGCACAGCCACAGCTTGGGGGAGCTCTGGCATCCCGAGGAACCACAGCACCCTTGGGGCTGGCCTAAGACAGGAAGGGGCTGAGGCCAGCCTGATGCTGCTCTGCATTCATGGAGTATGCAGAGAGCTCAGTGCCTGGGGCTGATGGGCTGGGCTGCAGCGTGCTGTTCTTACTGGCTGCGGCTACGCTCTGGTTTTTCTCCTTGATGAGGACTCTGGGCACCACGAGCACCTCACCTCCCTACTCTGCCCATGGCAGGAGGCCATATAAGTGGCGTGGTGTGGGCAGAAATGCCTGGCAGCTGTGGACTGCCCCTCGCTCTCCGCTGCTGTCAGTGGGCCTGGCATCACTGAGGCGGGCCAGTCAGCATGCAGTTATGTTGCCACAGCTCCTGGCTGTTTCGTGTCTACCAGACTCTGGGCACGCCTACCTTCAGGGTCCCAGGCACACAGCTGCTGGGCAGCAGGCAGGCTGCAGAGCTACAGCCTGCAGTCCTGAGCGTGAGGTGCTATACTTCTCAGGAGACGTCGGACAAGAGTGTGATTGAGCTGCAGCAGTATGCCAAGAAGAACAAGCCCAACCTGCACATCCTCAGCAAGCTCCAAGAGGAGATGAAGAGGCTAGCTGAGGAGAGGGTGAGTGCCACCCTAGCAGGAGGGCTGCCGGGCCACAGCCATTCCTGTGGCAGCTGTGGAGGGACAGCAGACCCCAGGACCCATGCCTGAGCTGACACCTTGGAAATGCTTGGATCCTCCTTCCAAAATCAGATACAGGCTTTTCTTTGAGCTTCAACGTGTGTGATACTTTTATAAATCACTTCAGTTTTGGTTCTGTTGTTAGAGAGCTGGCAGGCCAGCCTGTTGGTGGACCATGAAGGTCACAGCCTTGGTGGGCCACCTGAGTCCCATGTCCTCCCTGGGTGTTTGGAGGTAGGTCAGTGTACCTGCCAGAGTTGAATCTGTAGGGCTTGGTCCTGATGAAGCCCCCTAAAGCCACCTTGGGAACCCCACTCAAAGAGGGGCTTGTCAGGCTGGCAGTGGTGTCTTCTGTCCTTAGGCATCGTCTGCGTGGCTACGGTGTGACCTGCCTACCTGGGCCTTCTGGGTGGGAGCTTTCTGAAGTGTGGCAGTCCCCTGGCCTGGGTGAGAGCCCCAGGAGGTATCTGCCGCCACCCAGGCCAGCAGGTCCCTCACTGCTCCCTGGGGTGGGGCTTGGCCTCCTGGAGCCAGTGGGACTGCCTGGTTTGCCCCTGGTCGGAAGAGGGGCTGTGGGGCTCAAGGGCAGCAGGTGCAGGACACAGTGCTCCTGGCTGGGCCTGGGGCAAGCAAACAAAAAGCTGGGCAAGGGAGGAACACCCAGTGGGGAGGCCTGGCCTGTCCCTGTAACTGCACCCAAAATTCTTCACTTTGGTACATGTCCTGATTTGCCAGGGAGGCTGCACATGTTGTGCTCTGATGGCAATCCAGGGGGCCTCTGCAATCTCAGGCTGGCCTGCCCCAGGCCTTCCCTGCTCCTCCTAGCCTGGCGTCACAAGCACTGGTGCCCTTGGGGCTCCAGGGCCTCCTGGCATGATCTGCTGGGCTCTCCCTCCACCTTGTGCCCTCCGGAGCCTCTGCCAAGCCCACCTCACTGGTACCCCTGACCTTTGTTGTTCTTTCAGGAGGAGACTCGAAAGAAGCCCAAGATGTCCATTGTGGCGTCCGCCCAGCCTGGCGGTGAGCCCCTGTGCACCGTGGACGTGTGAGGGAGATGGCACGGGCCAGGGCGCGGGGGCCGCCAGCGGCACTTCTGAGGAGACCAGCAGTCATGCATCGTGCACCACAGTGTCAGGCCTCCAACCCAAGCTCCTTCCCTGTGGCCAACCTGTGGGCCCGGCCTTAGGGTGGAGGCTCTGGTGTACAGGGACAGCCATGGCCACACAGCACACATGTGGAGCAGCGGCTCTCCCCGGAAAGCTCCAGGCCTGAATGGATGGACTCAGCGACTGCACCAGTGGCAGCTGGTGACTGTGGACAGTGGTGGACCCTGCTTCTGTGCACCTGCTGCAGGCTCTTTTTATGAAGGCTTTCATGAATTTTAGTATGTAATATGCACTGACGACACATGATGCTTGGATGACAGATGAGAGGGGGATGGCTGAGTCCTGTGGCTGGTCCGTGATGCCAGGTGGCCCATGTGCCCAGGGCGCCTGCGGAGCTGCTGCAGGGACCTGGTCAGGAGGTGCACATGGTACCCTGCCCTCACCCACCCTCTGTGTTTCCCCTTCTTTGAAAAGGTAGGACAGAAAGGAATATTTTAAACCTTTTTGGCTTAAACAGAATTTTAGCATCAGAACTACCTTTCTGGGATTGGAAGCAAACCATCAAGGTGGTCCCTCTCTAGTCTGGACACCATGCCAGCAAGGATGACGTCCTGCCACCTCCCGGAGTTGCCCTGGCCTCCTAGGGCCCCTTTTTCTGATGAAGTCTTAATGCCCTAAAAGCGCCTCTCTGGACACTGAGGCCCTCCCTGCCTTTCCTGGCCTCCGGCAACAGTTTTTTACAAAGATTTTTTGCAGTCGAGTCCATATGTCCACCCATTGATTTTTAAACCTTTTGTGATATTTTAGCATTTTGAAAGACTTTTACAGTGAGAGTAGAAGGTAGATTTGGAATCATGCATTTTAGCAAGTGGACTTGTTTTAACAGGAAGCAAAGGCCTTCAGTGTAGCCTATTCTTGATCCAGAGCTGTTGCCTGTGACAGCGGCTTCTCTGGATGTCAAAGGCAGCTGCCTGGTGCCCAGCTTGCTTCTTGACTGGTGGCCCCTGTGGGTGGGTGTGGGATGGAAATGTGTTCCTGCCTGAGTCTGAGGCACCAGGGTGTGCTCAAAGGCTGGCCCTGGTGGTGGATTGGCACCTGTGCAGAGTGCCATGTGCTTGTGGTGTGCCATCCGAAGCAAGAGTCCAGCATTCTGCCGTGTCTGTCCCCCACTATGCCCCCCACAGGCGGTACTGATGGCGCCTTTTTTTTTTTGGTCAGGAAAACAATGTTGGCCTGTGGGCCGCCCACAACATATCCTTCCCTCACTACCTGTGTGACCAAGGTTGGCTTCTGTTGACCTTTAAAAAAGAAACCCTCTACTCAAATTGCTATAATTAGACACTTGCTTCTGTCTTGCCTCCTGTCTGCAGCTGTGAATAGTCATTTGACCGTGACTGTTGCCCTTAGCCAGCCAGATGCGCCTGTGAACCAGAGCTTCGTGCACATGTGTTCCCCTAAAGGTTGGGGAGCCTCGCTGTGTCTTGCTGTTCCCAGGCACCACCACAGCAGGTGCTGCCATACTCTTGTGGTCTCTGTGCCCCCTCCCCCGCCTACCCGTCTGCCAAGCGTGGGTGTGAATTATGTGCACACAGCCGTGCTTCAAGGCCGGGGCAGGGGAGCCTGTGCTGATGCCATCTAGGGCACTGGGCTGTGCCTGGAAGGTGAGCCTCGATTGTCTGAACACATAAAGCAAACTGTCCAGAAGGGAATGGCTGATGTCTTTATTCTGAGGGTGAGGCTGGCATCCTGTGGACCCTTGACTGGCCAGATCCCCTCCTGGAGCCTCCCTGCAGGCTGGACCCTGCCTTTGTAACAGCTGAGCAGCACCCCAGCATGGCCCCTTCCTTGGTTGATGCCCTCTCTGCCGGGCTGAGGGCCAGGCTGGCCACAGAGGGGCCAACTCTGCCCAGTGTTCTCCACCCCATCCCCCCAGCTGGTGCAGTTCCCAGACCTGTCTCTGCCTCTTCTCAAGTTTAAGTATCAAATCCAACATTCTTTTTTAAAGTAAGCTCTGCCCTGACTCCCCCAGCTGTGCAGAGAGGCTTGCGGAGCTGCCTAGGCCTAGTCTGGCCCTTTCCCTGGCACCCAGGCTCTGTGTTCAGACCCCTGGCTCTCATCACAGAAACACCCTTTGTTGAGCAGTTGTTTATTCTGGCCCTCACGGCCTTGGCTAGTCCACAAAGGCCCTGGGGATGGGGAACAGGCTGTAGGAGCCCACCTGCCTTCCTGGTCAGAGCCCCTGGCCCCTAGCAGCAGACCAATCCTGGTGGGGTACAGGGTTCTGTGCCCTTTGGCTGCCTACCTCTGAATATCCTGGCCAGCAAGCCATGCCTTCCCTGCCCCTGGGGCCCTGGGAGCCCTTCAGCTCCCGTCACCATAATGGGTCCTGGGGCTAGGATGAGGGGAAGGCCCCAGTTTCTTGTGGGGTGTCATCTGGGGGTCCTGGTGTGGGTTGAGCTGGAGGGCTGTGGGGCCCTAAGACCCCTGTGCCATTGGGGTGCTCCACCCTCTCGAACAGGATGAGCATCTCACAGTGCGGGGTCTGCGGGAACAGGTCCACTGCCACAGCCTTGACCGGCCGGAAGGGAATGCCCTTCACTCGGTTAGATGGGGCTCTGCAGAGGCTGTGGGGGGAAAAGGGGGGTGCCAAGGTCAGCCAATAGGCTAATCAGGGGCTCCTGTGGGAGCTGGGGGCTTGGTGCCAGGCCTAGCCCCGACCCAGGCCCCTGCAGACACTCACTCCACAAAGTTGCCCATGGCTGCCCGGGGGTTGCATGAGACGTACAGCAGCCGCCTGAGGTTCTCAGCTCTGCGGATGGCGAGGATCACCTTGGAATCTGAGGAGACAAACACCAGCTGGGTCCCCACAGCCAGAGAGTGCACAACATGGTAAGCCACCCCATGTGTCCTCCTTCCCGTGCCGCCACCTTAAGCAAAAGCCACTCACGCAAGCCAGCACGGGGTGGGTCCAGGATGGCCACGAGGTGCTGGGAGGCCAGTCTGCTCACCAGGGCGGGCACCAGGTCCTCGGCCCTCCCGCAGTGGAACTCCACATTACTCAACTCTGAAGAGATGGCACCGTGGCTTGTCAGAGGGCCACATGCCCTCCCAGCAGGGCCAGCCCTGGGCAACCCCTAGCCAAAGAGCTTGCTCACTTGCTCTACCTGTCGGGCAGCCCCCAAGCCCTGGCCGCGGCTGAGGCTTGCAGCAGGGGTGGCGGCTGCCCCCATCCCCACCCCCACCCACGGCCTTGCCACTCACCATTGTCCTGGGCGTTCACCCGGGCGTCCTCCACGGCCTCTGGGCATAGCTCGACCCCAATGACCCTCTTTACCTTCTGAAACAGGAAAGCGTGGTGTCGCCCCACCCAGGGAGAGGAGTGCATGGGGCCCTGTGGGCAGCAAAGAGGAGCTGGGCCTGGGGCATGATGGAGTCAGCTGTGGTGCCTTCCAGCTGGGGTCAATGGGGGTCTTGGGGTGGGGAGAGGGTGCCCTCAGCAGGGCAGGAGGGCTCACCCGGGCCAGGGCCAGGCCAATGGTGCCAGTGCCACAGCACACGTCCAGCACCGTGCTCCCCGCATCCAGCTGGGCCCAGTCCTGGATGACTGTGTAGAGCACCTCGGCTGCGGGTGTGTTCACCTAGCGGCAGGCGGTGCCCAGGATGTCAGTGGCTCCTCTCCTGTGGTGCCACTGGCGCCCCCTGAGGCCCACATTCATGGTCCCTCCATCCTGCTGAGACCTCCGGCGCCCACTCCCCACCTTGGTGCCCAATGTCTTCCCTGACCCCACCTTGGACCAGCCTTGCTGATGCCCTCACCCAGCCCCTGGCTTTAAAAGCCAAGCCCGTGCTAAGCACAGCCTCCTCCTTGCCCCACTTGGTTGAAGGCTCACAAGGCCCCGCAGGCCAATAGGCTGCACCTTCCCTGCCCCAGCAAGGGGGCTTTGCCTCCCACAACTCACACTGGGGCCCCTGGAATCACCCAACTGCAGCTCCCACCCCCACACCTGGCCCTCCAGGAGGTCCTGCTAGGCCTATCTCCAAAAATGGCCGCTCCAGGTCCCCACAGCCTTCCTGCAGCAGTGAGCAGACAGCGAAACAGTATTTCCCAGCCCAGAGGCCACCATGGCCTCCCTCCTGCCAAGCCCAGAGCAGCGCCCCGTGGTAATGCACTGAGGGCCACTCTTCATGCTCCCTGTGACAAGGGCCACTGCCGTGTGTACCTCTAGGTTGTCCCGAGTCAAATCAGTGATGACCAACCTCTTTCCTACTTCACCCTCCTCTCTGGCTCCCCCAAATCTCACCGCCTGAGCCCAATGTTCCCATCATGTCCTGATGGTGTGTCAGACCTCCCTCAGCATGTCCCCATGCCCACCAGGGACTCAGGGCTACCTGGAAGAAGGCGTGTGGAGAGATCCGGAAGGTCAGCCCTAGCAGGTCCTCGTGGATGCACCGGTCCCCAGCCACATGCTCCAGGGGCAGGCCCTCCTGGCTAGGAGTCTTTCTGTGGGTGGAGGTGTGGGTCCTTCAGTGTCACAGTCCCTGCAGGGACCTGCCCTGCCCCACTCAGGCTCCTTACCGCTGTCCCTCCTCCACGAAGTAGAGGCAGGTCACTCCACTGGCCCTGCCTGGCCCTGCTGTGAAGTGCTGCGCTAGGGAGGCCTTCAGCTCTGCCAGCTCCTCAGGGCTCAGCTTCTGGAGTAAGTGGTGAAAAGTTCCTATCAGGTGTGCTGAGGCCCACCCAGGCTAGGCACCCTCCCCCGGCAGGGCCCCCATTGAGACCTGGGGGTGGAAGTAGGCAATGGCCATGGCCTGGCGGCGGCGGCTGGTGCGCACAGTCAGCTGCTTCCAGTGGCCTGTGTATGTCTCTGGGTCGTATGCCGAGTATGGAGTGGACCTGTGGGAATCACAAGCTGGCCTGAGTGCCCACAACTGGGCACTCAGTCCCCCTGCTCTCTCCTCTGGCCACACCTTCCTTCATCTGGCTGAAATGGCAGGCACTCCAGAATTCCCAGGGCAGGATCACCACCCTCTGCTCCCACACCGCATAGGAGTTCCCGGGAGCCCCGTCACAGGTCCTCACCGGATGAACTCCTGGAAGGCCTTCACCACCTGCTTGGTGGCTTCGGGGATGTGCACGGTGTCAAACGGGGCTGCCACAGCACACGTCCCGCCCTTGTACTTGCCGAGCCGACAGCCCACGGTGTTATCCTCCCCATCCACCCCGACGCCAACCAGAAACTCACATTTATTACGATACTCAGTCTGCAGGGAGAGAGCTGCACCTTACCCTGGCTGCCCAGCGCTTGTGCCTGGAAACCCTGATTTCCCCACAGGGGCTGGCAGTCAAACAAGAGGAACAGCTGACAACTATGTGATAAGTTACCAGAAGAAAACACAAAGCAGGGAGATCAACAGAAAGGGTGAGCAAAAGCAAAGTTTTTCAAAACCCGGGATAGGGGTTTGTGGCCACCGAAGTCTAGCCTGACCTGCTGGGGTGATGGCCTGACCCCCTCCAGTGGGCAGCAGGCCTTGTTGTGCTTGTGCCTCTGCTCAAGCAGCCAGGGCAGCAAGGCACGGTTGGTGCTCCCGATTTCCCTGTAAGAGGAGCAGATCTGTGGTTGGACTCCACCTACTGCCCCCCACCCATGCCAGGCCACTCCCCAAATGTCCAGGCTCCTGACCCCTCCTTTGGGATGTCACTGTGCCCACTGTGACATGGGTGTCTCGCTGGCTAGCTCCCAAAGGGGCTGCCAGATCCTGTGCTGGGCCTCCCAACTGGTGCACGGGCAGGCTGAGGAAGCACAGGACCGGGCAGAGCCCTGGCCAGGAGGGGTGTCTTGCGCCCACACTCACTTGGCAAGTTTCTGCAGCACCTGCTCGCACTCCAGCTGCTTCCGCTCAAGCTGCTCAGCATAGGGCACTGTCCATAAAGGGGTCACCACGTCGGCCACTCGTGTTACTGGTGGCTCACTCTCACCCTCCTGTCGCCTCCTCCTGGCCATGGGGTCCGCCTTGGGCCGGGCCAGGCGCACACTGAGTGGGCGGCCTTTCCAGAGGGCACCATGCAAAACGCGCAGGGCCTTGTCCCTCTCTGCAGCGCTGCGGAATGTCACAAAGGCGCAGGGTGGTTGCCCAAAGAGTTTGGTTTTGTGGGGCTGCAGACCAAAGCGGCCCAGGAAGCGCCGGACGTCGCTGAAGCTGGCGTGGCGAGGCACGTTCTGCAGCTCCAGTTTGAAGATCTCAGAGGTAAACAAGTCATCCCTGATGTAGCTGTAGAGCCCGGGCTGAGGCCCCGGCCCTGTAGCCGCCCCAGCGCCCTCTTTCTCCACCTCCTCCAGGGCTGAGGGGGCTGCAGGGGGCACCGAGACTGTAGGGCAGCTCAGGGTACTGCTGCTCTCCTGGCCACAGCTCTCCATGGGCTTCGGGCCCTGTGTGGGGACAGATGGGGTGCTAGGGTGAGGACTAGGCCCTGGGGGCCTGGCCCCCCAGGCTTCCTACGGCACACCCAGACCTCCGTCGGTGCACTCTGCACTCAGCCCTGTCCCTCCCCTCCCCCATTCTACCCTCCCGACCCCATTCCCGTTTCCTTTCCTCCCCCATCGCACCTGCCTCGTCCCCACCTATTCTCTGGCAGGTTTCCTGCCCCACCCCGCCTCCTCCCACCCCATCCCCGTCTCTACCCAGCGTCTCCCCGCACTCTACCTCGTTGTCGAGGTTCTCACTCATCGCCCAGGCGGTTCTCCGCCTAGACCAGGGGCGTCATGGGGGCTGCCTGGCCACCTTGTCCTGGGCCTGTCACAAGGGAAGTCCTCAGAGGGGAGGTGCTCAGAGAGCCGGTGCAACGCGGCGAGGTCGCCGCCACCCCCGGCTTCGCCCCAGGCGGGGCGGGACTCGAACCTGCGATGCTCAGGTCCGGGTCTCAGGCTTGGGGCTGTACCGCCCGCCCGCCAGGGGCCCGCGCCAGCCGCTCGCTTCGCCAGCCACTCTTAGTCCGCCAGCGCGTGCGGCGGAGGCCGAGCGTCTCTATGATCCTCGCTTCTGGCAACGTCATCGTCGCGCGCCGGATCCAACCCCCAACCACCTTAGCCAGCTCTGGCGGCGCGCGTGGCCAGGACGGAAATGCGCGCGGGGGTCGCCGGGAGTGCGCGCTCCTCTGGCTGACGGGCGGGCCGGGCATGCGCCGCGGGCGTTTTGGCGGGAAGCGCGGGGCGGGCCGGACAATGAGAGTGTCCGCCTCCTGAGCCAATAAAGCTGTACTGGTTTTGAATCGCGGCGCGTTTCCCGCCGCTGGGGTCAGGGGTCGAGGTTCGGGTCGTGGGGCGGAGGGAAGAGCGGGCGGGCCGGAGGCGCCGGCGCCAGACGCGGAGGGAAGGAGCTGCGAGTAGCCGCCGAGAGGCCGCGGAGCCAGCGACGACCGACCCAGCCGAGCCGCCGCCGCCGCCGCGCCCCCATGGCGGCCGCCAAGGTGCGGCCGGGCCCAAGCGGGGACAGGGTGGGCGGGCGCGGCGGGGCGGGGCGGGTGGGACCGGGGCCGTTATCAGCGGCCACGTGGGCGGCCCGCGCCGCCGCCACCAACCCCCGCCGGCCTGCAGGCTCAGCCGTCTGCTGGGCCTCGGTGGCGCGGAGTCGGGGCGCGTGGGGTTTGGGGGCTTGAGGCCTGCGGAGTTGGGGCGTTTGGGGGTGCAGGCTCTGCAGAGGCCTGGGGGCTGCAGGGCGCCCGCGTGACCTTGGGATGGGTTGGGGAGCGGCCGTCGCCACGCGGGACGGCCCCAGCCTCCGGGAACTGGTGCGGGCGGCGGGTTTCCTCCGGCTCGGCCCACTTGGGGCTCCCCACTAGTACGGTGCATTTATTTTTTCCGTCGCCCACGCAGCACTTCATTCATTCGGTTCTTCTGGAACCGCCACTGGCCTCTGTGGCAGAAGCTCGCGTTCCAGCGTGTGGTACAGGTCCTAGATGCGCCGACCCAGGCGGCGGCTTTGTTGGCTGCGGTGTCTGGTTTGAGTGCGGGCCGCTGCAGAGCCGCAGTGCTGTGGGGAACAGTGAAGAGCAGCGAAAAGCTTATGTTTTCTTTTCCGGTTTGAGTCTAGTGGTGAAGTCTTGGGTCTCTTACGGACTTCTGGGTGATCAAGGCACGTGTTCTGGAAGACTCGAACCTAAAATATGATTATTGGTGCTCTCTTATCCTCTAAATTGGGCCAGGATTTCATGACTTTCACCGGTACAATTTATCTAGTTATTAACTTAATTTTCTGAACTGTGAAAAAATTGCTGGCAGAGTTGTGAATCCAATGTAAATACTAGCAGTCCTGTAGCGACTTTTTTCGTTCTAGTAAGCAAGAGCACAACTATTTCCTAATTAGTAAAAACTGAAAGAGTTACATTTTGCTTTAAAGTAACATTTCAAAATCTATTTCGACCCATCGTTGTGTACTTTGATGTTCACACAGCAGGTATCATCTGCATTTTATGAATGAGGAAGAAACTGATGCTCAAAGAGATGAGGCAGTTTCTCCCAGGCCACTCTCTGCAAGTGTTGGTGGCTTGTAGGGTCCCCCATCAGTCTGTGCACAGATCTGATTGATGTCTGTGAATCTGGGGGAGGGGCCCCAAGCTCTGGTGTCTCACTCTATGCTCAACGCACTGAGTGTATGGAGCTGGGCGTAAATGCAGAGCTTTCCTAGTGTGGAAGAGTGGGCCTAATTTCTTGCTTTGGGGTGGGGCCCATCCTTGTATCTGAAGTCCCTTCATTGTCGGGGGTCTGACCACTGCAGGCACTGGTTGGGCTCTGGTTGTGAGCCAGATCCATAGGCCAGCAGTGTAACCTCTTTGTATCTCCACAGGACACTCATGAGGACCATGATACTTCCACTGAGAATACAGACGAGTCCAACCATGATCCTCAGTTTGAGCCAATAGTTTCTCTTCCTGAGCAAGAAATTAAAACGCTGGAAGAAGATGAAGAGGAACTTTTTAAAATGTAAGTAGGCTGATGTCCCAGAAATAGGACTCTTTAAGGTTGAGGTTACAACTTTTATGGGTGTCCAGGTCTTGGCCTGACTTTTAATTAGACTGAGGCTGCTTAAAGAAAGGGCCTAAAGTTGGTGACTAATCCCATGTGGAAATTTAACCCCTTCTTTTCATGAATCTTCACCAGGTGCCCTTGCTGCCCTGCAGCCAGTTGCATGAAGGGCATCCCATCATTGCTGCTCTGTCCACTGGCATGGCGGCCCCACTGCCCTTTTTTGCCACTGGCTTCTGAGGATCCAGGGAGTCGCTTGCTTGAGCAGGGGGTTTTAAGTTTTTGCAGCATAGACTTCTTTGGCATTGTGAAGCTTATAAATCCCCCACCTGGTGTTTGTTGTTGTTGTTGTTGTTTTGAGACGGAGTCTCGCTCTGTTGCCCAGGCTGGAGTGCAGTGGCGCGATCTCGGCTCATTGCAAGCTCCGCCTCCCAGGTTCACGCCATTCTCCTGCCTCAGCTTCTTGAGTAGCTGGGACTACAGGCACCCGCCACCACGCCCGGCTAATTTTTTGTATTTTTATAGAGACGGGGTTTCACCGTATTAGCCAGGATGGTCTCGATCTCCTGACCTCATGATTTGCCTGCCCCAGCCTCCCAAAGTGCTGGGATTACAGGCGTGAGCTACTGCTCCCGGCCCACCCTTAATACACGACATAATGCTTGCGATAACACATGAAAATAGGTGATAGTTTAGTTATTAAAACCACTTAAAAAAATTCTGTACATGTGTTTCTTGACGCTTTCAGTTAAGAGCTGGCTGCAGTGGTGGGTACCAGCCTTGTGTCTTGTGACAGCGTCACAGCACCACAGAGACTGTGGCCTGTCGCCTACACTCAGGATTGCAGCAAACATCATGTTTAGTTACACACTTCGGTGAAATGAGGTTGTAGTTTTTCCCTGTTCAAGTTCGTGGAACCCCCCACCCTTGAAGTTGCTTTAAGAGTCCAGGTTAAGGTTTGGTTGCTCTGGAGTGGGAGAGGGAAGCAGAGAGAGTCATTCCTACTGTGAGTTTTATCTCCAAGGAAGGGGGCCAGGAGGGATACCTGGGAAAGGAGAGCTGTGTGTCACCCTTTGGTCACAGACGGTGATGGACATCTCCCTGAAGCCACTGGGTGGCCATGCCTCCACTCTGCTGATGCATTGCTGCAGCCCCCGTTTGGGAGTAGCTCCTTGCTGTGGTGAAGTGCTTGCCTCTGTTCCCTCACTGCCCATGTCAGGTGGGAGGTGCTCCTGGTGGCCTGGGGCCCAGGCCCTCCCTGAGGGAGGTGAGGACAGCAGGGTGGGCCTGGGTCTTCGCAGTAAAGCTCCAGTGGCATCCTGTTGGGGAACCTTGTGAGACAGTCTCTTGCCAGAATCATGTTGGGGCAGAGAGCGGAGTCGTCTGAGAGAGGCAGGCAGAGCTGTGCACAGAGGGAGGGTGCCAGCCTGAGCCCTGAGTGCACTGCTGGATTCTGGGTGCCCTGGTCCCCAGCGGGAGGGGCTGCTCCTGGGCAGGAGGGCCGGATGTTGGTCAGGGCCTGTTGCCTGATTAGAGGCCTGGGCCTCTTTTCTGGGTCATCTGACCTCAGATGACCCGCCCCCCTCAGCCTCCCAAAATGCTGGGATTACAGGTGTGAGCCACCGCGCCCTGTCGTCTAATTCTCTTGGTTGTGGAAGTGGAATTCAAGATGACCTGGAGTTTGTTGGGCTGCTGTGCTTTCTGGTGGTGTTGTGACGGAGGTCCTTGGCCCGCACCTGATCCATGTTGTCCCTGCAGATATCTGGGGCTGAGGTGCTCTTGCACAGTGACCATGGGACGGAGTCTTGCTCTGTTGCCCCGGCTGGAGTGCAGTGGCACGATGTTGGCTCACTGCAACCTCTGCCTCCCAGGTTGAAGCAATTCTCCTGCCTCAGCCTCCTGAATAGCTGGGGCTATGGGCGCGTGCCACCACGCCCGGCTGATTTTTTGTATTTTTAGTAGAGATGGGGTTTCACTGAGTTAGTCAGGGTGGTCTGGATCTCCTGACCTCATGATCCACCTGCCTTGGCCTCCCAAAGTGCTGGAATTACAGGCGTGAGCTACCGCGCCTGGCCTCTTTTTTTTTTTTTTTTTTTGAGATGGAGTTTTGCTCTTGTTGCCAAGGCTGGTGTGCAATGGTGCGATCTCAGCTTACCGCAACCTCTGCCTCCCGGCTTCAAGGGATTCTCCTGCCTCAGCCTCCCGAGTAGCTGGGATTACAGGCATGTGCCACCACACCTGGCTAATTTTGTATTTTTAGTAGAGATGGGGTTTCTCCACATTGGTCAGGCTGGTCTCAAACTCCCGACGTCAGGTGATCCACCCACCTCGGCCTCCCAAAGTGTGGGATTACAGGCGTGAGCCACTGTGCCCGGTTTTTTGTTTTTTTTGTTTTTTTAAATAGGGTCTCAGTCTCACCCAGGCTGGAGTGAGGCAGTGGTATCATGGCTCACTGCAGCCTTGAACTCCTGGGCTCAAGGGATCCTCCTCCCTCTGCCTCTTGAGTAGTTGAGACTACGGGTGTTAGCCATCACGTCCAGCTAATTTTTTATCTTTTTGTAGAGATAGTGTCTTGCTATGTTGCCCAGGCTGGTCCCCACTGGGGGAAATACTGTGACTGTAGGCGCAGTGGGGCGATTTCCGCTCACTGCAACCTCTGCCTCCTGGGCTCAAATGATTGTCGTGCCTCAGTCTCCTGAGTAACTGGGATTACAGGTACCCTCCACCACACCCAGCTGATTTTTGTATTTTTAGTAGAGACGGGGTTTCACCATGTTGGCCAGGCTAGTTTTGAACTCCTGACCCCAGATGACCTGCCTGCCTCAGCCTCCCAGAATGCGAGGATTACAAGTGAGCCACCGCGCCCGGTCGTCTGATTCTCTTGGTCGTGGAGCTGGAATTCAAGATGACCTGGAGTTTGTTGGGTTGCTGCGCTTTCTGGTGGTGTCGTGATGGGCAGTTCTTGGAGCCTGAAGAAGGGCTGGGGCGTTCATGGAGGCATGGGGTCCTGCAGTGCAGAGTTGTTCTGTGTCCTCCCGCACAGGCCCTGCATGTGGGCTGCAGGTCTGCACTCTTACCTCACGGCTTTTCTTGCAGGCGGGCAAAACTGTTCCGATTTGCCTCCGAGAACGATCTCCCAGAATGGAAGGAGCGAGGCACTGGTGACGTCAAGCTCCTGAAGCACAAGGAGAAGGGGGCCATCCGCCTCCTCATGCGGAGGGACAAGACCCTGAAGATCTGTGCCAACCACTACAGTAGGTGGCATGAACGCCCGCCCCAACAGTCCCTAGCAGCTCGGTCTGGGACCTTTGGGAAGATTCTTTCAGGGCTGACTGGGAACTGGGGAGCGTGTTATTTCATGGAGTGCAAGTTTGTGGTGTGTTTGTTGAATTTAAAACCAGAAATACGTTTTTCAGACATGCCTCTGAACTCAGAGCAGGCCCGCAGCGAAGCTTAGAGCACACAGGGGTGTGGAGTCAGCCAGACGGGCCCTGATGGGAGGACGCAGCGCCCAGGCTGGGCTCGGGACGAGGAGTGAGTGCTGCAGGGCGAGGGGGCGCTGTGTGTGTGTGTGTGGTGTCTGGGGGGTGGGGGTTGGTGTCTGGGGGGTTTAATGGGTATGTGGTATCTGGGGGGCTGTGGTGTGTACTGGCGGTGGTGTATGAGGGTGTGTGGTTGGGGGTGTGTGTGGTGTCTGGGGCGGGGGGCTGTGTGGTGTTGGGGGTGTGTGGTTAGGGGTGGTGTTTAGGGGTGTGTAGTTGGGGGTCTGGTGTCTGGGGTGTGTGGTTGGGTATATATGGGGGTGTGGTGTTGGGGTGTGTGGTTGGGTTTGTGTCTTGGGTGTGTGTGGTGTTGGGGTGTGGTTGGGTGTTTGGTGTTTGGGGTGTGTATGTGGTGTCTAGGGGGTGTGTCTGAAGGTGTGTGGTCTGGGGGGCTATGTGGTGTCTGAAGGTATGTCGGGGCATGCGTGGTATCTGAGAGTGTGTGGGGTCTGAGGGTGTGTGTGTATGGTGTCTGGAGGGGTATGTGTGGTATCTTGGGGCGTGTGTAGAGGGCATCTGGGGGGCGGTGTTTGGTGTCTGAGGGGGTTTGTGGTGTCTGGGGCAGGGGGTGTTTGGTGTCTGGGGGAGTGTGGTTGGGTGTGTGGTGTCTTGGGTGTGTGTGTGTGGTGTCGGGGTGTGTGGTTTGGTGTTTGGGGTGTGTATGTGGTGTCTGGAGGTATGTGTAGTTTCTGAAGGTGTGTGGTCTGGGGGCCTATGTGGTGTCTGAAGGTGTGTGGTGTCTGGGGGTGTGTGGTTGGGTGTGGTGTTTGGGGGTGTGTAGTTGGGGGTCTGGGGGATGGGGTGGGGTATGTGGTTGGGTGTGGTGTCTGGGGGGGGTGGTTGGGTGTCGGGGGGGGTGGTGGGGTGTGTGGTGCAGTGTGTGGTTGGGTGTGTGGTGTCTTGGGGATGTGTGTGTGGTGTCTGGGTGTTTGGTGTTTGGGGTGTGTATGTGGTGTTTGGGGGTGTGTGTAGTGTCTGAAGATGTGTGGTCTGGGGGGCTATGTGGTGTCTGAAAGTGTGTCGGGGCATGTGTGGTGTCTGAAGGTGTGTGGTGTCTTAGGGGGTCGTACAGTGTGTGGTGTCGGAGGGGGGTGTGTGTGTTATCTGGGAGTGTGTGTAGGGGGCATCTGGGGGGCGGTGTTTGGTGTCTGGGGGGGTTGTGGTGTCTGGGGCCGGGGGTGTGTGTGGTGTCTGGGGGGGTGTGGTTGGGTGTGGTGTTTGGGGGTGTGTAGTTGGGAGTCGGGTGTGGTTGGGTGTGGTGTCTGGGGGGGTGTGGTTGGGTGTGTGGTGTCTTGAGTGTGTGTGGTGTCGGGGTGTGTGGTTGGGTGTTTGGTGTTTGGGATGTGTATGTGGTGTCTGGGGGTGTGTGTAGTGTCTGAAGATGTGTGGTCTGGGGGCGCTGTGTGGTGTCTGAAGGTGTGTGGTGTCTGGGGGGGTTGTGGTGTCTTGGGGTGTGTGTGGTGTCTGGGGAGGTATACAGTGGGTGGTGTCTGGGGTGGGGGGTGTGTGTGGTATCCAGGGGTGTATGTAGGGGGCATCTGGTGTTTGGTGTCTAGGGGGGTTTGTGGTGTCTGGGGGGGTGTGGTTGGGTGTATGTGGTGGTGTGGTGTCTGGGGGTGTTGGGGTGTGTGGTATCGGGGGGGTGTGTGTGGTGTCGGGGGGGTTGGTGTCTGAGGGGGTGTGGTATCGGGGAGGTGTGGTATCTGAAGGTGTGTGTGTGTGTGAGAGATTAGGGGTGTCTGGGCAGTGTGAGAGCAGATGTGTGAGGTGCCCAGGCGCCAGCCTCCACAGTTATGGTGTGTTCTACCCTCACCAGGATCTTCCTGGGGAGGAAACGGGAGGGGAACGGGGCTGAGAAGGTGGCCAGGTCATGAGCACCTGTGAAGCTACATAAGTAGAGGCCCTTGGGCAGGTTCAGCCAAGAGCTCTAGCCACCCTGTGAGGAGTCCAGCCTGGCCTGCAAAGAAGTGGCAGTAGGTTTTCCCGAGTATGGCTGGCTGCCAGCTGTCTTTAGATTGAACCTGTGCTGCCCAGCTTGTTGGCATGTTTGGAAGTACACTTGTCCTGGGGTGTCCCTTGGTAAGCTTCCTAGTGTCGTTTGCTGAGTGTCAGGTGTGTCCAGTGGGGCAGGGCCCCTCATCCCAGGTGCAGGATGACTGCTGGCAGGAGCCTGAGTGGCTCAGCCCTTGAGGGCAATGCAGAGGGCTGGACGGCGGTCTGCCTATGCCGTGGGCACCTCGCTGCACGGCCTGGCCTGCCAGACTTCCTTGGGAACTGGCTCCTGGGTTCCCCTCCCTCCCTGCTCAGCATGTCTAGTCCTGGGGAAGCTTGCACTCTGGCTGGTCCTCCTCCTCCTTGAGCCTAGTTTGAATCATTTCTTCGGGGGTCTTCCTTGATGCCCTGTGCTGCTCCTAGAGCCTGGGTCAGGTTGTGGGTTGTTGTGTGTGCATCATAAGTTGGTCCTGGGCCCCTGGGCATCTGGGCAGAGCCATTGCATAGCCAGCAGTGTCTTGTGCCCATCAAGGGCCCTTGGTAGACAGGGAAAGTGGCAGTGGGTAGAGGCTGGCCTCTGGGTAGGGTGTCGGAGAGGCTGTGGGCTGGCTCAGGGGCGGGATGTGAAGGGGGTATGCAGGGGGCCTGGCATCCGCTGTGGCGGGCTGCAGTAGACGAGACCCCCCCCAGCTCCCAGTTCAGATGGTGACATGTTAGGGGTATCCTGGGGGTGCATGTGGCCTGGACTGGGCATGGGCACCTGGGATGGTCTGGATTCTCAGGGAGCTGTTCTGAAGAGTGGTCGCCTGCAGGGCCATCTCCCCTTGGGGCTGCCTGTGCCTGGGGAGTTGGGGTGGAGGCGTCCATAGCAGGCCGTGGCTCTGTCTCCTGTGCCCTCCAGGCTTCAGTCATGGGGATGCAGGTGGGCACTCCTGCATCAGTCATGGGGATGCATGGCCGCGGCCCCCAGTGGGCTCCCTTCTGGCAACTGCCCCACTTTCTAGCCTTCTGCTGCCCCCCACTTTCAGATAGGCTGGCTCTGTGTGTTGGGTTCCTTCAGGAAAGACTGGACCCCCTGGGCCTTGTGCCCTGATGTCTGACCCTGGGCTTCTGACTTCATGGCTGGGGTCAGAATCAAGGGGATCAGGGTTGGGCTTGAGTATAGCCCTGGGATACAGCTGGGGCCTGCTTTGCCAGCTCTGCTTCTCTGCATTTCTGGAGGTGGGGGTCTGTGTGCTAAGTGGTCTTGAACACGGCTCAGGAGCTCCTTGTGGAGATGGCCTTACGGTCAGGGAGCAGGCTGCCCATTCCTGTTTAGGATGGTCATGGTTTTAAGTGAATATGGGGCATTTTCAAAGAGGTTTGAATAAAACTCAGGTGCCGTGGTACTTCTCTAAGCCTAGTTCTCCAACCCCAGACTGTCCCTGTGTTGTCTGAAGCAGACCCCTCAGGTTGGTGAGCAGGGTGCTCTGTGGCCAAGGGCTGGGTGGGCCGGCCTTTGCAATCATCCCACCATCTTCACGAGCTTCTCTCTCCTCAGTCACGCCGATGATGGAGCTGAAGCCCAACGCAGGTAGCGACCGTGCCTGGGTCTGGAACACCCACGCTGACTTCGCCGATGAGTGCCCCAAACCAGAGCTGCTGGCCATCCGCTTCCTGAATGCTGAGAGTGAGCCAAGGGGCCCTGGGTACCTGCCCGACTTGGGGCTCACCTGCGTGGCAGCGTGGCGGGTTATGTGCAACAAATGCTGTTGCCTTTTGGGGAGAGGGGGCAGTAACTGGGAAGTGTCGTGTGGGCTGCCCTGCCCTGCTGTTTGGGGGCCATGCCCAGACTGAAGCCATGAGCAGCGCCTTCCCCCTTTAACTCAAAGCTGTGCCAAGTAGCTGGTGAACAGCAGTGCCCGCTCAGCCGCCTTGTGGCTGGCACTTTGGTTTGCTCTCCAAGCTCCGGTTCCCATCAGGTGTTGTGGAGCCTGAGGCCCAACCCAGGGCTTCCTCCCAGTGCTGATCCTCGTGCCAGGCTTCTGGTTCACTGGGGCCAGGGGCCCCTCATGGTTGCCTGGGTGCCAGCAGGGGCTGGGCAGAGAGAGCCACAGGCCCAGGCTGATCTCTCCCCTGCTCAGAGGTCTTTCCAGTCCAGATCATCCAAGCTGCGTCCAGTGGCACCTGGAGGAGTCAGTGGGTACTGTGGCCTGGCGCCTGGTAGCTGGCCGTTTGGTGCCGAGTGACCTTGTCCTTGCTCTGGGAGTGGCTGCCCCAGCAGCCTTTCCAACACAGTTGGGAGCCGAGCCTGTGGCAAAGAAGCCCATGCCCCTTGGTTGCCCAAGGGTCCGTGCTCTACCACTCTGCCCAAATGGGTGCAGTCAGATGAAGGAGACAGAAGGCCAGGGCCGATGTCAGGTGGACCAGTCCTTTCTTAGGTCAGAAATTACCATGAAATGGGTCTTCTGTGAATCCCGACTCTTCAGACCCAGCAGGGCATGTCCCTTCCACTGCTCACAGCTCTTAGGAAGTCTTCGCTCTCCCTTCCACAGATGCACAGAAATTCAAAACAAAGTTTGAAGAATGCAGGAAAGAGATCGAAGAGAGAGAAAAGAAAGGTGACGTGGTGCCATGGGTTGGGGGGCTTCTTTGCAGACTCACTCTGCACCTGACTGTACTTCCAGGCGGGTGCTTTTTCTGTCTGCCAGATAAACATTCCAGGGTGCTGTGGCCGCCTCACCTATCCAGGGCGATGCAGCTCCCTGGGGACACAGGTGCTTCTTGGGGAGCCCTGAGCACTTGTCAGTGTTGCTGGCCTCAGTCCAATTGGGCAGGCATTGGAGTCTGGGCACTGCCTGGAGCTCACCAGAAGGTGCTTTATGATGGTCCTCGGTTTGTCTCAGAGGGCTTGGTCACCTCTGCCATGAGGCTGGACTGCAGCTGTGGTGGCAAGTGACCAGATGTCACTGAGCAGCCTCTGACCATGGTCTAGGCAGTGCTTGACTGCATCCACTTGGCTTCCTTTCGTCATTGAATTTCAAGAAGACAGACTCCAGGAGGTGGCTTGACCAGGCAGGAGTCTGTCCTGAGGGCGGGCAAGCCGCTGTGGGTGGGTGACGGCACTTGGGACCGGCCTGGCGAGGGCCATGTGTTTGAATGCACCGTGCTTCTGTTTTCTCACTGTGCTGCTTGTGTTTTTAGCAGGATCAGGCAAAAACGATCATGCTGAAAAAGTGGCGGAAAAGCTAGAAGCTCTCTCGGTGAAGGAGGAGACCAAGGAGGATGCTGAGGAGAAGCAATAAATCGTCTTATTTTATTTTCTTTTCCTCTCTTTCCTTTCCTTTTTTTAAAAAAATTTTACCCTGCCCCTCTTTTTCGGTTTGTTTTTATTCTTTCATTTTTACAAGGGACGTTATATAAAGAACTGAATTCAACATTCAGGTTGTTTTTTTTTTTGTTTCTAAGTTTTTGCCCTATTGAAGATGACTTCAGAAAATCCATTCCCCAGTCATGAAAATGTACTGTGCTAACTTTCTTTTCCATAGTGGAAACACTTATTTATAGTCATCAAAAATAGTGAATAAAAAACACATTTGGAACCTGGACCAGATGGCAGGACTGTGTGTGTATGGGCCCCTGTGCTGTGAGCGCCGCTCGCCTAAGCCCCCCCGGGGTGTATGTCCAGGCCTGTCTGCAGCCCAGGTGGGTGCTGCACCTCACTGTAGCCTGGGTTCCTGGGAGACTCGCCCTGGTGTCTGAGGTCGTGTATGTATCTTGCTGTGGGCCTTGAAGCTGAGGTGTCTGAGCTGGTGCTGGTGAGGGAGCCTGGCCAGGGGTGTCTGGTGCCGGGTGTGGTACTGATGCACGACTGTGGGCTGGGCAGCGTGGGCTCTGCCGAGGCAGGCTCCACTGTGCCTTATGGCCTGAACAGCCACTGCTTTTTATCTATGGTGAGGAGGGGTGGGCTTTCTGTGTTTTGAGGAGAGAAAGGAAGACCACCGGAGTACCTTGGCTTTGGAGCAGGGAGGCAGTAGCCAACTGAGCAGGGTCTCTAGCATCGGCCAAGGCTGACTTTGGCCCCTGTGGCAGAGTGGCCCCTGTGGAGGGAAAGGCCAGTCCGGTGTGCTGGGTGGGGCTCAGCCCTGTAGCTCTTCTGTTGGAAAGCCTATTGTACCCTGGCCTTGGAGAAAACTGGGGTCTTGGCCTCCTGGACTTGAAGTCCACACTTGGCAGTGTTGGAGTTATGGGCATCTGCAGTAAATTTAAATAAGATATTTTCCAGTATGCCATTGGGGGTTGTCATGTGTAATGGATTGTCTCTGCAAATACCATCTTAAGTGTGTGGTCCCAACTGCCATAATGTGCCCTGTCACTGTTTGTCATGAACACCTACCAGACGTGCTTCACTGTGAGGCTGGCTGCCTGCTGCCATCACTTGCTCTTTCGTGCCCTCCACCTGGGCCTGGGCCCTGTTCTCTCTGACCTCCATGTGCTATGTCCTGTCTGGTGACTGCCTGCTGGTTTAAACACCGGTCCTTTGTCTCTCTGGGGCAGGGGTCCCCAGTCCCTGGCCTGCCGACCGGTACAAGTCTGTGGCCTGTTAAGAACTGGGCCACACGGCAGGAGGTGAGTGGTGGGCGAGCGAGCTTTACCACCTGAGTGCCTCCCCTCAGATAAGCAGGGCATTAGATTTCTACAGGAATGCGAACCCTAACGTGAACTGCGCATGTGAGGAATCTGGGTTGTGCACTCCTTATGAGAACCTAGTGCCTGATGATCTGAGGTGGACAGTTTCATCCTGAAGCCACTCCCCCACCCCGGTCCATGGAAAAATTGTTTTCCACCAAACTGATCCTTGGTGCCAAAAGGGTTGCAGACCGCTGCTCTGGGGGATGTACTTCCAAAGGCAACTACTCTCAGGTTTGCTTATTTTTACATAAATGGGAACCACTTTATGGTCTCTAGCATCAGCCAAGGCTGACTTTGGTGGGTCCCTGTGGTGAGTGGCCCCTGCAGAGGGAAAGGCCAGCTCAGGAGAGAAGGCTGTGCCGACTCCTCGTGGTTTCCGGTGCTCTACATGTTCAGAGAAACGTCTTTGGTAATGAACTATGGAAATGGTCCCTGAAGGTATGGTCTTTGCTCTAGGTTTTAAAAAGCCCAACTGACGACTCCTCACTGGCATCTTGACTGTGTTCTGTGAGCTGTCCTCATGCTCGTGGACTGCTTGCCTCCAGCAGGTTGGCAGGGGGACAGTGGTGCACTTTGCACCCAAGAAGAGGTGAAGCCTGTGTCCTGTGCCAAGTGAGGTCCTCGTGTTGGGAGGGTGACACCGTCCACTGCAGATGGTGCCTTGCTGTGCTGCACTCTCGGTGACCCCCGGGGCCCCAGGTCAGGTACAGGTGTCAGTTGGAGGCTTTGACGTCTGTGAAAGGGAGGGCCCCTTGCACTGGCTGGAGCTCCCAGGAGAGAAGCCCTTGGCTGGGACAGGCACCCCCCCAGCACAGAAAGGATGTTTAGCATTCTGTATTTGATTTGGGGTTCCAATAAAATTCCAGGCTGACTTCCTTCATCTGGGGATGGGAGAAATGTCTCCAAGGGAGAGTCCCAAACAGTGGGAAGGCCCCTCGGAATGGCTGGGAGACAGTGCCATCCTGTGGTGGGGCTGTGTTGCAGGGTGCATTTGAGGATGCAGCTTGTTGACACTGCAGGATGTGATGGTGCTGCGGGAAGGGAGCTGTGCTGGGAGACAGAATGCATCCGCGTGCTGGCCCCACAGGACCACAGGGTAGGCTATACAAGGACACCCATGTGGGCACTCGCGCCAGCCGTCCAGCCCAGTGTGTTTCCATTGGGTTCCCTTTGGCAGACAATGGTGAGCAGAATGGGGTCCTGCCGGTGCTGGGGACTGTGAGAATGCAGTGTGGTTCAGCCTTCCATCCCAGGTCTGTCCGCCGGGCTGCAGGCTGGGGAGCCTCCTGCTTTCTGCTTCATTTTCCTTTTCCCTGGGATCTTAGCTCTTCTTGGGGAGGAAACTAGGCCACGGGCTTGGCAGCCATGTTGGTTGGGGAGGCCGGTGCCGACCTCACTTGGTTCTCTGTCTCCAGTAGTGGGTCTGCACTACTTGGGACCCCTCTGCCCAGGCCTCTGTGTTAAGGAAAAGAGATCCCAAGGCCAGATGCGATGGTTGACACCTGTAACCCCAGCACTTTGGGAGGCAAAAGTGGGAGGATCACTTCAGGCCAGGAGTTCAAGGCCAGCTTGGGCAACATAGTGAGAGACCCTATCTCTACAAAAAAATATAAAAAAATAGCCTGGCATGGTGATGCACATCTGTGGTCCCAGCTACTTGGGAAGCTGAGGCGGGAGGATCACTTGAACCCTGGAGGTTGAGGCTTCAGTGAGCCACGATTGCACCACTGCACTCCAGCCTGGGTGGCAGAGTGAAACCCCGTGTTAAAAACTCAAGGGAAAAGGGATCTCACCAAGTAGGCCTGATTCCGCTTCTTCCCACTGTCAGCATTTGGCAGTTCACTCCAGGGTTCAGCTGGTGGAGGAAGGTGACAGTCCTGGCACCCTGCACAGAGCATGGGCATGGAGTCAGACCTGGACCCTGAGGGGCTCTGTGTCATGTGCCACTAGAGGAGGCACTTCATGGGGGAAGGTAGGAGCAAGGGCGAGGCTGGAGATGGGCGCCAGGTGGCAGGTGTGTTGCCAACTGAGAGGCTCACTCATGGCCACTGCAGAGCCCAGGTAACGAGGCATCTGTTCCAGTGGTGTCTGCTCTAGGCTCACCATTGTGCCCTGAGACCCCTCCACTGCCTCAGAGCTACCATCAGTGCTTGGGAGCACTCCAGGCTGGGCCTCCTGGAGCAGGGCACCCTGAGAGCAGTGCTTACCACTACAGCTGCCTGGGAGAAAGCCCATCACCATTTCTGCTGTGCAGTAGTTAGTTGCATTAAGAGCTGGGTACCGGCCCCAGTCCTGGGTTCCTCCCTCCAACAGCCACAACCCTGGCCTGCCCACCCTGAGGAGCTGCGGCCGGGTGCTTCTCCAGGGGAGCAGGGGCCTCCAGGCCAAGAAGCCTCATGCCTGTGCCGCAGGGTAGGGCCGCTCGGGGTTCTGGTTGCAGAGGAGCAGACACTCAGGGCTGGGGGCGATGGGTGAGGCCCCCCCAACAGATCTCCACCTAGGGAGGGGTCTAATGGGTCTGGGTTTCAGAACAGGGGGCGCTCGGGGCATGTTGGCGTGGCCGAGGACAATGACCCTCACTGGGGAGGCTCCGGAGCTTGACTGAGGGTCTCCCGCTGGCACCGCCTGCTCTGCCAGGGGGGACCCACACGAGGCCCCTCCCCACCCCGCCCACAGCGCCGTAGGCCCCGGCCCGGTCCACCTTAAGCGGCGGCGGGGCGGGTGGGATTTCCTGCGGGAGGAGACGCGCCGGGCCTATCGGGCAGGGCCGGGGCGCCGGGCTTCCCAAAGGGCCCCGCCTCGGGGAGGATGGGGACTCCAGCCGACCGTCTCTCAAGCTTGCAGCTCGGGCCAGGACGTGGAGGGCCCGGCGCCCGCTGGCCGGGCCCCTCCAGCCCAGTGGCCCGAGGGAGGGCTGCGAGGCGGTCACGAGGCAAACAGCCACGACGCCGCTGCGGTGTCACACCCGCGCCCCCTCGTGAATGCCAAGGGGCTCCAGACCAGACGGGTCGTTAGGGAAAGGGCTGCGCCCACAGACGCCCCCGAGGCCACCTGCACGCCTCCGCGGCCCGGGACCAGGGGGCCTGGCCTTTGTCGTGGTGCCCACCGGCCGGGCCTCAGGGGTGCGTGGGTGCCCGGCTCCCGAGAGCCGCGGGCGCCCGCCGGGCTGGGGTCCACGAGGCCGCGGGGTCCCGCCCCCTCCGACGGTCCCGCGAACCGGTGGGCGGTCCCCGGGCCCCATCGACTCGCCCCGCCCCGTCCCGCCCCGCCGCAGCCCCCGGCGCCCGGTCCACCTTAAGGGGCGCGCTGACATCAGCGCGCCGCCGCCGCCGCCGCCCGTGGGGTGGGATTTCCTCCGCCGCCGCCGCCGCCGCCGCGGGTCCTGCGCCGCGTCCAGCCCGCCCGCCCGACCCCGGCCCGACCCCGGCCGGCCCCGCCCGCCCGGCCCCGGGGAGGGATGCGGCGGCGCGGCGCCCAGGATGCCCCGCAGCCCCGGGACGCGCCTCAAACCCGCCAAGTACATCCCGGTGGCCACGGCCGCCGCGCTGCTGGTCGGTTCCAGCACCCTCTTCTTCGTGTTCACGTGAGTCGGCGCCGCGTCTGGGGGCACGGGGGCAGCGATGGGCAGGGCCCGCACAGCCCGGACACGGGGGCAGCTGTCGCGGGGGCTGGCGGGGCCCCGGGCAGTGGGCGGGCGGGGCGCCAGCTGCAGGCGATGGCAGTCTCTCTCCCCTCGCTGGGGCCGGGGGAGTTGAAGCCGTGTGCGGGCGTCCCGGGCACCGGGGTGAGTCCCTTGTGTGGGGATACCAGCGCGGGCTGGGCACCTCGGGAGGGTCCAGGCAGGCCCTGGCGGGGAGCGCTGGGTCCTGGCAGGGGAGGAGGCCGGGCTGCCCAGGGTGTGGCTGCAGCCCTTCCCTCCCCATGGGACCCCCGAGGGGACGTGGGCCACCCAGAACCATGAGTCTTCTCTGCAGGTGGCCGTGGGTGCCTCTCGGGTCTCCTCCTGGCTGCCCGCCCCGGGCCAGAGTCAAGTTGTTCCCACGTAGGTGTGGCCTGGCCTGGTTGCCACATGCCTGCCCCACAGCCACTGGTGACCCGGGCCTGGCCCTTGGCCTCCTTCTCAGGAAGACCCAGTGGTCATCACAGCTGGAGGGCCCAGGCCAGGTCACACCCAGGGCCCGATGTTAGCACAGCACCTCCGTGGGCTGGCCATGGTGCACACCAGGACCCTTGAGGTCATGTTTCTGGGAGTGAGAGCCCGCGCCTGCAGAACACTGGGCCCCTCCAGCCTCAATTTCTTCACCCAAGATACAGGCTGGCTTAGGACCAGAGAGGCATGCGGACAGCACAGCCTCCCTCTGTGGCTGTGGGGTCACCCCAGGGCTCCTTCAGGCACAAGGAGGGTTGGGGACTCCAGGCTTCGGTTGCACAGATCTTCAACCACCCACCCCCATTCCACCAATCTGGGGTTGAGACACAGCCCAGGTGGCACAAACGATGGCCACCTGTTCCAAGGTGGGGCCACCCCTGAGCATGTGAGCCTGGAGAGGGGCAGGTAGGGGCTGTGGTGCTCATCACCTTTGCAAGAGTTTGGGAGGTCCCCACGTGCATGGCAAGGCTGAATCGGGTGCCCGTGGAGGCGAGAGAGTTACCTGCAGGCTGGGGCTGGGTGGGCACCGCAGGCTGCCAAGAGCATGTTTAAAAAAGGCCTGTGTGGACGGGCTTATTTCTGGCTCGGGCAAGCCAGCGTGTTCTTGTCACTTAGATGCTGCTGGTGTGGGGCAGAGAGAGGTGGGTGGGGGGCAGCCTGGGGAGCCTGGCCTGGGGGGACACATCCCACCAAGGCTTTTGGAGGGGTGGGCCCAGCCCAGTGCTGGTCCCCAGGGCCTCTGTCCGTGGGGGGGTCTGGCTTGTTTCCTTATTCGGTCCATGCAATTCAGTGTCCTTTCTCATGACTTTAAAAGTAATGTGTGGGCCGGGCGCAGTGGCTCATGCCTGTAATCCCAGCACTTTGAGAGGCCAAGGTGGGCAGATCACCTGAGGTCAGGAGTTTGAGACCAGCCTGGGCAACATGGCGAAACCCCATCTCTACTAAAAGTACAAAAACTAGCCGGGCGTGGTGGTGGGCGCCTGTAATCCCAGCTACACAGGAGGCTGAAGCAGGAAAATCGCTTGAACCCGTAAGGCGGAGGTTGCAGTGAGCCGAAATCACACCACTGCACCCCAGCCTGGGTGACAGAGCAAGACTCTGTCTCAAAAAAAAAAAAAAAAAAAAGTATGTTCTTTATGGGGAACTTGTGAAATACAGAAAAAAAAATATGCTAAGAAATTAAAATCAACCCCACACACCCCCCATCTCCTGTCCTCCTTGGAGGGCTCCTCTGTTCCTGGCGCTGCGTCTGCAGCCTGGCTGTGTGGTGGCTGCAGCTGCTGGTTCCCTCACGCGTGATGTCAGAGGGCGCTTTACATGACTCTGACTGTGAACCTGACCCAAGCCTAGGCATGGAGTTCTTGAGTGGCTCCAGCCCTAGGCATGGAGCGCTTGGGTGGTTCCAGCCCTAGGCATGGAGCACCAGTTTCTCCTCCTCTGTTCTGGGGTTCTGGTTTCAGCGACACCAGCAGTCTTGAGGTATGGGGTTCCTTCCTGGGGCAGTGTGGGCCATGCCTGCACCCAACCCTACACCTGGCCTATGCTGACCTCTGCCAGCCCTGCACCTGGGAGAAGATGCCATGTGTCCCTGTAGCAGGATGGTGGCCTGGGTGCTCACCTGGGTTTGATGCGCAGTGGCCACCTAGCAAGGCTAAGAAGCTCTGCTTGCCCCCTCAGGGCAGGTGAGGCCACACCCCTGGGCCGAATGGCTGTCAGTGATCCTGGCCTCTTCCCTGACCCGCCCCGGCTCTGCTGAACTCCTCTAAGACTGCTCAGTTCCTGAGAAGGGGTTCTGTTGGGTCGGCTGGCCCATTGATGCCACCCATAGCAGCTGTGCTGATTCTGGGTAGGCAGGGGTCCAGGCGGCCCCCTTCTTGGGGCAGGCCACTTGTCTACCTGTTGCCCAACCTCTTGCCCTGTATCTGGTCCAGGCACACAGGAAGGGGAGCAGGTTGCTCCTGTGCCCCCCATCCCTGCCCTTAGTGCCTATACAGGGTTCCCGACTTCACTGTTTGCTCTTTGGACGTTACCAGACAGTGAGTGGCCTCAGCCCCCTCTCTACACTCAGTAAACATGAGTTGCTGCCGGTGGGGTGGCTTCACCCATGCACCAGGTGGGCAGGAGTTCTGGGTGTCGTGGTGTGGGGAGCTGGAGGCCTGAGAACCAGGGACCCCTCCCTGAGCCAGATCGCCAAGGGTCTTGGGACCAGCAGGACATTCACACATCTCTCTAGGAGGGTCTGGGCATGGAAGGATGCCCAGTTGTGAAGGGTACCCTCTCAGGATGGGGCACATACAGCAGGGCAGTTTCTCAGAGGCCCTCTTCCTTCAGGAAGCCTTCCTAGGATTTTGTTGTTGTTTGTTTGTTTGTTTGAGACAGGGTCTCACTTTGTCACCCAGGCTGGAGTGCAGTGGTGCTACCTCGGCTCACTGCAGTCTCGACCTCCTGGGCTCAAGTGATCATCCCACCTCAGCCTCCTGAGTACCTGGGATGACAGGTGGGCACCCTCACACCTGGCTAATTTATTTATTTATTTATTTATTTATTTTAGTAGAGATGGGGTCTCGTGTTGCCCAGGCTATTCTCCTGAGCTCAGGTGATCTGCCAGCCTTAGCCTCCCAAAGTGCTGGGATTACATGTGTGATCACTGCTCCCGGCCCCTTCCTGTGTTTCTGGGGGTTTTGTGTCCCCCTGGGCTTCAGAAGCCCTTTATACCATGGTATAATGCTAGGCTGGGTCAGCTGCTGGCAGAGGTTCGAAGACCCCTAGGCCAGCTCCCGACCCTGCCCTGACTTCACTCCAGAGCCACATTGCAGAATGACAGGGACCCTGTGAATGTTCGAGGGCTGAGGCTGCCTGGCAGGCTGCCAGTGCCTGGGGCTGAGCCAGGCTGGCTTATCTCTGTTTGGGGCATCTGGGATGGTGTGGCTGGTCCCTAGATCATCCTGAGCCCTCTCCTTGCCTGGAGGCCCAGCTCAGGACAGCAGTCAGAACAGGCCCTGGGCCAGACTAGCCTTGGTGGGCCAAGAGGGACTGAACTGCTGACTGGGACCTCATGAGTCTGGGGAACCTGGGGGTGAAAACGCAGTGTGAGCCCCCCTACTGGGACCCACCGCATGTGGCCTGGGGTATTCCTGGCCCCTGAGCCTCAGTTTCCCCATCTGTCCAGGTGTCTGTAGGGATTGGACAGGTAGGTGCAGGTACTTCGAGGCCCAAAGGCCCAGCCTAACAAGGGCACAGCAGCTTCTGCCCCGCCGGTCCCGGGCGCCCCATGGGTGAGTGCCACTCATACACAAACAGTGCTAATGAAGAACCTGATTTAAATGAAAACGTCTGAGTTAAAATTTTCCATTCCACATTTAGCTGTGGCGGACATTCTGCCCCTAAGCCACCCCCCCTTGCTGGGCGGTATCTCCCTGCCAGCCCAGGCGGGACTTGGGGCCTCAGCCCGGGTGGGGCCTATGGTGGTGGTGCATGTCCCTGCCTGTGGCCCTGGAGGAGGGATTGGAACCTCCGGGCTGGGCCCCCTGGACCTGCCCTCCACCCGTAGCTTGGCTGGAGCCAGCCAGGAGGGGCTCAGAGGGACATGGCGGGCCAGACACTCCACCTCCAGCCCAGGCCCAAAGCCTGTCTTTGCCTGGCCCTCCAGCAGGCAAGCCTGGTGTGCACCATCAGGTCTGGGTGGGAGTGGAGCCTCCCCGAGCCTGGACCCAGACTACTGCCTGCTGGGCCCTGCCCGTGGGAGTACGTGTCTTTGAGTGTCCCTGAGCATCCACACATGGCCTCCCCTGTCCCCATGTGTCCTCATGCATCCTTGCATGTCCTCGTGTGTCCTCCCTTGTTCTTGCGCACCCTGAGAGTGCTTGTGTGTCCTCACACTTGCCCTATCCACATAGGGGCAAAGGGAAGCCCAGAGAGTGGGAGGGCCGTGTCTGAGGCCCAGAGTAAGGGGCAGCCGAGCCGAGGCTGGATAGGGCTGGGTGCAGTGTGAGGAGGCGTGTGTCTATGCATGCCTGTGTTCATGTGTGTTCACACATAGGTCTTGGTGGGTGAGTGATGTGCAGGCGTGTCTGCGTTCACGCATGTGTGCCAGCGTGTGCACGTGTGCATGTCTGCATGGAAGTGTTCATGCATGTGTATGTGTTTTGTATGCAGACATGATTGCATGTGTGCATGTGTGCCTTCTGTGCACCAGAGCAGGTTGTCTGTGTGTTTATGTGTGTACATGCCTGTATATTTGTGTGTGTGCACATGTACCCATGCACATGTGCCCTGGAGCATGTTTGTGCGTGTGTCCATGTCTTCACACATGTGTCTGTACGTGCCTGCATGTGCTCCTCATCTTCTCTCCCACTGAGCCCTGAGAGCTCTGGGCCCTGGTGGGTTGGCCTGTGAGCTGGTCCCTGTTAGGCAGGATCCGACCTTGGGGACTACAGAGAGGACAGTTGCCTCACCCTGGAGGACTGGAGGGGTGGGCAGCAGCTCAGGTCCCAGTCAGAGAACCTACAACAAGCCTCCCCATCCCCTGGCTTAGGGCCCATATGGGCCCTCACAGGCATGTGGCAGGTACCCGCACTGGGCAGGAGGGACCCACTCACACTGCAGATTTCCCAAAGTAGCCCCATGGCTGCAAGGCTGCTGTCCAGCCCGCCTGGTGCGGGGGAGTCCAGGCTCAGGGAGGACACGGCAGTACCACCTGCTTGGGCTGGCAGGGAGCTCAAGTCAGCATGGGGTTCAGGCCCCGCCTGCCTGATGGGCGAACACACCCCCAAGGCCCCCGTTAGGGCCAGGAGGCAGGCTGGCAGCCAGCGCAGGTGCAGAGGGCCCCTGAGGCTTCCATCCTGAGGTCAGCACTGGGAGGACAGAGGCTGCCTCCCTCCTTGCAGCCCGAGGGTTGATCAATGGCACTCACCCCATCCCTTCCCAGAGCAGGCCAGCCCCACAGGCACCATGAGGCCCTGCATTTGGTTTAATGCTCTGCTGTCAACATCTTGAAATTCTCTATAATTTTTAAATAAGGGGCCCACAGTTTCATTTTGCACAGACTACGTAGCCAGCCTTCCCCAGAAGGCTCGTGGGGAGCTCCACAGGCCCTGCCTCTCCCTGGAGGGCTGCTCACCTGCCTGTGCCCACCTTGTTGGGCTGACCCTGCCTTAGGGTCCTGTGGTCCTTGCTCAATGGCGTTGCATTGGAGGCCAGGCACATGTTTGAGTGCTGCCTGTGTGCCAGGCAGGGCTGGGGAGGGTGGAAGGAAGCCTGGGGGCTGAGCCACTGGGCAGGGACAGGGAGAGCCCTCCCAGCAGAGGGAGCTGTGGCCGCAGCTGTGTCCTCACCCCGGTGTCTACCTCCATGGGCTGGGCCCTGGACAAGAGGAAGGGTAACTTGGGCTTCTGGCCCCGCCGAGGATGGCTGTCGTGGGAAGCGGAGTCTTTAAATAGCCTCTTGCTTTCCACTAAAAATAGTGAAGCTCTGCTGCCGTGGAGGTGGTTGCCGGGGCGGCGGGGCTGGCTGCTGGCCAGGTGGGCGTGGGTGCAGCAGCGTGGCCACGTGCGCTGGAGTGGTAGGCAGCGTGTGGGCCCCATCCACTGCTAGTGGCCACAGAGGTCAGGGCTGCTGTGGGGGATCCCCACTAGCCCCCTGACTATGCAGAGGGCCTGGGTGCAGCGAGGGACGCAAACCCCTGTGTTCCTGTCCCTGCTGCTTGTCACAGCAGCTGTCTCAGGGTGCGCAGGGGAGAGACGAGGAGCCTGAGGCCAGAGGGGCTTCTTGGAAGCTGAGTAGGTGGATTTAGGAACCCGCTGCAGGCCGTGTGGCCCAAGGACCGGCAGGTCTCCTCAGAGGGGACTCGGGCCAGGCCCGTTAAGGGCTGAGGAAGGCGCCTTTCAGGAAGGTGTGTGAGGGCACACCTTATAGGGAAGCTGCGGAGGGCAGCCTGGAGTCCTGGAAAGCTTCCCGGAAGAGGGGGTGGCCTTGGAACCAAGTGCTGATGGCTGGGAAGATGGGAAGTGGTGGGGGGTGTTGTGCATTTCTAGAGTCCCTAAGTGTTCTACTTTGTCATCTGGGGAGGGAGGTGACAAACTAAAAAGAAGGGGCTGTCTGGATGGGGATGTGCCTGACTGGGAAGAGTAGGGGAGACATGCCCCATGCACTTACTGACCAAGGACTGGGGCTCCCCACACCCCAGAATCTGCCTGGTGAGAGGCCCCACTGGGCCAGGGACAGGCCTGGATGAGGCATCGTGGTGCATTTTCCATCTGGGGCTCCCACCTCCAGCCTGTGCACCGCCCCCGCCCCCCACCCCGCCCCAGTGATGGAGCCCAGGGGCATCGCTGGAATGGGGTGACCTTAGGCCTGTGGGCCTCTCTGAGACGGCTGCCCTGAGAGGTTGCTGGGTCAGGGCACGGGTAGCCCACATGCTGTACTGATACGCACAGCCTCTGGCTGTTACTCGAAGGAGCGATGTGGCTGAGGTTTCTTGGCAGGGCTGTGGCAGCCTCCCCACTGCCTCTGAGCTCTGAGGGTGACCTTGCAGGCCCAGCCTGCCGCACCACATAGCTCTGCCCCTGCATCCCCTCTGCACCCCCAGACTCCACTCTCTGCCCCCACTGTCTACTGCAGGTGCCCGTGGTTGACGCGAGCTGTGTCCCCAGCTGTTCCCGTCTACAATGGCATCATCTTCCTCTTTGTCCTGGCCAACTTCAGCATGGCCACTTTCATGGACCCTGGTGTTTTCCCCCGAGGTAGGGCCCTGTGCTGCGGCAGCTTCTCTCACTTTCACTAGAGTGTGAGTGGCTAACTTGAGACAGCCCTAGGGATTCCTGGTGGGTGGGCTGGACTTGGGGGAGGGATTCACCTGCCAGGAAAGTCAACTTCCTGCTCACTGCCTGGCTCCTGGTCTGTAGCGGATGAGGACGAGGACAAGGAGGACGACTTCCGGGCTCCGCTGTATAAGAACGTGGATGTGCGAGGTATCCAGGTCCGCATGAAGTGGTGCGCCACGTGCCACTTCTACCGCCCGCCGCGCTGCTCCCACTGCAGCGTCTGTGACAACTGTGTAGAGGTGACCGCCCTGCTGCCCTGTGCTCCCCCAGCCCTGTGCCACATCCCTGCCTGCCATGTGCCCTGATGCACTGCTCCCGCCCAGGACTTTGACCACCACTGCCCCTGGGTCAACAACTGCATCGGGCGTCGAAACTATCGCTACTTCTTCCTGTTCCTGCTGTCACTCAGTGCACACATGGTGGGCGTCGTGGCCTTCGGCCTGGTCTACGTGCTGAACCACGCTGAGGGGCTGGGAGCCGCGCACACCACCATCACGTATCCTTGGTTCCTATGGGCCTCATTGCAGAGGCAATGTGGACCGGGGACACGTTCACCAGGGAGATTGAGCCTCAGAAGGCTTGCTTCCTGCCCAGGGATCCCCAACGGGCAGGTGGCCGTCCCTAGGTTGGGAGGGGGTTTGTCCACAGGCACCTGCTCTGTGCCGCTGCGATGGGGTCTGCGGTGTCCTGGCCTGCGCTGTTGGCCTTAACGGGCTAGCATGGCTGTCATGTGTGTGGCTGGCCTCTTCTTCATCCCTGTCATTGGCCTCACTGGCTTCCATGTGGTGCTGGTCACTCGGGGGCGCACCACCAACGAGCAGGTGCAGACCCCATGGGGGATGGGTGGCCCCAAAGGGCCGAGAGAGTTGGGGCTGCATGGGGACAGGGTGGGGGCTGGGGCACCCTTGCCTGAGGTAGCTTGTGCAGCTGTGTTGAGACGAGGCTCCAACTCTGAGACCCCCACGTGGGGCCACGCCTGCCCCGTCCCCTGCACACATCCTGCCTGTGGACACTGTGGCCACCAGTGACCCAGAAATCCCACAGCTCCCTGCAAGGACAGGCTGGGTAACCTATGTGAGGGGCAGCCCTGGCCCCGCCCAAGCCACTTTCCACAAGTATCAGCTTCTAAGGAACCCCAGCTCCCTTGCCCAGCCCCCTGTCCACCCTGGCCTGGACCTTGGGAGGCCAGGCTGGCTGAGGGTCCTGCGTCCACAGGTGACTGGGAAGTTCCGCGGGGGTGTGAACCCTTTCACCCGAGGCTGCTGTGGGAATGTGGAGCATGTGCTGTGTAGCCCCCTGGCGCCCCGGTGAGGCCCGGCCTGGGCAGGGTGGTGGTGGTGGGGGGCCTCTGCTGGGTGTGGGGCGGGCAGTCTTAGACCCTCTTGGTCCGTTTTGGCTCTTGTCAGGTATGGCCAGCCCTGCCCTTGTGTGTTTGTGGCAGGTGGGCTGGCTACTGACCCCTGTGCCCTGGTGCAGGTACGTGGTGGAGCCGCCCCGGCTGCCGCTCGCGGTGAGTTTGAAGCCGCCTTTCCTTAGGCCTGAACTCCTGGACCGAGCTGCACCGCTCAAGGTCAAGCTTAGTGACAACGGGCTGAAGGCTGGCCTGGGCCGTAGCAAGGTGGGGGCCTGGGCTTAGGGATGGGCTGGCAGTCAGGCCCTTGGATGGGGAAACAGGCAGGTTGGTGGGGCCTAGAAGAGGTGGATGGGGCAGGTGGAGCCATAGACAGATTCTGGGGAGGGGGCTAGGTCCCAGGCTGAATCCCTAGTGAAGCCCTGCCCCTCATCCAAGCCCAACACACCACTGACTCCACCCCCTCCCAGTCCAAGGGCAGCCTGGACCGACTGGATGAGAAGCCACTGGACTTGGGGCCGCCACTGCCCCCCAAGATAGAGGCTGGCACGTTCAGCAGTGACCTGCAGACCCCGCGCCCAGGCAGTGCTGGTGAGGTCGGGGCAGCCACACCTGGGGAGGGATATGGGTTGACCCCCCTCTGACCTCAGTCTGACAGTGGTCTGCATCCCCAGAGAGTGCCCTGTCGGTGCAGAGGACCAGCCCCCCGACACCTGCCATGTACAAGTTTAGGCCGGCTTTCCCCACGGGTCCCAAGGCGCCCTTCTGTGGACCAGGCGAGCAGGTAAGGAGGCCTAGCCTGCCCCCTGGCAGGCCTTGTCCCCCAGGCCCGCCTCCAGGAGCTCTCCCCACAGCCTTCACCCCGTGAAGGCCCCACCCCCAGAGCCCCGTCTCTCCAGCAGAGGCCACACCCCCTGAGTCCACGCCCGTCAGGGCTCTGCCTGGGTCACCAAGGGCTTTGTGTGACGGATAGGACCCTGCCTGTGTGCACCCAGGGCTGGGACCCACAGAGGGGAGCAGGGTGTCCTGGGAGGGGCTGGCGTGGGCCGTCCAGGCTTGGCGTCTGTCCCTTGGCCGGCATTGCCCTAGGCCAGGTGGGCGGCTGCCCCCAGGAGCACTGTGTACCAGGATGCCTGGAATTCCACCATTAGTCACTCTGTAAGGCCCACGGGAAGACTTTGGAAGAATTTGAGACCTGCTTGAGAAAGCACATTTCTCTTCCCTGAGTTGCATGAGTGCTCTGTGGTCACTGGAATGGTGGGCAGTGCGGGGCGGTCTGTGCAGTGATCAGGAATGCTGAACAGCCCCAGGGCGCCATCCCTCCTTCTGGGCCACCCTGAGGGGCAGGCCTGTGGCTGGGCCCTGTGCACCTAGACCAGCTCCATCCCCGGGGACCTCTCCCCTCAGGATTGATGTCTTTTCTGGAGAGAGTCACTGGGTGAAGCAGTGAGTTTGGGCCTCCTTGGCCAAGGGTCTGAGTCTGCAGGCATGTAGGGGCTGTGTCTCGCAGGAGGAGGCAGCCCTGCTTGGAGATGAGGGCTCCAGGTATGTCATCTTCCTGGGACTCCTGGGTCCAGTGGGGGATTGGGTCTGGTTGGCCAAGTGCTTTGAGCCCACATTTGCCCTGATCCACTTCTGGCTTTGTGGTTCCTGAGGCTCTTGTCCCAAGCCCAAGCCCATGTCTATGTGCCCGTCACAGAGGCTAGACAAGGCTCCTCCTCCCTCTGGCTGCCCTGAGCGGTGGGCCCCTGGGGCTGCATGGCTCCAAGGACAGAGCCCCAGGTGTCTGTAACAGCCAGCTGTGGCCTCCCTCCTGTTGCAGAGCCCCTGCCCCTCAGCCATGGATGCTCAGGGACAGGGCCGTGGGTCACTGTGTGGCTCTTATGGCTCCTTGAGGCCCAGTTCCTGAGGCCACGGTGCCATGTGTGGCCCCCGTGGGTGCTGACTGGTGGCTGCAGGCGGGGTGGCAGGTGGGCAGTGGTGAGAATGCCTTCTCCCTGCAGGTTCCAGGCCCTGATTCCCTGACCCTGGGGGACGACAGCATCCGTAGCCTGGACTTTGTGTCCGAGCCAAGCCTGGACCTCCCTGACTATGGGCCAGGGGGCCTGCACGCAGCCTACCCGCCATCCCCACCGCTCAGCGCCTCTGATGCCTTCTCGGGCGCTTTGCGCTCCCTGAGCCTCAAGGCCTCGAGCCGGCGGGGCGGGGACCACGTGGCCCTGCAGCCCCTGCGCTCTGAGGGTGGGCCCCCCACGCCCCACCGTAGCATCTTTGCCCCCCATGCACTGCCCAACCGCAACGGCAGCCTGTCCTATGACAGCCTGCTCAATCCTGGCTCGCCTGGTGGCCACGCCTGCCCTGCCCACCCAGCAGTTGGCGTGGCCGGATACCACTCACCCTACCTGCACCCTGGGGCAACGGGCGACCCGCCACGGCCCCTGCCCCGCAGCTTCAGCCCTGTGCTGGGCCCCCGGCCCCGGGAGCCCTCGCCTGTGCGCTACGACAACCTGTCCAGGACCATCATGGCATCCATCCAGGAGCGCAAGGACAGGGAGGAGCGGGAGCGCTTGCTGCGCTCCCAGGCCGACTCACTCTTCGGCGACTCAGGCGTCTATGACGCTCCCAGCTCCTACAGCCTGCAGCAGGCCAGTGTGCTGTCCGAGGGCCCCCGAGGTCCCGCGCTGCGCTATGGCTCCAGAGACGACCTTGTGGCCGGGCCCGGCTTTGGCGGCGCCCGCAACCCTGCCCTGCAGACGTCACTGTCCTCGCTGTCCAGCTCCGTGAGCCGTGCACCGCGGACGTCGTCCTCCTCCCTGCAGGCTGATCAGGCCAGCAGCAACGCCCCGGGGCCCCGGCCCAGCAGTGGCTCACACAGGTCGCCCGCACGCCAGGGCCTGCCCTCCCCACCCGGCACTCCCCACTCACCGTCCTACGCGGGCCCCAAAGCTGTCGCCTTCATCCACACGGACCTCCCAGAGCCACCGCCCTCGCTGACCGTGCAGAGGTGGGTGCCAGGAGGTGCGGGTGGGCTTTCTGGCACAGGGCAACTGTGCAGCCGTCTGCAGGGCCCCTCTTGGCTGGGCACTCATAGGTCATCCCAGGGGCCTGAGTTTTTCTCTGGGGATGGGACCGGGAGGATGCGCCTCACCCTGCCTTGAAGGCCCTGGCTAGCCCATATGTCCCAGCTCTGAGGATGTCCTGGGCATGCTCTGGGGACAGGGTATGAGAATTTGTGTCCTGAGCCTGACGACTCGTTCTTCTAGAGCTGGCACAGACCCAGCATGTGGGAGGCCGTGGGGCTTTCTCCTTGGGCCGGTGTCATGCGGCAGCGTGGGCCTCCTTTAGGCTGTGGCTCTGGCTTCCTGGGTCACAGTGGCCCTGTCCACCCAGGGCTCTCCCTGGGCCTGTTGGCTGCATCTCTAGGAGGCTGGGGCTGAGGACATTACTTCGCAGCAGAATGTGCCACCCTGGGTGGCCGGGCCCTGGCCCTCCCTGTGGGACATAGTTCTAGGAAGCAGGGGCTTCCCTGCTCTTAGGTGGGGAAACTGAGGACTGGAGAAAGCAGGCTGGCTCCAGGCACCCAGCAGGTTGGTAACTGAGAAAGCGGGATCAGCTGGCTCGCAGGCCCAGGCCCAGGTAGGAGAACTGCACACCTGCTGGGGCCAGGACCCATGCCACGGACGCATGGTGTCCTCACGGCATCTGTCGCCCTGTCCGGGCCTGGAAACCTCAAGCACAGGCGCAGTTGTTTCCCGTCAGCAGATGCAGCCCCAGAGGGAGAGCCCAGCCCAGCCCAGCCCAGACCACTTGGCCACAAAGGGGCTGAGGGCACAGCAGTCCAGCCCTGAGTGGGCCTCCTCTACCCAACAGGGTGGGACCTGTTCAGCTTTTGTGGAGTTGGGGAGGAGGCTGCCATTGGGTGTGATGAATGGGGAGCACGAGACCTAGAAGTGGGCAGCATTGCAGCCAGGCAGGGATTGCAGCCCAGGGACAAAGGGCTCTCACCTCAAGAAGGTTTAAGCAGCAAAGATATAGCTGCTGTTGGTCAGCACTGGTGGGCAGGAGGGCAGCCCCTCGTTTTCCTGAGAGAGAGCAGGAATGAGGCCAGGCAGAGCGGCTGGGCTCCCAGCGCAGGGCACGGCAGGGGCTCCATTCAGTACCCACCTGGCTGCCCCATGCTCTCTGTAGCCAGTGCTGGCTAGGAGGGACCCAGGGACTCGGGAGTGTGGTGGCAGTTCTGACAACATCTGTCTGTCCTGTGACGGCACAGCCGCTCCCCAGGCAGGCTTTGCATCCCTCGCCTGCTTTCCAGGTGAACCCTCCAAGCCCAGAGGGCAGGGACTGCACGGGGCCCCACAACACGGCTGCACTAGTCCACGTCCGTGTCGTCTCTGTCCTGCTGCCTCCTCCATCCTCTGTCCCCGTGTTCCTGTGTTCACCGTGTGCATGTGTGTATGTGCTTGTTTTGATGCAGGGACCACCCTCAGCTGAAGACTCCCCCAAGTAAGCTTAATGGGCAGTCCCCGGGCCTGGCCCGGCTGGGACCTGCCACCGGCCCCCCAGGGCCCTCTGCCAGCCCTACACGGCACACGCTGGTTAAGAAGGTGTCCGGCGTGGGTGGGACCACGTACGAGATCTCGGTGTGAGGACTGACCGCCACACATCCGCCATGGTGCCACGGGGACCAGGACCCCGCAGCGCACCCCCCCTCCCCACCAACTTCTCTGCCCCAGGGACCCGAGGCCACCCCAGCCTGGTGTGGACCCATCGGCGGGAGAGAGTGCCACGCCTCCACAGCTTGCCCCAAGCGCTCTGCCTGCCCGTCCATTCATCTGCCCACGGGGAAGTCGGCTCACTGGGACAAGGGCCACTGGGCTGGTCTGTGTCTGGGCCTGTCCCATGGCTGGGGCAGTGAGGGGACCCAGTCAGCCTCTTCGGGGCACCCTCTCTCAGCCAGGCTTGGCCCACTGCCATCACCCAGCACCCCAGATCATCGCCAGGTCAGCCCCCAATGGTCCCCTTACGGACGGGTTCCAGAGATGGACAGAGGCACCCAGGGCCCCCACCGTCCTTCTGACACAGCCTGTGGGCTCCCAGACCGAGTGTCCCCCGCCAGGCTACTCCTAACTAACGCGTTGCCTTTCACGGACCCCGCTGGAAGCTTGTAGCTTGGCAAGGCCGATGCTTCTGCCCTGGCCTGCTCTGGGTGGTGGTGGATAGGTGGACAGATGGCCAGCTAGCCAGCTGTGGCCGGGGGCCCAGCTCTGTGTGTCCCGTGTTGCCCGGCGGGCGGGCTTGTGTCCCGTGTCTGTGTGCTGTGCTGCCGCGCCGTGTCTGATGTGTCAGTGCTCCGGCCGCCGCTGTCCCTTTCATCAAAGCCTTAACCTTTGCTTTATGCTCTTGTGGGAGGCGACGGGGGGCAGGCGGGAGCAGGCACGGGGGTGATGCTGCCACAGGGGGCCGGTGACACCCAGAGCCCCCTCCCCAGCCCTCAGGCCCTCCCTGCCAAACTGGAGAACCCCGCCCCAAGGCATGCCACATCCCCAGCCCCGGCCTGGCTGTGGTGCTCGCGCCGTGGGAAAGCACACTGGGGAGGGGTCAGTGCTTCCCTTGGTGTCAGGGACCTGAGAGTAAGCACATGACAGCGTCTGCTTGCGTTGTGTCTGTTTTATGTTTTTATATCTACATCTATATATCTATAATTTTATTAAAAAAAAGAAAAAGAGTTATTTTGATTCTTTCCTTGGGCAAGACCAGGGCTATTGCTGCAGGATCCCGAGTTAGGGGAGGGCAGGGGCCGGGCCCCAGAAGAGGGGATGGCTGCTGTCTGGTGTGCAGGGGTCGGTGGGTTCCTCAGGGACATTTCTGCCAACTTGGGCTGAGTCAGAGGCTTGGGAGGAGGGGGCAGCCGATGGTCTGTGGCTGGGAAGTGTGAGGGTCTGTCGCCTTGGGTCTGTGTCAGTTCTGGCAGTGACAGGGTGTTTGGGGGAAAGACTTGGGTCTACCGCTACCCACAGGGGACTCCCAGGAACCCAAGGGCTTGGGGAGATGAAATGGGGGTGCATAGGGGCCACCTGCTGGCTCAGGGCTCTGTGGGGGCCGCTGAACCTGCTGGAACTTTCCTGCCTGCCACATGCCAGGGCCAGGGCTGAGGGAGTGTGAGGGATGCACAGCTGTTCAGGGCTGAGACATCCTGGGCTGGGGGTGTCCCAGCGCGGGAGGTGTGCGGGCTGTAGGGCCCCGAAGCTGACCTCCACCTTTCTGCTTCTCTCTCACGGACGCCGCGGCCCGCAGGGGGCGGATTGGCACCTGCACCCGTGGATGGGGGCGGCGTGGCCAGCCTTGGGTGCCTCCTGGGCTGCACCTGTGCCACCTTGGCCGCCCGGAGGACCGCCCACCACTGCGGGCCCCCTGGAGCCAGGCCGCCGGGGCACCCCCACGCGGGACCATGTGCCGCCTGCACTTGGCTGCCTCCAGTCTTTTCCCCAGCCTCTCAGGGCCCTAGCAGGATGACAAGTAGGCGGCTCTGGGGCCCAGGACAGCCCAGCTGGGGACTCAGGAGGTCAGACTGCCATGGACCCTGGGGCAGGGCTGGGGGTGGGCTGGGCTCTCTGCTCCACCAGCCACAGCTTGACAGACTCCCAGCCTGCCAGCGCCCGAGACCCTGTGTCCACGTGACCTCAGGGAGTCCCCCACCTGCTGCAGGGGGTCCAGCACCCCACAGGGGGCAGCCCCAGAGCTGTAGGGACCGGCATGACCTTTGCCCAGCCTCCCTGCCCAACCAAGCACTTTAGACTAAGCCACTTCCTCCTCGGGGAGCCCAGGCCTCCGTGGGTTGGGCTGGGTGGGGGGGGTCTCAGGTTGCCCCCGAAGGTCTCTGCACTCCTCCTGTCCTTCCCCTGACACATGAACAGATAGATGCCTTAACTTCCTGGAGCCACCAGCCTGGTGAGCCATTGGCCCCTGCCTGCCACCAAGGTCCTATGGTCGTGGCCAGCTCCGCCTGGGCCCCACTGGGGCTGCCTGCACCCAGAGACGATGCCGGCGGGATCTCAGAGGGCCTGAGGCCCAAGCCCTGTGTCCTCCAGCAGTGGTACGGCCTGTGGCAGGGTGGCACTCCGGCCAGCCCTTCTCCGTCACAGGGTCCCTGTCCCTGGGTCCACCCTGGGCTGTGGCTCTACATCTCCCATTTGGGGACGAGAAAGCCACAAAACCATTCTCTATTGTTCTTAAGGGTACCCCTGCTAATTAATTCCCCAAATAAAATTTTTGGTGTTGATCAGCTCTGTCTACCAATGTGGTCCCCTGGACCGGACAGGGCCCTGGGTTGGGGAGGTGACAGGACCTGGGCTGGGAGGGTGGTGGCCAGGCAGGGAGGGGAGTTGCATGAGGGGCATGAGGTCAGTGGAGCAGCAGGTTCAGCGCTGAAAACCTGACCTCTGAGGTCCCCGGGAGGGCCTGGCCCAGGGGGCAAGACCTGAGGACCCCCCAGTCCTCACTGCTGTTGCCTGTCAGTGGAGACCCTCCTAAGATGCCTTGGGGGGTCAGAGCCCTGTGCAGAGGAGCTGCCTTCTGGAGGGCAGGTGGGTTGTGGGGTGGGAAGCTGGCCCTGAGGCTGGGGTCTCCACCCTGACGGACCCTCGCTGCAGGATCGCCTGGGCATCCCTCCCCCAATTTCCACAGAGACGTGCTCACCAGCCACATATGTCATGACTCTATGTCCAGCCACAGGCCCAGCCCTCAGGACAGACCCCACCTCCACCCTTCTCTGCAGCTCCTGGCAGGGATGGTGCACAGTGGTGTGGTGTGCAGGTGGCTGGCACGGCCACTGGGCATCCGGGGCAGTGCTGGTCGCCTGGCCTCCTCGCTGGGGCCGCTGGGCCTCTGGCCTAGAAGGGCAGGAAGCCGTCCACTTCGAGGCGCAGGAAGGGGTCCAGCAGGGCCCGGAGCTTCCAGACGGTGGCACGGCTCAGCAGGGGTGGCACCAGCCCCTCGAAAGGTGTGGGGTTCACCACGTACACGTAGGCAGCGGTCCAGACCAGCAGGGCGCCCAGCAGCAGCCTCAGGGTCAGCAGCCTGCGGGCGGCGGTGGTCAGGGGCAGGGGCGCGTGGGGGGCCTGGGGGCTGGGCTCTGCCGCGCAGTCACCTACCAGAGCTGGCCTGCCAGGCCCTTGGAGCTTCCCAGCTTTGGCCTCCCTTTCTGTCGGGGAGGGGCTGGATCAGAGCCCACCCTGAGGGTCCAGGCTGAGGGCAGGGATCCCTGGCTTTGGGAAACCCTCCTCAGACAGGGCTCCCCCCACTGCAGCCCTGGCCCCTTCCTCCTGGACAGGCTCCTGCAGCCACTTTTCAGATGCCCCCCTGCCCTGGACCTGCCCTCCTGGAGCCCATTTCTCCCTCTCACCCAAGCAGGGCCCTGGGTGGGGGGCTGGTCTCCAGACCCAGAGTGGGGCGTGGAGGGCTCACCGACATGCTTGCCATCAGCTTCTCCTTCCTGACTCGAGTGCGGCACTGGGCCCGCTCCCTGCGGGGGCCTCACTGTCAGCACCCCACACCCTCCACCCCCAGCCTGGCACCCACCCCCTGGCTCGGTGCTGTGGAGGTGGGGGGTCAAGGATGGGTCTGCCCTGTCCTGACCAGGACACCTTCTGAGACCCTGCTCAGCTGGCCCGGCCCCTGTCCCCGTGTTACCTGAGAATCTCCAGCTGGATGTCCTCCATCTGGTCCAGCACGCCCCGGATGTCCTTCTTGAGGTTCTAGGGGCCAGAGGAGGTAAGCACAGCAGGCCCCTCACCCCGCCCTCCGTGGCTTCTCGCCCGCCCAGCCCCGTCCTTCTGGGTGCTGCCCTGTGGGGACCTACCAGAAGCCCGGTGGCCTGGTTGTTCAGGGCCATGTGCATCTCAGCCACGCTGTCCCACACCTAGGGGGAGGTGGGGTCACACCTGAGGAGCAGGACCCACTGGGTGGGCCCCCAGCACCCCTCCCCCTCAGCCAGGCGGGCACCTCTGTGATGACCATCTTCTTCCTCTCAAAGCACAGGCGGATCTGCTGCAGCTCGTTCTGAGGGTGGGGCCCAGGGTGGGCTTGGGCAGCATCAGCAGGGTGGCCGGTACCTCCCCGCCGGGCCCACTGGCCTGCTGCACGAAGACCTCCCCAATGAACCCCCCAGGCCCACCTGGAGTGCTGTACGAAGTTTCCTCCCCCCACAGCCCCTCCCCCAGGCCCACCTGGGACTGCTGCACGAAAGCCTCTTGCCCCTGGCACAGCTCCCGCCGCAGCAGCTGCAGAGGCGCCCTGTTCCCCAAGGGCTGCGTGCCAGCTGGGTCGGGGGGCTGTGGGAGAGCCCCCAGATCAGCCCCAAGACTGTGGGCTAGAGGGGCGTTGGCTGCCTGGGGTCCCTGGGCCCTGTACTTACCCAGGCCAGAGCAGTGCAGCTTGAGTGTTCGGGACACAGGGGCAGGAACTGCTGCCCCAGCCCCAGGAGGGCCCCCAGCTGCTCCCGAAGGTCCTGGTTCTGCCTTTTCTGGGGGTGGGGTCAGAGAGAGGGGACTGCCTGTCATGGCTGCTCCTGGGGCTGGGGCTGGGGCTGGGGCTGGGGCAGGGGCAGGGGCAAGGGCAGGGGCAGGGGCAGGGGCTGGGGCTGGGGCTGGGGCTGGGGCTGGGGCTGGGGCAGGGGCAGGGGCTGGGGCAGGGGCTGGGGCTGGGGCAGGGGCGCCAGGCAGTGGGTGGGGCTCACCAGGCTGTGGTTCTCCTGCTCCAGCTGCAGGAAGGACTGTTCTGCAGAGCCCAGAGGCCCGCACTGAAGCTTGGACGGGGCTGCCCTGGGCGAGGCCAGGGCCCCTCCCTCCCACGACAGGGGTGGGCATGGGCAGGGTCTGGGCCCCGAGCCAATGGATCCCCCCTGCCTGGGAGCCCCCTGGTTAGACCCTGGGTGCAGGGGCCAGCCCCACCCGAGCCCTGACTCCAGGTCTCCTTGTCTCGGCCCCTCAGTGTCTCTCGCTCTCTGCTCCTGGCTGGACAGAAAGAGCCCGGGAGCCTCGCCCTCCACCGTGGGCCCACTGCCCCCTGCCCCTGGGACTGGGAAAGGTCTCTGGGACTGCACTGAGTGAGCAGAGGAGATGGGGCCCAGGCAGGGCCACCCTACAAATCCCTGGCAGGGCTGGTCCAGGCCTCCTCCATGGCTGCTGGAGGCTGAGGCTGGGGGGCACTGGGGGTGGGGGTGGCCGCAGGGGCCCAGGGTTTTCAGCCCCTCCATCCCTCCCTGCAACCCCTTCCTGACCCCAGGTCCAGGCTCTGGCCTGGCCCAACCTGCCACCCTCTTATTGAGGGGGCTGCCCCAGGCAACAATCACAAAGGCCTGAGTGCAGCCAGGGAGGTCACAATGGGCCCCTCCCACCTGGTCCTGAAGCTGCCCTGCCTGATGACCTCACTGCCTCTGACCCACTGACCCACCGACCCACCATGCGAGTTTTCTTTCTTTCTTTCTTTCTTTCTTTTTATGGGAAGGGGCCTTGCTCTGTCACCCAGGCTGGAGTGCAGTGGCACAAGATGTCTCACTGCAGCCTCCAACTCCTGGGCTCAGGCAATCCTCCCACCTCAGTCTCCCAAGTAGCTAGGACTACAGATGTGTGCAATCATGTCCGGCTAATTTTTAAATTTTTTGTAGAGATAGGGGTCTCGCTATGTTGCCCAGGCTGGTTGCAAACTCCTGGCCTCAAGCGATCCTCTTACCTCAGCATCTGAAAGTGTTGGGATTACGGATGTGAGCCACTGCATCCAGACTAGTTATAAAACAGATAATACATACACTCACAGTGTGGATTCAAAAAATATCAAACAATAAAAACGGCATCCAAGCCTTTCCCACCTCTATCTCCTGTCCCTGCAGCCAGGAGCCTCCTCTTTAAGCTCCTAGAGGTGGGCTGCCGTCCCCTGCCCCTGATTCACATGGAAGAGATCATCCTGTAGCCCAGCTTTGCTTTTCATCTAATGTATCTCTGAGGTTTTAAAACATTCTTTTCTAGCTATGTATTGAATATTTACTTTATGCCAGATCCAGTACATGCCATTGTTATCCTCTGCCTTTTTTTTTTGAGACGGAGTCTCGCTCTGTCGCCCAGGCTGGAGTGCAGTGGCACAATCTTGGCTCACTGCAAGCTCCGCCTCCCAGGTTCACGCCATTCTCCTGCCTCAGCCTCTCGAGTAGCTGGGACTACAGCGGCCTGTCACCACACCTGGCTAATTATTTTGTATTTTTAGTAGGGACGGGGTTTCACCGTGGTAGCCAGGATGGTCTCGATCTCCTGACCTCGTGATCTACCCATCTCGGCCTCCCAAAGTGCTGGGATTACAGGTGTGAGCCACCGCGCCTGGCCTGTTAGCCTCTGTTTACAGGTGGGGAAAGCTGAGGCAGGAAGCCCTTTAGTCACTTGCCGAAGGCCACGCTGTTACCTGTGGGACCGGATTTGGGTGGCGGAAGAGCACTCATCTGACAGTGGGGCCGGATTCACACCCCAGGCCCGTTCCCTCCTGCTCCCTGGTGCTCCTCACGCCATCGGCCCTGCTGCCTCTCACTGCCCCTGAGTGCCTGTGCCCGTGTCCTCCTTCTTGAACCCCTCAGCCGTCAGTTAACCCTGAGAAAGCTGGCTCGGACATGTCCTCATATAGTAGGAACAGCCTGGTTCCCTCCTCTCCCGGTGTCCTGGCCCCGCTGCAAGGTGACTTCACCTCCTACATCAAGAGGCGGGTCCTGGTCTCCACCTCTGGGCTCTGGGCCGGCCTCGGATGCACTTGGCCAATGGGCTGCTCCTAAGCTGCTGTGGGCAGAGGTTGGCATGACACTTGTGCGCTGGGCCTGGACCTCTCTTGCTTGGCTCTGGGGACTGTCCTCTCTGCAGGAGGTCTGGGCTGGGCTGCAGGATGAGAGGCCATGGGTCAAGAGAGGCTTCTGTCATCCCAGCCGGTCCCCAGCTGCGTAAAGATGGGTGGACAAGCCCAGCGAGGCCCCCAGAGACCCGGCCCATACGGTAGCAAAGTTGCCGGCCGTGTACCACCGAGCCCCAGGCTGTCATGGTGGTTTTGCCGCTGAGTTTTGGACTGGGCTGTGATGTGGGAGGAGACATTGAGAGGCCTCACAAGCCTAGAAGCGTCTTACCCTGACCTCATGCCTGCTGGACTTCGGGCTGGGGAGAGAACTGGGGCCGAGGGCGTTTTCCCACAGGACTGGAAGGCCAGTCGTGGTCCTTGGTGGTGAGAGCTGGCCAGGTTGCCAGCCTTCTTCCCGGAAGCCTGCAGGGTCCCCTCTGATCCCTGCGCCTCTGGGGGTCACACCAACTGTGGGTCTTTCCTTCCTCACCACGCTGGGCACTTGGTGAGCACATTCTACCTTGAGAGGGGGCATTTCTTTGATAACATTTCTTCTCATTTCCTGCTTGTTCTGGAACTCCTGTCAGTCAGATGTTGGGTATTTTGAATTGATCCTGTGAGTCCTTCTTTCTACCTTTGCTTGTGGATAGACTTCCCTGAACCCAAACACAAACACTTTCTCTCTGCTTTTTAAAAAATTGGTTTTGGGGCTGGATGTAGTGGCTCACACCTGTAGTCGCAGCACTTTGGGAGGCCAAGGCAGGCAGATCACTTGAGGTCAGGTGTTCCAGACCAGCCTAGCCAACATGGTGAAACCCCGTCTCCACTAAAAATACAAAAATTTGCTGGACGTGGTGGCAGGAGACTGGCTTGAACCCGGAAGGCGGAGGTTGCAGTGAGCCGAGATCACGCCACTGCACTCCAGCCTGGGTGACAGAGCCAGACTCTGTTTTAAAATAAATAAACAAATAAAAATAAAAAATTGGTTTTGGATTTTAGCAGTCCTGTTTTTCATTTCCAAGACATTTCCATCGTTCCCTGAGCTCCCCTCTTCTTGTTCTAGAGAATTCTGTTCTGCTGTTAGGGATAAAGTGGCTTTGGGGGGAGGCGAATCTTTTGCTTTCTGCATTTTCTCTCTTGCGGTTCTTTTTTGTTTGTTTAGTCTTGGAGCTTCACATGAACTCAGTGCTCAAATGTCTGGCTTTTCTTGCTTTTCGATCCCTGTTTATAGGAGAGGCAGGCAGAGCTGCTGGGCACTCCTCTTTCCTTGTTAACTTGAGGAAGCCGGGCAGCCAGGTCTTGGAAGGCAGGCCTCCTGCCTCCAGGCGGCGTCTCGGGCTGCAGGGCTGTGGTCTGGAGTGGGGACAGTACCAGCTCCCACTGCCGTCCTGCCATGCTTGTTCGCAGCACACATCTCCTCACACCAGTGACGAGGCCACTGCTTGCCAGCTGCTTGCCTTCTTCCTGCCAGGCTGTCCTGCTACGTCAGCCTCCGCTCTCCACCTCAAGAAGTGTCTCGAAATATCTTGTCTGCAGATGACCTCTCTGCTGTTCTCAGTGCCACGTGGGGCCTCCCCAGCAGAGGCGGCTGGATACCTGGCCCTGGCTGCTGGAGGTTGTTTAGCTGCCAGAGGGCGGCGGCAGCCTTCAGGAACCTCCCCTAGCCTCTGCCCTGTTCATTCCTTGCTGGAATGTCATGGGTCTCAGGATGTGCTGAGCTCAGAGACCCCATGGGGCAACTTGGGATGGGGGCTAAGGAAGGCCTCTTGGAGGAGCCCTGAGGCGAGGTGGCCCTGGGGTGGGGTGGAGGAGGCCTTGAGCAGCAGGGGAGTGGGTTGCACCGTGCTCTCTGTGTCCCTGAGTGAATGGGGGAGGGGCTGCACCCTGCTCTCTGCATCTCTGAGTGGGACGGGGGCTGCCCCCTGTTCTCTGTGTCCCTGAGTGAGTGGAGTGGGGGCTGCCCCCTGCTCTCTGCGTCCCTGAGTGAGTGGGACGGGGGCTGCCCCCTGCTCTCTGCGTCCCTGAGTGAGTGGGGCGGGGGCTGCCCCCTGCTCTCTGTGTCCCTGAGTGAGTGGGGCGGGGGCTGCCCCCTGTTCTCTGCATCTCTGAGTGGGACGGGGGCTGCCCCCTGCTCTCTGTGTCCCTGAGTGAGTGGGGTGGGGGCTGCCTCCTGCTCTCTGCGTCCCTGAGTGGGGTGGGGGCTGCCCCCTGCTCTCTCTGTCCTTGAATGGAGCAGGAGCTGCACCCTGTTCTCTGTGTCCCTGAGTAAGGGGTGGGGGCTGCACCTGCTCTGTGTGTCCCCAGCCTGCTAGGTGCCCCACAGGGGCCAGGATGCTGAGGAGGGAGAGGTCTTCACGGAGACGGGGGGCTCCTGTAATAAGGAAGACAACACTGGCTTCCTGGGCGAACAGCAGGGCGGGGTCCTTAGGTCCCACCATAGGTGCCCAGGCCCGGATGAGATTCCCCAGTGGCCCTGAGGGGGCGCTCGGGACACCCTGGATGGCCCAGTGTCCTCCCGTCACCCTCACCCCTGGGCATCATCCTCCTTGGCCTGGAAACCCCAAGCTCCCTGACACCCCCGCCCCTCTCTCCGCCTGTGCTGGGGAAGGATACTGCTGCTCTGTTAGTCAGCCATAGAACCCCTCCTCCCCCAGCCCCTCTCACCCCTTCCTGTGGTCCTTGCCAATCACCCTGAGCCCAAAAGGTGGGAGACTCCGGGAGAGATGGGGCCCTGGATGCCCAGCCCTGGGGTCCCCCACTCACGGGGTCAGATACATTAACAAAGGCCAAGCGCCCTGCCAAGCGGTGTCCTGGATTGGGGTGGGCGTGGGGATTCGCCTCAGGTCCAGGCTCCGGGATGTTGTGCAGGACAGGGCGCGGCTGCGGCGGGGGCACTGGCTGGAAGCCGGAACTCCCGGCCTCGAGGGCGGAAAGTGTGGCCAGCGCAGTGTGCTGGGGGGGCCACAGCCCCGTTGCCAGGCAATGCCTCCCTGGACGCCAGTTGCCATGGAAGCCGCTTCCTGCCCATGTTGCCACGGCGTCCAGATGGCCTCGAGGAGCCCAGTTCAGAGGGGCCGCCCTGTGCCCTTGCCCTTCCTCCGCTGCCCAGGGATGGGCTTGGAGGACAAAGAGGAGGAGAGGCTGGGGCGCCCAGCATGGAGATCTCAGTCCTTCCTGCTGGAGCTGGGCTGCGGCCCAGGGCAGGGGCCAGATGGGGCTGTTCTGCTGTCTGCACCGCAGACTTGATGTTCATACCCCAAGCTCATTTTATGTACTTTCTATTTTTATTAAGAAAGAGTCTCACTCTGTTGCCCAGGCTGGAGTGCAGTGGCGTGATCACAGCTCACTGAAGCCTCCAACTGGGCTCAAGGGATCCTCCCACCTCAGCCTCCCGTGTATTGGGGACCACAGGTATGTGCCACCATGCCCAGATAATTCTTTATTATTTTATTTTTGTAGAGACTGGGTCTCGCTATGTTGCCCAGGCTGGTCTTGAACTCCTGGCTCAAGTGATCTGCCCGCCTCAGCCTCTCAAAATGCTAGGATTACAGGTGTAAGCCACCTCGCCTGTGCTTGGCTGCTCCCAAGCATATCTCAAAAGCCAGGAAACAGGCCCTGAATGGATGGAACTCGGGGTCACTGGGCCAGCCACAGCCCTCAGAGGACCCCATCTCTGTGCCCCCTAACCCGAGCTCCTGGCCCACACCCACCCAGGCTGCCTGTCAGGATCTGCTCCCTCTCCAGCCCTCAGAGCTGCCCTATGTGGAGGGTTGGGGGTCCCAGAAAACCTGGGAGAAATGGGTCCTGGAAACAGGGTCGGGGAGAAGGGCAGAGTGCTGGGGATGCTGGGCCCATGACCTCCCTGTCCCTGGGGCTTCCCCATGTCAGAAATGATGCTCAGAGAGGTAAGGGCGCACCCTTTTTCTGCCCCATCCCCAGCATGGCCAAGCCGCTCCCAGGGTGCGGGCAATGGCAGGCCATTTGTCTCCCTCCTGGGTGAGTCTCTGGACACGGATTCTCACATTTTTTATTTAAGAATCAGAGAGATATAAGAATGTCAAGGAAAAATCCTCTCATGGACAATGCAGCCCCAGTAAATGACTGTCAGCCGGCGTGTCCAGGGCTCCAAGGCCCCAGGAGGTGGCCATGCTGGGGCTGCCAGGCCTCTGGCTCCAGGGTTGCTGGGGCTGAACTGAACATGCCTACCCCTGCCCAGGCCCAGAGACACCCTGCCCCTGAGAAGCCCACCGGCTTGGCCAGTCCATCTTCTTGGCACTCCCTGCCCATCACCTACCCCTTCTAGTCGGACAGTGGAGCCTGGGGGGACAGCATGGCAGAGTGCCTGATGGTCAGTGCCAAAGTCATCTCCAAAGTCCTTGCTGGGGCCAAGAGCCAGGACTCCTTGCCCGTCCCTGTCGCTGCCCTGTGCCCGCCCAGCACCTGCTGGGGACTAGGCTGCCCATTGGAGAAGGAAACAAAGTGCTGGGCTGTGAGCTCCTGAGGCCTGTCTCTGTGCCCCAGGACCAGGCTCCTGGGTGGAGGGAGAGACCAGGGGCAGGTGAGGAACGGCAGGGCCCCGGGAATCCCTCCATGCCTGTCCTTCGGTCTCCGGGACTTATGTGCAGGTACCGGCTGGAGCTGTGGTGCAGTTCCCAGTCTCACCACCAGATAGCACCATGCCCCTGTAGAAGCAGTGCCCAGAGCTGGCCAGGTGGTTCTCTGGGGCTGCAGCAGAGGAATCCACCCAGCCCAAGCTCTGGCAGGGAAGGGGCAGTGCTAGGGGGAGCCCCTCCCCACTTGGATCCGAAGTTCCCATAGGGTCTAGGGCAGGGGCTTGCCGGGTAGCCAGAAGTTCCCTTGCTGAGTCTAGGGTGTCTATCTCACATTTCACATGGAGACGAATCATTCCAGACACCCCAGCACTGACCCGGGGCCGTTTGCTACCCCTCCCAAGGGGTAGGGCTCCTATCTTGGGGCCTTCCCGAGCATAGTAGCCTTTGGGCAACCCCAGCCTGGCCCCAAGTTGTCCCATTTGTCAGTGGGCAGCTGGGGCTGGGGGAGGGGTCCCAGCTCCTGTCCAAAGTCACGATTGCCCCTGACCAGGGTGTGGCAGCCGCTGTGGCCTGGGTCAGTGAGGCCGTGGACGGAGAGTGGCCCAGGTGTAGGCGCTGCTCTCAGCTAAGAGACAGCCCATCTGGAGGAAGAACCAGGAGCCAGAGGGATGGCCGGGTTCCCAGCATGCAGGAGGCCAGCTTAGGGTCAGCAGGGGCCCCCTGCAGGTACTCCAAGAGGCAAACCACATGAAGAGTCACCTGAGAGGGAATGACGGAGGCTGGGGAGGTGGAGCCCCCACCTCCAACTGCTGCCTCGGCCCCCACAGCAGGGGAGGGTGGGAGGCTGGTCCTGGCTCTGCCCTGGGAGATGCCACCTGGGCCTTGGTCTGGGGCAGAGGGCTGGCCGGGAGGCTGGATGCAGCCACTGCTCTGGAGTGACCACACCATTTCCACCCTGCTTGCCTCATTCTTCTCATGGGGGCCTCAAGGGGACACACCAGAGGTTTACTGGGGACATGGCAGGGGAGGGATCTCAGCGCTGGCCTTCTGGGGCCCTGCGTCCACTCTGCCCCTTTCTGACCTGGGCTGGGGCCTCTGCCCTCCCCCGGGCCTGGAGACAGAGCCCTTTTGGAGGCCCTCAGGCTTGACAAGCCTACTCCTTGGAGCCAGGCTGTGGGCTGGGCTGTATCCTGGTGGGATGGGGGATCTGGGGCTTGGGTGGGAGTGGGGCTGGGAGCAGGTGGAGGTTGGTGCCTCAGGCTCTGGGGAATGGGCCTGGGATGGCTGCAAGGTGGAGGAGAGGCTCTCTCAACCCTGGGCTTTGGGGTCTGAGCCCAGCCCTGTCCCCAGGCAGTCCGCCCCTGCAGCCCCGCATTGCCATGTTGGTTGGAGTTGCGATGAGAGGTGCTGGGGTCTCCCTTGCCTCTGCCCAGCACAGCTGAGAAGTCACGCGCTGCTGCCCAACTGTGGGGGTTTCAAGCCCCACTGGAGCCTCCAGGCGGGCCCTTGGGCAGCAGGGCCTTGTGACGGGAGGAGGGGACCCTGGGAAGTCAGGGACCAGGTAGGGGAGGGAGAGAAGGCGGGAGCACAGTTGTGGGTATGGGTACCCGCCCCTTCCTGAACTGTGTTCCTCCCAGCCCACCTGACTCCAGTCCTCTGTGCCAGCTGCCAGGGGATGCCTGAGGCCACCTGTCTCCCCAAAAGAAGGTCTTACCTTCAGAGCCAGCCTTTGAGGCTCCTGGTGACCTCAGCCTGTTGCCCTTGACCCTGAGTTCACCTAGATCAAGTGGGGGGCCGCTCTTTGGGCCTCAGTTCTCCCATTCCCAGGGAGCAGGTCCTCTGTCCCCTGACAGCACCCCTCCTCGCTGTGCAGCCACCACTGCCAGGGTTCTGACCCGTGGATGTTCCCCAGGGGGTGGCTCTGGGCTCTCAGGCAACCGGCTACTGTGGGTGGTGGTTTGCACGAGAATAGTGTCACTCTTGGGTCCTTTGCTTGAAGTTGGCTCTGCTGAGTGCAGCCTGCAGACATTTTCAGGAAACTGAATCCATAGGCTGGAGGCTTCTGCTTCCCCACAACCCAAACGGCCCCTAGCCAGCCAGAGAGCCACGAGAACTCAGCCGCTGGCAACTGCCAGCAGGAAACCCACTATCAGCCGCTCACAGATGGACAGCCCATCCCGGCAGCTGGCCCCACCTCCCGCCCCTCTTCTGACCAACCCAGCAGCTCCTTGGGTGGGTGTGGCCACCCTGCTGCCCCCACCTGCTCCCGGACCCTGTGCCAGGCGGTACCTTGCCTCAGCGGGGCCTCGCCTCCCCCAGAGCCGCTCTGCTGCCTGACCTTGCAATCTCATGGGTCCTCTGGGCACCGGCGCAGTTAGGTGGGATCAGCTTTGGCCAGCAGGTTGGGGACAAGTGGGTAAATCCTCCCTCTCTGCCATCTCTGCTTCCTTCCTCCTGCCTGGCTTCCCTGCCTTTTCCCCACTCCGGCTCCAGGGTTGCACTGCTCAGAAAGCTGTTGCTGCCTGGCCAGCGCGCAGGCGTGATTTTCTTGGGAGCCTGGACTAAGACCCTGACCAGTCCTCCCACCCACCACCCATGCCACCACCCACGCCACCACCCAGCTAGCCAGCAACTAGGCCAGGAGTGATCAGGAGGGGGCCCACCCGACCACACACCCGGCGCCTCCAGCCGGCCAACTCTGCCCGCTCAGGGCTGTGAGCTGGAGGTGCCAGGAGCCTCCCGGGAGGCAGTGTGAGGCATTCTTCTTAATAAGTCCCGCATCGATGATAAAGGGCAGTATCAGTCCCTCGCTGATGCGCAGTGAGCGGCTCACCATACAGGGGAGGTGTTTAATTTATCTCGGGAACTGGGCGCAAGTTATAAAAATGGTAATTTCTTGGAGATTCAATTATGTGTTTTCATTGTTACCCTTGGTAATCAAGGAAACGATTTTTTATAAAAGGCTGTGGGATGATACTGATATCAGGAGAGGATCTGGGCCAGGTGGGGGCTTTGGGGATGAAGAGGAGGGCAGTGTCTGCTGGGGGCAGGCAGGGCAAGTGGAGCTGGGCCACCCGGCCCACCAGCTCCTCCAGCCCTCCAGCTCCTCCAGCCCACCAGCTCCTCCAGCCCTCCAGCTCCTCCAGCCCACCAGCTCCTCCAGCCCACTAGTTCCTCCGGCCCTCCAGCTCCTCCGGCCCACCTGCTCCTCCGGCCCTCCAGCTCCTCCGGCCCACCAGCTCCTCTGGCCCACCAGCTCCTCTAGCCCTCCGGCTCCTGTAGCCCTCCAGCTCCTCTGGCCCACCAGTTCCTCTAGCCCTCCAGCTCTTCCAGCCCACCAGTTCCTCCAGCCTTCCAGCTCCTTCAGCCCTCTCTGGCCTCAGTCTTCCCATCTGCCGATGGGCGCATCTCTGGTAGGGAGGGTCTGTGTTTTGGGATGAGGGCTGATGAACTGAGGCGTGACTCCTGGGCTGTGAGGGTGGCTGTGAGGGTGGCTGTGTCCCTGCCCCTCCCTGCCTGGTGCCCGAGCAGTCTCGTCCATCTCCTGAGGGCTCTGCAGGGAATAGAGAGGGGTTCCTCGTGGAGTGCGGACCTGATTTTTTCCCCAAGTGATGTCTTGGCTCTAAATAACATCTCCAGGATTAATGGTGCTGGCAGCCAACAGCACCAGGTGATTGCAAAAAGGGTTTTATGGCCCCATGGGTGAAATTGAACTTGCATCCGAGGTGTATTTCCAAGATGGGATTTTCCTCCCTGGCAGAGGCGGCACATTCCACGCTAATTATAATGGCAGCTCCTCGACATTCATCACCCATGGTGGGGGGGACACCCGTCGGGGCACAGGGGCAGGGTGTCCCTGGGGTAACCTCCAGGCCTTCTAATCTCAGCAGACTCTGGGGGGCTGGTTCTAGGAGATGCGCCCTCACCCAGTGCAGGGCCAGGGAAGGGCGAGGCGGGAGCCCCCAGGGGATGAACGCGCTCTAGCTGGGCTGCACCAGGGAGGAGGCTGGAAGGAGGCCCCAGGCTGAGGGTAGGACCCAGCTAGTCCCTGCCCAGGGACCCACAGGCTCCTTGCTGAGCAGACTCCAGCGAGGGGCCTGGCCCATCCTATTGCAAAGGGCTGGAGTCCTGGGCTGAGCTGGGCAGTTGACCTTGGACCTGACTCTGTCTCCCCTGAAAGCCGTTCTACCCCAACGCAGGCTCCTGCAGCCCAGCACAGTGCCCAGCCAGGGTGGGCAGGAGGAAGCCCTTCCTCCAACGGGCCCTCACCGTGCCCTGCCTGTGGGGCCTCGAGCCCCAGGGCTCTTGTCTCAGCACCGGGCCATGGAGATTCAGGAACTATGGGAGTCTGGGGGATCTCGGTGGCTGAGGGCTGTGCTCGTGGAGGACTCCTTGAGTTCAGAAGATGAGGCCCACCTTCTGCATAGCCAATAGGTCATTGTCACAGGGACACTGACCACCAGCACCAACCTCCATCCCCTGGCACCTGCCTTTATTACCCATTTCCCAGGTGAGGACAGGGGCTCAAAGAGGGGCAGGGTTCCTGAGGTCACACAACAGATGAGCAGCAGAGCCAGTGAGGGCCTGGGGGTGTCCTGCCAGGGGCTGAGGTGTGCCCACATGCAGGAATCCAGGGGTCCGTGGGCCAGGGCCCTGCCAAGAGTTGGGGGCTGGGGAAGGAAAGGGGGCATTGCCAGTGCTGCAGCCCCTGCCCTGGGGGGTAGGAGGGAGATGCCCCTCTGGGGGCCCGAGGGCAGGGTGGGCCCACGCTGTTCCCTCCCACCTGCCACGGGTGAACCTGACAGGAGTGGGGATGGAGCCTGGCATCCCAAGGGAACCTCCTGGAGTAATCACTTCACATGCTCGCGGTAAATACTGGGCCCTTCTTCCCCTCCCAGTAATTGAACTTATTTACTTTTAACTAAGATTAAATGTTCTCTGCGAGCTCAAGACACTGACTGCCCTGTCAGGCTCAGTCCACGCTCTGCTCTTTCTGCCTCTGGGGACCGCCCCCAGGCAGGGAGGGACCAGGCAGCCCTGGGGGAGCAGAGAAGTTGTTTTTCCAGGAAACTCTGGGTGGATAATCCATTTACATCATCACCACTGTCACCATGAGCATGGCCATAACCACCATCATGGTCAGCTCCACCAGCATCACCATCACTATCACCACCACCACCACTGCCACCACCATCACTATCACCACCACCACCACCACTACCACCATCACTACCACCATCATCACTACCACCATCACCACCACCACCACTACCACCACAACTTCCATCACCTCCACCACCATCACCACCACCATCACCATCACCATCACCACCACTACCATCATCACCATCACCACCACTACCACCATCACCGTCACCACCAGCACCACCACCACCACCACCATCACCATCACCACCACCACCACCATCACCATCACCACCACTACCACCATCACCATCACCACCACCACCATCATCACTACCATCACTACCACCACCATCACCACCATCACCATCACCACCACCAGCACTACCACCACCACCACTACCACCACCACCACCACCATCACTACCACCACCACCATCACCATCATCACTACCACCACCACCACCATCACCACCACCACCATCACTACCACCACCATCACTACCACCACCACCACCATCACCACCAACATCACCACCACCATCACTACCATCACCACTATCACCACCATCACCGCCACCACCACAACTTCCATCACCTCCACCATCACCACCACCACCATCACCACCATCACCATCACCACCACCACCGCCATCACTACCACCACCACCTCCACCATCACCACCACCACCATCACTACCACCACCACCACCATCACCATCACTACCATCACCACCACCACCATCACCACCATCGCCATCACTACCATCACCTCCACCATCACCACCACCACCATCACCACCATCACCGCCACCACCACCATCACCACCACCATCACCATCACTACCATCACCACCATCACCATCACCACCACCACCACCACCACAACTTCCATCACTACCACCACCACCACCATCACCATCACTACCACCATCACTATGGTCACTGTGACTGAGCCCATCCTCACTACTGTCATCAGCACTGTCATAGCACCATGCTGACAAGCCCACAGTGGGTTTGAGGGCTGCCATTGCTTGGGACTAGTTCCTCAGGTACAGGAGGCTCCACGCTGGTCTGATTGCATTGGAGGGGATGCCTGACAAGGCTCTTTATGGGGTGTGCATTGTGGAGTGGGGAGGGGGAGGCTAGGGCAGGCCTGGAGGACTTCATGCCATGGGCATTCTCCCCGGCCGCCTTCTGTCTCAGCAGCACCCCACGCTTCTCCTTGACTGAGCTGGAGCAGAGGAAGCAGGCAGGGGTGGGCGGAGGGGCAGGGGCAGCCACAACCACCTCCACCTAGGCTGGAGCACAGCCCCCGAGCCTCCCTAAAGTGAGGGGCCACCCAGAGGAGGCACCTAACCATTCTCCCCTCCAGACTCCACCCAGTGCTTGGATAGCCAGCGGGGCAGCTTGGGGTTGGGGCTGGGCACTCAGCCAAAGGGGCCTGAGGGCATGCCGTGTGTAGAGCCTGCTCCCATGAGGTGGTGAGATCCTGCTGCACTGGTCTCCTGCCCCGAGCCTTGGCTTGCTCATCTATGAACGGGTGACATGGTGCCTGCTGCACAGCAGGCCACAAGGGCAGAGCGACAGGACACAGTGAGGGGCGGTAAGGTGCTGCCTGGTAAGAGAGCTGTGGGCTGGCCTCAAGGGGTAGCCTGTGTCCTCTCACTGAGAATAGTGGGAAGCAAGCTGTGAGCTTGGGCCCACAGTGGTCGCCTTAGGCTGCCGTGGTCACATAATGCCACCTCCCTCCCAGTGCCTGCGGCACCACCCCTGGGCTCCGCAGCCCCAGCCAGCTGTCCGTGTGGCCCATCCTGTTCTCTCGGGGCCCGTCTGTGTGCACCCAGTGGAGGGTCTCCTGTCTCCTGTGGCTCCCTGAGGCTGCTGGTCACAGAGCTGATGAGCACACTGGAGACCGCTGCAGGGGCTGGGCGGGGGCCCTGTGGGAGTGCAGCAGCCTGGGATCTGCAGCTGGGGCTGACCTAGCACAGCAGGCCACTGATGCCACCTCTCACTGCAATCCTCCCAGCAGGCCTCGGTGCCAGGGTGGCCCCATCCTGGGGGCCATTGAGGACCTGCATCGGCCACAGGGCTTGCGAGCATGGGCACCCCAGGGCTCAGTGGGGGCAGCTAGAGGGAGGGTTCAGTCACCCAGGCCTGCCCAGAGCCCTGCTCAGGGCCCAGGATGAACTGATGGGGGCAGCCTGCAGGCTGTGCCAGTGAGAGTGGGGGCTCCCCACAACAGAGGGGCCCTAGCCAGCCTCACCCAGAGCAGGGAGGGCATGTGTGGAGATGCAGGAAACCTCTCCCATGTCCAGGAAATATTATTAACAATTAAAAATTTTAAATCTTGGTGACATTCCTGATGGCCAGATAATTAATATAAGAGCAGATAATAATTACTCAATGATTAATAACTGCACTGAATAGTTTTCAAAGTAATTGCGATAAAGAGAATGTTAAATGAAAACCCATCAAATTTGCTGATGCCCTGCACAGCGAGGGCACCTTAGTGCTGGGGGTGGCCATGTCGACTGGGCCGAGACTGGACCCCCCAGGCCCACTGTGTCCTGGTGGCACGTATGGAGTGTGAGGACCACCCCCCAAACACACACGGGGTGAGGACCCTGCACGCACATGTAAAGGCGGGGGTCTCTCTTAGTATTGGGCCAGGTGGGCAGAGTCTGTGTCTCTTCCTGCCTCACTGGGATAGTGGATGGCCATGGGGTTGGCTCAGGAATCTGCCCTGTGCCTGCAGGTGTTCTAGATATCTGCGCTAGTGGGTGGGGGTATTATCTGCCCCATGGGCCAGTCTCTGGTTCTTCTATTGCCCCAGCCACTCCAGGTCTTGGGTGAATCCCCTCTACCATCCAACTTGACCTGCCATGTTCCTGGGATCTAGCCCAGGGCTACTCCATCTGCCAATTTCCATCCGCCAATTCTCACTGAAGTGTGAGTGGTTGCTTGGTACTACCCTAATCTTTGCCGCCTCATGTGTTTATTGGTGTGAAGTCTTCAGCTGCAGGGCGATGAAGAAGGTGATTCCAGGCAGAGCAGTCCTGCTCCCTCCACCCTTAGGCTACTGACTCTGCAGTCCTGGACAGTGGCTGGGAGCTGCCAGGAGCTCAGGTAGGGGCAGGACCTGGGGACCTACTGCCCCTCACATAAGCCAGTTTCTCCAATCCTGTTTCCTTGCCCTGTCTGCCATGCCTCCCAGCTGACACCACTGTGCGTCTCCCTCACCTCATCCTCTGAGCAGGACCATCCTGAGTTGTTACAGTTTCCAGACCCCTCGAAGCCACCTGGTCCCCTATCAGGCTGAGGTTGTCCAGACATGGCCTGCCACGAGGCCCTGAGTGGACATGCTGGCCTGGACACCAAGGATGAGGGACCCTGGCACTTCGCATCTCAGGGATGCTGGGTGCTCACCCACAAATACCCAGAGGGGAGAAGGGGAGAAAAAGTCTGAAGGGCTCGTGACCACCCTGGGGTCCTGGTGGGGCCAGGCATGGTGGCCATACCTGTAACCCTAGCAGTTTGGGAGGCTCAGATGGGAGGACTGCTGAAAGCCTGCCTGCGCAACATAGAAGACCCTGTCTGTATGAAAAATAAAGTAATTAGCTGGGTGTGGTGGCAAGTGCCTGTAATCCCCGCTACTCAGGAGGTGAGCCCGGGAGTTGGAGGCTGCAGTAAGTCATGATTGTGCCACTGTACTCCAGTCTAGGTGACAGAGCGAGAGCCAGTCTCAAAAAAAAGAAGGGTTCCTGGATCACCCTGGGGCCGCGCGGGGTTGGGCGGGCTCTGGAGGTCACGACTCTGTTCTAACCACAGTGGTAATGATGGCTTCGGGCAGGAACACCGATGGCACAGAAATCACTGGGTGAAAGGCTGATGCAGATGGGCCTGTGGCTGAGCTCAGCTTCCCCACAAGATCCTGATTCCAGAAAGAAGAAGGCGTCCTCCCGGTGGAGAGCCCTCGGAGCTCTGCCCATGAAGGAGGGACATGTGTTGCCCCTGCTGCGGCTGCCGCTCCCCAAGTCACCAGGAAATGCAGACCACTGTCCGCGGCCACTGCACTGCTTCCCTTGTTCGGAGGTCGTCATCCCACAGTGATAGCAAAGATGGCAGTGACCACGGGGCAGGGGAGAGCCCAGTAGGCTGTGCGCCAGACAGGTGCAGGCCTGGGCAGGGCAGATGGGGCGCTTAAACTGCTCTTGCTGCTTCTTTGAGAGTAAAATGTTTCAAGGCACAAGATTTTAAAAAGGAGGCACCTGGAGACATGAAGGCCGAGGGTGACAGCCTCGTGGGGAGGGCCGTTGGGGGCCTTCCCGATGCTCGGCACAGATGGGCACTGTGGGCTATGGGCTGGGAAGGTGTGGTCCCAGCCTCAGGTTCCCGTCTCCCACTTCTGGGAGCTCTGCCTCCCTTGAGGCCTCTGTTTCAAGGTCATTTCCGGATGGGCAAACTGAGGCCCCAATGGCTGGGGTTGTCCAAGGTCCTGAAGGCCAGTGTTGGAGCCCCCGGGCACTTGGCCCCTGCGGCCCCCACGCCGCTACCCCCAGCCCAGGCCCTCAGGTCCAGAACCTCTTGCCCTCCAGCCTGGGGTCACTGTGCTGGGAGTGTGCCCCGAATGACACTCCCTCATTAGCCGAGTCCCAGCTCTGTGTTCTGGGGTTGGAGCTCTGGGGCTGTTGTCCTCTGGGCCTGGCTGCTCACTGAGGCTCCTCTAGGAGCCCTGCCACCCACCCTGTGTGCCTGCAAATGTCCTTCCCATGCGAGCACCAGTGCCATGGCCCTGACCCCCCGCCCTGCCTACCCCATCATGTCTCCCCACCAGCCCAGCTGAGCTGCTGCCCTGAGCCCACCACCTCCCTAAGCCCCAGCTTGCTCCTGGCACCTGGCATCAGCCTGGGAGGGGCTGATGATCTTGGGGGAGGATCCTGCGACAACTGTGGGGCCTGGGACAGGGATGGAAGTCCAGGCCTCCAGGGAGGCTGGGAGGCTGGTCCCAGTCCCTGCTCAGCCATTAGGGCTGCCCCCTCCCCATGTCAGCCTGTTTCCCTGTGTGTAGCATGGGTTTGTGGTAAAGGTGATGGCACTGCCATGGCAAGGTTTGTTATTGAGGGTCCTTGGAGCAGGGCCAGTGCAGCGAGAAGTCCCCGTGGGGCTCCCTGGGTGGGGTTGGCCTGGCTCAGGACATGGTCCCGGCTGCTATTTCATGTATCGTGAGGACACCGAGTCCCACCCCAAGACCATGAGGGCAGAAGGCCAAGGCTGTGAGCCCTTCCCTACTTGGAGACATTTGCCCTGGGGAGCGGCTGTTCCCAGACCCTACATGCCTCCCCCATGAGTGATCTGCGGACTGGGGTGGGCACTGCCTACATCTGCCCCAAAGCCAGTGGCAGAGGCTTTGTGGGATGAGGGTGGTTTGTGCTCTCAGAGGCACTGGGCTCAGCCAGTGGCTGGGGTAGAGCTGGGGCCCTCCGGGGCAAAACATCAAAAGTCTCTGAGCTCCTGTCCAGGGCTTGGATGAGTTGGGATTGGTGCTGCCCCAGCACCCAGGATTCCCCAATGCACCTGCCACCTGGCAGTCCCTCCCCAGGGCTCAGCACCCACCATGAGTCCTCAAGGATTTGGGTGATTCAGTGGCCTGCCTCCCTGGGCCTCCCCCTTAATAATGCATTCTTACTAATAACCTTCTCTCCTGTGTGTCATTAAACATCCTCTTGCTGGTGGGTAGTGGAGTAGCTGGTGGTGGCTGGGGAGGCCCGGGCCCCCAGGAGAGAGGGGACCCTGGGAGGCTGGGGAGTAGGAGGGGACAGGGCTGGTGCACCACCTAAGAATAGGTACAGGGGCTCCAGCTCTGGGCAGCATCATGAGACGCTTGCGGGGTCGGGGGCGGCAGGGCAGAAAACAGCCTACGGGGGCCAGGCTGGGGGCTGCCCTCCTCGTCCTGTGGTCATCGGGCTGTGAGAATGGGAATGAGGGCAGGGCAGTGCTAGTGGCCCACAGCCCTGGGGGACAGCAGCCCAGGGATGGTTACAGGACAAGGTTTGCATAAAACCAGGCTTGAAGGCAGGTGTGGGGTGATCCCTCCTGGAGGTGAAGGAAGGGAGCAATGTGGCAACGTCCTGGAAATCATGGTCAGAGGGCCCAGCTGGGGCGTGTGGCCTGGAAGAGGCACTGCCCCCACCCCCACCAGCCAGGGTCTTTCCCTTGCCCCTGCCCTCTCCTCAGGGCCCCGACCTGTCAGCCCTTCCTGTGGGTTTCTGCCCCATGTGCAGAGCATCAGACTTAGCCGGGATGGAGGACACGGTCGGTCCTGGGGGCAGGTAGGGGGAGTCCCAGGCCAGGGCCCAAGGCTACCCGGGGGCAGCCCTGCCCACGCCTCATCTGGTGGACCAGGGAGGAGTCCTCCATCAGGTTACAAAACTTCTCAGACTTAATTAAAATCAATCTCCAGTTACTCAAATGCCATTGATTTGGGTCTCAACTGATGGGGAAAATATGATCATCATTATGGGAAACATCGATAGGAAGGCATTGCGTACCTGGGCACAGGGCTGATCTGGACCCAACACAGTCACGGAGCCCCTGCTCTGGGCCCGGCCATGGGGCCCTCATGCAGAACCCTTGTCCAGGCCCTTCCAGAAGGGTCTGCTGCCTGGGTGTCCCTGAATTCTTACCCCCTGGCTGAACCCAGGAGCCTCACAGAACCGGGATCCTGCAGGGCTGATGGGAGGCTCAAGGGTGCGTGTCTTGGGGCCGGCAGCAGCCAGCGCTCTGTGGAGACCATCTACCCTCATCACCTGGCTGGGGTCCTCTCAGTGTTGCACTGGGGACCCTGGGCTGGCAGGACTAAGTCTAACTGGGGATCCAGGGCTCCTGCCTATCAGCCCCCAGTGAGTGAATGCAAGAGGGAAGGCCCTTTGGCCAGTGCTGCACCCTTCACTTATGTGGGCTTTGAGGCCTGGACCCAGCCCGAGGCCCACTGGGCAGCAGATGTTAGCACCTCTGTAGAGAACAGCTGAGGCCAGACTTCTCCATCCAGCCTCAGCAGAAAAGCAAGGGCGGAGAGCAAGTAGAACATCAAGGCGGAAGGAGGTGATGCTGTTCGGGGGCTGGGGAGAAGTGCCTTAGACCAGAGCACCTGAGGTTCTCTTCTGGCCTCGCAGCCTGGAGCCTGGTCTGGGGCTAAGAGGCGTCACAGCTGTGAGGCCCCAAGTGCAGGCCCAGGCAGAGGAGACCTGGAGGCAGCTAGTGTGGGGGAGAGTTGACTGGGGATCGTAATCTAGTTTTCTGTTTTTCCTTGGAAATAGAAAGACAAAGTCCCCAACTCACCTGCCCTTAAAATAAAAACTCACAGGCTGGGTGCATTGCCTCACGCCTGGAATCCCAACACTTTGGGAGGCTGAGGCAAGTGGATTGCTTGAGCCCAGGAGTCGAAGACCAGCCTGGGCAACATAGAGAGGGAAACCCCCTCCCTACAAAAAAATACAAAAATTAGCCAGGCATGGTGTCGCATGCCTGTAGTCCCAGCTACTTGGGGGCCTGAGGTGGGAGGATCCTTTGCGCTCTGGAGGTGGAGGCTTCAGTGAGCTGAGATTGCACCATTGCACTCCAGCCCAGGTGACAGGGTGAGACCCTGTCTCAAAAAAAAAAAAACAAAAACCAAAAACCAAAGTCACATAAAATGTCTTCATAAATACAACTGAGGCAAACCTCATGTGATTTGTGTTCATGGCCTTGGAGGAGCCAAAGGCCCAACAGGAGTGAGAGAAGGAGGGAGGGGAGGGGTGCAAGGGCCAAGGGTAGAGGCCGGGAGGGGCCAGCATGGTGGCCTGAGTCCACTGCAGGTGGCACTGCTGGCTTTGGTGTCCTTGTTTCATCTCCTGTGACCTCTGCCCTTGGCGTGTCCCCAGGTACCTCCTGTGGGCTCCTGGCTGGGGTGGGGTAGGAGGAGGAAGCTGAGGGTGGCCAGGGTCTGTATCCATTGAGGGGTGTCCAAATTCTAGTGGAGGGAGGGCTGGAGGGGAGTGGGGAGGGGCTTTTGGCCAAAGCCAGGTGCTGGGGTGTGACAGATCTCCATGGCTGCTGGGACCTTGTGGCCATTCCTGGGACATGCCTTTCACCTTAACAAGGGCCCTGGGTGTTCCAGGGGTCCCCATCCCCTGCCCCTGGGGGCTCAGCACACAAAGCCCAGCCTGGGGCCTGGGCCATGGTGGCCAGGGAGGTCAGGGTGTGAGGTCTTGGTGGCCTCCAGGTGGGCGGTGAGCCAGGGGGTGTGGACATGTGGACAGTGCCGGGCCTGGGTCCTGCACTTCGTCAACCCTTCACGCCTAGACCACAGCCTCTCTGAGCAGGGCCCGGCTTGCATTGTGCTGAGTCTTTTGTTACTTTAATTAATGCCCAGCTTCCTGACGCTTAATTAAACTGGAATTGCTCCATGTCCAATAGCCGAGCGTCCCATTAGATACAAGTTAATGCAACTGTCGCAGCGGCCATGAAATGAGGCTGGCGTGGCCCCCAGGGAGGGATGCAGAATGCATCTTGGAGGACAGCATGGCCTGACCCGGCAGCTGCACACAGGGCCAAACTGAGCCCGTACTGGCCAGCCAGCCCTCAGCCCACCCAGTACTTCCACAAGACCCTTCCCAGGCCCCTCAAGGAGGACTCCCCATGTGGGCCCCTGGCCTCCAGCTCCTCTGCACGCCTGAGGGCAGCCTGCTTGCTTCCTGCTGAGGTTTGCTGTTCCAGCTCCATGAGAAACTCATGCCAGTGTATCAACATTTGGAAAATGCAGAAAAATTAGAGAAAGGAAAGTAGAGACTCCCCACCCCAGAAACGTGCCGTCCTCCCATGGGCCTGCCTTTGGGCTCCATAGGGGCTACAAGATGCTCTCCGGGGCCTGCAGTGGGGGCCGGGGCAGGAGCTCTGGGAAGGCGTGGGGGCAGAGGCCACGTTGTGAGGAGCCATTGGTTCTTCAGGAGCCGGAAGTTCTAGGATGGGGGACAGGGCTGGGAGCCAGCGGGGGTGAGGCAGGCTGGGGATGCTGGGGCGATACCTTGCACCCACCAATCTCCGGTGCCAGCCTCTCACCCTGATGGCCCCATGTCCAAGGCAGCCTCACGGTGCCCTCTGCCAGTGGCCAAGGGCATTGTGCCTGGTTGGTCCATCACCGCAGAGTCTTTAAAAATTAAATTAAATTAAATTATAATTAATTTTAGAGATAGGGTCTTGATCTGTCACCTAGGCTGAACAGCAGTGGCACCATCACAGCTCACTGCAGGCTTGAACGCCCGCGCTCAAGTGATCCTCCCACCTCAGCCTCCCAAGTATCTGGGACTGCAGGTGTGCACCACCACTCCCAGCTAATATTTAAACACTTATTTATTTATTTATTTGTTTTTAGATGGGGTCTTGCTCTGTCACCCAGGCTGGAGTGCAGTTGTGTCATCACAGCTCACTGCAACCTTGAACTCTTGGGCTCCAGTGATTCTCCAGCATCAACCTCCCAAGTAGCTGGGACTACAGGTGCAGGCCACCACACCTGGCTAGTTTTTAAATTTTTTTGTAGAGAGGGGCTTTCACTATGTTGCCTAGACTGGTCGCAAATTCCTGGTCTCAAGCGATCCTCTCACCTTGGCTTCTCAAAGTGCTGGGATCACAAGCCTGGGCCACCACGCCCGGCCAGCCCAGACTCTTGGTTCAATCCCCTAGAGGGCTTGAGTGGGGCAAAGAGGTGGCAAAGCGGGCAGCAAGGGGGCCGCCCTGGACAAGTCTCCCTGTCCCCCTACCCGAGGGTACTGAGCGGCCTCTGCACTGGGCTCCCAAGCTGGGCTGGGTGGGCCTGAGGCAGGAGCAGCCTCCCCCTGGAGGCCAGCTCAGGTGGCAGAGGCCCAGTCTGCCCCGGGGTTGTGGAGCCGAGGGCAGGTCTCTGGTGCGTAGGTTGCTGGGCCTGGCTCTCTCTCAAGCTTGTTTGCTGTCTGGGTCCTCCTCTTTAGGGCCAGGGCCACACACACCTCTGCGACATTAGCTTCGTGCCTGTGAGGGGCTGGGTATCTCAGGAGATCGCAGCAGGTCCCAGCACTACCCGGTTGCATCCTCCAAGGACTCCCCGCAGCCCAGTGTCTGTGGAGAGGGGGCGAGGTGCTGCCTCCCATGTTCCTGCTTAGAAGGGCGCAGCCCTGGAAACTCTCATTGTGGAGTCTCTGAGCCCCTCATCCGCAGAGCAGCAGTTGCTGCTGTTTGCACAGAGAGCAAATCCGGGGCATGTTTGTTTAGTAAGATTACTTCTGCTGGGGCCTGGCCCAAGGGACAGGCCAGGCACAGAGGGGTGGGGGCTCTGTGCATACTGAACACCCCCCAAGAGTGGCTCTGTCTACAGCCAGACCACTCTGGAAGTGACAGCACTGCGGGCCTGGAGGGCTGGGGCAGTCCAGTTGGGCACCATGCCCTCACAAACAACACACACACCAGCGGTGGGGTTGCGGGGGGAATGGCGCTGAGGGAGGATCCTGGCTGCCCTGCTTAAGCCCTGCAGCCTGTGGGGCTGTGTCCACCCGGGTCCCGTGTTGCTTCAACCTGCACAGTGGCCCCACCACACCAGGTGCCATCTTCCTGGGGCTCTGAGCAGCCTGTGGTGGCACCTCACCTGGGCAGAGGGTGGGAGGAGCAGCGCCCTTCCTTCTCTGCAGGGAGCCTGATCAGGGTTCTGTCTCACTGTGTGACAGTGGGGGCCGGGGAAGAGTGGCAGGTACCAAGTGTAGACAGCAGATGTAGATGCATGCGGGGGGCCGGGATGGGGCCAAGAACACAGCCCTGGAGTCAGGGACACCGGCTTCATTCCTCACTCTGCCATTCAAGAGCTGGGGGACCTAGGGCAGGTGGTGTATGAACAGGGAGGAGTCTGCCTGCAGCACGCGGAGGAGGGCTGTGCTGGTCAGGGGGTGTTTTGGGGAGAGGACATCAAGGGAGGCTGACTTTGGGAAAGGGGTCAGAGTGCAGAGGAAGTGGGTCCAAATCCTGCTTCAGCACTGAGACCCTGCCTCGGCAGGGGTTCTCCAAGCTTGGCTCCATCCCCTGAGGGGCCAGTTACTGCATACCTTGCCCACCCAGGAGCTGGGGGCCCTGGTCCTATTTCCCAGGGAGCTGTTGGCACTTGTGGGCTCCTGGCTGGGGTCCAGGTGGGCTCTGCTCCTCTGCCCTGCCCAGTGCTTTGTACTGAGCCCATCCTGCAGAGACTCAACGGAGCCACTAAAAGTGGCCGCACATTCCTTGACCCTCTGTGAGTCTGTCAGTCTTCATCTCTCCCTGGACCTAGGAAGACCTGGACAGCTTTGACCATTGGTATTGTGTGGACATGGCGCTGCGCTGCACCCCAGGCCCTCAGAGCCCGGCTGTTCTGCTTTCTGCTCTTGGCCCTGAGCTGCCTTGAAGGAATCTGACCAGCAGGGAGAGCCCACGGAGTGGGAGGGCCTGTGGGGCTCAGCCCTGCAGCCGGTCTGCCGAGGCCAGGCCTGGGTGCACAGCTGGGGCTGAGTACACTGAGTGCCCCCTCGATGCCACATGCAGCAGAAGAGCTGCCCACACCGCCCTGCTGGGCCCTGCCCGGACTCCAGACCCACAGACCAAGCACACAAGAGACTGGGCTGCTTTGTCATGCAGCAGCAGGTAACCGGGCACATGTTTCTGCATTCCCCTGCCATCCTCTGAAATCCTGTGGGGAGAAAGCGTGTGAGGTCCAGTGGGGGTTGGGGTGAGGGTCTGACTGGGGGCTTTCTAACCCACGTCTGAGTCCCATCCAGCGCCAGTGCCACAGAGGAGGGTGACTGGTGCTGCTCACACTGGCAAGCTCCTACCTAGACCTTGGAGCCCAACTCCACAAGGCCCCTGAAATACCCCTGTAGGCACCGCAGCCCCCTTGCCTTCCTCTGCTACGACATCAACCACTCTGATGGTATTTGTGGTTTGATGTGTTTAAGTAAAAGGCTTGTTGCAGAGTTTAATTGACCCCATATATCTGCCTGAGGAGGCCGTGAGCTGCACAGGGCAGGTGTGAGCTGGGCTCTTTCCTCGGTCCCTGTGTCTTGCTGGACACTCACAGGGCACACACGAGCATGTGCGGCAGGGTCAGGGGCCAGCGGGGGATGGGGAGGCTTGGCGCCCACGCCCCCGCTGCCCCATGTTTCCACTACAGCCGAGGAGAAAACAAGGACTCTATGGCTGTCACAAACATTTCATCTTGTGCGTTTTACAGTCCACGACTGCTGTGAATGCTGGGGCTCCTGTCAGAGCTAGAAGATTCATAAAATGCATGTGAATTTTTATATTTTATTTTATTTTATTTTATATTTTATTTTATTTATTTTATTTTATTTTATTATTTTATTTTATTTTATTTTATTTATTTTATTGTTTTGAGATGGAGTCTCACTCTGTCACCCAGGCTGGAGTGCAGTGGCGTGATCTTGGCTCACTGTAACCTCCACCTCCTGGGTTCAAGCAATTCTCCTGCCTCAGCCTCCCAAGTAGCTGGGACTATAGGCATGCGCCACCACACCCGGCTAATTTTTTTGTATTTTTAGTAGAGATGGGGTTTCGCCATGTTAGCCAGACTGGTCTCAAACTCCTGACTTCAAGTGATCCTCCCACCTCGGCCTCCCAAAGTGCTGGGATTACAGGCGTGAGCCACTGCACCCGGCCAAATGCATGTGAATTTTTATGTTCAATTATTCCAGGTTCCCTGCTCAGGGCCCACGGGCTGCCCCATGTACAACCCACCTGTAGGTCCCCGCCCAGCCCATGCTCCGCAAAGGCCAGCCCCACACCCATCCCACATCCTCTTGGCTGGTAAACACTCTCTCCCTTCTTCCTTCTCCCTCCACGTCTCAACTGCTGGAAGGGAAGAGCTCCTCAGTCTACTTGGAGTCCCTCCTGCACAAGAGGATCCAGGGTGGTCCAGGAGGGCCAAACCCACCTCTTTGGGTGCACCCCTGGGAAGTGGATTGGGGATCCAGGGCTTGTGAGGGTATGTACCTACCAGGGCAGGTCCCTCAGGCTCACTCTCCCTGCGCCTCTGTTTCCTCTCCTGAAAAATGGGCTTGTGACTAAATGTGGCAGGGAGCTTCTGAGAAAACGCCTGCTGAAAGCTTGGCAGGAGGTCATTGTGACCAGGGATGGGGCTGGGGTGCTTCGGTCAGGCCAGGGCTGGAGGCAGGGGCTGCCTGGGGTCAGGCGGTGCAGGGGCGTGGCTGGCGTGGCGGGCGCATGGGGATTGGCTCATCAGTTGCGGCCTCACGTCCCTTCATTACGGTGCCTGCAGAAGATGTTCTCTGATTAGTCTGCTGAATTATGAATTAGGTTCCGGGTCCCTGTGCAGCTGTTCCCGGCTTGTCATCCCCACCACTTTATTTCCCCATCTGTTTATAAAACCAGGAGCGCCGTCCTGCAATAAACACTTCAAATGCTTTTTTTAGGGGCTAATTAATTGTGTTGCATTTCTTCGACACAGCATGCAGGCCGGACCTGCCCCGAATTCCCAATGCGGGTGCGGCTCCTGCTGAGCGCCTGGGGAGGGAGCCAGGCCTGGAGCCTGGGGGGCTGCATGTTGCCGCCCCAAGTTTGCTTTCTCCAAGGCAGCCCTCCAACTTTATGTAGTGGGCTGGGCTGTCTCAGGAATGTGCCGGCCATGTCAGGTTCCCCCTAGATCCCCCGTTGGCACCCTTTGGCTGAAGTCCTCCTGCTCGGACCATAGGACACTCTTCAAATTATCTGTGGCACATCCAAGGTCAAGGTCACGCCCTGCTGCCAGCTACAGTGCTGACCCTGAGGGCTCCACCTCCCAGGCCCACTGAGCATCACGCTAAGTCCTCCCTGCCTTGACTGCCCAGAGCACCTCTGCCCTCCAGGACCCCCTCGGCGAGTGCGGTGGGCGAGTGCGGTGGGTGGGTGGCCCATCTAGGCAAGCCAATCTCTCCTCGGATCCATGCGCCTCTTTGGAGAAGGCCTCTGGGAGCCCCAGCCCTGCTGTGCACCCTGAGGCTTCACTCCGTCTGAGGAACCCAGAGAGCATCGCAGAGGAGGCTTAAAACAATGACAATAAGAAAACAAAATCACAATCACCAAGTCACGAAACAGCTCAGAGGCAATTGAGTTAGGCAGCCACCCGCCAGTGCCCAATGCCGGGAAAGCGGCTCTTTAGGAACTGAGTCCTAACGTGGGCTGCGCAGTGGTCAGAGGAGGTGTTCAGCCTGTGGCCAGGCATTGGGGCCCCAAGCCAGCCCTCCACCACGGGCAGAACCTTGCCCAGCTGCAGCTGGAGCGTGGAGGCATCCACTGCATGCATCTGGAGGGGTCAGGGGTTCTTTGTCCCCAAGGCCAGTGGGGCTCCTGTGGGCCACCGTCATGTCCACTGGGACTGCTGGGAAACTGGGTCTGGGGACTTGCACCCTCCGCTTCCTCATGTCCTCATCCTCAGGTGCCCTCCCAGCCCTTCAGGGGTCCTGTTTTCCAGCTGTGGGCAGGATGTCGCTCCTCTGCCCTGTCTGTCCAGGACTCAGGGTGCTAAGGCTGGTGGAGCCTCCCTGCAGCCCCAAGGGAGGAGGCTGGGGCCAGAGAGGCCCTGGGGTGAGGAACGCCTCTTCCCAGTGAACCTCAGATCCCTCGGGTGCCCACGCTCCCCACTGAGGGCCTGGGACCACAGCACTCTGCCTGTGAGGGGTGGGCCCTTGGAGACTTGGGGACATGTGCGCCCACAGGCGCGTGGGGAGAGCCTGCTGAGCGCTGTCTCGGTGATGGTTCCCCACACTGGCACCTGACATGGGGCTTGGTGTGGCAGCTTGCTGGGGAGGTGGTGCGTGGAGCAGGATGGGACTGGGAGGTGGTTGCTGTGGGCTCTGCGGGGCGTGAGGGCTGGTGTTTGCCCCAAGCTCAGTGCCTGCCTGTGACCACACCTGCTCATAAGTGACCTCTGGGTGGCCCAGGGGTGAGCAGAGAGTGGACCTGAGCAGGCGACACGGACCTGGACAGGAGCTTTGTCTCTCTAGGAGAAGGCAGCCTGTCCTGCCAGACCTGGCATCGCGCCACCCCAAGGCAGGCCTCGCAGAGCCCTCGGGAGCCCCACTGGGAGATGGAGACGCGCTTCCCTGTGGCGGGGCTTCGCTCAGAACATTTTTATGGGCTGTTAATTGTTATGCTTTCATTTAATTCTGGGTGTCATTCCATGTCAGCCAAGCCCGACAGGCTGGGATTTATGCCTCCAAATTATGGGGCTCGGGCTGTTCAGAGGTAAAACAATTACCCATCAATCAGCCACCAACCGGCTTGTGCTGGGGCTGGCAGCCCCATTAGCGGGCATGGGCAGCCATGGCCCAGCAAGACCCCTTGAGGGACAGGACTGCCTTCGAGGGCAGGGCAGCATGGGTGAGGTCTCACCCCAGGTTGGCCCTGTGCTGTGGCAGGCGCAGCTCTCTGGGGAGGCGGCCGCTCAGGGAAGGACCCCAGGGTCCACATTCACACCCAACTGGCTCCAGTGCTGCAGCCCTCGGCCTCCCATGTGATGGTGTGACCCTAGGTGGGCTGAGGGTGACCCGCCAGAAGACGCTGCAGCATCAAGAGGGCAAGACCATGTGTCCTATATGCTGGGGCCTGGGGAGCCTTGGCCAGCCATGGTCACTCAGTGGGAGGGGCAGGGTCACCTGCCTCCTGAGCACCCCATCCCCAGGAGGGAGGGACCAGGTGTGACCCACTTCACAGGGAGGGAAGCCATGATTGTCAGAGGGGACACTGTGTCTCTCACTGGGAGGGCCTCCCGGCCTGGGCTTGAGGCCCACCTGGATCTGTGCAAACGTAGATGTGGGTAGGGTGCGGCAGGGGAGGGGAGGTGGGTGGGGGAGGTGGAGTGGGCTGGATGTCAGCTCAGGAGTTGGGGTCGGGGAACCTGGGCCACAGAGCGGATCCTGTCCCACCTTGACCCTGGTATGGTTGAGTCGGTCGCTAAGCCAGGCCCCGTGGTCCTTCACCCAGGGAGAGCCTGTGCCTCTTGGGCACTGTTAGGCCAGCACACAGCAGCCTTGACTGAGCGCCTCCCCGTCTCGGGCGGTCTCCCGGATGCCCGGCTGGCTGCTCATGGGGACAGGGGCAGGATGGGACAGCGAGAGGAGGTGGGCTCCCCCAGCCCCAGTGACCCTCTAGGCCAGGGATTGGCTTCTCTCCCTGCAGAGATCGCCCTTCCCTGCCCCTCTGCCCAGCTGCCCTGGGACTCGTTTCCCCAGCCCTGCCCAGCATTCATCCTGGGTGATCTGCACGTGGGCATGGCGCCTCACCGGGTCGGGTGGTGTCCGGGTGAGCAGGCGGAGGACTCTTCTCACTGCCCAGCAGTGTCCTGCTCCCCCAGCTGCTCTGACAGCCAAACTCGTCCCCAGCTGGGGCATCTCACGCCCAGACCTGCTGCCCGTTGGTGCAGTGCAGCCACTGCCAATGCAGACACTGTACCTCGGTCTCCGGGACCCCCTCTGCCCCTGCAATTTGACACTCTGCTCCTGCCCTGCTGGGATCCCACGTCCCTGGACCCTCCCTATGGCAGTCTTGCCCCGCGACCCGGCTACAGGCCTGCCTTGCCACCCCCGGGCACACTCCCTCATCCAGAGTCTGTGCAGTCACATGTGGACCCCCGAGGCCGGCCTGTGGCTCCCTGCTCACGGGGGGCTAAAAGGGGGCTTTCCAGTCACGCCCTGCCCTGGCCTCCTGCCTAAGGCCCTGGCCCTCATGGGCCAGGCATGGTCCTAAGGCCCTCGGCTCTGCCAAGGCTCTGAGACCCCACCCTAGGAAACCCTGGCCCATCCAGCCTGGCCCTGTAGCAGTGCCCCAAGTGCCCCCAAGCCCGGCCTGGCTGCTGCCAGGGTGACCACCAGGGGCAGCAGTCAGATAGAGGGCGGGGCTGGGCCCAGTGTGTCTGGGTGACCACAGGGCCTGAAGGCATGGTGGCCCGCCTGGGTCAGAGTGAAACTGGACTCCTAGGTCAGAGTTGGGTCCTCCCAGGGTTGTGTCCTCTGGAACTTGGGGTGAGTCACTCCGCCTCAGTGTCGTCATGGGCAGAACCTCCCACATGTAGCATTGAAATCTTTCAAATTGAATAGGAAAAGCCCCATGTTTTCTGAGCCCTATTATAGACCAGTACTGTCCTAAGTGTATTCTAGCGAAAGACAGGGGCCAGCCCTGTAGCTCAGTTATTTCTGTTTAAAGGGTGAACGGGCTGGAGCAGTGCTTGAAAATCAAGCATGAAATGGAACCCAGTGGGCCGTGCATGGCTCTGACACCCATGAGTCGTTCACGCGATGCCACTTGCTCATTGCTGTCCCACCCCAAATGCAGCACTGGTGGGCGAGACCCTCTGGGCATATTACCTGCGGGATGTGGCTCCAGCTCCTCACTCCCAGCTCACTGCTGCCTCAAACTCCTGGACTCAAGGAATCCTCCTGCCTCAGCCTCCTGAATAGCTGGGACTACAGGCATGTGCTGCCACACCCGGCGAATTTTTTTTTTTGTAGAGAGGGGGTCTCTCTATGTTGCCCAGGCTGGTCTCAAATTCCTGCGCTCAAGCGATCTTCCCGCCTTGGCCTCCCAAAGTGCTGGGATTACAGGTGTGAGTCACTGCACCCAGCCTCTTCACCCTTTAAACAGAAACAATAACTGAGCATACAGGGCTGACCAGTGTCTGTCCCCAGTGCCTGTGCTGGGGGTGACTTTCCAGCTGGGGTTCAGCATTGCGAGTGGGAAGACCTCCTGGGGCCAACATGGCTTGGATTGTCAGGGCACGTGGGTCGCCGTGGGGCCACAGTCCAGCAGTGGCAGAGCCGCACAGCAGTGGGGAGGGGCAGGGCAGGGCAGGGAGAGGGCCCCGGATGGCCCAGCCTGCCCAGGGCTCCAGGGCTGCACGGTTTCTACTCCTGCCCCCAGCTGCAGTGGGACACCTGCCATGGGGGAGGCTGGGGGAGGCCTGGGGTGGCTCCTCGGGCTCTCAGCCAGGAGCTCGCTCTCTCCAGGTCAGGCTGGCAGAGCAGCCCCAGGGCCCCGGCACCCCCACTGACCATGCCTACCCTGGGCTGTCTGATGCCTGGCAGGGCTTCTGGGCTTCTCCCTCCCAAGCTTGGGTGGCAACGCTGGCATTTGGAGCCTGGGGAGCTGCTGACAGTGCTGGTCCTGCCCGCGGAGGAGGTGGTGCCAGGCTGTTCGGAAATGTCAGGCTGATGGGTGGTGGCACTGCCCAGCACCCCACCCCCGCTCCCACCCCAAGAGGCTGGACATGGGCTGGGCCCCGGTGATGGAGCCAGGCCGGGAGCCAGGAGACCCGGCTGAGCAGGGAGAGCTGTCTGGGGGCTCCCGGGCGGCGGGGGATCTGAGGCTGATGGACGAGGGGCCTCTCCTTGCCACCGCAGCTGCGCCCTTGGTGGGCCGGTCGATGCGGAAGAGTGATGGTACACGTGGGGCCGTGGGGTGTCGGAGGGAGGTTTATTGATGTTGGCTGATTTCCCTGGGGGGCCCTTGCTGGCAGCAGCCACCATGCTCCCCGAGAACTAACCGTATCAGGCCGGAAGGGTGGTGGGCAGCGTGATGGATGGACTCCAGCTATCGGCTGGCTAGGCCTGGACGGAGCCCCGAGATGGGCACACTGGGCCGTGACAAGAGTGACGTGGGGTCCCTGGGGGAGCCAAAGGAGGCCTCTGGGAGGGTCTGTGCTGGGAGCTAGACCTGAGAGAGGGGAGATAACATCCCAGGGTGGGCACGGGCATGAGGCAGAGGGCACGTGACACCAACCTAGGGCCCTGGGGGGTGGGACTGAGGGGCCTGGGTCTGGGGCATCGGGAGAGGCCTGGGACTCTGGACTTGGTCCGTCTTTCTTGTCCCCCGTGTGAGCACCAGCCTTTGCAGCCAAGCCCTGGGAGGCTCCTCCTGCCCACGCAGCAAAGCTCAGGGATCTGTGGCCTCCTCTGGGCTCCTGCATGGCGGGTTTGCTCCCAGCTGCTCCCCTGACACTGACACCTTCAAGGGCCACGCGACTGCCATCCCCAGGCCTTGGCCCTAGATGAGGAAGGCCCCTTCTCCACCTGTGGCTCTGAAATAGGTCTCATGATGGTGCCAGTTTAATGACAGGAGCAGTGGCTAATCCAGTGGTCATTATTGCATGGTGTGTCATGCCGTTCTCTGTCCATGCTCCCTGAAGAGGTGAGGGCTCCACTGCCGGCTGCCACACAGAGGAGCATGGCCACAGAAGGAGGCTCCTCTGCTCTGAGCGGGATGTTGGCTCCTTGGGCAACACTGGGCTGGAGGACAAGGGGAGGCAGGGGTGGGCTGGTGTGGATGGGGTGGGCGTCACAGATGGCATGGCCCTGTGGACAGTGAGTGGCTTTTCCTCCCCAGGTCTCGTCCCGAGCCCTGCTCCTCCTCCCAGCCTCCCCCGGCCCCACACCTCTCCCACTGGCTTCCTTTCCTGGCTTGTTTCTCTCTGCTCCTCGTCTCCATCTCTCATTCCTCTGGGCCTTGCTTCACGGAGTCACCAGCCCGTGTGACAATGTCCACTTTCCCTGGCCTCATGTCTCCAACTTAGAGTGGGACCTGCCTGTCCCGGCTCTTGGGCCACATGAGATCATGGAAACACATGGCTACTGTACCCACGCTGACCTGGCTCAGCCCTGGCTCATGATGCTTCCTGTGCACCCTGGTCCCATCTGTACCTCAGTTTACCCATCTGCCATGCAGGGCTGAGGGCATCTGCCTTGTGTGTGGGGGTCAGGCTGGCCCAGTGACCGCCGAGCCATTTTGGCTTCCTCAGGTCTGGCCACTCTGTGAAGGACATGGCTGTGCCCCCCCGTCTGCCCTGTGTGGACCTGGGCACATCAGTTCCTTCCACAAGCCTGGTCTGCAGACGAGCACCCACTGGGCTGGCAGTGCCTGAAGAGTCTCGGGCGACGTCCACTCACCTCCCAATCTGGTCCCAGCTCTGCTCAAACTCAGACTGGAGGATCCCCCAGGGCAGTGACTCCAGCTCAGAGTCTAGCTGACTGTGTCCCTGGCAGCCAGGCACGGCCCAAGGTCCAGAGCCAGAGGCTGACCCCCCTGTGTAGGGCTTCTGGGAGGTCCCCAGGCCCCAAGACGGTTCAGGGCTAGTGAGGTCGGGACAGGTGGCTATTTCAAGCCCCCAGCAGGCTTCCTGCCTGGGGCGCCTGGGCACAGTGGGGACAGATGGCTCCCGGCAGGACACATGCCCCCATCCTTCGGGGCCAGATGCCTTGGGTTGGGCACAGAGCAGGGCCCCCAGCAGACACAGAGGCCAGGGCGGGAACGGCCAGGGCACCGGGCAGTCTCTTGCCCAGTGCCAGGGCTCCAGGCCTATGGTGGGGCTGGGCCTACCTACCCTGTCACTTTCCCCACACGACTTCGGGGTCCCAGGGGTTCAGAGGCCCCTCCTGCCTGACCCAGACTTAACTTTTTGTTGTTTCTTCTCATTACAAAAGAAGCATGTTCAAAAGAACCCCACAGTCCTCCACGAACCCCACAGTACTCCATGAACTCCAGAGTCCTCCATGAACCCCACAGACTCTCATGCACCCCACAGTCCTCCATGAACCACACAGTCCCCTATGTACCCCACAGGCTCCCATGTACCCTATAGTCCCCGATGCACCCCACAGTCCCCTATGTACCCCACAGGCCCCCATGCACCCCACAGGCCCCTATGTACCCCACAGGCCCCCATGCACCTCACAGGCCCCCATGAACCCCATAGGCCCCAATGCACCCCACAGTCCCACATGTACCCCACAGGGCCCCATGCCCCCCACAGTCCCCTATGTACCCCACAGGCCCCCATGCACCCCACAGTCCCCTACGTACCTACCCCACAGGCCCCCATGCACCGCACAGGCCCCCATGAACCCCACAGTCTTCCATGAACCGCACAGGCCCTCTTGAGCCCCACAGTCCCTCACAGCCCCCATGTGAGGGCCTCACTTCTGGCCGCTGACTGACTTGCCAGTTTTCTGGAGTTCTTCATCCAACTTTCAAGGTTGCCGAGTCCCGGGAACACCTCAGAAACCTCATGAAACAGTGACAGGTTGTCAATCAAGCAGCAAGGTTGACATGTTTGAGCAACGTTCAGCCTGGGAGGCGCTGGAGCCAATTAGTAGAGACTCCCAGGTAGCAGAGCCCCCGGGCTCATGGCTGAGGGATGGATGATCAGCCCTGACGCTGCTGCCCCCACCCAAGGATTTCTCCCCAGCCATGGACTTGGGGCTGAGGGACTCCTGTACCCTCCCGGCCACCTGGACAGGGTCCCCGCCGTGGCCCGGCCTAGGGCGTTGGCTCAGACCACACCTGCCCAAGGATGGAGCCTGACACCCAGGAAGCAGCTCCTTGCAGTGCCCTGGGCCTCCGTGGGGCCCCTCTGGGCAGAGTGACCTGAGGCAGGTGAGGATGCTGCCTTGTGGGCTGAAGGCCAAGGGGAAGAGGCATACTGGGGTCACTCAGGCTGAGCGGTGGTCACAGCGGTCACCCCTCCCTCTCCAAGGCTCTGACGACCACTGTTCTGTTTAGCCCCTCCCCCTCCCCACCTTTTAAAAAGACAGGGTCTTGCTCTGTCACTCAGGCTGGAGCGCAGTGACACAATCAGAGCTCACTGCAGCCTCCAACTCCTGGGCTCAAGTGATCCTCTCGCTTAAGCCTCCGAGTAGCTGGGACAACTGGTGCGTGCCACCATGCCCAGATAATTTTTTTAAAATTATTTTTTGTAGAGATGGGGGTCTCACTTTGTTCCTCAGGCTGGCCTCAAACTCCTGGCCTCAGGCAATCCTCCCTACTTGGCTTCCCAAAGCATTGGGATTATGGGAGCCAGGTTCCCAAACACTCTCTGCTCTTCCCTCCACCCTGGCATCTCCCTCCCCAAAGCTCTGCCCCATCCTAAAGTCCCCACTGCAGATGCTGCCCCTCCCAGAAGGTAGCTGGGCACGGGCTCTGCAGCTGCAGATGTATGGACTGGGCCTCCCTGGGCAGCTTCCTGGGAGCTGCACCATGCACAGGTCACAGGACCCTCCTGGGTAGGTTGAACTGGGAGGCGACAGAGACCCTTCTAAGGTCCCTATGCCGGGTGCTGGGCTGTAGTCACATGGTGCCCTCCCCACGAATCCCTGAGGGGTGGGTGCGTCTCTCTCAGCAGCACCAGCAAGGACCAGCGGGGAGGGGTGAGCATCTTTGTTCTGTCCAAGAGCCTCTTTGGAGCATGAGCACTCGCCACATGCAGGAGACAGCTATGTTCACTTTCCTTTTATGGCTGAGTTTGAGATGTCTGGATACAGGGTTATCAGCCAAGGCACTGATAAGGTCTGCAGGGAATATACTGTAAAGGGCTGAGCCTGGAGTGGGGGCTACCTCTCCTGCTCGGGCTGGTGTTGGGGGTTGGGGTGGGCTGGGTGAAGCTGCCACTCCTGGCTGGGATATATGGAGCCCCGGGCAGTCCTGCCTGTCCCATGGCTTTGCTGGACACAACAAGAACTGCCAGATGTCATTTGTGTGGGAATCATTTTGCTGTTTGAGCGAAGTTGGATTTGTGAGTGTGCTCACCAGTGTGGATGGATGAGGTCTGACCAGGAGGCTGCCTGTTGTCTGTCCTTCACAGAGGGCCCTCCACACCCAGGATAGAGCTGGGGAGAAGGAGTCCTGGGTAAATACTGAGTTAACCAAGGCTGATGTGTCCTCTGCAGGACTTCTCAGTGACTTTAGCATGGCGGGTGTAGGTGAGTCTAAGAGATGGCCAGGTAGCCTAGGTGTGGATACCACCAGGCTAGGGCTGCTGTCTGTCTCCTCTGCTCACACTCCTGTGCAGGGAGGGACTTGAGGGTGGGCCTGGGGAAACTGTGGAAAGTAGGAGTCTCTGTCCCCAGACACTGTCTCTGAACTGGGGCCAAGATTCAGTCATTTCATGTCCCCACTAGGCAGTGCTTACAGATGTTGCCCAATATCAGCTGCATTGATTAAAGGAAGAGCTTTCCGACCATCAGGTGGGGGCACTCTCCTGGTGAGTGGGGCTGGGAGGCAGAGCCCTGTCCTCCGCGGTGTGACTGGGACGTAATCCCCTCCTGGGGCTGAGTGGAGCAGGGGCTCGCGCCTCCCGCAGGCCCAGCTGTGTGGGATCTCATGGCACTCTGCTTTTATTCTGTTTGCACCTTCTGCTTGCCACCTGCGATGCTTGTTTTCCATTTCCAGTGGTGCTGTAAGACTTCCTTTCAAAATATAACCACTTAAGTTAAAAAAGCCCATTCGAAGAAAACCCTCGAGTAAACAATAGTGGAGCAGGTGGGCGGGTGGAGCTGGCCCTTGGCCGGTGTGTGGGCTGGGGGCAAGTGGGAAGGGATAAAGTGGGAAGGAAAGGGGAGCAGGGGGTGTGGGGACCCTCCCCGGGAAACTCCCAGCCCGCCCTGGCCTCTGTTACTGCCTGGCCCTGCTGAGCCCCCTGAGCTGCTGTCTGGTGGCCAACGCTGGCGTTGGCTGCCCAGATGCCATGGGGTCTGCACACAGCAGGGGCTGGGGGACAGCATCACAGGAGGAGGAAGGCCACCTGTCATAGAAGGAGGAGGAAGGGCACACAGGGGCTTGTCTGAGCTCCACATGAGAATTAACAGAGGGGATGCATTGCAGTAAAGAGCACGAAGCTGCTGTGACCTTTGCCTCTGACTGCCCACCTTGCAGGGCCACGCCTGCACGTAGCCTCTGGGCAGGTGCCATGGGGTCTGCCAAGGCTGGTGTTGGCTGCCCAGATGCTGTCCTGCCCTGAGGTTCCATAGTCCTCCGGTCACTGTGGCCTCACACTGTGTCCAGCTGTGCTTTTTATTTGCCTGTTAACCTCCCAGCATACTTATTCATGATAAAAGTGACAGGGAATGGGCCGAAAGTCTGAAGTGTCCTTCACCAGCAAGGGGCTGGTGGAAAAGTGGGACTCCTATCCTAGGCCACTCTGGGTGGTGTCTGTGTCCCAGGACTCTACAGCCAAACCCAATGCAGCTGGGGCCTTCCATCCACAGACCCACATGAACAGTGGGTAAGGACCTGCTATATTGAGCCAGCTCCTCACACACGCCCTCTTCCCAGAGGGTAAACTGAGGCCCAGGATGTTGCCTCTTGTCTGAGGCTGCATGGCTGGGTGGAGCCAGGCCCTGACCTCTTTGCTTCTTCACCTGCCCAGGGCAGGTGTTTGGATGTTGAGTCGACTGATGCCCCAGGGCGCCAGGCCCTCCTTCCATCTTACGGTCCCTGCCCCTGAGGCCCGTGTGCTGGGGCTGGGTGGAGGTGGCCCTGTCTCCTTTCCAGGTGAGTGGTGCGCACCCTGGTGAGCAAGGACCCCAGGCCCTGGCTGCAGGGCCTCCCTGTGGCTGGAGGTGTCTTCCACACGGCCAGTGTCCGGCACGAGCACTCTGGGGTCGGACACTCAAGATGGGCTGGAAGGAGGGGGCATAGAGCCTTGCACAGACAGGGGCAGCTCAGGCCTGGGTTTGAATCCTGACCTAGGCACTCTGTGGTGAGGACAACCACAGGCCGAGGACACGTGTCCAGCATGTGCCCAGCTGTCACCTCCACCCTGGGTTTGGCATGGGGCTGGCAGCAGGCCCGGGAGGGATGGGAGTCAGAGTGGCAGGGAAGCAGTGGGAACTCGGGACACTCTGTGGGCTCCATGGGAACAGAATTGGCCCTGTGGTGTGGGTAGCATCAGCAACTGGGAAGGGGCTGTCAGAGCCCAGGGGATGCTCCCAGAAAGTGGGATGGGAGCCCACAGCCCACAGCCCCTGATATCACTCAGCCCAGGAGCAGGCCCACTGCCTCCACCGTGCAGACGAGGAAACCGAGGAGGGCCCTTGGGTCCCCTGCCCAGGCCTCACAGAGAGCAGGTGACAGCTGGGGCCACCCCGGGCTTGTCTGCCCCCCTGAAGGGATCCCCAGGTGCCCACCCTCTTCCTGCCACCTGGGGGCATGACTCCTACTGCTGACTTGAGAGTGAAGCTACCACCACCGCCTCCCTCCACATCTGGACCAGCCTGGGCCATGCCAGGGGCATGCCTTCTTCAGGCCCCATGGACCTACAGGACTTGACCATTAAAAAGCATGTATTACAGGTGGCTCACACCTGTAATCCCAGCATTTTGGGAGGCCGAGGCAGGCAGATCATTTGAGTTCAGGAATTTGAGACCAGCCTGGCCAATAGGGAGAAACCCCGTCTCTACTAAAAATACAAAAATTAGCTGGGCCTGGTGCCTCTCACCTGTAGTCCAGCTACTTGGGGGGTTGAGGCAGGAGAATCGCTTGAACCTGGGAGGTGGAGGTTGCAGTGAGCTGAGATTGCACCATTGCACTCCAGCCTGGGTGACAAAGTGAGACTCTGTCTCAAAAAAAAAAAAAAAAAAAAAAAGCATGTATTGGGACTACAGTCAACAATAATTTATTGTGCATTTAAAAATAACTAAAAGAGGCTGGGCGCAGTGGCTCATGCCTGTAATCCCAGCACTTTAGGAGGCCGAGGTGGGCGGATCATGAGGTCAGGAGATCGAGACCATCCTGGCTAACACAGTGAAACCCTGTCTCTACTAAAAATACAAAAAAAAAAAAAAGAAAGAAAAAAAAATTAGCTGGGCATGGTGGCGGGCGCCTGTAGTCCCAGTTACTTGGGAGGCTGAGGCAGGAGAATGGTGTGAACCCGGGAGGTGGAGCTTGCAGTGAGCAGAGACAGCACCACTGCACTCCAGCCTGGGTGGCAGAGCAAGACTCCATCTCAAAAAACAACAAAACAAAACAAAAAACCCTAAAAGAGTATAATTGGAGTGTTTGTAACACAAAGAAATGATGAATGCTTGAGGTAACAGACATTCCATTTCCTCTGATGTGATGCTAACCATTGTATGCCTGTATCAATGTATTTCATGTACCCTATAGATATACCCGCCTACTATGGTCCCACAGAAAAGGCATGTATTGGGGCCAGGCATAATGGCTCACACCTATAATCCCAGCACTGGTTTGGGAGGCTGAGGCAGGAGGATCACTTGAGGCCAGGAGTTCAAAACCAGCCTGGACAACACAGCGAGACCCCCATCTCTACCAAAAACAAACAAAACAAAAAAACTTAGCCAGATATTGTGGTCTGCGCCTATAGTTCCAGCTACTTGGGAGGCTGAGGCAGGATTGCTTAAGCCCAGGAGTTTGAGGCTACAATGAGGTATGGTTACACCATGGGTGACAGCAAGACTATTTCTCTAAAAAACAAACAAAAAACAAAAACAAAACACAAAAAAGCATGTGTTTTCCTGTCCTCCCACCACCCCACGACAAAGACAGTACTGGCTATTGACACAAAAGGTATGAAACGCCCACATGCTAAGGAAGACAGAAGCCCCCAGAACCCAACCTGGGGGTGTTACAGAAGTGCTGGAAAGGGAAGAGTGTTGTCCCTTTAAATGATACGAAAGAGGGGAAGGGGGCTGGGCGCGGTGGCTCATGCCTGCAATCCCAGCAGTTTGGGAGCCCGAGGCGGGCGGATCACTTGACGTCAGGAGTTCGAGACCAGCCTGGCCAACATGGTTGAAACCCTGTCTCTACTAAAAATATGAAAATTAGCCGGGCGTGGTGGTGGACTCCTGTAATCCCAGCTACTTGGGAGGCTGAGGCAGGAGAATTGCTTGAACCTGGGAGGTGGAAGTTGCAGTGAGCCGAGATCAGGCCATTGCACTCCAGCCTGGGCAACAGAGCAAGTCTCCATCTCAAAAGAGGGGAAGGGAAGAGCTGGGTAGAGGAAGGCGTGGTCCCTGGCCAGGGCTCCACCCCCACGGACCTAGGTGAGGACAGGCATTTCCTGCTCAAATGTTGCATTTCCCAAGACCGCCCTGGCCTGCCATGCCCCATTTTGTGCCTATAAAAGCCCTGAGACCCTAGTAGGCAGATACTCTAGCGGCTGGACATTGAGAGGAGTGGATCGGTGGAAGAACACACAAGTGGCTGGACGTCAAGCGGCATCCACAGACAGGCACTGGCAGGCCTGGCATTTGTGAAGCCAGCTGCGGCAGAACAATGTGGAGTTTGGCTGGGGCAGTCGGAGGAGAGCTCAGGCGGCCCAGGGGAAAACCATCTCCCTTCTGGCTCCCCCATGTGCTGAGAGTTACTTCCACTCAATAAAACCTTGCACTCATTCTCCAAGCCCACATGTGGTCAGATTTACACAAGGCAAGAACCCCAGGATACAGAAAGCCCTCTGTCCTTGTGATAAGGCAGGGGCCTAGTTGAGCTGGTTAACACAAGCTGCCTATAGACGGCTAAAGTAAAAGCACCCTGTAACACGCCCACTGGGGCTTCACGAGCTGTCAACATCCACCCCTAGACACTGCTGTGGGGTCAATGCCCCACAGCTTGCCCGTCTGTATGCTCCCCCAGAGGTTTGAGCCGCAGGGCACTGAAGAAGCGAGCCACACCCCCATTGCATGCCCTGTGAAAGGGACAAAGGAACTTTTCCTGTTTCAGGAGAATGGTCCTCACTACCTTGTCCAGATTTTCTGCCCTGAGTTGTGAGGACAGCATGGCTTGGGCTCTGTCCACAGCTTGTACTGGGAGCCTGAGGCTCTGTCACTCACTCGGCTGCTTTTTCCTGTGCGGGATGAAGCCCAGGAGCTGGCTGTGCAGGTGTGTCTGGGATTTCATGGGCATAGATGACTCCAGGACAGCTCCTTAAACACCAAGCTCAAGCAGGTGTTGCCAGCTAAGTGAGGTCGATTCTGGCAGTGGATCTCAGGGAGCCGGCCTTGGACCCCACCTGCCTGCCCACCCCCAGCAGGCAGAGACCTTTCTAGAAGGTCATAGATGCTGCTGTGGGATGGATCGGGTCCCAACCCTGGCTGGGAGTGCTGCCCGACAAGCTGCTATAATTCTCAATTCTGCTCCGGAGGCCTTGGAGATGCTGCAGGCGGGCAGGTGGGCAGGTGGGGTTGGGGGTCAGTGTCACAGGAGGGGAGGGCCACCCATGGGGGTACATAGGGGCTTGTGTGAGCCCTGCATGAGGATTAACAGGGCATGCATTGCAATACAGAGCATGAAGCTGCTGTGACCTTCCCCTCTGATCGCCCTCACAGGGCCTAGCCTGCACGTAGCCTCCTAGGCAGGCACACCCCTGGACCCCTCCCTGGTGCGCTGCTGGAGGCCACGCTGGGCTCTGGAATCTTACTGCACAGAGTTCCTGGAGACCCACCCTCCACCCTTGGGCCCCCTCTTCCTTCCTGGGTCCTGGAGGGGGCTGTTAGGGGGCGTGAGGCCACGCAGCCCCTGAGCACCTACTGTGTGCAAGGGTCTGGCATTTGTGAAGCAGGCTGCGGCCATCCTGGGTGGGAGTCAGGGAATGGGGGTCCCGGAAGTGCCGGCTTTTCCAGTGGCTGTGGGGGATCAGGGGGCCTTGCTGTGTATCTGTGCGCTGAGCGATCCTCTGAGGGGCTGAGCGCTGGCAGGGACCCATCATGTTTCCCAGGGGCAGGGTTGGGCATGAGTAGCCCTATCCTGCCTCTCAGCTAGGCCATGTTTCACACCCCACAGATGCTTTGGAGGTGACAGATCTGGGTCAAGACTGGCCTTCCTGGTGACCGGCCTTCAGATGGACACTGGGCGGCAGGTGTTCCCGGGCTGCCATGGCTGGTATCCTGTGCTGGTCCCCAGAGCAGCCTTCCTCTCCTCTCCCCAGACACCCCATCCTCTGCCGAGGCCTGTGAGCACCTGCTGTGTGCCAACCTTTTGCTTAAACCCCAGGACGGCCTTACCCAGATGGGGAGACTTGGTTGGATTGAAGGGGCTTGCTGGAGGTGCAGGGGGAGGGGAGGTCAGAGCCCACATGCATCCTGAGCTCCCTCACCTTCCACACCCCATGCTCATCCCCCCAGCCTGGCCCTGATGCTGTCAGCCCTTAGCTGGGGGAGGGCGGACCCTGGGGACCTCAGAGGCAAGGGTCCCGCAAGCACTTTGCTGCACATGTCTCTGTTCCTGAAAATGCCTCAACCCCAGCAGGGCAGCAGGCAGCAGGTTCTGTGGGACAGCCAGGAGCCCCGCTCATTGTCCTGAGGGGCCACCCCAGCCTCAGGAGGAGGACCTGCCCTTCTCAGGGCCCTGCTGTTGCTCCTTCAGCTCGCCTCCTCCATGCTGGCCTCCAGGCTGCTCACACGAGGATTGAAGAAAACCAAAGTCAGACCACTACCAGAACCAGGGAACAAGAGATCAGGTCTGGACACCACTTATGGCTGGGGGCCTTGGGCTGGTCAGCACCTCCCCCTCAAAGCATATACACAGTGGAGCGGTAAAGGCTGTCCCATCTGGGGCTATGTCAGGCCTCTGCGGGAGGAGGTATGTGGCAGGCCCAGCTCAGTTGATGGATTTGGACCCATGCATTTGGCCAGCCCTAGTCAGGGCACATTGCAGCCACTGCCTGCCCAGCACTGGGCAGGAGGAAGTGTCCTTTCTAAGAATGGAGGGAGCTCCTGCTCTCAGGCCTCAGGAACGAGGTGCTAAGGGGGCTTTCAGGCAGCAGCCTCAGGCAGGAGGAGCTCCCCTGTCATGCGATTGGCTTTGCCCAGACACTGGGTGGCTCAGGCAGGTCACTCTGCCTTCTGTGTCCTCCTCCTTGGTGGGCTGGTGGGCTGAGCCAGGAGTCGGGCTTGGGGCCTGTTCCAGGCTTACAGGCAGGAACAGGCCCGGGACACCCCAGAGACAATATTGATGCTGTTTCTGCCCAAACAAATGCCAGCTACTAATTCCAGTCTCTGTTGGAAACACAGAAATCAATGCTCACAGAACAGGGAGGCTGGCCCTCGAGCAGTGTGGTGTTGGATCCCCAGGCAGTGATTACGACAGGACAGGCAGGCAGGAGAACAGAGCTCTCGACCTTAGACACGTCCCGTGCGGCCCTCACCCAGCGACCTGGACTCGGCAGCACGTTGGGGGTCAGAACAGTGGGTTCTCGGGGACCTGGCCTTGAGGAGCACCCCTCATCCTTCAGCACCCTCCCCTGCAAGAGGGAAGCAGGACCTGGACATGACCCCCAACCCTGGCTCCTGCCACGTTCCCCTGACTTTATTTACCACCCAAGAGACTCATAAATAATAGTTGAGGGGTCAGCTAGTGAATGAACTAGCCAAAAAACCAGCCGGGGAATGTGCGTGCAGGTGGAGAGAATGGGTGCTGGGCCTGCCCGGGCACAGGTTCACGGGCCTCTGGATGCAGCTCACCCCATGGGAGCCCACAGCCCTGCAGGCCAGGCAGCCTGAGGGCCAGGACAGCCCCACCCTCCTCTCGAGGTGCTGGTCCGGGGCCTGTTTCCCCATCCATGTGGCATTCTTGATCTCTGGGTCCTACCACGTCCCTTGGGTCTCAGGCTCCCAGCCAGGAGGGGCTCCCATCACCATCTCAGGACCTTCTGAAGCCCCAGCGCTGGGTGTGCACCTTCTTGCCAGGCTCCATGGGCAGCAAGCACCTGCCCCTGGCTTGCTGGGCACTGCACCCAGGAGGTGCCCAGTACTTGCTGGGACAGCTGTCTTCTGCTACATCCTGGGCTCGTGTCCTGCCTGCAGCTTCCGGGCTGGGGAGCTTGGGCAAGGGTCTTGGCCTCCCCCACCCCCACCTTGGTATCCCTCAACCCATCCCCCTGGACATGGGATTGGTGCATCTACTGGAGGAGTTGGTGGGTCAGGCAGCCTCTGGCCCGCAAAGTCGGCCCTGGGTCCACCAGCCGCCCCTCTGCCCTGCCTTTCCCGGGTCCTGCCTTCCCTTTCTAGGGCTATGGCTGCTTGTGGACAAGCGTCTCACGGGTAGGAAACGGGGCCTCTGAGAGCTCGTGGCCTGGCTGGGTCCTCAGCGTGTGGGTCTGTGAGCCAGGCCCACACCAGGCAAGGGTTTTTACCTCTCTGAGCCTCAGTTTCCTCGTCAGTAAATATCAGCGAGGGGATGTCTCCTTGTTGCACACACAGCAGGACTGAGATTAGAGCCACAGCCTGCCCCACCCCAGCCCCTGGTCAGGTGGGGGTGCTGCCATCTCCCAGCATCCTGCCCAGGCCCCTCCCTCACCTGTTCCGAGACCTCCTGGCCCCGCTTGGGCACCCAGCATCCTTGTGGGCTCACCACAGCCTGATGCTGCCCGCAGCCCATCCGTCTGGCCCGGCAGGGGGCCCCACAGCTTGGAAATGCCAGTATCTCCTTGCGGACCCCAGGTCAACACTGTAGATTCTTCCCTCTTCTGTCATGGGCCCCAGGAAGGAGGGTGGGTGGGGCCCTGGGCTGGTGCACCACCCCAGAAGGCCTCAGCTCCTGGCAGGACCCCCCTCCCCCTGCAGGCCCTCCCCTGGGAGCAGCTGCTTCCCTGTTCATTCCAGTCTGGGCGGGGACCCCCAGGATGGCCCTTTCTCTCCAGTCTGTGGGCCTAGTGTGGGGGTGGCCCTGGCCAGGCCCTGTGTGGCCTCCCAGGCTTCCCCTTCACCCACTCCTTGTGGGCATGTGGCACATTCATTCTGACTACAAACTGACACCCACTCACTGAGGGCACTGAAAAACCCGAGAGCCCCAGGAGCCAGGTCACGTGGTGACCCCGACAGAGACACCCCACAAGGGTGTCCCAGCCAGGCAGCTTTCCACAGAGTGGCCCTGGGTGGGAGAGGCTTTTAGGTTGGATGCTTGGTTAGGCACCTGCCAGGTGAACCTCAGCTGGGGGCAGAGAACCCGGGGCCAAAATCTGGGGGCCGTGGTCCCGGTGTGCTTCCCTGGGCCCCACTGCAGGCACACGCCCTCCCACCACGCAGGGGAGCTCCCCCTGCCCATGAGCCCTCCCTGCACTTCCTCACTCGTTCTCACCCTGCCCCAGCCTCCAGCCTGCCCTGGAGCGGGCCCCGTCCCTCAGGCCCTCCTGGCCACGGGGTCAGCCTGGTGCCTGCTGTTTTGCCCTCAGGACCCCTTTCTCCTGAACCCTGCCAGGAGCCCTCAAGCATTCACTGAGCTTTGGAGGAGTTCCCTAAACACAGCTGTGTTCACTCTGGAAGGCTGAGATGTGGGGGCAGGTGCCGGTGGGTTAATGATGTTGGGCGGGCCGGCAGTGGAGCCAGAGAAGGCTCTCCCAGGACGAGGGTGCAGGGGGCTGGAGGGGAGGGCACTCGGGCCCTGGTTGAGATTGAACTCAGTTACTGAGCAGCCAGTCTGCCAAACTCTGATTTCCCAGCTTTCATTCTACATTAAAAATTGATCCAAGATGGGAGAAGTGAAGGCAATGGCCATGCCACCGAGAAACATTAGGTGTTCTCTGAGGCTGCTGGAGACACAGCCTCCTCCTCCAGGAAGGCTCCCAGAGGCAGCTCCAGACCACCAGGCCCGCTTCCTCCATGCTCATCTGCCCCACGCTTGCCTCAGATGCCAGGCAGATCAGGAACCCCGCTGAGCCCCCAGCCAGGCCTGGATGGGTTTGTGTTTGCATGAGGAGGCCCTGGTCCTCACAGGCTCCCCCTGGGCCAGGGCAGTCCATCTCATCCTCACCCCCACCCACTCTGCAGGGGCTCCTCTGTCCCTGAGTTCTGCCTGAGGGACTGAACCACCAGCCTCGGGGTGGGGGAAGCCCACTGCACACCACCTCCCTGACATCCCGGGACATCTTGCAGAGAAGGAAACTGAGGCTTAAGAGAGGAAACAGTGTCTGCACAGGGCACAAAGCCACAGAGCCGCCTTCTGCACAGCTCCCACCTGCACCTGCGTCTCCAGGGGAGCTGGGATTTTCCAGGAGCAGGTCCTCAACTCTTGGGCATGTGGCTGGGCCCTTCCCGACCCTCAGAGGAGAGCAGGAGCCACGGGACAGGAATAGACATGAAGAAACCTCCACAGGGTTGGGCTTGCCCAGGGTGGCCTGTGGCCAGCGCTGGGGGTCATGGCCCCAGTGGCCTTCCGAGGGAATGGACAGGTCTGCCCCATCTCTCGCCTTGGCTCAGGCTCTCTGTGTGCTCACTCAATGCAGCCGCCAGCTGCTGCTCCCCAACAGGGTCTCGCTCACTGCATGCTGGGCTCTGCTGCTGCTGTCAGTCCTTGGCCTTGAGAATTCCTCTCTGTGAATGTGTGTTTCTCTCTGTGAACATTTTGCCTTCCACAGGCCTCTTCAGCCTCATCAGAGACTCCTGAAATGAGTTTCCCGGTCCTGTGTGGGCCAGGGGCCACCCGCTTCTCCAGACCCCCAGGGCCCATAGTGACCTGTCCTTCTGTCCTGCGGCCTCGGGCCCCTGGGGTGTGGGGGGATCTCCTGTCCTTCTCCTGAGCCCTGGGGCACGGGGACCCCTGGGTGAATGCCCCGCATCCTCATCCAGTGTGCTCGCTGCCGGCCCCAGGCCCACCGCGAGGGGCCCTGTGGAGTCGAGACAGGAGCCCACCTGCAGGCCCTGTGTGGCCCGGAAGGTGGGGATGCCAGGGGAGCTCTCCTGCAACACCCCTGACTTCCAGACTGCCCTGAGGGAGGGACTTCCACAGGGAAATTAACCCTGGATGGGCTTGGTTCCCAGGAACTCACTTCAAGCCTCCAGGAAACAAACAGCCCCAGAGGGCAGGACACTCGGTGTTCGAGGCACAGGAGTGAGCAGGGTCGCCTGGGAACCGGTGACCTCCACCAGCTCATCCTTTGTCCACACCTGGGTGGGCTGTCCCTGACGGGCTCTCAGGGTAGAGGCGGGGGCTGGGTGGGGGCAGGGCAGGTGCAGAGGCTGGTGAGGCCTGCTGGGTGGGAGGTGGGGGTGACCGCTCTCTGGCTGCCTTGACTCCATTCATCAGCCCGCAGGCCCCCCTCTCCAACCCCCAGTCTTTGAAGCCACAATAAATATTGATTTGGGCAAATCGATGCATTTCCAAGGGCCTGGGTCGATAGCAAAGTTACAAGGATCAGGGCAAAGTCATCCACGTGCCCAATTCCAGTGCTGAGAAGAGCCTGGCTAGAGCTAAAAGGCGACTGGCCACGTCCTGGGTGCCCGTGCCACCAGCTGGGCTACCCCAAGGGATAGGCAGTGTGGCCCCTCACTCTCACCTGGCCACAGCCAAGCTGGGGTTGACTGTCAGAGTCCGGCTGCCTGTCTCTGCGCCTCCCCAGGTCTGCCCCCTGCCCAGCTCCTGGCTGCCTGGCTGCCTCTCCCCGTCCTGTCTGGATGTCTTCCCGCCGGGATCCCAGACACTCTTATGGGGCGCTTGGCACCGGGACCTGAGCAGTTCTGCACATGGTAACCACGGGTCCAGGGTAGAGCTGAGGGCCCTCACGTGACGCCTCCTTCGGGCTGTCACTGTGGCCCCTGCCCCTAGATGGGAACTCATTGCCTCCTAAGCTGCCTCTTCCGTCTCCACCCCCAGCAGTGCCTCACCCTGACCCTGGGCCACAGAGGGGACATCTCCCCAAATGCACACACCAGCCTCGGCCTGCTTAAGGTTGCCTGGCCATCTCCCCACTCTGGCCTCAGCCTCCGTGTTTCTGCTGTCTTCTTCTCTGACTCCCCGTGGGGTCTGTGGAGACCTGACCACTGCGGCCCCACCTGTGTGCTGTTTCGCACATGGCTCCCTCTGCTCTGTCCACCGTCCACAGTTCAGCCCTTCACCCAAGCTCCCCAAGTGCCTGAACTGCCCTCTCTAGAGGGCAAGGCTGGGGCCCAGGACCCTGGGAGGAAGTGCCTGTCCTCTGAGTCCTCCTAAGCCAGAGGCTGGGCAGGGATGCGCTCAAGGGCAGTGGGCATCTGGGCTGAGCCCTGCCCCCTCTTTTCTCCTGACATCCCTTGCCTCCCCCCACCCCGCCTGGTCTCCCTCCCTCTCTAATCATTTCTCGCGGCTCCAACCCACTCTGCCTTTCTTCCTCTCCTCGAACTTCAAGGCTGGGTCTGGTGCACTCCGGCGGGGCCACCTTATTTATGAGAATTTGGGAAATGCAGATGTGATGTTTCCAGCTAATAGCCCCAAATCACTTGCATCGCCCCATTAGCGGGGAAACCAGCCTGTGTGCATTACATACCACCTAAGTGGGAGCCGAGACAGCGGTTTTATGACCCCATAAAACTTTGGGAGTTTATTGCTATTGAACAAACATGTAATCCGATGCTTCAAGTTCAATATATGTAGCCAGCAGCATCTAGAGCCAACCATGGCCGTGGCTCCTACAGCTGGGCCAAGCTGCTGAGACATCTAGGGGATTTGGAGCCGATTGGCAGTTGATCTGCTGTAGGATAGGGGCAGGATTTATGGTGGCCTTGCAGGGCTGGTCCCTCTGCATACTAAACAGTCCAGAGGACAGTAAGGGGAGGGCAGCCGCCTGGAGCCCAGGGCAAGTGGCTGCTTGCGGGTTGCTGGGGCAGATCCTTTAGCAAAGGGGTACCCACCTTGAGGACCTGCCCCTGTAAAAACCTAGCTTCCTTGGAGACTCAGCTGTGGTGGCAGCCATGCAGAAGGTGGCCCTGCGGCTGTGTGCCCTGCCCTTCAAGAGGCACCATTGCCTCTTGAAGCCTGTTTCCTTGTCTTCAAGATGTCCCAGGTTGGTTTGTTGCCCAAGAGGTGGCCCAGCAGAGCTCCTGGAAGGGAGGGGCAAACACACAGGCCAGGGCAGGGGTCAATGGCTAAGCCTTATCCACCAGAGCCCCTCACCCAGCTCCCATTCATCCACTGTCCACCATCCATTCATCTAAACACCCATCTATCTAACCATCCCTCCCTCCACCCATTCATCCTTTCACCCATCTACCTGCCACTGATTTATCCATCCATCCATCCATCCATCCATCCCTCCACCCATATACCTATCCATCCATCCATCCATCCATCCATCCATCCGTCCGTCCGTCCTTTCATTCATCCATCCACCTGCCCATCCACCTGCTCGCCCATCCATTCATGTGTCCATCCATCTATCCATCCATTTACTCACCTGTCCATCTGTCTATTCATCCACTCACTCATCCATGCATCTATCCACCCATCTGCTAATCCATCTGCTCATCTGTCCATCCACCCATCTATCCATTCGTCCATCCCTCCCACCATTCATTCCTCCATTTGTCCACCTGTCCATCTACCATTCATCCACACAGCCATCTCTCTACGCACCCATCTGTTCATCCCCCATCTACTCACCCATCCATTTTCACCTACTCACTATCCATCCACCCACCTGTCCATTCACCCACCTATCTGCCCATATACTTGTGTGTCTGTTCACTCATTCATTCACCCTCCATCCACCTGCCCATCTGGCCTTCTATCCTTTCCCTCAAAGCTGCCCCTTGTCCAGGGACAGGGCTGTCCTTATAGACGCAGAGATGACTGGAGCCTGAGAGAGCCAAGGTGACTTATCTCACCTTGCAGAAGGTGCTGGCATTATTGCTTGCTCAGGACACCCTGCATCCTCTTGCCCTGGGCTTCACACTCCAGGAATGCCTTTCTCATGTCTGTGTTGCATATACTTATTGTAAGTAAAGGAGAACCTCATGGCCGATGGTAGTTTGTTCACTTCCTCCCAGTCTTATTGTGTGCACCTATTCTTTCTTCCAAGTTCACAGTCTCTCTGGGCTTGTATGGCATGCATTTCACTCACCACAGATGTCTCTTCAGGGCTGGTCCATGGTGTTACTCTCCCAGCATTTCCCCACTTAAACATTTCCCTACTGTTGGATAGCGTAGCTGTTTCCACCTTTTTGCAGTTACAAATATACTGTGGTCATTATCTGAGCCGGCAGAATGAGGTCCGCCCCTCTGAGTGTTTAATTAGCATAGACTCCAAGAGGGGGCATTCATGGGTTAAGCATCTCACGACTTGGGACACCCCTTGTCTGATGACAAAAACCTGGCCGTGTGATCCCTGCCTTTGGTGGAGGAGGGAGGGCCTTCCGTGGTGCCCGGCCGGAGGGGCTGGGATGTGTTCACTGTGAGTCTGGTGGGTCTCACATGTAGGCAGAGTGGGGACAGGGCAGCTTGCTCTGTGGCACGTCCCACGGCGTCCGGGTTGCCTTGTCTGCAGTTCGCTCACACTGCCCTTGGTGTTGCTGCTTCAGATAAGTTCCCGCCGTGTTAATGCTATTAATTTTTTGTCATGTTAGTGTCATTGCCTCATTGCTTGTCTTTTAGCTTGATGTTTTCCTTTGAGCCGCCTGAGAATTTAGCTTCCACACAGTCAAAGTGAACTCATCCTTCCCTTTATTCTTGGAAAGTTCCTTCTCACCAGGGATTCGGTAAATATTTGCTTCTGTTTACTTCCTGTTCCTTTCAATGGTTTAAGTTATTTTCTGTCAGCATCAACTTATTCCCCAGCCCACATCCGCAGGCCTCACACTCTAATTAAGAGGATGCCCTATGGCCGGGTGCGGTGGCTCACGCCTGTAATCCCAGCACTTTAGGAGCCCGAGGCAGGCTGATCACTTGAGGTCAGGAGTTGGAGATCAGCCTGGCCAACATGGCGAAACCCCGTCTCTACTAAAAATACAAAAATTAGCCAGGCATGGTGGTGTGTGCCTGTGATCCCAGCTACTCAAGAGGCTGAGGTAGGAGAATTGCTTGAACCCGGGAGGTGGAGATTGCAGGGAGCCGAGATCGCGCCATTGCACTCCAGCCTGGGCAACAGAGTGAGACTCTGTCTCAAAAAAAAAAAGAAAAAGTAAAAAATAAGAGGACACCCTGTGTCCCTCCCTCTCTCCCTCCCTGCCCTTCCTTCCTTCCTTCCTTCCTTCCTTCCTTCTTCCCTCCCTCCCTCTCTTCCTTCCTCCCTTCCTGCTTAAACTTTTCTCAATATCCTCAAGGCTGCAGCTAAGACCTGCCCCTGGCCTCAGTGACTTGGTGGCACAGATGTGCAAAGTACAGAACGCAGAAATTCAAGTCAGGGCTAAGGACTGGGGGTGGATGGGGGTCTGCTGGGGGGCTGGGGGAGAGAGTTGCAGGGTGAGCTGGGGACACTGGAAAACTCTTGCAGCTATGACTGATGACGGTGGGCAGGTGTAAGGGGTGGCTTTTCGGGGGAGGCACATTTTGGCGCTGGGTCGCGTGCTCCAGCACCAGGAGCAGGGGTGAGGTAGCAGACGGAGGGGAGGAGGCCATACACCTGGGCAGGGGCTGGATGGGACTGGCTGACAGCTGACCTCCCTCCTGTGCCCAGAGAGCCACAGCCTGCTTGGTGACCCAAATGGGATGAAACCTTTGTGGTCCCAGCTGCTGATCACTGGAGGTGAGAACTAGTTTTTGAGAGACGGGAACAACTGCTGAAGACCCAGGGGCTGGGGCACGGCCCAGCGTTTGCTTTTGAGAGCTTCGCCATGGCCCGTGGGGAGAGGACAGCAACCACCAGGGAGGGGGCTGGGTGCCCCAGCCTGTCTGCCAGCTTCTCAGCCCCTCCTGTGTCTGCACCTACTGGAGACAGCTGGGTGGGCTCTAACCTGGATGGTCCTGGGTAGGAATCCCAGCTCTGCCACTCATGTGAGATGAGGGCTGAGCCTCTGCCCATCTCAGAACCTCAGTTTTGTCACCTGTACAATGGGATGGTCAGTTAGCAAGGAAACGCGTGTAGGTGTCCTGTGTAGTGCCGGCTGCCTGGGAGGCGCTCCCAGAATGTTTCAGAGGTGATTCTTCTCAAGGACTTCCTGGGCCCCTTGGTCATAAGGCTCTGAATTCCCAGCCTCTGGCCTGAGTGCCACAGCCCCTACAGAGTTCCTGGCCACTCCTGGGGTCTGTGTGGACCTCGCTGCTTAAGGCCTCCCGTGTGCACTGAAGCGCGATACCCCGCACGCAGGGTCAATCAGGTCTTTGGGGATTGATAGAATTAAGCCCATGGAACGTGCATTTGCTCGCTGTGAAGCCGCAACAATCTCGCTGCCACAGGGCAGAGGACGTTCTGAACTGAGCGTCCCCTCGGCTCCCTCACCGGCCTCCTGCACCAGCAGATGGTGCCTGATGTGGTGGCCGGCACTGGTGCCCCTTGCCCTCTGAGCAGTGGTACCATCGAAACCCATCTTCCCGGCAGCTCAGGATCACCGCGGTGGAGTTTCCAGTCGCAGATGCCCTTGGCAGGGGCTGTGGGACTGCAGGGGAGACAGAGGTCTGGGCCCTACCATGTGGGGGCAGCATGCAGGAGAGGCCCATTCCTGCCCCCCGGCAATACAAGAAGCCTATGGGGGTGCCCAGGGGTCAGGGACCTGAGAGATGTGCTCACTGAGACCCAGCATGCTCACCCCCAGCTGCCAGAGGGGGTAGTTCCCAAAGAAGGCCAGGCCCTCAGAGTGAGCTCCTGTCCTGAGATGGGCAAGGGAATATTCCTGGGACACTGCAAGCCAGGCACGGATGGGGACCAGGCCCCTCGGCCTCTAAGACAAGGCCAGCCCATGGATGGAGCATGATGGCCCTGCCCTTGGGCACAGACCCGACGATCGAGTGAGATGGAGACACAGGCTTGGCTTGTCCCCAGGAAGAAAGAGGCACAGAAGCAGCTACAGAGTTTCTTGCTTCCCTGTTTGGGTTGATGCTGGCTCAGCTACCACAGCTGGCCACAGGAACAGAAGTCAAGGCCTAGAGGGAGGGAGGGGTTGGGTCTGCTTTGTCCAGGGCTGGCTGGCCCCAGAAGGGCCCTGAAGCTGCGGCAGAAGCAGGTACCAGATGGCCAGTGTAGCACTGTGGCTAGCACCCAAAACTGGACATGGGCTGGGAGCGGCCTGAGATGCAGAGCAGAGGACAGCAAGCCACGAGTCCAAATGGCCTCTGTTCTGGAGGCAGTGCTGGGAGGTGGAGGCTGGAGGGGGTGTCTCGCAGAGCCTGGTCTGCTGAGACATAGGCTGGGACAGGCTGCTGGGCGTACTGTCCCTGGGAAGTGCAAGATGTCGAGTCAGGAAGGCCCCAGGGGCAGAGTTGGGGCAGGAGCCAGTGAGCAGGGCAGGACCCTCATCTGGAGGGGCTGGGGGAGGTCTCCAGCCTGGGATGGGGGTGTTCCCGGCACCAGCCCAGTGTTTCCGGTGCAGCAGCCAGGTCATTATGGTTGGAATGTGACCCCATTAGCCCTGGGGCAGGGCTGTTCGACATCCTGAGGGTTAATGATCAGAGGGAGGAGGGGCTGCACGGCTTCCCAGCAGGTTGAGTTAATTATCAGCCTCCATTAGCACTTGACCTGTGGCCGACACCCGCCTGTGTCAACTCATTACTGCTAATTGCAGGGACTCAGTGACCTCTCTGAACTTCTGTCACCTCTGTCACGGCCCCTGCCCTGTGGAGGCCTGTGGAATGGGAAGTGGGGAGGGGAAGGAGAAGGGGGCGGAGTCAGCCGGAGCCTCCTGGCCCGGCCTGGAGTCACCCTGTCCTGCCACAGCTCTGGTGGGTTTAGAGTGGGCCCTGGGGCAGAAGGTTTGCAAGGGTAGGGGTGGGTGGCTCTGCCGAGGGCAGTGTTCTGAGTGGGTCTCATTCCCCAGTCTGCCCAGCCTGGCCCCACCCCAGCTCTGTTGCCCTGTTACTTTGTCCCCCTGTGTTCACCCTCCACTTCCTGCCGGGGACACTCCAAGGCCTGCCAAGGTTGGAGCAGGGGTGGGACTCAGCCATTCAACAAACGCTTCCCTGGTTATGCAGGGTTGGGCATCGGGGTGGGGGGCTGACCTGGACCCTCCAAGACATCAGATTGTCCAACTGCTCAGTTTTCACTGGGACAAGTGCCTCGCTGAGGATGAAGGGGGCTGTGAGTGCCCATCAGGGCAGCCTGGACAGGTCCTGCCTCTCACAGCCGTCCCACTCTCTGGAGCTGCCTCGGTGGCAGATGGCGCTGTCCTAGAAAGGTGAGGCTGGAGCTGTCTCTTCCACCAGGGGTGGCCAAGGACGCTTCCAGGGTCTTCCATGCCGGCCTCCAGGGTCACCCTGGGCGTGGCTGAGGGCATGCAGACCGCACTGTGCTCCCCCCACCCTCCATGCCCTTCGCTTGCCTGGCATGCTCCTCAGCTGTCTTGCTCCGCAGAAGCCGTGTGTTCTCCCCTGTGAGCAGAGTCGGGCTCCATGATCCTCCGGAGCAGCACCAGGGACTCTCCCCAGGCACAGTTTTAAAGGGGGCCCTGGGACCTGCCAGGTCCGCAGAAGTGGTCCTTGTAACTCTCCCTGGTGGCAGCCTCTGTCTGGTGCATTCTGGCAGGGGCAGCCCCTCCTCATCACAGGGACCCTGTGTGCCAGGATCCAGCTGTGTTGCCGCTGAATTATGGATTTAATAGCAGAGAAGCCTTGCAGGCCGCCTGTGCTGGCTCGGGAAACCGGGGCCCAGCCGGGGCCTGTCACAGTCCTGGTGCCGCCCTGCTCCCTGTCGGCGCCATGGAGCAAGCGGAGAGATTTATCTTCCCGGCTTTACGAGGTACTAACGGAGGAGGCCGAGACGCAGGAGCTGAATAATTGATGGCCTTCTCTGGCTCAGGATCTGCTGAAAATGACAGGGCACAAGGCAGAGGGGCTGAGAGTGCTGATCACAAAATGCTGAGAAGCCACTCCAGGGCGGTCACGGCCAGATGGAGGACCCCCCACTCAGGACAGGGTCACAGGCATTTGGGTCGAGTGTCAGAGGCTCCTGCCCTGGGTCATTCCAGGGGGCTGGGATCCCCAGAAGCTGGGCCTAGAGGCCCACAGGGCTGGCTCACCCCCACTTCCCTCTCACACGCCTGTCATCACCGGTGCTTCAGCCCAGCAACCCCATGGCTCGTTGGCCCCGTCCACAGCCCCCACTGCCTCCTGTGTGCTGGGCATGGGCCTCTGAGCTCTACTCTCAGCCTCCTTAGCCCCAGGAGAGGAGTGCAGGACAAGGGTTTAAAGTGGGGTGTGGTGCGGAGGGGGGAGGGCTGTGGTGCCCCCTCAGCCCCTCCTTTCCTAACAGCCTCAGCCTCCCCCCAGGAGAATCCCCCACCTGCTGGGCACATCTGGCCTCTTCCCAACATTCTGCCCCCAGCCAGGAGATCTCTACCCAGTGAAACGGTGAAACAGGAAGGGTTCCCTGGTTCCCCCCGCAGGGTGCAGGGCATGCAGTGGGGGAGTGGCTCGCTTCATCAGTGCCCCGCTGCTCACACCTCTAGGGGAGCATACAGACGGGCAGGCTGTGGGGCTCTGACCCCACGGCCGTGTCTGGGGGTGAATGTTTACAGCTCTTGAAACCCCAGTGGGCGTGTGTTACCGGGTGGTCTTTTAGTCTAGCGGCCTGTAGGTGGCTGGTGAGAGTCAGCTCAATTAGACCCCTGCCTTATAACAAGGACAGAGGGATTTCTGTATCCCAGGGTTTCTTGCCTTGGTGTACCGAAAAATTGGATCACACGTGGGCTTGGAGAATGAGTGCAAGGTTTTATTGAGTGGAAGTAGCTCTCAGCAGATGGGGGAGCCAGAAGGGAGATGGTTTTCCCCTGGAGTCGGGCAACATTCTCGGGATGTCCAGCAGCTTGTCTTCCTCCACCAGTGTGTTCCTCTCGCCACCCAGCGGCTTCTGTCTCTGCCTTGCTAGGGTCTTGGGTTTTTATAGGCATAGGATGGAGGCATAGCAGGCCAGGGTGGTCTTGGAAATGCAACATTTGGGCAGGAAATGCCTGTCCTCACCTAGGTTCGTGGGGGTGGAGCCCTAGGCAGGGACCACACCCTTCCCTACACAGCACTTCCTGTCCCTCCTTCTTTATCATTTAAAGGGACCACACTTTTCCCTTCTCGGCACTTCCTTTCCGTATCAACAGGAGGCCAGGGACCGGCTGGACCCCTAGGAGCCAGGTCCTACGGATAGGTGAGCCGGCACCCCAGGGCAAACACCTCCACTGGGCAGACCTGACTGCCCAGAGCTGGATTCTTTACTTGTAAAAGGAGTCATGAGTGACACAGGCTTGGCCTGCTGTGCCTTGAGGAAAGGAGAGGCTAAAAATTCTGCCTTCCCTCCTGAAGCCAGCCAGGCTCTTTATGGTGGGGGAAGGACAGATTTATTTATTTGCACTCTTCTGAAATAAAAGTTCTCCATCCTCCCTCCTGGCTGCAGTTGGGAGGGCCCCGTGGGTGGGCTCTGTGATGTGGCACACGGTACCCAGGGCAGGGCTGGGAAGGGTGGGGTGCAGGGGCCTCCCTGGCTGCAGGGCCCACCCACCAGGTGCCTGGGCTTACTGCACTAAGCAGGCATGGGCTCCGGCCCCCCTCACTGTCCCTTCCAGGCCCAGCCTGTGTTCAGGACCCAGGACAGGGTCTGACCAGCAGGCCCCAGGCCTCCAAGGCGTTCTCAGCCTCTTGAGTGAGTGTGATGATGAGCACTCATGGAGCTTCCTGCATGCTGGGCCCTGGGCTTCTGAGAGGGCCACAGGGTGGAGACTGAGTCACGAGGTGGAGGGCCAGTCCCAGGGACTCCAGGTGACCTCGTGTCGGCACCACACCCTTCTCCCATGGGCAGTCCTGGGCGCCCCTTCCTGGCCTTGGGCCCAGCGGCCTGTGGCCTGACCCCATCCACTCCTGCTTGGTTGTCCCAGCAGCAGCAGGAGCCCATGCTGGAGAAGGTGTTATGGGGCAGGTGGAGGGCCCGGCTGACTCAGATCATCCCCCAAGTTTCTTTTCAATGAACACTTGTTTAGTGTAGTTTTTCCTCCTCAGATCCCCCTCACACAGGCAGACACCCTCTTGGCCCAGGGTAATCTGCTGAGCCTTTGCTCAAATATAGCAGCTTTGCTGCTTTCTAAACATAACTAATCCAATTTGGGATTTGGGGATTGGAGGTGGGCAGCACTGGGCCTCAGATGAGCCCCCATCACCCCAGACCCATGCAGAAAGAGCCAGGCAGGGTGGGGCCCTGGGGTCACCTGGTGGGCTCAGGGCCAGGGCATCACGAGGTCCCCATCCTTCACACTATGGGGCTTCCTGGCTGCAGAGTTGGGGACTCAGCTGGGAATGCTGGCCATAGAGGCAGAGAGCCCCTTCCCGCTGGGCCAGCCATGACCTGGCTTCTCCAGGGTGGCCCAGTGTTCCCTTCTGCTCTTTCCCTGGCCCCCACCGTCCACATCCCTCTATCTGCCCACCCTGGACAACAACCAGCACAGTGCACTGTGGCCCTGCAGTGACACCAGCTGCAGAGAGGTCAGGCCCAGCATCCCCCATCTCCTAAAAGGCCAGCAGGTCCCAGGAGCTGCGGGTGGGGCCTGGCTGTGGGGCCTCTATGCCCCAGGGGCCAGGGCAGACCCTCCTTAGCCGGCAACCACTGCAGATTCCTCCCCTGGCCAGCACTCGGGGACCTCCCTGCCCCTGCCCCGTCCCCCTACCTTACCTGCTGAGACATAGGGCTCCACGGGTCTCTCTCCTGGGGCCGGGCTGACTGTGGCCTGCAAGGGGCTATCATCGTGTTGGGTTTTCCTGCCAGAGGCAGAAACTGCAAAATTACCTGGAACATACACGCCCCAAGTGACAGATTTAATTCAATTCCACAAATATTGACCTCGCGTCTAATCCACTCGTCCTCCAGTGCCAGCTCTTTCCTGAGAAGCCCAGCCTGGCAGCCGCAGATCCCATTTAATCCCAGCCCCACAATGTCACCAGCTCACAGCTTGGGAGCTGGGCTCATCCAGGCCCTGGCAGGTGGGGCCAGAGCTGGGCTCTGACCTCTGTACCCACACTTACCACCATGCAAAGTGCTGGGAAGGGGGTGGGGAGTCACGGCAAGTTGAGGGTCCAGGCTTGCTCCAGCCCACCAGATGCTTGCCCTGGCTGCCCTGATCTAGCAGCTAACCTCTGCAGGGCACTGCGGCTACATGGTGACTCCAGCACTGGGACATTTATCAGAAATGGAACTGATGGATTAAAGTGGAACCAAGCGAATTGATTTTTCTCCCTGGGCACTTAAATGCTGCGCTTAATCAAGCGATCAACTCCGTGGGCAGGGTGGCTGTGGGGACAGAGGTGGGGGACAAGGGGGTGGTGGCCATGGTGGGGACTGAAAGGTGGCTATGGGGACAGATGAGGTGAGCCAGGTGGCCCTGGGGTCGAGCTCCAGCCCAGCCTCTGGTAAAGAGGCCCTGTGTGCAGAAGTCTGGGTGTGATGCCCTCCCCCCACCGATTGTGTGACACTGGCCAGTCCTGTCCTGGCTGAGCCTCGGTGGCCTTGATGTAACCCTGTGGGGGCTGGTGGCAGGGACTGATGCACTCATTTGCTCATTCGTTCATGTGTTTGGCACACACTGCAGCAAAGGAAAGGCGAGAGCAGCCACAGGCTGGCCAAGGACTATTCAGACTTCAGAATGGAGCATGCCCGCCCCTCCTCTTGTGAGGTCCAGCCTTGGTGTGTGCGGATTCCCAGGCACCCTCCAGGTCCACCCTCCACTGTGCAGTGCCCCGCCCACCTGTCCGCATACTCTGTTCTGTGGTTTGATCGCCATCCTTCTGCTCTGCGGCCAACTGGATGGCCCAAGCAGGCTGAGTTGGGCAGGGTGGTCATACCTGTGGAGCCTGTGGCTGTGGTTGGAGGCCCCGTGGGCAGCTGAGGCAGCCTGGGTGGGCATGTCCCACTGGGACTTAAGTCCCTAGGTTGGGCTGTCCAAAGTGGCTCCTGAGTGGCTGGGGTGTGGTGTCCTTCCAGCCTGGCTGTGGTGGCTGGGTGGTGTTAGAAGGCACTGAAGGAAGGGCAGGCAAATCCGTGCTGGACCTGGTCTCAGTGTCATGGGCCCCAGGAGCCCCATGACATCACTGGCCTCATGGACTGTGGGGATTAATCCTGTCACTGGACACCCCCAACACCCCCCTCCAAAAGAAAGGTGTTGGCACAAGTGAAACCCCTTGAGTGATGGCTGGGATTTCAAGCTCCAGACTGGTCCCCGCTAGGAAGCTCTGGGTCTGGCTGGTGGAGCAATGTGTACCTGTGCCTCTGCGTCTCCCTGCATATGGCAGCCCTCCCAACAGGACTCATGTGGGGTGCAGTGAAGCAGCAAAGCCCCCCATCCCACCCCACCCCAGACTAAACACAGGCTGTAGACCTGGCCCAGGGTGAGACAGGGCCCCTGTGGACCACCTACCCAGGTGGTCTGTGGCAGCCTCTCCCAGCTTTCGGTCCAGGTGGCCCAGGGAGGTGGCAGCCCTGACCCTTCCTGGCGATACCCTGGTTGATCATAGCGAAACACTGAGCTGGGAGAGCCAGGGGCACCCAGGGCTGAGCTCCCGGGGCAGCTCCCAGGAGCTGCAAGTGGACCTGGCACTAGGAAGGAACAGTCCACCGAGCACCTAGGCCAGGGCCTGGGACAGTGCCAGGCACCAGCTGAGGCCCTGCCAGGCCAGCCGCATCTTTACACTCAAGACCCCAAGCCCCAGCCACTCCTGGCTCTGAGCTCTGGGTGTCTGCAGCCAGGGTTGGCAGCGTGGGCCCCACCCTGCCCTGACTGTGCCACGGACTGGTGTGAAGAGCTCTAAACTTCACTTACTCCCCCAAAGTAGAAGTGGCCTAGGACTGTGTGGTGGCTCCTGGTCTCCAGAGCCCTGCCAGGCTCCAGGGCAAGCGGGGAAGTCAGGCTTAGCTGCAGGGGAGCACCTGTCTGCACACCCCTTCCTGCCACGCTCCCTCCAGGGGAGCACCTGTCTGCATACCCCTTCCTGCCACACTCCCTGCGGGGGTGCACCTGTCTGCACACCCCTTCCTGCCACGCTCCCTGTAGGGACCTCCGCCTGTTGTCCACGGTCCAGCTTGCTGGATTGGGCAGCAGCTCCTACACTCAGAGCTCTGCCATCCCCAGCCCCAGGCCAGGCTCTCCCCACAGCCCGTTAGGCCCTGACGTCCCCTGACAACCAGGAGTTGGACAGGCCTGGCCCCCAGGCTGCCTCACACTGCCATGAGGACCCCAGCTGGCTGAGTCCCATGTCCAGGCTCACTTCCTCTGTCCCTGCAGCAGTGAGCACCTGGGACCATCACGATGAGCACCATCGCCCTTGCCCCTTGGCCCACACTCGGGGACCTGGGTTCCCCAGGTGATGAGGGCGGCCTGCAGGACCTGAGGTGGCCATGCTAGCCAAACTTCCCCTGCCCTACAACTGGGTCACCTCTTCACCCTCCCGCAGCCCTTGGGAACCCAGCGAGCTTCTCCCCCTTGCTGCTTTATGAGTGCTGGCAGTCCTGGGGTGCTGTCCTGGAGCTCCAAGACCTCCCTTCTGGAAGGCTGGGGCTTCCTGGTGGAAGATCCCGCTCACCTCAGCTGTGGTGTGGGCCTGGGCTTCAGCCTGGGGACAGGGCAGCCCTCATTGGCAACCGCTTCAGACTGGACCCCATGCGCTGGGGTGGCCAGGGCTGTGCATGGCAGGTTCAGGGCACAGGGTGTAGGGAAGGATGTGAGGGTGTGGGAGGGCTTCAGTGGGAGGCCCGGATGCTGAGCAGACAGAGTACGGCCTGGTAAACAAGGCTCGTGTGCTGGGCACTCATCGATCTCGGCCATTCGGGCCTGGCCAACAGCCGGTGGGCTCAGGCCTGGGCGGGGGCTGGGGTGGGAGTGAGCTGCCTTAGGCTGGGCCGTGGGCACTGCAGGTGGCTTGTACGGACAGCCCTTTCCCTGGACCCCTCGTGCCCGTGGCTCTAGCTGAAAACACAGCTGCTCTTCTCTACAGGCTCGTCCTGGGGTAGGGAGGGTATGGGAGCTGCCTAGCCCTTCTTTTCCCAAGGGGTTGGGTGCCCCTGGCTGAGGAGGAGACCCTCATGGCTGGGCCTTTGTAGTGGTCAGAGCCTCCTGGAAGTTGACCAGCTGAGCTCCAGCAAGTCCATGCCTCCTGGGACAGGGCCTGGCCCCGATGAACCCTCAGCTGCCATCACCCTCAATGTCTCAGCAGGCTGGATGCTGAAGGCACAGGGGGCCGCATGGACTGTGGCTGCAGCTCTCTCATTGTCATGGGGAGGGAATGGCCTGCAGCCCCATCTTGTTCCCTTCTCTTAACAGCCTCTCTCCAAAGATGGCCTGAGCTCCCATCTCCGCCCCCACAGGGCTCTTCCTGCGCCTCCCCAGGCCTCCTGGGAGGAGAGGTGGGCTGTGGCCGGAATGTGCCGCCCTGTCACCCTCCTGCCAGGACCACTGTGCTGGCTGCCTTGGTGGCCTGGAGGCCTTCAGAGCTGCCCAAGTAGGGGCTCCATGCGCAGCTCCCACTCCATGCTCTGTCCCTGGGGAGGCCCACACAGCGCTGCCCCTCTGTCTCACTCCTGGTGCCCGGGCCCCAGCGATCCGCCTTGACCCCAGATGCTCAGACTTGCTAGCCCAGGGCCAGAGGGGCACGGGAGGGGGCTTTGGAGAGGGGGCTTCCTCGGCTGGTACTGGCCCAGCCTGTCCAGCCCTGCCCTGCTCGGCCCCCGCCTGTCTGGGTGCTGGGCCTGGCCTGATCCATGAAGCTTCTCCTAGTGAGGTATTTTCCAGGCCTTTGGAATCTTAGGGATGATTTCACATGGGGAGGGGCCTTCTCCCCAGCCTGCTGTCTTATTTCTGTGCCCATTCCCCGCAGCCCGAGCTCCTGCCCCCAGCACCTGCCTTTCCAGCCTGTGTCCTGTCTTCCACCAGCGGACTCCAGCCTGGCTCCCACTGCCACGTGGCTGCCTGGCGCATGCTCCACCCCGTGTCCTCCCGGGGTCCCAGTGAAGGCCCAGCCCCGCAGTGCACAGTCTCCGCAGCCACCGGGTAGGCGGCCAGCTGAGCGGAGGTGCCGGCCGGCTGCCAGCCCAGCACCCGTCCTGCTGAAGTTGCTCCTGGCACGCGGCCGGCCCCAGGCTTCCCTGGGTGGTGGGGGCAGACTTTGTGTAGCTGGCGTGCAGGAAGGGCCCACGACCCCCACCCAACACGTGACAGGGGCATTTGGCAGCCATGGGCAGGACACCACCTTCGAACATCAGCTAGGGGTCTGTGCAAAGGGCCTCAGTGAGAAACAAAAGACAAAATGGACCAAATGTGCTTGTGTGGCCGGGTGTGTGCCTTGTGTGCAGGTGAGTGTGGAAAGATGTGTGAGCACAAGCCTGTCAGCATACATGTGTGGGTGTGGGCATGTGGGTGAGCATGCAAATGTGTGTACATAAGTGAGTGAGCACGTGTGTGTGGATGTGCATGTTATGTGTTTGTGCATGTGCATATGAGTGTGTGAGTGCATGTTTGATGAGCATGTATGTGTGGGCACATGTGTGTGTGTCAGCTGTGCTGACTGCCATGGATGTGCACATGGCTGAGTGTGGAAATGTGTGTGTGAGTGTACTGGCAGTCCAGGTTTTACACCCACACGTCTTTGCCTCCCCAGGAATCCGTTTTAATAGCAGAGTGGGCTGGAAGGGCTGGCCAGGCCCTGAGGCAGTTTTCAGGCTAGCAGTCCCTGGCTCCTCATATGCGGTGACAGCCCAGGAGGCCGGGGCTCTCAGAGTGCAGTCTTTGGACACGCGGGGTTGATGGATCCATCATTACCAGCCTGGGAGCTGGGCATGGGCTCCGGGGCTGGAGGACACCCCTTACCATCCCTGGCCCTGGCGAGCCTGGCCCTCCTCTCACCCCGTGATAACCTGCAGCCTCATGGGGAAAGTCACGCGGAGGTGGTGCCGCACCCCTAGCCCCCACCCCTGCTTTGCCAATCCTGGATCCTGGCCTCCGCCCGCCAAAGTCCACCATTGGCCACAGGATGTGGGTGCTGTGCTGTGTCCTTGAAAATCTGAAGATGAGAACAGCTCAGTGGGTGGGGGCGTTTCACACATTCGACACATGCCCTCACGCCTGTGGGTGTGTGGCGGGCTGGTTTACAGTTACGTGAGGATTTCAGACCCAAGGTGCAGAGCCTGCAGCTGAGCAGTGCCCAGGGAGGGCTGGGGAGGAAGGTCCCAGCCAGGAAAGTAGGGTGACTCTCATCAGTGGCTGCGGTGTCCAGCTGGGATGATGAGGGCCGTGCCATCCTGGTGCGCCTGGGGGACCCACAGCCGAGGTCCTGCATGCACTTGGCTGGCATGTGTGGTTCTGAAGGCCCCCAGGGAGGCCTGGCACATGCAGTGTGTTTGGGGACCCTCTCTGCTGCCCAGACACTGTCACAGACCCCACACCCAACCTTGCTGTTTTTCCCCCAAGTGAGGGGAGCTGCTCTTTCCAACTCGGATAGCCCCCCTGCACTGTGCAGCTCGCCCACCTCCCTCACAGCTATTCCAGCATCTCTGGGCGGGTGCGGGAAGCCGGATGCAGCCGGTACCGTTGCTGTTTTTGGAAAAGAGAGGTTCAAGGCAGGGAGGGCCCAGCCTATGTTCCAGCAGGGTTGTCTGGCTGGGGGGGGTCTGCACCTCGCCCCTGCACCCCCGGGTTCCTGGTTCCCCATGCCCGTGCACGAAGCCCTTCTTGCCTGGCAGGCCTGGGGGCCCCCGGCCGCCGTGTGCCCCACCGCGGGTGTGATTTGGCAGCAGCGTTCTCCTCGCCAGCTTGTTTCTCACATAGGGGATGTTTCCATTTTTACAGCAGAAAGAAACCGATTCCAAGCGCCTCAGCCACAGCCGGAGCGCGACGGCCCCCAGGGAGCTGCTGCCACGTCAGGTGCTTTGGGGGTGTGGGCTGCTCTGCCAGCCGTGGTCCTAATTGCTGTCACTCAGGGAGCCGGCTCTAGGCTGGGGCAGGCAGGAGCCACGAGGGGGGTCTCCAGGGGAGGCACTGGTCCTTGGGGGAATCTGAACCTCTGCCTGGATCTCCTGGCACCCCCTCCCCAGAGACCTGGAGCACCTCCCGACTTTGGGTGGGATGGGCCTGTGGTTCCGGAACAGGAGCTTTGCCTGTGGGACCCTCCCATGGGGGCGGGGTGTCCTCCATTAGCCCAGGTGGGTTTGAGCCCCACACTGCTCCTTCCACTGCTCAGATTCCCACCTGCAAGTCCTTGTCACGGGGCTGCTGTGAGGACTGACCAAGGTGACTGCCCATAGCCCCACGCCGGCATGGGGCACGGCTGCCTGGCGGCTCTGCTGTCACCCCCTGTGTTCTGACTCTGTGCTGTGGATTTGTGTCACCTGTGGACTTGGGTGGCATTGGGCACAGAGGCACGGTGTCCTCTGTCACTTCCCCACCTTGCTCGGGGCTGGTCTCCCAGGATGCTGAACCATTGAAGTGCCTTGAGGACTGTTAGAAAGATTTTCTTGGAAAGAAACATTTGCTACCCAGGGCACAGAACAGCTCCTCGAGGTCTCGTAAACCAGTGTGGACTCAGCCCTACTCCCGAGACTTGGAGGAAAGGCAGAAAGGGCAGCAAGTCACACGCAGGGCAATTTTCAAAGAAAAGGGCCAACTCATAGGAGGCAGGGGAAGGATTCCATTTTACCTGCAGTCATGGCCCCGCGTCTTCAGGGAATAGGGTGCTGTCTGGCGCATCACATTATTATTGCTGGAGGGCATCGCAGTCCTGGGGGAGGTCACTGCCAGCGTGGCAGCCCATAGGAAGTGGGAAGGTGGGATTCAAGGACAAGGCTGGTGGTGGGTCCTGGCCCCTGACGAGGCAGGTGGATGCTGGACCTGCCTCCACCCTGCCCAGCAGGCTGGCCACCAGGGCGTGTCCACAGACTCCAGACAAGGAGACAGTAAACTGAGGCATATGGGGCCCAGGCCCTGGGCGCAAGGCTGGCGGCCTGAGATGGCATCCCATCAGCTGGAATCAGGATTGCCTCGATCTTTGATTCCTGAGACAGGAGGAGTGTGGCGGTGGCCACAGCAGGATCCCTGAGATCTTACACAGGTGAGGTGGTTGCAGAGGCACCACACGGGGCTGGGGCCTGAGGGTGCAGTGTCGGGTCTAGGTCTCCCTGAGAGTCCACTGACAGCTGTGGAACCAGGCCTCAGGGGAGCTGGTGCAAATCCCACCCCTCCACAGAGCAGCCGTGTGACCTGAGGCTCTTTTGCCCTCTCTGCCTCAGTTTCTCTCTGGCAGCCGATCCTCCCTGGTCCCCGACCTGACCCTGCAGGCTGATGTTGTGGCCTCTGCCTGTGATACCTCCTGCGAGGGCTCCTGATCTCCTCTGACCCTCCCCAGCCTGGGCAGATGCTCCTCCTGTCACCGAGGGTCCCATTAGCTGGCAGCCACCCTGCCACTTGGTGGACCCAGGTGATGTGGGCGGGCCTCACTCTTCATCCACAAGTGAGTGGGAAAAGGCAGGAAAGGAGGTGAAGCCAAAGATGGCGTGCTTCCCCTGCACAGGGTGACTGTCTGGGGGGGTCATGGCAGGGGCAGGGAGGGGAGGGAAGGGGAGTGGTCCAGCTGAGGGCCCTGCCAGGGTCTGGTGCAATGTCCCATCCTTAGATCCATCTTCAGTAGCATCCCCACGCTAGGGGGAGCAGCATTTCCAAAACGCCTGCCCTGGGGGCTCTCAGAATTCAGGGGTTCCCTTTGAGGTCACACAGACCCCACTGAGGCCAGACACAGCAAGTCCTTGCTCCTCGGCCTAGGCCTGCAACCCCTGAGCCTCAGTTTCCCTCAGTAAGTGGGACATGATGCCTTTCCACTCCTCTAGGCTTCTGCCCATCCTGTGTCACTGTCCAGCAGATGAGTAGCTGGTCTGGTGGCCTGAGACCCTGCTTCACTGGGGGACAGTGCTGCCATCCTCGAAGGCCAGGGTCTGGGCCAGGAGCTCCTCCATCAATCAGCTTGCAGACCTGGAGGCCACTCCCTCCAGTGACAGAACCCATACCTCTGGGAACTGCTTCCTCTGCGTGCATGCCCCAAACTTGGTCTTGGAGGTTGTAGATGGCCGTGGCAGGGCCCTTGCCTGGCTCCTGTCCTCTTGCAGCCTGGCCTAGGCGTGGGTGACTTACCCAGTGCCAGCGGGCTGCATCAGCCCCTGCCCACTAAAAAATTTGTTCCTGGCCGGGTGCAGTGGCTCACGCCTGTGATCCCAGCACTTTGGGAGGCTGAGGCAGGTGGATCGTCTGAGGTCAGGTGTTTGAGACCAGCCTGGCCAACATGGTGAAACCCCGTCTCTACTAAAAATACAAAAATTAGCCGGGCATGGTGGCAGGCGCCTGTAATCCCAGCTACTCAGGAGGCTGAGGCAAGAGAATCACTTGAACCCGGGAGGCGGAGGTTGCAGTGAGCCGAGATTGCGCCGCTGCACTTCATCCTGGACAACAGAGCAAGACTCTGTCTCAAAAAAAAAAAAAAAAAATTGTTCCCATGATATTCCAAATACAGTCATATACCATAATGACATTTCAGTCAGCTATGGGCCGCGTATATAGCGGTGGTTCCATAAGATGAGAATACTGTATTTTTACTATACCCTTTCTATGTTTAGATACACAATACCACTGTGTTACGATCCCCTACAGTGTCCAATAGAGTAACACGCTGCACAGGTGTGTAGCCTAGGAGCAAAAGGCCAAACCAAGCAGCCTAGGTGTGTAGTGGGCTCTGCCATCTATGCTTGCTTAAGTTACTCTATGATGTTTGCACAATGGCGAAATCACCAAACAATGCATTTCTCAGAACACAGCCCCATCATGTAATGGCATGAGGGGACACAGGGGCAGAATTCTTGGATGCCCATTTTAGGGACAGCTACCATAGTTAATGATATTAACTATGTCCATAGTTAATATCATCATATGTCCATATAATGTCCATAGTTAATGGACATTAATACATTTGGGCACATGCACATGAGCACACACATGCTCATATGCACATGGACGCACACGTATGTGCGCACCACTCATTCCTGGGCACACGCTCACTCCTGGGCACACGCTCACTCCCAGGCACATACACAGTGGGGCGGGACAGGAAGGCTGGATGGGGTCCAGGGGAGTCAGGCGCTGTGGTGCGCTGGGGCTCAGGCCCTTCCAGCATTCAAATGGAGAGTCTCCCAAGGAAGCAGGGAGCCCACAGGGCATGGGATTTGGAATCTGAGTCAGGGATTTGAATCCCATCTTGTGCCCTGGGCATGCTAAGTCTCCCTCCTAGTGCAGTGGGTGCCTACAGCCCAGGCTGCAGGAGTGTCTGAGGAGGCTTGTCAGCCTATAGGGAACTGCCTGGCGTCCTGCTCAGTGCTGCAGGCTGCACGAGGGGCCAACTGAGGACCCCTAAACCCAGGAGGGGCAGAGGCTAGGGACCAGATGCCACAAGTATCTGTGGGTGGGCCTGGCTGTGATGAGCAGGACAGTGCCCAGCCAATGCCCAGGGGCAGAGCCCCTGAGGCACTGATGACCACAGCGAGGCCAGCATCAGGCTCTGGGCCTTGGGTCTCGGTGCTGCTCCAGGAGTTGACCCACATGGCCCCTCAGATGCTGCTCTGTGACTCCAGGCCTGGGTCAAGCCGACCTCTCTGCTTGTCCCCCAACCTCCCTCTAGGTAACTAGGCCCCAAGATGTCACAGCATCAGAAATACAGAGGAAAAAAAGCATAGTTAATACTGCTCCTGCCGGGAAGGCCCACAGCAGGGTGGATGGTAGTGCACCCAGCAGGTGTGACAGCCCAGTCTCCCTGTCTGCAGGGGAACCCCATGCCCCCTCAACCCCTACTGCCTGTCACCAGCTGGACCCCGGTCTCTCCTGGCTGCTGTCTCGCCTGCCTTCACATGGTTTCTGGTTCTTTCATCTTTTCATTATAATTTTTGTTTGGAGAAACTTTAAAAGTAAAAGAATGTGGGCCAAAAATGTGTAACCCTCTCCCACCAGACATGCCACACTGCAGGGGCCGTTCCTCCCAGGCTCCTTGGACCCCCCGGCTGCCCATGACCCCTGGGTGTGCCCAGACTGCAGGGGGGGTGTAGTCCACCCCCACCACGTCCACAGCCCCTGACTCTCGGGTAGGTCTGGGGGCTGCTTGCCCTGGGAGAGAAGCCAGCCCCTCCCGGCGGGGCCATCTATCAGGACCTCTCTGACATCAGCATTTTCCTGTGTGGCTCTAGCTTCCTGCCTCCTATCTCTGTCTTCCTGAGAATGTCCCATCTGTCCCATTAGCAGCCGTGTCCCTGAGCCCAGTGCAAGCTCCACAGTGGAGAGGCCACTCAGCATTGTAAGTGAATGCTTGTCCTCGTGCCTCCCTCCCCGGGAGCTCTGCCTGGAGCTCCTTCCCGGCTCCGGTGAAGCTGTAGACAGCATTTCATTGTTTTGACCTGTCCCAGGGCACCTTCCTTCTAGAAGGGCGACTTGAAACCTTTTCATCACAGCACGACATATGCCCGGTCTTGCTTTGGTCATCCAGTTTTATGTGTCCCATTTTATACTCATTTTCTTCCCCTCATGTTTTGTTTTTTTCTTTTAACTAAAACGATCCATTTATTGAGTTAAAGATTGTATATTCAAGACGTTCACTCAGTATGTGAACCTGCATAGTAAACCTCGGGTGAAACAAAGACAACTATTTTTATAAATTTTTAAAAATTTAGTGGCATATAGACTTCTAATATTTTTTGGGGGGATATTCTTTTTTTCTTTAATTATGGTAAAATATCCATAATATAAAATTGACCACTCGAATCACTTCTAAGTGAGCAGCTCAGTGGCATTTGGTACACTTACATTGTTGTGCAGCCATCGCCCCCATCCATCCACAGAACTTTTTCATCTTCCCAAACTGAAACTCTGTATCCATTAAATAACAAATCCCCACCCTCCCCAGCCCCTGGCAACCACTGTCTACTTTCTGTCTCCATGGATTTGACTACAGTGTGTCTAAGTGGGATCATTCAGTATTTGTCCTTTTGTGACTGGCCTATTTCACCCCTCTGTTTTATACCTTTCTGCTGCATGGCGCTTTGGCTTTCTATGTTCTGCGGCGGTGGGTGGTAAAGTGGATGTCCTGCTTTTAATTCTGAGGGCTCGCTTCTCAGTTTTCAAAAACACACTTTAATCTCTGGTTCTCCAATTATCAAGCATTTGCCATGAAATGATACTTGCTGCTCCCTAGCACTGCAGACTGTAAGAGACATCTCAGCCAGCATTTGGATTAAGTCAAGCCCCAGGAATCCGCACCTCCTCCACCTCATCACCCAATAAAAAAGGTAACGTTGAGGTATTAGAACATTCACATTAGTTCCAGGAGCATGCCCTCTCATGGGCCTGAGAGCACCCAGGCTCTGGTGCAAGCCCCCCACAGCCCAGGGAAGTGTTTCAGGACTGGAGCCCTGCTCCGTGCTGTGGGCTGCACAAGGGGCCAACTGAGGACCTCTAAGCCCAGGAGGGGCAGAGGCTGGGGACCATCCCATGGGCTCCCAGGATGGCCTTGGGATCACAGGGATTACGGCCAGGCTTGTACTTCCAAAGCCTTTCCAGGGAGGAAGTGGCGCCACTTCCTGCTTTGGCTTAAAAAAGTCCCGGGAAGCACCTGAATGGCGTGGCTCAGGTCACATGACACTCCCTCTGTCCAATCACTGTGGCCAAGAGAATGCGGTATTGTGATTGGCCCAGCCTGGGTCAGAGCCTTCCCCTGCTGCCTGGAGCAGGGTCGGTCTCCAGGGGAGAGGAGTAGGGTTCAGCCATTCCAATGGTGCTGCCGCCTGAAGAGCTGTCAGTCCTACTTTGCAGTTGAGCTGGCTCTGAGAAGAAAGTGCTCTGCCTAGCCCTGTGATTGATTCACAACTTCATGGGGACTCAAACATGGGTTCTTTGATTCCAGGTGGAGAAATTGAGGCCCCAAGCAGGGGCAGATTCACTGGGGTCACATGGTGAGTTGGTGGCATGAATGGGTGCTCCAGTCTACACTGTACCACCTCCTCCAGGAAGCCTTCCTGGCTTGGTCAAGCCAGGCCTGGGGTGGTCACCACCTGATGTCACATCCCCTTGAGACAAAGCCCCCCCCCCCCGCCCCCGCCAGGCACCTATCCCCAGTGTCCAGGACATAGCTACTGGATTCAGGCAGCTTCTGCAGATGAGCTCCCAGGCTTATGTCCAGGAGGTTTCTGGAATCGACAGCTCTCCATGCCACAATACCCTCCATGGCTATTTAGGGAACACCCAGTGTGTGCCAGGCTCGGCTGGCCTGGGAGAGTGCACAGTGGACACTGGTCACCAGGAGGCACAGGGGCCAGTCCACACCCTTCCGCAGTCGGGCCTGGGGAATGGGTTGGGGACTGACCTGGAGGAGGAAGGGACAGCAGGAAGGGCTGGCTGGGCCTCAGCTCTCTTGCTTACCTTCCATTCTCTCGATGGCCCTGGCTAGACACATGCTGGCTCGCCCAGGCCCTACTCATGTTTCAGCACAACGACCCTGCTCTGCCTCCCTCCCCAAGACCCTGGGCTGTGCAACCAGGGCAGACCTGCTTCTTCAGCCGCACCAGGGTCCGGCTGTGCCTCTGCCTGTCAGTGACCAAGCCCTGAGCCTGGAGCCATCCAGAGCCACACGGAACCCATGGCCTGCAGGGTGGGGCTAGACACGGCTTCTCCTGCCCACCCGTGGGTCATACACCACCTCGTTAGAGCCAAAGCAGCATCGATTTTGTGAATGATGAGCACGTGTAAGTGTTTTTGGAGCCCTGGTGTGATTTGTCGTGTGCAGCTGATGATTCGGGGGGGACATGTGCAAACGACACGCCTTATAAATGTGAACCCACCAGAACACCCCGTTACAGAGATTTACACCGATCCTTAAACATCGTAGATTAATTTTTGGAAAACATCTATAAAATAAGAGATTTATACCTAAAACAATACCCTATGCTGTGACAGGAAGGGATTAGAGTCAATTTATTCCTGTATTAGTAAAAAACTCAATTTCATATATTGTGTGGAAAAATTAAAACCCTTTCTACATTTTATTACAAGTTATGCGTACTCCATATATGGAGATAAATAATTGATAGCATTACAAATACTTAATCTAGAAAATATTTATTAGGAACAGACAACTCATTTTTCATGTTTTGTTGAGAACAATATTGCACACTTTAAAAAATTAATGATGACTCTTTGCAAAAATAAATGTCTACATCCTAATTCTTTTGTTTAGCATTGTGTCCAAGCCAGGCAGACGCAGCCGGGCAGTGGCAGGTGGGCGTGGAGCCGGGATGTCCACTCCCTGGCCCCTGGCTGTGGATGGGCCAGAGGGCTCATGTGCTGTGGCAGTTGGCCAGGGAAGGTGCACTTGGAGAGTGTCAACATACTGTTTGTCTTCTGCTGTGCAAACTCTCCTCGACTTGTAATTTAAAACTAAAAGTGTTTCCCACTTAATTTCTGAGAAAGCACCAAATAATGGGATTTGTAGATGGACTTGAAGAGCCAAGAAATCAACACCGACTGCCTCTCGACCTGGAGAATTACGGAGCCCATGAATTCTCTGGGCCTCAGCTCTGGTCCCAGGCTCTGTGCACAAAGAGAGGTGGGCCTGGTGGGTGGTGCGGAGTTTGGCCTTGTACTTCACGGCTGGCTCAGCCTGCCTTCCTGGGACAAGTGGCCCTGCCGGGTTCTCTGTGCCTCCTGGCATCTCTCTGAGGGGAGCTCCCAGCCTCTGCCTGGAATACCTGGGCAGCGTGGTCAGACCTGGGGCCCCCAGCACCATCACCCCATTCCAGGCTGGGAAGCTTGAGGACCCAGGCAGGGCCCCAGTGTGTCACAGGGCTTGGCCACTGTGCAACTGCACTGCAGCTCTGGCCTCTGGCCGGGACTTGCTTACCAACCTCTGCCCTCTGCCCTGTGGCCTCCACCCTGGCCATGCACAGCGGGGGCTGGGCAGGCACATGGTGGAGCCTGCCATTGGAGCCCCGGCAAGTTCTCTTCACCCTCGTGCCAGCCGCTCCAGGGAGCACCAGGGATTGAATAAATAACTGCCACGTTTATTAAAAAAATAAATTTGGTGCCTAACGGAAGTGCTGTTTCTATACATAGAAAAAAATGTTTAAAATAAAAACCAAAACAGTTCTCAAGGCGCTGTGGCATTAATTATTCATCTCTTGCTAATGAAAACATGGCTTTGCAGGCGTGGCCCCCGCCTCCCTCCAAATAAGGTTTAGGGCTCAGGGAAAGCCTGGCCTTAAGGGCAGGGAGCTGGTGACCCCTGAATAAAATGGGGGTGGCTGTGATATCCTCCATGGCTATTTAGGAAGCACCCAATGTGTGCCAGGCTCGGCTGGCCTGGGGGAGTGCATAGTGGGCACTGGTCACCAGGCAGGCACAGGGGGCAGTCTGCACCCCTCCTTAGTCAGCCTGGGGAATGGCTTGGGGTCTGACCTGGAGGAGGGAGGGAGCAGCAGGAGGGGTTGGCTGGGCAGCAGACCCACCTCTTGGAGGAGAGAAATGGGGACAGCGGCCACCCTGGCCAGTGCCAGAGGACAGTGGCTACATGTCTGGGCACCCAGGCCAGAGGCCTGGCAAATCCCCACAGGGTGGGTGGGTGAGGCCCTGTTCTAAGTCATTTGATGACCCAGCCACCCTCTGAGATGCTGCTGGATCCCAGACAGAGGGAGAGAGGGAGCCTGCAGGCCTTGCCCAAACCTAGGTGTGCCATGCCCCAGCAGCCAGAACCAGCCACGTGGTGGTGCCACACCAGAAAGGGCCAGCCTGCCAGGCAGTCAGGGGCAGATGGGAGCAACTTGGGAAACAGCAACAGGAGCCTCCACTCCCTCTGCCTCCACCTCTTCAGCAGACTATATGGCACACCCTGCCCAGCTGTGTGCAACAGGGAAATTTGTGCCAGGCCTCAGGCACCCGAGCCCACACTGGGCATTGCTGTCCTGTCGCTGATCCTGGGCGCTGATAGGAACTGTGAACAAAGCTGGGTCCAGGGCCCTGTGGACTGGGCTCCCCATCCTCAGGTCCCAGGAGCTCCTCCTCCTGCAGTCACCTGGGGCAGCTCTATCTCTGTGGGGAGGCCTGGAGCATTTGTTCTTTTGTTCATTCATTCATTTATTTATCCATAAATGCCCCAGAGCTGGCTGCCTGGTCTCCTGGGGAGAGGGGATGCTGATCCCATTAGTCACCTGCCTGGCCGGGGGTCTGGGAGGCTGAGAGGAAGCCTCTCTGAGCTGCTGTGGGTGCAGGTGGTATCCAGGGCGACAGCTCCTGGGCGGGAGAGAGCTGTGCCCTGAGGCAGTGAAGTGGAACCCCAGCAGGGGCCTTTGAAGCTCCGCCAGCCCCTGGGGCAGGTCAGGGACGGGGAAGAGGCTGCAGGGGGCAGCAGGAGAGTGAGGCTCCATCTCTGCTGGGTGGCTCCGTCCTGGTTAGCAAGGGCTCTCGCGTCCTGGCCCCTGTGCTGGCTCCTGGGATGTGGAGTGGAACCTGCATCCCCGCTGCCCATGTGTGAGGAGCTGGGCTGCCAGGGCTCCAGCTGGGCCCCAGGCTCAGGGTTTGTGTGCTGGAGACCCGGCAAAGCTGGACAGAGCCTGGCGGGACCTGGCCCTGCGATAGCCCAGCTTGGTGTACTCAGAAGGCCTGATGGGAGCTGGCCTGGACACCTTGGCCTGATTTAAGCCTGGGAGCCGGCGAGGGGAGGCAGTAGGGTCTGCTGCCGAGCCGCTGCCCCGCTGCCCCCACTGGCCTCCCCTGCCAGTGGGCCTGACCTCGCTGGAAGCATCCCTCAGCCTGGTATGGATTTCCTGTCTTCACCGAGGCCGCAGAGCCAGCAGGGCGCAGGAGCTGAGCGGTGGTCAGGCCCGGGGATGGTTTTCGTTTGTGGAGGCAGGGGCTGAGGGGACCCAAACCTTCCAGAGCTGGGGGGTTTTCTTCTCCCGTGTCACTCTGTGGCTCCCTTTGGTGGCTCTTTGTCTGGCATGGGTGCTGGGCCCACCCTGCGGTGTGGGCAGCTGTCCAGCCTAGAGGCTGCCTCTGACCCTTGTCCTATCCTCAGGGCCCCTTCCAGGGCTGGAGCAACAGGGACACAATTGCTGAGCTCAGCCTGTGTCAGGTGCACAAGTGACCTCACTTGGGAGACAGTGCAATGGCAGTGGGCCTAGAGAGAGCTCTTCAGCTCCCAGTCACACAGCCAGGCCTGGAGAGGTGCACACCCTGGTCCCTGATTCCCCCATCAGCACTGGGTGGACTGAGGAGTGGAGTGGTGATGCTGGGTGGGGGAGAGGAAGGAACTGGGCACAGGGGGAGAGCCAAGGACCAAAGGGCATCATGGAGGTGAAGGGACAGGCGAGCCCAGGAGGGCACACACCATGGCACAGCAGGCAGACAGACATAGACATACATGCCCATATGGCAGCATGATCTCTCACACACACACATGCTCATGTGGGCAGCACGCTCACACACACGTGCATATGGGCAGCATGCTCACACACACGTGCATATGGGCAGCACGCTCACACACACGTGCATATGGGCAGCACGCTCACACACACGTGCATATGGGCAGCACGCTCACACACACACACACACGGGCAGCATGCTCACACACATGCACACATGGGCAGCACGCTCACACACACGCACACATGGGCAGCACGCTCACACATACACATGCACACATGCGTAGCATGCTCACACACGTGCACACATGGGCAGCACGCTCTCAGACACATGCACACATGAACATGGGCAGCACACATATGTACACATAAGCAGCATGCTCACACTTGCACACATGGGCAGCACACACACACCTACACATGAGCAACATGCTCATACACATGCACACATGAACAACATGGGCAGCACACATGTACACATAAGCAGCACACTCACACATGCACACATGGGCAGCATGCTCACACATGCACACATGGGCAGCACACTCACACATGCACACATGGGCAGCACACATGCACACATGGGCAGCACACTCACACATGCACACATGGGCAGCATGCTCACACATGCACACATGGGCAGCACACTCACACATGCACACATGGGCAGCACACATGCACACATGGGCAGCACACTCACACATGCACACATGGGCAGCACGCTCACACATGCACACATGGGCAGCACGCTCACACATGCACACATGGGCAGCACGCTCACACATGCACACATGGGCAGCACACATGCACACATGGGCAGCACACTCACACATGCACACATGGGCAGCACACACGCACACATGGGCAGCACACTCACACATGCACACATGGGCAGCATGCTCACACGTGCACACATGGGCAGCACACTCACACATGCACACATGGGCAGCACACATGCACACATGGACAGCACGCTCACACATGCACACATGGCAGCACGCTCACACACACATGCACACATGGACAGCACACTCACACATGCACACATAGGCAGCACACTCACACATGCACATGTGGACAGCACGCTTACACATGCACAGATGGGCAGCACGCTCACAATGACCAACAAGCTCATACACATGCACACATGAGCAACACACACACATGCACACAGGCACAACATGGGCAGCACACACACATGCACATGAGCAGCATGCTCACACATATGCACACATGGGCAGCACACTCACACATATGCACACATGAGCAGCACACTCACATATGCAAATGGGCAGCACACTCACACACACATGCACACAAGAGCAACACACACACATGCACAACATGGGCAGCACACACACATGCACACAAGCCGCATACTCACACATATGAACACATGGGAAGCACACTCACACAAGCACACATAAACAGCATGCTCACACACATGCACACATGAGCAGCATGCTCACACATATGCACACATGGGCAGCACTCACACACACATGCACACATGGGCAGCATGCTCACACACACACATAGGAGCAGCACGTTCATACACACATGCATACATGAGCAGCACACTCACACACATGCACACATGTGCACACGGACAGCACACAGATACACATGCACATGTGGGCCACACATTCTCACACACACATGCACACATGCATGCACACGGGAAGTATTCTCACACACATGCATGCACACATGGGCAGCATATTCACAAGTGTACATATGTGCATACTTAGGCAGCATGCTCACACACACACACTCATGTGGGCAGCACACACACGCACACCTGGACAGCATATTTACACATGCACGTGCAGCACACATACACGAGGCAGCATGCTCACAGACACACGTGCACACACACAAGCACACTCAGAACAAGCTGTGGGGCCTGCGGTGAGGACAGCGGGGGTGCCAGGCAGGCAAGGCGGCTGCTGCAGAAATAATTAGTCCCTGGTAGACAGGCCTGGCTCACCTTCTCTAAGGCCAAAGGATGGCTACCAGCCTGCAGCTCTGGGAAAGGGCTCTGAGGCCCCGCCTCCACCTTGCAGTGGTTCCTGGGACCTGCAGGCAGCATCCCAAGCAGGGGCCGTGGGGTGCGGGACTCTGCCATGTGATCCCTGAGGCTGGGCCTGGCCGGACGTGCCTTGGCCCCTGCAAATCCTGCACATCCCCAGGTCCCCCAGCATGGCAGCAGTGCGGGGAGTGGAGACGTGAAGATGGGGAAGAAGGAGGCTGGAGGTACAGGGCCGCCCTGTGTTCTTGTTGGAGTGGGGTAGGAGCACTCCAGGTCTGGTTGGGCCCTGTGAGTGTGTTGGGGACCCCAGGCCAGGCCTGGGTCGGATCCATCACTCCCTGGAGGAGGCATCTGAGTCCAGGGATGCCGGACAGGCTGGTCCCAGGTCCCCAGGCTGACTGGTCCTCAGGCATATGGGCATCCGCAGCTGTCTGGGGCCAGGCCCAGGCTGAGGGGCAGCTAGCAGGGTGCAGGAACTCCCAGGCCCTTAGCTTGCAGCGCAGAGAAGGGTAACTGCTCTGCTGTTAAAACAATTTATTTTGCTCTTCAAAAAGCTAACAGCTGTTTACAGTCAGCATGTGGGAGCTGCCCCCTGGGTGATGGATTCTGCCAATCCAGCCCTCCCTTGCCTTCCGGCGAGGAGGGGTTATCCCAGGCTTCGAGTCAGGATGGGCAGAGCAGACCACTGGGGGCCAGGCCATGATGTTCCTCGCCACTCCACGTCCCCTCGGCTGCTGTCCTTTGTGCTGCCCTGGGAGAGTGCAAGGAAGGGCGGCCCCCTGAGGCTGATACGAAATGGCATGGTGATGCGAGGGGGTGGGGAGGGAGGACAACTGTGGGAGGCGTGAGGTGCAGTGGAAAGGTCAGGGAGGCCTTCTGAGAAGGCCGGCAGGGAGTGCTGCCCAGGGCCTGGAGAGCGTGCATAGCTGGGGGCAGGGTGGGGGCAGCCAGCAAGGGCAAAGCCCAGTGGGTATGGCGATGCCCTGGGGGATGGGCCCCGATGCCCCTAAACTGGTTTAGCTCTCTAGACCAGACTAGTGTGCAATGTCGGGGCCAAGCAACAGTCCCCCTCAACTGTATGCATATACAGTAGGTGCTCAACAGACACTTGCTGGGTTTGACAATAGCCCTGGACGGAGGACTGAGGCCTGGGCTGCACACATTCTGGGCTCCTGCAAGCCCCTGGCAGCCCTGAGCTGGTTTCTGAGTGCAGAGGGAGGGGCTGTCAAGGGTGGAACCCATGCATGCCAAAGCCTGGAGGCCAGCGCAGGGGCAGGACACCTGCAGCCTCGGGACACCGCCGAGGTTCAAAGCTACCTGCTGGTACCCACCTGCCTGGCACAGGACCCTGTGGGGGTGGGAGTGGCCAGATAGGGCAGCTCCTTGTCTCCCTGGAACCTGTACCCTCAGAGGTCCAGGATCCCTAGGGGAGGTTCCAGGGCTGGAGAGATGGCCCCTGTGGCAGGGCAGGGACAGATGGGCTGATTCTGTCTAGGATGGGGGCACACAAAGACTTCCTGAGGGGTGCTTCAAGGCCACAGCAAACTAGGTGGGACAGGGACATCAGTCAGAGGTGCCCTGTGGAGACCCCCAGGTCCAGCTCCTGGTACTGTGTCTGAGAAGCCAGTTGTTCCCTCGCAGGCCGCCAAGGCACCTCACATTCCTGGCCTGAGTCATTGTGGGGTCTTGGGGAGGAGGCTCCTCTGGAAGGACACTGAGCCTGGACTTTGGGGGAAGAGACCCAGAGCCCCTGGATGCTTGGGGCCTCAAGGCCCAACATGCAGCCAAGCAAAAGCTGGGGGCACAGGCGGGGGATCCCCCTCCAGGGAGGATGCAGAAGCTGAGCCAGGCTGGGCCGAAGCTCCTTATCTGATCTGGTGTCCTCCTGTGCAATGGTACAAGAGCCTCAGGGCACATCTGGTCTCTGTGACACCCCCTGAGACACCCGGGGAATGTTCCCAATGACCACTGCTGGGCCACTGCCCGACCATGTCACGGATGCCCCTGCCAGGACTCAGGCAAAACCCAGCTGGCCCTGGTGCTGCCTCCCAACAGCCCTGCAGGGCCTGGTGCTGGATCAGGGCCTTGTCTCCAGCCTCTCCCCCATGGGACTCCGGGGCCTTTGGGGGCCCTTGGGGGCCTTCCTGCACCCTCATACCTACTCATCTCTGGACTCAGCCCCAGTGTGAACGCTCACCTCGGGCTGAGCCAGCCCCTCCAGCCACATTCTGCAGCTCGAGGAAGGAACTGCCCTTTGCAGCTGGGATCTGCCCGAGTTTCAGCAGCAGCCTTGAATTGTAATGCCGAGCGGCTGGCGAATAACACAGTACGCAGCACCCAGCAGCCCAGGTGAGTCCTAAGTGGGGCTGGGCTATGGGATCTCTGGCTTCTGGGCCCTTCTCAGAACAGACCCTCCAGGCCACTCTCCCCTACATCCCCGGTTGCTGCACTGGGTGCCGGGGTCCAGAGCCAGGTCAGCTGCCGCCCAGGGAGAAGGCCAAGACTGCAGACCCCACCAAGCCTGGGGGCAGCCTTCCTGACAACAGCACCATTTGCTGCTTGGGATCAGCCAGGCCAGCTCCCCACAGATGGGAGGGCTGTGAGGTGAGCACCAGCGAGACCCTAGAGGTGCCAGAAAATGCCAGTGTGGGCACCAGGGGGCTTCCTTGGGCTGGCATGTCAGGGGAAGCCCACTGGGGCGGCTCAGTGTCCATGATGGAAGCTCAAGTCCCACAGTGCTGCCCCAGGAGCTATACCCCAGTGAGGGTCGTTGGCTGGCGATGTGTCTGGCTGGCATGGGCTGCCTGGTGACGAGGGGGGCCCATGTGTGAGGAGCCTTAGGTAAGGATACAGCTGGCACACCAAAGACCCCAGGCCAGGGGACACAGGCTGGGGGAGGGCTACAGAGACATGAACCCAAAAGAGAATGTCTGCTGACATCCCAACCCTGACAGATAACCAGCTGGGTGACAGGTGGGGGCTGTGCTCAGATCACCCTCCTGTGTCCTGTGCACATGTGTGGGTGCATGGGAGTTCATGCGTGGCTCCTGGCTTGCCCCCTCCTCAGCCCAGCTTGCGGTGCTGCGCTGTGCATGGAGCTCGGTTTCTTAGCAAGTTCATGCCATGAGCCGCCAGCCAGGCTGAGGAGGAGTGGGTCTGGGTGCCACTGGGACGGTCTGGGCTTCGGCATAGATGAGTCCCTCAGCTCTAGGGCTCTTGCCCTTGCTAGCATTGCTGTGATTCTCACCATTGCCCCCTGTTACAGAAGGGACAACTGAGGCATGGGGAGGTGATGGGACCCCCAGGGCCACCCGTAGCATGTGGCCAGCCCAGCAGCCCTGCCCAGTCCCCCGCCGGCCTTGCGCTCCCATCTGGGCCCCTATCTGTAGTTTCCCCAGTTAAAAAAATCACAACAGTCATTCCTGGTTGTTCTTGCTGAATTCTCTCCATTTGAGGGGCAGCATTTTGGGGTCTGTCCTAAATGTACCCAATTACAGGAGTCACCCACGGCACTGGCTCAGCCCAAGACAACACCTTCCCCCGTGTGGACACACACACACAAAAACCTTGCCAACCCACCCTCTAGCAAAGGGGCCTGGACTCGCATTTTTAACAAGAACCAAGAGATCCTGTGGAGGAGGTAGTCCACGGGGGAAAAACACCCTTGAGTCTCAAGTCCCCCGTGGCTCCCCAGCTGTGCCAGTGGCTGCGTGGCAGGTGAGATGATGGTGACTCTTGGGTCCCTCTGAGTCTTGCTGCCCAGGCTGGCACCGGCACATTTTGTCTTGGCCCCATGCTGTTGGGCCCTGAGCTGGGCACTGGGCTCCCTGAGTCTCATGGGAGCTGTCTGGGTCCTGAACCAAATGGTGGCCCGAGCAGGGGAGGCCATCCCCACCCTCGGGGACACTCTCTGCTCTGGCTGCAGGCTCCGGGGACTGAGAGCTATTTCGGCTGCGTTGGCCTCTCCAGTCCCGCCAGGCTTCAGTGAGCTAAGATTGTGCCAACGTCAACAGAACGGAAAAGAGAGGCTATGGTGCTCTGTCAGGGAGAAAGCCCAATTAGGAGGGGCTTGTGGGGGCAGGGCAGGCGTAGGGAGTGCAGAGGGAGCCCCAGAACCCAGCCAGCCCGCGGTGATGACAGGGCCTTCGACAGCAGCCCAGCACTTGGACTGTGCAGAACTGCGGGGATGGTGCTGTGAGCCTGGGGAGGGTGCCTTTCTCCCCAGGGGCCCGTGTGGGGCCAAGCCTGCCAGACTCCTGAGCCAGCATGTCTGGGTGCAGGACCTGGCCCTGCAGAAGCAGCCTGGGCATCAGAGCCCACAAGAGGTGTCTGCCAGCAGCCAGGACCCACCTCGTAGTCTCGAGGAGCAGCACAGGGGTGGGGAGTGGGCGGAGGCCACATAGCGCTGGTGGGGCATGGGCCTGGGCACCTCTCCAGCTGGACACTGCACATGACGCCCCAGGCCAGGCCAGGGTCCCCTGACTCACAGACCCCAGGCACAGGGACATGCTGTTTTCTTTTTAGTCCAAGTGTACGGGGTGAGAAGCTGCAGCCCGCACCCTGGGGGCCTGCTCTGTTTGGAGGAGGTGCCAGGGTCCTGGGCCCCTCCGCCTGTTAGAGCTGTCTGGAAATCCTGAGTCAGGTAGCTGAGGTGGGAGAGGGAGACCTACCCACCCACTGCCCTGCCTGAGCGGCTCCCGCGGTCTAAACCCTGTCTTGGGGGTGGTTCCTGGGAGCAGGCAGCAGGGCCCGGTGAAAAGAGACCAGATAGTGTGGACCTTCCTGGCCCTGGGATCAACAACCTCTCCTGGGCCAAGCTTCGCCGGGCCTGAGCTTGGGGCTGGAGGATCGCAGAAGAGTGAGTCCATGAAGGCACCATCCCCACCTCTCAGCACCCTTTCCCTCCATGTCATCTCGGCCACCCATCTCAGAGCCCAGCTCAGCACCCGGGCCCTACTGGACCACCCTGTCAGCCCCTGAGTCCCCATGGAGGGTTTGGAGGCTGGAGGCCGGTCAGCCGGGGAGGGGAAAGGCAGAGGAGCAGGATGAGCCACTTGGCTCAGGACTGAGGACCACTTGCACTCTGGCCACTGCAGAGGGTGTCCGGCTGGGGCACAAGGGCTGTGGGAGAGAGACCACATCGTGTGTGGGAGGGGACAGTCCCCTCCTGCCCAGTCCCCTCCCCACAAGGCCTCAGGGAAGGGCGGGGGTGTCACACACCGTGGGCTGGTGCCCCCATCCTGGCTTTGCCTACCTAAGGCTCTGGGATTGGCAGGCATGGAGTTCCCCAGCCCTGAGCGTGGCAGGGGCAGGATGACAGACCCAGGGTCCCCTATGCCCTCCCTCCTCCACTTGCACCCTCGCCCGCCAGACCTCAGTCATTCTCCTGCCCTCAGGGCCTGGATTCAGCCCTACCCCCAGCCTCCTTGTAAGCCCGGCCTTATTAGTGCTGCTTCGCCCCGACTTTGCAAGTCAAATCCCGCATTACTGTGCTTCTGCTCTGTTTCCAGCTTGATGCATGGAGAGCTGGAGAGCAGCTGGAGCAGAGAAGGCACTGCAATGAGGCGGCAGCCCGTGCCGGCCAGGGGACCCGGGGCCCAGAGCCAGGTGGGGTGGACCCCGAGGCCCTGTCTTTCCACAGGTGTCCAGGGTCACTCCCACCCCCACCCTTGGCCTCCTGCTGGCTCAGCACCACACCCCCACCAAAGGGCCAGGCTCCAGGTGAGTGGTCCTCAGGGCCCCCGCACAGGCTGTTCCCTCTGCACACAGGCTATCCCTGCTTTCCTGCCCAGCCAGTGGGTGGGGAGAAGCGAGTCCCTCCTTTCAGGGATTCTCAGGAACTGAGTGGCTATCAGGGTATGCAGCTGTGATGCTCACAGCAGGAGAAGACCTCAGACGCCACAGCCTAGCTCTCTGTGGGGGCAAGTGTGTCTCAGCCTCTCTCTGAGGCGGGGAGACCCCCTGGACTGGAGGGTGCCCTGCTCGGCTCTGCCTGGGTATTCTGTGGCGTGTAGGGTGGAAGGTGAAGGGCTGCAGGCGCTGGGTCCCTGGTGTGCAGTCTTGGCTCCTGGCCTGTGACCCTTCCAGCTCCTCCGGCCCCCCAGTTACCCTTCCCAGGCCCCCCACCGCCTGCCCAGCTTTTCCTTCTTTGGCAGCCCCAGTTCCCTCCTTGAACCCAGTGGGACAGCAGGGCCCAGCCCTAGGGGACGCAGGAGACAGACATGCCCCAACTGAGACAGACAATGGCCAGCATGGCAGGTGGCCCAGTCTCGGCCACCAGGACGTCCTAGGAGGTATGGCCCTTCAGCGGAGCTGGCTGTCCTCAGTGGCCCAGCTCTGGCTCTGGCTTGTCCTGTGAACTCAAGATGGCAGACACTGTTCCTGATCTCAGGCCGGGTCTTGGGTGAAGAAGGTTGGGTGTAGGACCCTGTACCTCTCCTCCTGGAACACCCCCAGCAGCTGGCGAGGTCACTGAGGCTCCATCCAACGGGCAGCCTCCAGGGCAGCTCTCGCTCCTCCCCCGCCCTGGAGGTGGGCACGGGTCAGTAGAAGGATGGGACTGAGGGGCTGGGCCCTTCGCCGACCCTGGAAGGTGGCTCCCTGTGGCCTTCCCTGCAGTTTCCTGGTCCACTGTGGTTCAGCCTAAGACACAGGTGAAGGCCTGGTTATCACTTGGCTGCTTTTGCCAAAAGAGTGGCTTCCAGTGAAATCCTTTGGCTGCTGAAAGGCAAAGTTACCCTCCCTCCCTGTGGCCCCAACACCTGCAGGGTTTGTCAGCAGAAGGTTTTCATGGTCCACTGGGCATTCACAGGCCTTTGGCATCCTCGAGGGCCTGCCTCTGGTTAGCACACACCCTTTGCTTGACCCAGAGGGTCCAGATGGCACTGGCTCCACAGCATGGCCTTGAGAATTGAGGCCGGCTTCGGTGAGGATGGTCCCACCTACTCTGGCCTTCAGGCCTTCACCAGGAGAGGTTCAGGCTGCTGGCCCAGCCAGTCTCTGCAGGGACACCCTGGTGGGCCCAGGGAGGGACTGGGGTCAGCTGGGGCCCTGAACTCACAGGGGATCCCACTTCCCCCATGTCTTGCTTGGTTCTGGGCATAAGGGTCCTAGTTCTTGGGGCCTGGCCTGGCCCTCTCACTGCTCCCAGGAAACCTAGGGAAGCTTGGCAGGCTGTGTTCCCCATCCTCAGGCTCCTGAGTTGCTTCTGTCCAGCTCTCCGCTGGCATCTGTGACTCAGCACTGTGATGGGGCCCTGTCCAGGGCGTCCTGGGCAGGAGGCAGCTCCGGGTGCACAGCGGGCACCCCCATGGACAGGCTGCGTCCGTATGCCACTCCTTGGCTGCCCTCTCTTTATCTGTAGTGATGACACGGTGACCCCCACCTGCAGGCCTGGTGGCACTGCTGTCACCAGGCACTGGGAGCCTGCCCCCAACCTGGGTGGTGGTGTGGGAGTGGCTGGGCAAGGAACGCTACTATCCCTGCTGAGCTGGGTGGGCACTGATGGGCATGGGGACCTTGAGCGCCTACCCCTAGCCCTACTGTCGGCAGGCCACGCCTGCCCCTCTGGGGAACTGTTCTGTCCCCCTTGGCTGGCCTAGAAGTGCCTAGAAATGTCTGTTATGTGGGGAGTCGGTGGGTGACGGGCCCACTTTCCCATCCCTTGAGGAAGGGAGGGCTCTGGGCAGGGTCTGCACCAATTCCCCAGTGCCCGCTGAGGCCTGTGGCTGCCTCAGGGACAGTGCCGGGCACCCCCTCACCCTGGCGTGGGTGTCCTATTTCCAGAGTGTAGTGCTGGATGCTTCTGTTTGGCTGTGTTAATTGAGACCAGCTTTTACAGAATGAGCCTCATGGGGTGTGAAAATCTGCACAGCCTTGGTGTTTAGGGTAACCCGAAAGTGGAGAGTGAGCTTGGGGTGCAGTCTCGCTCCCCCATGCCCCCTGAGCACAGTCACCCACAGGCCCACAGCAGGCAGGCAGAACTGATGCCATCCTCCAGATCCCCCGACCAGGCCCAGAGATGGGGCCAGGAGAGATCTGGGGAGTTGGTGCCACGAGATTTCCCAACCATGACAGGATGTCGGGGCGTGGGGGGCAACAGCAGGACTGCCCCAGGCTGGGTCCCCACCCAAGTCAGGCTTGGTCGTGGCCTCATGGTCAGTTTGTCCCTCTGAGGATCTGGAGGGGTCCTTGGCTGCAGTGGGGGGCCCAGATGATCCTGGCCTGGGGATGGGAAGACCTCTGTCCGTGGTTCCCCTGCAGAGAGGGGCCTGTTGAGAGGAGCAGGGGATGGTCTGTTGAAGGAGTGGGTGAACGGACAGGCATGTAGGGATGGGTATGGACAGCGTGGGTGCTCAGACCCTACAGTCTGAGGTGGAGGGGTGGGGCTGGAGGCTGGAGTGGCCTCGGGGGAGCCTAGAGGGGTAGGGCTGTGGCTCCACCACTGTTGGCTAAGGGACCTCAGGGAGGGCTTCAGAGGCTGGGGCCCTGGCTCCCAAGGCCTCAAGACCCTCCTGCTCCCCCTGAAGGTAGCAGTGACTGCCTCCCAGAAACCCCTGGCACCCCTGGAGGCTGCAGTCCCCTGCCCCGCCTCCACTCTTTCTCTCTGCTCTGTCATTTTTCAAAAATAATTGTGCAGCAGCACCAGGCTGTCTCCGTGCCCCTCCTGTAGGTTGCCCTACTCCGCCAGGTCCCTGGCTCGGCGTCCCCAGACTCTGCCAGGCTGGCCTCGCCGTGTGTATCGAGGTGTTCTCCCTGCAAGGTCTTCATCATTCCCTAATTGCTCGCATTTATTTTTCTCCTTCCTTGGTGAGTGGTCCTGCCAGCCTCAGCCTTGTCTCTCCTTGGTGAGCGTCATTAATGTGGCTTCCGCGCCATGATCAGAGGGGGCTGCCCCCGCCCTGCCGGCCCTGCCGCTCTTCCTCTGCCCGCCTCGAGATGGATGTTCATTTATTGCCCATAAATCTCTGCACAGCCCTTTGTGAAGACAAATCGGAGGCCTCCTGTTCCCCGGTGTTGGCTAGGCCGGTCGGTGGTGGGTTTAATTGGCCCTTCCTGTGGAGGCTGCCCCGGCAGGAGAGGCTCGTTGTGGGCCGGGCCAGGCGCACTGCATCAGCAGAAGGGGCCATTTTCTGCCCCTCACTTTGTCTGGTGTCTGAGGCTGGGCCATGTGCAGGGACAAAGTGCGGATCCTCCCTCAGGCTTCCAAAACATGGCCTCCCCGCATCCACGTGGCCCTGCAGCAGCCCAGGCCCAGGCAGGGCCCTGTCTCACCCAGGGGGTGATGCCTGCAGCTTCAGCAGCAACCTCTAGGAAGGAGGCGCATGGGTTTGTTGCGGTGATACGGGAGTGTTGGGAAAGGAAGAGCTTGGTCCCTTTAAATGAATGATAGGGAAAAGGGGAAGTGCTGGGTAGAGGAGGGTGTGGTCCCTGGCTGGGGCTCCATCCCACAGACCTAGGTAAGGACAGGCATCTTTGCATTTCCCAAGACCACCCTGGCCTGCCACACCCCCATCCTATGACTATAAAAACCCCCGAGACCCTAGCAGGCACACACAAGCTGCTGGACGTGGAGAGGAGCGGATTGGCAGAGGAGCACTCAGGCAGCTAGACGTCGAGAGGAACGCACTGACGGGCACCGGCACGCCGGCAGGCTACCAACCGGCAGCAGAATGACCTGGAGTTTGGCTGGGGCAGCTGGAGGAGAGCCCGGGTCCGACTCCAGGTGAAAACCTTCCCACTCCATCTCCTTCTGCCTTCCCCTATCTGCTACCTCCACTCAATAAAACCTTGCACTCATTCTCCGAGCCCACATGTAGTCCAATTCTTACACCAAGGCAAGAACCTTCGATGCAGAAAGCCCTCTGTCCTTGCGATAAGGCAGGGCTCTAACTGGGGTTTACCTGAGCTGAGTAACAGAAGCCACCGATAGAGTTAAACTAAAACAGCAAAACTAAAAGAGCACCCTGTAACAAGCTCACTGGGGCTTCAGCTATAAACATTCACGCCTAGACACTGCCATGGGGTGGGAGCTCCACAGCCTGTCCGTCTGTATGTTCCCCTAGAGATTTGAGCAGCAGGGCACTGAAGCAAGCCACATCCCCATTGCATGTCCTGTGAGGGGAACAAGGGGACCTTTCCTGTTTCACCAGCACACAGCAGGTGCCTAATAAATGCACGGCGAACTGGTCAGAAAGAGAAGGAGCCCAGCCACAGCACAGGCTGGGAGGGCAGGACTCCTGCCGAGCCTTTCCTGCACCCTGGTGGCTGTGAGCCTGGCCCTGCCCCTGGTCAGCAGGCCTGTGCTGACCCCGCACGCAATCTGCTGTTGGTGCCAAGGAAGTGCTGCCTGTGCAGCTCTCAGAATGTCAGGCTGGGTGCTCCTCCACTGAGGTCAGAGTCAGGAGTCCTTAGGCCAGCTCCGGGGGGCCCACAGGGCGTGAGGGGGGTCCAGGCAGCCAGCCTGGCCCAGCCTGGTTCCACTGCTTACTGTGTGGCCTGGGGGGGCTCCCTTCGCTTTCTGGGGCCTGGGGAACCAGGCGCGAGCTTGGTCCTGTGGTCTGAATCCAAGAAGACAGGTTGTGGGTGGGGACAGTTGGAGGGAGGGACAGCCTCGGCCTCAGCTTTGGGACTGTGTGGCAGAAGCACCCTGTCTGGCCTTTCCGTGGAGGCCTCAGCCATCATGTCCCTCTGTGAGCTCCTCCAGGGCTGGGCCCAAGCAGGGACCTCTTCCTCCGTGAGGGTTTAACTCATTCCTCAAAACAGGCACAAAAGCAGAGGGCTATTGAGGGATAGTGACCTGCCCCTGGCTCTGGCCATGCGGGTCTGGGCACTGTGGATCCACTCCATGACCAGCTGGCTGGGTGAGGACCAGCCTGGAGGATCAGGGAGAGCTTCTTGGAGAAGGGAGTAGTGTCAGAACTGAATATTGAGCAAAGCGGAAGGACCAAGAAGAAGATCCTAAGGAGTTCTGGGGCTGGGGGCTGGGGATTGGGAGCAATAGGAGAGACGAGGCTGGACAGGTGCCTGTTCCTCCACCCACTGGCTCAGGACTCCAGGCTTGGCCTGGCAAGGGTCCCCTGCCACTGGGAGCAGGACTTCCTGCAGCACAGAGGCGGGTGGGGAGTGCAACCTACCTGGAAGGGGCTTCTGGAGAGGTGTGCCCTGGCAGAGCCCCACCTCCCCCAGGAAAAGACAGTAGCACCAGGCCCCAGCCCTGGAGAAGCCTGACCAACCAGAGAAGTCCCACGGCCTCCTCCATGGAGCTTGGAGCTCCGCCTCTAGACCTGGGATTGGCACTTCGGGTCAGGCCAGCTGCTGGGGAGCCCTGGGCCCCGACACATGCACCCTCCCAACAGGAGTGGGGCTCCGGGGGGGCCACTGGGCTTAGCCCATCACAGCCACTCTCCAAGGCCTTGGCATAATGGGGTCCTTGAGCCACTGTGCCTGGGTGGGTGGGCTGAGATACACCCTTTGCTGACAGTGGCCATTGCCCTTTTCCCACCCAGGCCTCATGTGGGGAGCCCTGCCAAGCCCAGGCTGTGGTGTACACAGGCGCTGGGCTGCAGGGCAGGGCTCTGGAGCGGCCTAGCCCGGAGCAGGGTGGGAAAGGAGCCAGCTGGGGTCCAGGCAGTTCCGAGGCCAAGGCCACCAGTGAGAAATCTGGGCATGAGGGTGGCCACAAGGCCGGCACCGTGGGGGAAATTGAGTTGAGGGCTGGGCCTCCTCACTGTGGCCGGAGGCGGCCCGAAGGCCAGCTGACCAGACACACAGCTGCCTCAGTCACAGAGGTGCCGCAGCTCAGGGTACCACCCCGAGTGACATCCCTAGGCCGACTGGCACAGTGGAGGGAACAGACACCCAGGGTCTTGTGATGTCCCCGGGCACTAGGATGGAGAAGCAGCGCAGCACTCTGGAGCACAAACACAGTTGGCAGCGAAGGGTCTGCTCCTGCGTGGCCTTGGGCCCAATCCTGCCTGACATGTTGCTTCATGTCTCTGGGCCTCCATTTCCTCATCTGTGCCCTGGGGACATTGGCAGTGACTTCCTATGGAGATGTGAGTGTGAGGTGCCCATCCCACCCCACGGAGGCTTCGAGCTGCAGGCAGCCTGGCAGTGAGGAGCCCCCACCCCTGCCGCCGCCGCAGTGGCTCGCCCCGGGCCCCAGCTCACACCACAAACACTTGCCTCCCTCTCAACTTGTTTCCCGCGTGTTCTCGGTCTCACTGGACGTTAGTTTACCATCGGCTGCTGAACATTTGGCAGCTTCTATTATTTCAGAACTAATTTAAGGATGAAAAAATAATTCTCCCAATTACTATGCAAAGCCCTGGGCAGCCAGATAAACAGGGGGCAGGAGCTCCTATCCAAGGACAGGGCCACCCCTGCAGCCCTGGGCAGACAGGTGTGCAGGTCAGCTCTGGTGCAGCTCAGCCCCCAGGGCCGCAGGGGTGGAGTCGGGGTGGCTGAGAGGAATCCCCGGGAGCAGCCCAGCCTGGGCCCGACATCTGAGGGTTGCTTGCCCCTATCCCCCATCCAGGTCGGCTATAGCCACCTGGTGGTAAGCCCAGCCCCAGCTGTCACCTCCACCAATTGTGCTGGGTGGTGCTGCTCTGGCTGGGCCTTCAACACAGGGACAGGCCCATGAGCTGTGAAGGATTTGGTCCACAGGGCGCCCTGGGGCTGGCCAGGAGAGTCTGTGGTAGATCAGCAGCCCGCATGGGGTGGGGGCCAGGATTTGATACACTCAAGGCTGATTCACGCAGCTTTAATTAGCTTTCTGCACCTGCTCTGGGGTCTGGGTGATCAAGGCTGGACACCAGCTGCCGCCCCCAACCCCTGCCTGGTCCAGCACCTGACCTCAGGGGCCCAGCCGGCCAGGGCTGATCAGGTAGAGCTGGGGAGTGCCAGGGTCGGCGTGGGAAGGAGCTGAGTCCCTGGGCCCTGGCCCAATGCCCCACCCACTCCGGGCCCCTCGTCAGCAGCGGCCGGCCGGTGAGCTCATCTCTTCCTGGGCTGTAAATATCACCCAAGTGCTCACGACTCCCAAATGTGTCCTCCAGCCGGGCCCCTCTGCTGAGCTCAGCCTGCACAGCCCACGCGACACCCCCGCCCAGATGTCTCCTGGGCCTCGACAAAGCGGCCGCTCCTCTCGGCGCCCCCACCTCAGGGACGGGCGCCCCTTGCCGGCTGCTCAGGGCGGACGCCTGGGAGCCCTGCCTGCCGCCTCCACCCCACGGGAGCGTCCATGCATCCTGCTGAGTCCAACTTAAAACTCATCCACTTCCTTCCGGATCCTCTCATCCCCTCCTCAGGTCTGGTTGGACTGTGCCCAACTCCCCACCCCTGCCACTGCACAGGCCTCCACTGCGGCCTGGAGGGGAGGGTGCAGAGCCCTGAGGGCAGCTGGTGGTGACAGTCAGCCCCGAAGCTGGCCTGAGGGCAACAGGTGCCTGCTTCTTAGTTAGGAGTGGGCCCAGCAGAGGTAATGAACTCCTTGTCCTGGGAGGTGTGCAAGCTGAGGCGGGACCTGCTGTCCTTCCACAAGCCACTGAGGGTGCCTGCATCCACTGCAGGTGGATCACTCAGGTGGGGCTCAAGGCTCTTTGGAAATGGGTGGCTTTGGTTTCCTGGCTCTGACTGCAAGGAGCCCCCAGCCTCAGCTGAGAGTGCTACCCCAGATCTAGCAGTTTAGCTGTATCTTCTCAGGCATGACAGGGGCCACTTGTGAGAAAAACTGGATTAATAAAACCCTGCCTATGCCAGTGCCCAGGCACAGCCTGGCAGAATCCTGGGCCTGGCTGTGGGGTCGCAAAGACTGGGGGTGCCAGGGGTGCTGATGGTGGGGCTCCAGGCACAGGACAGAGACTGCACAACATTTTGACATTAGGCCGTCCACGGAGAGGCCTCTGCTGGGGCTGCCAAGGGTCTCCTGGGCCCAGAGGGGCTGCAGAGGGAGCCCTGAGCAAACAGCACCCCACCCCCACAGGGCTGCCCTGCCTGAGCTGCCCCCAGCCCTGGGGCAAGGCTGCCGGCCCTGGAGCTCAGGTGAGCAGAGGGGCAAACTGCAGGTGGAGGTGTGCACAGCCACATGGGCGGCCTCAGCACCTGTGGGCACAGGCACAGTGTCTCTCAGAAGAGACAGTGCATGTGGGAGGACCCTGAGGAGCGTACAGGCCAGACAGGACCACTGCATCCTGGCTCTGCCCTGTGCTTGATGGGAGGGGTCTGAGCTCCCGCCTTGGGCAGCAGCACAGGCACAGAGAAGCCGGCGGAGGAGCTGGGGCCTTGGCTGCTAAGCGCGTCCTCCCCGCTTCTTCTCCCTCCTTCTCCTCCCCGCAGGCTTCTGGAGCCCCGGCCGCCCCCACGACCATCTGGCTTCACCAGCAACGCTCCCCCACACCCTCCCCCACGTCACTGTTTTTCTCCCTCTCCCCCTCCCCAGCCACTGCCCTGGCGGGGAGGGGGCCCTTTCCTGGGAAGGCTTCCTGGCCACGTGGCCCTTCCCTTTTGTTTCTGAGTCCTCTTCGGCCCAGGCCGTGGGAAAGCGTGCCTGTGCATATTTCTGCCTGTGCATATTTTTGCCTGGATGCGTGTGCTGCTCTCGAGCCCATGGTGCGTGCATGTATGTGGACATGTGTTCCCTGCCCTGCTGTGTGTGCATGCGTGTATGCATACATGGGTGCAGGGACATGCAGACCCACCACGGCCTGTGTTTGGGGTGTGGGCATGGTGTAAGTGGGGGTGCCCCGGACACGCATGTGGGGTCTAGTGTGACCACCAGCAGCGGTGTGAGGGTGCATACAGCCCCCACTGGGCCTTGAGGCCAGGCCTGACCCACCCAACTCTCCTTCAGGGCCTTCCTGTCCTGCCACCCACCAGGGGTAGGAACAGGGTCCCTCATCCTCAGCCTCCTCCTGGAGGCTGCCCGGGCAGCCTGATTGGGGTGGGGGGCCTGAGAGCAACTGTCCCCACAGGGGCTATGTCCAGACCCATGGACCTGGCATGTGCTCCATCAGCCAGGCTCAATGACGTCAGCCACCAAGCACGCTCCATCTGTGCGGCTGAGGGGGCAGGGGCACCTGACATTGGAGCTGCCCTTGGCCCAGGCTGCCCCACCCGTGGTGCCAAGCAACTCCCCTTCCTCTGGGGCCTTGTGATGGGGGAGAGGCTGCCCGTCCAGCACCCACCCCTGCTTCTCACCGCCCACAGCACCCTAGCCTGAGAGGCCACAGCTTAAGAAAAGAGCTCTTTATTCCACGTCGTCCGATATTTTTACACAAGTAAAATAAAATGCATATCTCTATATACCACGATCTGGGTGGGAGGCGGCGTTCTGGAACAAACGCTGCCGCCGAACCCTGTAAACATGATGGGGTGGAGATGGGGGTGGCGGGCGGGAGGCATCCGTCAGGGAGGGCCTGGCCTGGCCCGCCCCACGAGTCGGCCACCCGGCTGGCTGGCGGCGTGGAGAGAGACCCCGTATGTACACACACCTGGCTGCTGAGCACTCTCTTGTGTCCGCTGGGGGTCAGCAGGGCCCGAGCACTGTCCACAGCACCAGCGCCAGGCCCAGGGGGGCGAGGCTGCAGGTGAGGCTGGGCAGGGCACCTGAGCCTTCTGAGTCACCAGTCCCGCCACCCCCGCTGCCTGCCTGGCCCAGACGGCAGTGGCTGCGGGTGCGGTTCTTGCGTGAACAGCCTGGCCTCCGGCGAGGGCCCGAGGTGGGGAACCCTGGTGACTCGGAGCCCTCGGGCCGCACTGCGGTGAGCGGGGGCTCAGCAGAGCCAGGCAGAGTCCCAAAGGGGGAGTCGTTGATGTGCCGTGGGCCAGAGCCGTTGCCCGGGGGGCTGTCACCAGGCGGCACGCGTCCCTTCAGCGCATTGCCTGCCGAAGCTGGTCTTCCAGGCTCCAGTACTGAGGCCTTGTCAGCGGCGTCTGGCTGGCAGCACTTGGGAAGCCCCAGCAGCTCCTCATCGGTGGCCCTGCCGGTCCAGATGGGATGGTAAGGGCCGGTGGCCACAGCGCAGCCCTGCAGGTCATTGGCAGCTAGGCGTTTGAGGTCACGGCCAGCCAGGCGTTGCGGGAGGCTGCAGGGCACCTCAGAGGAGGAGCCGCGGAACTTCTGCAGCCAGGCCCAGAGTGGGCGTGCCCGGCAGTCACACACCCAGGGGTTGTCGTTGAGCCTCAGGTACTGCAGGGCACGCAGGGGCGCCAGGGCCTCAGTGGGCAGCACTGATAGATTGTTGGCAAACAGATAGAGTGTCATGAGGCGGCCCAGGTCACGGAAGGCGTGCGGATGCACATGGGCCACACGGTTCTGGTGCAGTAGGAGACGGTCGAGGCTGTGCAGGCCGCGGAAGGCGCGCTCGGGCACGCTGGAGATACGGTTGCCGTGCAGGAAGAGGTGCGTGAGGTTGCCCAGGTCGCGGAAGGTGTCATCAGGCAGCGCCTGCAGCGCGTTGTCCTGCAGGTAGAGGTACTGCAGGGCAGCCAGGCCGCGGAACAGCCCCGGACCCAGCTCCTGCAGGCCGCAGCGGTCCAGGTGCAGCGTGTGCAGGCGGCCCAGCCCGTGGAATGTGGCAGGGTCCACAGACCGGAGCTGTGCATTATCGCTGAGGTCCAGCTGCTCCAGGAGGGCCAGGCCGGTGAAGGCGGCCGCGTCAATTCGGGCCAGCACATTCGAGTGCAGCCACAGGATGGTGAGGTTGCGGCAGGCGCGGAAGCTGGCAGCTGGCACATGCGAGATGCGGTTGCCGTGCAGGAAGATGCGCTGGCTGGCGGCAGGGATGCCCACGGGCACAGCCTGCAGTCCCTGCTGGGGGCAGCTTGTTGTCACCTTGGGCTCATTGTAGCATACGCAGGCACCTGGGCACGGGGCTGCCACCCGCCAGGCCTGCAGCCACAGCACCCATGCCAGCAGCCGGCTCCCTGTGGGCAGAAGACAGAGTGGTTAGCAGGCAGGGCAGGGGTACTGGAGAAGCTGGAGGTTTTGCTAGAGCCAGGTGGGCCCCGGAGATTGGGTCTCAGGAGGACCTGGGGCTGGGTCCAAGATGTGGCCACCACCCCTGGGAATCGCGGTGTTGGGATCCCTGCTTCATAGGCCTCATGGACGATGCTGGGCTAGAACATGCCTTGGAGCCACGCACTCTACCCTGGAAGCCACATCTGCAGACTCCCCATACCACACATCCGGTGTTCACACACCCGGGAGCAGCCCACTGGGTCACCAGGGGCACTTACTTGAAGGCCTCCTGGAATGGGCACTCGCGACTGCAGGTACCTCCTCAGGAATCCAGTGAACACAGAGCCCGCACTGCAGGAGTCCCCGGGGGGTCCCAGTGGGGGTTCCACCCACAGGGCCTAGGAAACACTGCAACGGGGCTGGGGTCCCTCTGGGCACGTCTGCTATCTCAGAAACAGGCGCCTGGATGCCCGAGGGCGGGGGTGGAGGGCAAGTGTGTCCAGGGCTCGGGAGGAGTCGCGTCCCACAACCACCCAGGCAGGCTGCTCCCTCCTCCACACATCCTCCTTTCAAGCACTTCCTGACTTGGCAGGAACCCTCCTGAAGCCTCCGCCCCCTGGCCTCATTCTCTGCTCCATCTCCTCCCTGGGAGGAGTTCACTCCTCCCCAGCCAACCCCTGCAGTGCCAGCTGCCTGCACCCCTCCCACCCAGACGCCATCAGCAGGGATAGCCTCCCAGTGGGTTCTCCCCCAGCCCCAGAGGTCTGCAACCCCTCCTCCATTACAGGGCCAGATACATCTGGGCCTTCACCAAGGCCCTACATGGGCAGTAGTCCCTGCCGGGGTGCCGCATCCAGAGCTGGTCTCACCAGCGGGGTCACCCACTCCGGAGTAAGCATTCCTGCCTCTCATTCCACCATTGAGCCCTCACCCCTTTCGAATGCTGAAGATTCTTTCCACCTTCAGGAGTGAGTCTATTAAAATGTGAATCCCCCTGGGAGGGTTACGGCTTATCAGCTAACACTTGAGTTATCAGCTAACACCTGCGTTGACAGCTAACACCTTCCTCCGCAGCTGGCTAAGAGCAGGATTCTGCAGACATGAGGCCGGCTAAGTGCTGGGGTTGGAGCCAGGCAGGAGGAAGGAGCGGACCACAGGCCAGCTTCCTTAACCCAGAACTGTGACCCTGGGGCCCTCCTACCCACATGGGGCCCCTGCCCCACTGGGTCCTCTCTGCTTGGGCGGACAGTGCAGTCCCCCTAAACGCAGAGCCCAGCAAGCCCAGCACGCACAGTGACCGCTGGGCATGTGCGTCCTCCCAGACTCAGGTTCGTAGGTCCTCAGACCTTCTCCCCACAGCCTGGGGGCCTCCTCTGCCACACCCCCTGCCCCAGGGCCATTTGTTGGCTACCAGGGAGATGGCAGCCCAGGGATGGGGGTCTGGAGGCCCCTCCCTGGGTGGGCTGGGTGAGGAAAGCACCTGGCCTCGTGTTCTGTTTAAACTGCGGGACACCCTCTCTGCTCTCTTTCTACACACTCTTCCTAGGAAGGTGGGGCCTGACCATGCCAGCTCCCCACTGCTGTCTCACCTGCTGTCACCAGAGGGAAAACTGTGCTATGTAAATGGCACTTCTTGTCCTGGGGCCAGGTGGGGTGGAGGCCCCACACGCTCATGGGGTGGGGTCAGGACTCACTGCCACATTATCGACCACACCACACCACTGACTGTGGGGGTCACCAACTGAGCCTTGTCACCAACCATACCATGCGGCTGACTGCACCCACCAAGACTAGCCACCCATGGTGGCCACGCCCACCACATCACCACTGAGCCACGCCGCCATGCCACCACTGTCCCGTGGTCCCAGGCCCGAAGCTGTGGGCTGTGAGTCTGGCTGTGGTCAGGGCTCAGCTCACTCCCCTTGAACCGAGCCCTGTGCTCAGGGATCTCCTCCCTCCCGAAGCAGCTGCGTGTCCACTCTAAACATGCCCCCAGCGAGGTGCCAGAACTGAGCCACACGGTGGTGCGGGGTCGGGGGAGACAGGGGAGGACCTGGGGGAGTGGCCACGTGGCGCTCAGTTCTGCCAGGAAGTGGGTATTGGGTGCAAAGACACGGCTCGGTTCCTGCCGAGACAACTGCTTTTCGTAAACCAACTTCTGAGGGTCGGGTGAGGTGGGCTCTCTCCTCGCTGCAGCCACGGTAATTGGCTCCAGCCCGGCCCCCCTTGGGGCCTGCCCGCTGGTCTCCATGGCAACCCCTCTGCTGAGCAAGCGGGAGGGGGCATCTTTTTATGAGATAATCAAACCCAACTTTGCAGCATAGGTTTGTCTTCACAGACAGGGCCCTGGGATGAGGGAGACCCAGCCAGGTGGTGGGAGGGTGTCCTCTGACCCCATCTCAGGGGCCAAACTGGTGACTCAGCAGCCTCCTCCCTGGCCCCACGGTGGACTGCAGCCCCTCCCCACCCCAAAAGACCTCCCTGGCCTGTGGCCCCTGACCTGTCCCCCGGGCTCTGCAGCCTCAAGGCCACAAGGCCTCTCTGAGCTTCTCGCCCACCTTTCTCTCTCCTCTATCTCCCTGGCCAACTCTAATAGGACACTCTACTGTCCTTCTGGAGACAGCCTGGCTTCCCTGCCTGCCATCACCCCACTTTCCACTCTCACCCAGTCTCACCCTGGCCCCAGTTCTCACGGAGCCTCCAGTATGAGCTCTGTCCTTCCTGCCCCTTGCACATGGGGTGAACAACCAGCCCAGCCACGGCCCCAGCTCTCACGGAGAAACCACGGACAGCGTGCCTGTCCACCGTCCCCACCCAGGTTGGCCCTGCGGCCACCTGAGCCTGCGAGGGCCCCAGAGGGCTCGCCTCAGCCTCCAAGCTGCACACAAACTGGTACATCTGTGCCTCTCCCACCCTCCCAGGCCAACTGATGTCTCTTCTTTCCTCCAGGGTCTCCTCCTGGGACCTCCCCGGAGCATGGCCCTGCTGGCTCTCAGGGCTGGGTCATAGCTAGGAGCTCCTGTCTCAGCTCAGGCCTGGCTCAGGAGTCACGGTCGGGGGAGGGCTGGCTCTCCTGCCTGGAAGGCTCTGAGCTTTCCCAGCGGGGACAGTGACCGGACACTGACCCACAGCCTCTCCCTGCGGCAGCCAGACTGGGCAGGGTAGGACCCCGGATCACCAGGCTGAAGGCCCAGGAGGCTGGGAAGCAAACAGTCCAGGACGCATCCCCCCGACGGGAGCAACAGGCAGCCCAGGTGGGCACCTGCACCATCAGTTCCGGTGAGTGGAGGGCTGTTCACGTTCACTGCAGGAGGGAGGGGGAGGAGGGAGGAGGCGGGAGGAGGCAGAGGGAGGAGAACGAGGAGGGCAGGAGCAGAGGGGAGGAGTGGAGAAGGGGGATGGGGAGGTGGCGGTGGGAGGCTCTGGGGATGTGCCCAGCCAGCGGGCAGGCAGGCGGCTGCTGAAGTCAGCAGCTCACCCCAGCAGCCCAGGTAGCTGAGCCAAGCCGAGCAGGGATGACCTTCTTCATGTGGTCCCTGGCCCCCACTGTTCCTGGGGCCCCGCCCACCTCCGTGCCCTCCCAAGCTTGGGCTGAGGTCCCACAGGGATGCCTCTGCCTCTGCCCAGTGAGGCCAGGAGGCAGCGCAGGGCAGGCAACTGTGGAGGCCCCGAGCACCGGCTTTCATCCACACACAGCTTGGCGCCCTCAGGCCCCGATGCTGCTCCTGGGCTGGGATCACCGCAGGGTCCCATCACCTGCTATAAAAAGATGTGAGACAGCAATACATTTACAGATTAGGAAACTGAGGCAGTGAGTGGTTAAGCCCTGCCCTGCTCCCACTCCAGACTACCCAGGTGGAGAGGCAGCCAAGGGAGACAGTCACGGTGCTGCCCGGAGGGGCCACGAGGCATGTCCTGCCCAAGCACGAAGGCTGGTGGCCTGGCTAGTAATGGGGGAGGGTGTGGAGGGGCTGGGCTGCAGGCCACGTGCAGAGGGGCAGGCAGCGCCCTCCTGTGCCATGGGTGGCTGGGAGGGGAATCTCCAGGGAGGCTCTGAGCTGCTGCTTCCCAGGGCTGGGGTAAGAGGCTGCAGAGGGCTGGGGCTGGGGGTGGGGCCAGCTGTAGCACAGCCGGGACATCAGTCAGCTCAGGATCCTCTCGGACACCAGCCATGTCCCCGTGAGGCGGTCACGTCACAGACCACAGTTATGAGGCAGAACAGGAGGCCACAGCTCAGTGCACTAAGGCCAGAAATAGCTCCAGGCGGGGGTGGCGGGCCTATGTCATCCCCACACCACAGAGGGTCAGGGCACCCCTCCCACGCCTGCTCCCCACTCCTGGCCCTCTACCACTGACTCACTCCCCCCGCCCCCCACCCATCTGTCCCCCGATCCTCGCTTGCTTCTCACATGCACACCCACCCGCCATCCATCCTCAGGCCCACAGACACGTGCAGGGGCAGCCAGAATTCCCATGGTGTTTCCTGTGCCCTTCCAGGGCTCCAGGTGCTGGGGCAGGAGATTGGCAGCAGCTCCTGGTGGGGGCAGTCTGCCCTTGAGAGGTCCTTAATCTCCTAGGGAAGTGGGTACCAGCCCCTGATGCCCTGGCCCTGGCCCCTGCTCCTCGTTGATCTTGGCTGCAGTGGCAAGGTAGGCAGACCAGGTCAATAACAGGCAAGGACACCTGCCATGGTGAGAGGGCACTGGACCCAGACTGAAGCAGCTCCAGGCCTAGCTAGCTACATGCTGTGGGGGAAACTGAGGCCCAGTGTGGGCAGAGCCTTCGGGACTGGCCTCCTGAGTGTGCCTGGTGCTCCCTCGGCCCCTTCGGCTCCACTCTTTGCCCTGGCCGGCAGGGCTTGTCCCTGCCCCGTGATGCTGGGCTCATCAGAGACAACGAGATGTAGGTAGGTCCAGGGCCAGCAGGCCAGGCCAGAGGCTGGGCCCTTCAATCCAGCAAATTCTCTTGGAGGGGGTGTCAAGTTTATTGAGCCATTTTACAAATGAGGAACATAAGAACTGGTGTGGGTATAATCAATAGCAAACATAATCCAAGGTCAAATCCAGTCATATACTACTTACAAGAAACATGCCTAAAAGTACACAAAATCTTGTAATTAAAGATATTACCAGAAAAATAATAACAAGTAAAGCAGGAGAAGCCACAGCCCCAGGGCTAGCGGGCTTCCCAGCCTCATGGCCCCAGGGGTGTTAAAAGGTCTTGCTGGGCAGTAAAGGCTCAGCCACCTCCGCTCCTAACCTGAGGTCCACAGTCCTGTTTCCAGCCAGCAGGGCACCCTGAGAGGGTATACCTTTCAAGTCACAGACACTGAAGCTAGCAGAGGATGGCCTGGCCCAGGTGAGAGCTGGCAGCCCTGGATGGCACCCTCACCCCAAGGACACATCAACATGGGCCACACTGTGCAGGATCATCCACTCCCTTGGCCCTCCCTCCATCCCTTGGCAAGGTGTGAAGTGGCCCCTGTCCCAGGTGCTGTGCTGAGTGCCACTCACACAAGACCAGGCCAAGGAGCCGGGTCCCAGGCACTCACGGTCCATGGCCAGCTGACCATCGGTGGCCACCCTGCTGCATGGCAGGTGCCCTATGGGAGAGTTAGGAGCCACAGAGGCCTGAGCCAGCCCCAGGCAGCATGAGGATGTTGGCAGGAGCCCAGGAGCCCACTGCCAGCCAAAGGGTCTCGGCAGAGCCCCTAGTGGGCAGGATCCTTGGCCTAGCACCTAGGCCTCAAGGATTCATCTTTGGTCAAGGCTGGGTTGCCTGTGTGGAGGGCTCCAGAACCTTGCCCCATCCAGCCCACACACCCCTCACTGGAGGTGCACCCTCCTCGGCTCCCACCCCAGTGAGCCCCACACTGGGGGCCCCTGGAGGCTCTGCCCAGTGGCGGCCTCGCCCAGCCCAGGGCACAGCCAGTGCCCCCTTGCCCCACAGGAGGCTAGAGCCCACCCTGCTCCTCCAAGCTCCATCAGGAGCCAACAAACACCCACTGCCTAATTATCTGGAGAATCCTATCTCCACCAAGGGCTCATCTTGGTCCTGCAGCTAATTCAATCCAGCAGCCAGAGCAAGCTGAGTCCCCAGAGGACGCTAATGAGGAAGTGGCCGGTAGCTGGCATGCTCCCAACCTGGGGATGCACTCTGAGCCAGGCCTGGGCCCAGCATTGCCATACACCTGCCTCCCATGCCCATCTGCCTGCCTGACCCTGCCCAGTACCTGGTGCCTAGCCCTGCAGGGCCCACATCCACTCCCATGGGCTAGCATCCAGACCTAAGCCCCAGCCCTTCCACACTCCCCCAGGACCCTGGATCTGCTGCACGCACAAGGCTGACCACTGCCTGTGAGCCCAGAGTGTCGGCCTTGACAGGGCAGGAGGAAGTACAGGAGCACATGCTCAGGGTGCACGAGCCAGGAGCACAGACTCAGGGCATGCAATGGGGACCCCTGGGGGTGCACACAATAGGCGTGCATACCAGAAACACACAATAAGAGCCCCCAGGGCTGGTCAGGGCTCAGGGAGAGTCCACTGAGCAGTAGACGGTTGCTGGGATGTGAGCCCCTCCCAGGAGCCAGGGCCCAGCTGGAGGGTCTGCACGCCACTGCAGTGGAGGAAGACGGGTAGGCACATCCCCACGTGTTCTCTTGCCCTCGGCATTTGTAAAACATGATCAACCAGGCAGGTGAGCGGCCTCTGTCCGAGCAGAATTTATTCTGCTGTGAAAAGACACATGTGCGTCCTGAGGCTCTTGCCGGCTCGTTCTCAGCAGCCTTGGATCAGCCTCAGTCAGCAGGACAGCAGCTGGACAGGCTCCCATTGGAGCCATCCCAGGGACTGCCCAGCCCTTCACATTAGAAACTGAGCTGGGGGCAGCAGCTGGCCCACGGCACATAAGCAGTGCCTGCTAGGACCACAGAGAAGCTCAGCCAGGCAGGGCCAGTGGGATCCAGCGCTCCCCAGGGGATGAGGAATCTAAGAGGCAGGAGAGGATCCTCCTCAGCCTGGGATGTTCCCATTGGGATTCCCCCAGCCAAGGCCAGAGCTCCGTGTCCGGGGGCCAGAGTGGAACCCTTGTCAGAGCCAACGGGCCTTGGCCTCCTATTCTACTGGCACCTGGCAAACTGGCCCAAGGGCTGGCTGCTGCTTCTGTAAAGGATGTGCTATTGGCAGCCAGCCACACCTATGTGTTCACGCATTGTCCATGGCTGCTTTCCCGCAACAACAGCAGAGCTGAGTTGTTATGACACACTGTGTGGCCCACAAAGCTGGAATTATTTAGTATCACACCATTCACAGAAACAGTTTGCCGACTTGGTTTGTGAGCAAGCCGAGTGTGGGTGCTGCCACCTTCACCCTCACAATGGCCCCAGCAGTTCACTCAGACCCCCAGCTAACGAAAAGGAAACCAAGGGTCAGAGAAGGCCATGGTCATGCTGAAGTCACATAGCCAGGTGAACAGAGCCCAGCAACCTCAGTGCAGGCTCAGCTCTGCGGAGACCTGGGCAAGGTCAGCATCTCACGGAGGCCTAGGGTGAGGGGTTCTAGGCAAGAAAGAGACTCACAAATACTGAAATACTCTGCAGGTCAAAAGAGAAACAATCATTTTTCTAAAGACGCTGTCAGGAGTCTCACAGTCAAACATGCATAAAATAGGACAACTTAACACAAATAAGTTGGGAGGGGTGGCTCACACCTCAGCCTCCTGAGTAGCTGGGATTACACACACACACATGCATGCACACACACACACACACACAAAGAGAACAAAATGGTTGTAAGGAGAGGGGGACAGCAGAGGAAGTGCTGAATGACACAGTCCGGCTTGGGAGGAAAGGACTCGGGTGGCACTTCAGAGGAGACAAATCCAGTGCAGGTAGTTTTGAAGAGGGCAGTGGTTTAACTGAGGTAGGGGGTCTCTGGGGACAGCGCCCCTCCATGCCAGTCCACCCACCTTGGAACCCTGCAGAAGCTGGGCCGAGGCCTCTCCCTGCACCTTGTATCAGGGACTCTGGCCAGGTCACACCAAGGTGGCTTATGACCCATTAACATCAAGCTGCCTCCCTGGGCTGGACAGGGCCTGGAAAGAGGTGACCTGGGCAGATCTGGGTCGATGTACTTCCCAGGACATCAGGATTCCAGCTTCTGCTAAAGGGATCTTCACAGTTAATAACAAAGAAATATTAAAGATGAGAATACTTGGTCCAGGAAACAAGAGAGGAAAGGGAGCGCAGTCCCTCCTTGCAAACAGGATGCCCTGGACCACCCTCCACGGCCTCAGGCCTGGCTGCTCCTGCAGACCCATGGCCAAGATTGTGAAGGAAAAGTAGGCTGTGGAGGCATTTTCTGTCCTTGTTATCATCATTGTAAACATACTCATCATCATCATCACCATCCTCATCACCATCATCACCATCACTATCACCACCACCATCATCAGCAGCAGCATCATCACCATCATCACCACCAATATCATCATTACCATCCTCATTACCATAATCCCCACCAATATCATCATTACCATCCTCATTACCATCATCACCATCCTTAACACCATCATCCCATTACCATCATCACCATCACTATCATCATCATCACCATCCTCATCACCATCATCACCATCACTACCACCACCACTATCATCATCATCACCATCATCACCATTACCATCCTCAACATCATCATCACCATCACTATCACCATCACTATCATCATCACCATCCTCATCACTATCACCATCATCACCATCCTCATCACCATGACCATCATCACCATCCTCATCACCATCACCACTATCACCATCAGTATCACCATCACTATCATCATCATCACCATCCTCATCATCACCATCATCCTCATCACCATCCTCATCATCAATATTACCATCATCACCATCACTATCACCATCCTCATCACCATCACCATGACCATCATCACCATCCTCATCACCATTATCACCATCATCTTTATCCTCATCACCATCACTATAACCATCATCACCATTCTCATCCTCATTATCCCCATCACCATCCTCATCACCATCACCACCAGCATCCTCATCACCATCACCATCAGCATCCTCATCACTATCATCACCATCCTCATCACCATCACCATCATCACCATCCTCATCACCATCACCATTATCACCATCCTCATCACCATCATCACAATCACTATACCATCACTAGCATCATCATCATCACCATCCTCATCACCATCATCACATCACTATCATCACCATCATCATTATCACCATCAGTATCACCACCACTATCATCATCAGCAGCACCATCCTCATCAACATCACCATTATCCTCATCACCATCATTACCATCACTATCATCACCACCATCCTTATCATCATCATCATCATTACCATCATCACCATCACTATCACCATCACCACCATCCTCATCACCATCATCACCATCCTCATCACCATCATCCTAATCCTCATCACCATCACTATAACCACCATCACCATCCCCATCATCCCCATCACCATCCTCATCACCATCACCATCACCATCAGCATCTTCATCACTATCATCATCACCATCATCATCCTCATCACCATCATGACCATCCTCATCCTTGTCACCTCATCACCATCAGCATCCCAATCGCCATCATCAGCATCCTCATTACCATCATCACCACCATCCTTATCCTCATCACTATCATCATCACCATCATCACCATCACCATCCTCATCCTCATCACTATCATCACCATCACCATCATCACCATCATCACATCACTATCATCACCATCCTCATCACAATCACTATCATCATCATCACCATCCTCATCATCACCATCATCCTCATAACCATCACCACCGTCAGCATCCTCATCCCCGTCACCATCATCGTCTTCATCATCATCACTATCATCATCACTATCATCACACCAGCTCTGTGCAAGGCCCTTAGATAGAGGGCAGCCTGGGGCTGACCTCACACAAGGATAGGAAGCCCCAGGTGAGCAGTGGGTCAGTACTGGGTGGACACCAGATATCCCTGGGCAGAGGCCCTGGCCCAAGGATGGGGAAGGGAAGAGGACAGGGGATGGGGAGTAAGAAATGAGGGCCCCTCGCCTCCCTGGGACAGCCCAAGGTGCAGCCTTTCCTCATTCCTGGAGGTTTCAGGACATCTCTGTGCTGCATCCTCCCATAGTACAGTGAGGGGGTGACTGTCAACCCACTCCTCAGATGAGGCACTGACTGAGGCAAGGGCCTTGCTGGCCATCTTGCAAGGCCAGGAGACAGTGCACACAATCTGGACTCCAAGACCCCTGCCCACCCCCATCTTCATCACCACTATCCTTATCACCATGATCATCCCCAGGCGACCAGAGCAGACCCTGAGCCCCAGGAATGACACAGCAGGGAGGGGCAGCCACTCTGGGCTCCCTAGTCCCCCATGGCACCTCAACCTCAGCCCAGTAGGCTGCCTTCCCAGGGATGGCTGAAGGTAGGCCCTGGGGTCTTGCAGCCCTGGGCTCAGATGTAGCCTCTGCACCCCCTCACAGAGTAGGCAGAGAATCTGCCAGCCCCCTCCAAATCTGTCCCCACACCAGTGATGTGAGGACAATGAGAGGCCAATACCTAACTCCCCCCAGGACCCCAAAGAAACCCCACCCAGGCTCCCACCCAGCATCCTGCCTCCCCAGAGGCCTGCCAATCTGACCTGGGTCAGCCTCGTCTCAGGTGAGGAGTCCAGGGAGGCAAGGTACACCTCACAGTGTCCCAGAGCCACAAGGACCCCTCTCCTCCAGTGGTCTTGCAAGGCCACTCTGGCCTGGCCTGGCAGTAGCCCCGCTTTATTGAGGAGATATGGCAGGCAGGATCCTGGCTGCGTCTGGGCTGGAAGAGGGGGCAGCAGCCAGGCTGTGCTACAAACCCACCTGGAGCCACTTCCTCGCTGCTTCTGCCCATCTCAGCCTCAGCAGAGAAAGAAGGCTTGAGGACAGGCCTGGTGCAGCCTGACTCATCTCATGAGAGACCCGGCCTGTGCTCAGAGTTGAGTTGCTGTGGCTTCTCATGCAACGCTGATGGTCCCCCTCCCCTGCTCACCCACCATGTGTTAGACACGGGGATCTGCATGAAAGACACGTGTTCCTCCCCTTCCAGAGACCCACCGAAATGAGGGTGATGCAGAGTGAGGAGTGGGGAGCCCAGTGGCAGGCTGCTCCCCTGGAGAAACACCCAGAGAAAGGGGTTCCACCACTGGTATCCAGGGGCACCCAGGGCCGATGGGCAGAAGAAAAGCTCCATCTCAGCAGAGCAGCCAACCAACTTCCCTCATAAAAGTGACCAGAAAACCAGTGACCACCAGGCATCCGGAAAACATATCAATGCAGAAACAGAGGGAGAATGATGCTAGAGGAAGCCGACAGTGTGAGAAAAAGACAAAAATTAGGAGAAACATCTAATTTGTGTCTTCCTAGGCATAGATGGGGATTTAAAACAAGAATAGGGTGCTATGAACAAGGAGGCATCAGACAAAAAGAAAGAGTGCCTGGAAATTAAAAATAGAATCACTAAAATTAAAAAAAAAATCAATACAAGTGTTAGAAAACAAGGTCAAAGAAATCTTCCAGAAAGAAAAACAAAGGAGAAAGAAAAATGAATGAGATTTGGGAGACAAATATAGGTTGAACATCTAAGGGGAGTTCCAGAAGAGAAAACAGAAAACTGAGAAAAGCTAGCAAAGAAATAATACCAGAAAACTTCCCAAAGCTGAGTACCCAGTCCTCCACTGGGCATTCACAGTGCACTTTCAGGCCCCCAGGGGTCAAGAGAAGTCTGAAGCTCCAGGAGGAGAAGCTGGTCACAAAGATGCAACATGAAGCCATGAGCAGCAGTGCACGCTGGTAATCCCAGCACTTTGGGAGACTGAGGTGGGAGGACTGCTTGAGGCCAGGAGTTTGAGACCAGCCTGGGTAACACAGTAAGACCCTGTCTCTACAAAAAACTAAAAAATTAGCCGGGTGTGGTGATGCATGCCTGTAATCCCAGCTACTTGGGAGGCTGAGGTGGAAGGATTGCTTGAGCCCAGAAGTTTGAGGCTGCAGTGAGCCATGATCATGCCACTGCACTCCAGCCTGGGTGACAGAGTGAGACTTTCTCCAAAAAAACACACAACAAAGAAGATGCACTGTCATACTGGCCTTCTTCATGGCACACTAGATGCCAGGAAACAACAACAGTGCAACAGCTTCATAGCTCTGAGGGGAAACTAATTTCAACATGGAATTCTGGACCGAGACAATCCAGCTTGAACATACTTGTAAATACAGGAAGACTTCCGGAATGATTCTTCACTATATCTTCTTTAGAGAGTGAGTCAGGCTTATGTTTCTGCCAAAATAAGGTGCAAACCCAAAAAGAGGAAAACGTGGGGCCCAGGAAGCATTAACTGAAATCTCAACAGGTGGTAAAGGGAAGTTATGGGGCAGCAGGACAAGTGCTTGGGGTGAATCTTTATCCAGGGAAAAAAATGAGACCCCAATAGAAGCCCTGATGTGGGGAAGAGTAAGCCCATGAGGGTGGTGGATGGGTAAAAAACATCAACTGTAAGCCCCAAGGAAAAAAAGACCATGAAAGAGAAGAAAGGTCACCCACCCCAAGGCAGGATTGCGAAGAACATTTATGTGACCTGGATTGGGAAACACTGGCTGTGAATTTAACCGATGGCAGCGAGACAGCCATGCTGAGTGTGCTGGAGGAGACAGAGCTGGAGTAGAAGCTGAGGAAATGTGGCGGCAACCACTGGCAAAGCCAGGGAACAGAGGCGACAGTGGCTGCCTCCCAGGAGGACGCGGGGCAGGGGCAGATTGAGCCCATTCTCCAGACCAGCCTCTGAGGCTGGGTGCAGGTGTTAACTGTGCAATATGTTGTTAACCGAATGTTAATTGTTTTTTTAAAACAACTGCATATTTGGCACTAAAATCTCAGAAAACAGATAAATAAAAAGAAAAAAAGAAAGTATATCTTCCAGAAGGTGGAGACAAATGTGGGTTAGAAGCAGGTGTCTCCAAGGTGCAGGAGGAGAGAGAGGGACAGTGAGAGCTCAAGAGCACCTGGACACACAGCCCCAGGGCAGCTGGCATCTGGCCAGGGAGGATTCACATGCTGCTTTTCCGTCCCCTGCTCGGCCTAGGGTGGCTGAGGATACATCTGGGTCTCCCAGGACACTATGGGCTCTTGGCCCCAGAGACTCTGCAATCCAGACACCCGAAGGGGCAGCTTCTGGCCCAAAAGCCCAACTCTGTGCTTGGGCCTTCCCTGCAGGCCAGGCAGCTGCTCCCCTCGTTCAGCCTCAGAGTTCCTGCCTGCCCACCCAGCCCAGCCCTCACACTGTGATGAAGCCCCACCCCTGGACTCCCCTTACCCCTGCCTGCTCCTGTCCCCTCCTTGTCACAGATCTGAGCCCCCCACTCCAGGCTGGGGCCCCTCAGGAGCCGGGGGTAGGGGTGTGCGGTCAACACCCAGCAGGGGTCGCCTAGCACTGGGGTGGGTGCGCAGCCCCTGAGCCTCCTTCCGACCTTGGCCGAGTGCACACGGGCTTCTCTCAGCTGCTATGAGAGCCCCCAATGCGTCTCTGCAACCAAACCGAGGCATGCACGCAGCGGCGACGTGAATAAGTAATTGCTCTTTTATTAACAAGTGATAAATTATTCCTATATGATTGTGCGTGATAACTCTTCCTTATTTGAAATCAATTTGGGATGGAAACTGCTGTCGGCTTCTCACCCACAAGGGTGGGAGGCCCAGGTGCCGCTGCCTTTTGGAAAACGAGGTCAGTGTATTTCAGCTACTTCCTGAGGCTGATGCGCCGCCCCACTGCGCAGGGCCAGTGGAAGGGGGTCAGCTGCCCTCCGGGAGGCGGGGCAGTCCAGCCTTATTTCCTCAGCATCTCTGTCTGGGACCCACCCCACCGAGCCCAGGGCACAGAGGGGTCCCCCAAGTCCAAGGCCACACTGGGTGTCACCACAGGGTCATCAGGGGTCAGGGGGCCATGCACAGGCCATATTGCACTCATCCCCCCATGTAAGCCCCAAAGACTGGGCCGCTTGACCTTTCATCCCACAGAGGACACTCCAGCACCCAGCTGGTCTCCTGGCCTGCCGGGGCCACCCCACGGTGGCTTCTCAAACCTGCAAAAGCATAAGCCATTCTCCTAAAATTGTCCTGATGATTTTACAACAGCCCTGCCCCCATCCCCTTTCCTTCCTCCCCCAGCCTCACAGAGGAGGGTCCAGGGACTCAGCCTGTTCAGGGCAGCCCCTGGGCCAGGCCTCAGCACCTCTTCTGTTAATGCATATTTAAAATCTTGCAACCCACCGGGCAGCCAGCCAGCCGGTGCCTCCCTCCCAGGCCAGGCCTGCAGGAAGCCATGCCCCGTCCCGCTCACTCCTCCACTGGCTGCTTCTGCAACCCCCATCATGGCTGCAGCAGGCCTGGAGGCCCGGTCACCCCCAGGCCCAGTCACACGGCCCATGCTTCTTGGCTGGATTTCTCATCTGAGAAATGGGAGGGCTGGGTCTGGGTGAGGCACTTCTGTGGGGCCACTCCCAGGGTCTCCTGACACCCCTCCACCTTCCGCCCACTGCCAGGGTGCCCATTCTACTCCACACCTCGCTGGCCCACTTAGCAGGCTTCTGTGTAGCTTGTTTCTGTCGGTTGAGGCACCCTGGGCTTTGGGCTCCACAGGGGCTGGTGACCTGCATACAGGAGGTGTTCCATAAATGTTTGTCATGTGAATGCACTAAATGCTCATCACTAAGGGCAAGTGGCAGGCTTTGTGCAGCTATAGAGACAGCATTCCCCAGGATGTCCAGCCCTGGGAGAGAGCCTTGGCCCACAGCCCATGAGGCAACGGATGTTCCTGGGTTGGGGGCATGGCTCCAGCACCCCAGTGCCAAGGGCGCGGTCTCTAAGTAGCAACACGGATAGCTTTACTTCTGTTACAGCTCAATGTCTGTGTCTCCCCCAGATTCACGTGTCAAAGCCCTAACCCCCAGTGTGATGGTATTTGGAGGCGGGGCCTTTGGGAGGTGATTAGGGTTAGATAAGGTCACAAGGCTGGGGCCCTCACCATGGCATTAGTGGCCTGGAAGAGAAAGACCTCAGAGAGTGCATGCCCTCCTCTCTCTCCACCCCTCCATCCCCCACCACGTGAGGGCACGGTAAGGAGGTGGCTACCTGCAAGCCAGGAAGGGAACTTCCACCAGCCAGGAAGAACCAGCCCATGCTGGCACCCTGATCTCAGACTTCCAGCCTCCAAAACTGTCAGGAAATTTGCTTCTGTTGTTTAGGATACCTTGTCTATCGTATTTTGTCATGGCAGCCTGATCAGACTAATACAACTTCTTAAAACTTTGGTGTATTTTTCCAGATTTTCTAGAATGAACATGACCTCAGAAAATCAAGAGTGTTTTTCATTTGTTCTGTTTGGTCTTATGCTGACACTGGGCCAGATGGAAGGGTGGGTGAGTCCGTCTTGCAGGTGGCAGGAGCCCCCTCCATGAGCCCCCACGCCCCAGGGTCCCTGCCCATCGTGATCGGTGCTGCAGGGCAGTCCTGGAAACAGTTCAGGGCTTGGGGCCCTGGCTCTGCCTGGGGAGGTCTCAGGCAGGCCCCCCAACATCTCAGAACTGGTTCCCTCAGTTGGAAATGGAGATAAGAAGGCTCACCTCACGGCGGAGGGTAGAGGTGGCACATGGCTTATGGTGGGTGCACAGGAAATGCCTGATCCACCCACAAAGAATGGGGCAGCCTTCACCCGGCCTCTCCCTGGAGGACCTTCTCACATCGCCCCCGGAGGGACCACCATCCCCACCCCACAGAGGAGAAAGCCCAGCTCCAAGGCCAAGTTGCAGCTAGGAAGTGCTCTGCTGGCATCCTACCTGGCCCTGACGCCAGGCCTGAAGCCAGCACCACCCAGGGCTCTGTTGCTCCAAGGTCACTGCCCCTGCTGGCATTTGCTCAAGGAGCTCCCCCTCCAGAATGCCCTGCCCTATTCCCAGACACACTTCCTCTGGGAGCCTCTTCTCCCCCAGCCCCACCCATGCCACCCCTAAGGAGGCTGGCCCCTTCCCAATCCCTTCCTCGTCTGCACCACTGCCTTGCCCAAGGTGTCCATCCTCAGACCCAGTGGGGCCACCATGGAAGCCCGGCTGGGTAATGGCCCATAAGCTCCTGCCCATGGAGTACTCAGGCAGGGAGGGGTACCAGCTTGGCTGAGCATGAGTGACAGGCTGGGTGGGTCTCAACCTCACCCTGGGCCTGGGGTAGCCCCATGCAAGTGAGGATGATGAACACGGTGGACCCCCAGGCAGAAAGTGAGCCACAGGGGCCTGTGCAGGACTGCAGCCCTTCCCTCCCCTCAATTCACTGGAGAGTTTCCTGTTACTCCCCCAGCTCCCAGGGCCCTCATCACCTCGAGACCCAGAGGCAGTGATGGAGACTGTCCTGCAACATAAAGCTCCCTGTGATCTGGGGGCCAGAGGATCCTCTGTACCCTGCCTCCTGGAGTGCTCTGCCTGCAGGAGACAGTGGCGGCACCTTCAGGTGGGGTGGCTTCCCGGAGGAAGTGATACCTCAGCCAGGAGGGGGGCGTGGGGGTGGTCCTGACATGTACCAAGGCTGGGGCTCAAGTGTGCACCATCTCTCAGCCAGGAGGGTGGGGGCACAGGACCAAGGCTGGGGGTCAAGTGTGCACCGTCTCTCAGCCAGGAGGGTAGAGGCACTGGACCACTGGGGCCTCAGGTGTCCTGGTCACTTGTCCCTGGAGTCCCTGGCTATGACAGAGGCCCTGGCGGGCAGCTCGGGGTTGGGGACAGGCCAAGGCATAGGGGAGGGCACAAAGGGAGGTTGGTGCCCCACCCATCACCCATCATCCGCCTCAGGCCACCCCAGGGGACCGGCCTCCGCTCCGGCAGCGGGTGAAGAATGGAATCCATTAGGGCCGCCATCTGTCTCAGCCATGACGGGTCCTCGCGGTGACATCCGGGAGGTATGTAGATGGAATATCTTTATGGGGAGAGTTTTTCTTTTGCCAATTTTCAAATAGGAAGCCAGACACTTGTCACACCTGTCCCTGTATCAGCCTCTGCCTGACATAAATTGGGGCCGAGGCAGGGAGATGAAAGACAGCCTGGACGCAGCCGGGTGTGCAGGGCCCATGTGTCAGGCCGAGGGAGCACCAGAGCCGCAGGCAGCCTCCTGCTGGGGCCAAGGGGAGCTCGCCCCGCAGTCCACCTCCGTAGCCTCTGCCCCTCCCTCCACTCCCCTCTGGACCCACAAGTTCTTCACCCGCCCTCCCCCAACCCACAGCCCTCCAAGCATCTCACCCGGGCAGTGGCCTGTCCTGCAGCCACTGGGCTTCTGTTAGGGGACACTGGAGCCTCCTCAGCCCCCAGGCCAGCAGCTCCAGCTCCTCTTTCAGACCTGGGGCCAGTGTGGCCTCCATGAGCGGTCAATGTGGGGGGCTCAGAGTCCTCAACCTCACCCCCGCTGCCACTCCTAGGGACCTTGTGGGCTTCAGCATGTCTCCCTGGAATCTGGGGGGCTTGGGGGTAGAGCATGTCAAGAATCTCAAGGTCCCTGCGGCCCAGCACGGGACTGTCTTCCAACTGATGCCAGGAAGAATTTGCTAAGAGAATGAAGGGAGAAGCAAGTGACCCCTGTGGGCCTCCCCTGCATCAGGGACTGGACCAGGGCCCCCTGGGAGTGCATCTTGGTGCCCGAAACTGCACCAAGGATGAGGAGGGGAGGACCCTCCCTAGGGGACACTTGGGGTTCACCCGGCAGGCCACACTCAAGTCCACAGTCCCCCATGGCCCCAGCAGGTGGGGCGGGGGACGCACCCAGCTGAGGGAACTGTGGCAGTCCTGCTGCTGTCTCACGTGGCCTTAGGGGGTTCATCTGTAGCCCCCATGGGAGCCCCGAGAAGCCAATCCCTGCTGGGCTCATGGGCTACCACCTCATACAGCCCCATCCCTCGGGAGGCCCTGAGGAGACCCTAGGGCCGGGCAGGGCGTGACCGGCCAGCTCCATGCTCCCTGACAAAGGGGCCTGGATGTCCAGGGAGAGCCAGGCAGGAAGCGGAGACTCAAGTGGAAGGTGTGTGGGAGGGAACGTTGCTGGGCTCCACAAAGAAGGGGGCACCAGAGCCGACTCCCAGGTTCCTGGTGGCACGCGTGGAGGCAGGTGGGGCCAGGAGCACCAGTGCAGCACATCCTGCGTGACCTTGGGCCAGCTCCTCAGCCCTCCCTCGACAGCCGTGCTGGTAGCTGGCCAGGCCCGGGCGAGTGAGTTCCCCAAGTGGGTGGAAGGGGCTTCTGGGGTGGGGGCCATGCCCGGGGGCAGGTGGCCCAACCTCCCAATACCTAGTCCCACACTGCCCTGCCACAACCGAGGACTCTGCCCAAGGACCAGTCAGGGACGAGGCATCCTCTCCAACTGCACTGCGAGGCCAGCACAAGTGAAGGGCAGGACAGAAGCCTCCACACAACAAAGGCAAAGGACCCCATACTTCCCTCTGAGTCACCGCAGAGGTCCTGCGGCAGAGCTCCTGCTGGAACCCAAACTGCACCGCAGGCTCCTCACTGAGAACTAGGGACTTCTCCACATGCACCCAGCCTCCCCTCCGGACTCCACAGCTGCTAGCCCTGCCCGGAGCCTGTGCACCCCACTCCCACCCCGTCATAGCCTCTCAGCCCCACCGTCACTTGGGCTCCCCTGGCATGAACTAACGTGTCTCCCAGGATGTTCTACGAGGACCCTCACGGCAGAAGGACCAATGGGGAGGAGTGGCCCCAGATAGCAGTTCCTTCTCTGTACCCACCAGGGTTCAGCAGAGGCTCCTGCTCCGGGCAGTACAGTGGGGCGCACATGCCCATCCCCACTGGCCACACGGGCCGGCCAGAGTCCAGCCTGGATCTCCCCAGGGCAGGACAGGACAGGTAAGAAGGGCTGAAAACCTGGGAGGCCTCCAGGAGGTGAGGGCCCTGCCACCCCTTCCCACGAGGCCCCAAGGCCCCAATCACTAGTCTCGATTTCCACAGCTAGTTTAGCCCAGGCCACGAAAGGGCGTGCAAGGGGCCTGGCCTGGACAAAGGGGTCCCTGGAGCCAGGTGCACCAAGAGCCTCCAGCTTGCCCAAATCAAGCTGCCATTATGGCCGGGTCCCGTGGGCAGTGCTCACTCACCACCGCTCCAGCTTCACAATAGCTACGTGCAGACAGGGAGGCTCAGAGGGTAGGTGGCTCCTCAGGGGAAACAGAGCGACCCTTGCGCAGCCATCTGGGCCAACTGATCTGCACCTAACAGCCAGCCTTGAAGGCCACCAACCCTGGGGTCTCCCGGAGCTGACCCAGGGACAGACGGGCACCAGGCACTGCCCACGAAGGTGCAACTGATCCTCCTCACCAGCGCCTGGGCCCTCCACCCCTGCCAGTGTAGCTGTCCCACCCTTCATGGATTTCTGCATCCTCAAGCTAGGCCCGGGCTCTTCAAGTGGAGAAGGGGAGGCAGACACAGGTGCCAGGCACTGGGAACTAGGGACAGGGACTTCCCTGGTGAGGATGGAATAGAAGGTTCCTATGTGAGACCCTCTAGCCCAGGCCCTGAGAACGAAGGGGCCAAAGCTTCATCTAGGGGCAGCCATGGGGGAGTTTAGGCAGGCAGTGCCTGGCTGGAAACATGTCTTAGGGAAGCACTTGAATCCCGGGGTGGGGAACAAGATGGGAGGTAGGGAGCCGGGGCCGGCTGTGGCCACAGGCCGGGGACAGAGGCCAGGTCTGAGGCTGGCCCTCAGTGAGGAGTAAAGGGGATGGACCGGGAGACAGGGTGCAAGTTTGACACTGATTTTGCCTTTGGGGATGGGTAGAGGGAAGAGGCTGAGACTCTGGGCTTGGACGTTGGGTACGGAGGACGTGACACTAGCAGACGGGCTGGATCTGGAGGCCTAAGGTGTGCAGTGTGGGGAGCTGTGTGTGCAGGAGAGATGCGGGGCACTAGGGAGCCTGAACCCCTGCTCCACTGCACAGGCCTGGCACACGGCAGGGAGGAGGCAATCACCATTCCCTGACCTGCTGGGACCTGGGAGGCAGGGCAGAGCTGGTGACAGGCCAGGCTGGAGCCTTGGAATGACATCTGGCATGTGGCAGTGGAGGGGGAACATGTAACTGGGGACTGTGGACTCCCAGCTGGAATCCACCTCCACCTTCCACATCCACGCACTGCCTTTTGGTGTTTACTGAGCACCTGCTGTGTGCAGGGGCTGCTCTAGCCTCTGGGACCACCAAGGGCCAGCCCTGCGCAACCCCAGCCCTGCACTCAGCCCCCACCCACTTCCTCCAGAGGCCCACACCCCACACACCGAGGACCCTAGGCGTTTTCCCACTCTTGAAGGCACTGAGCTGGGAACACCACCTCTGGCTACCAGCCGTGGACTGCAGATGAGGCCTACAGTGACCAGGAAGGGTGGAGCTGCCCAAGGTCACACAGCAAGACAGCGCTGCATAAGCTTACCCATGGCTGCCCAGCCTTGGGGAATGGGGGACTTCTGGCATGTCCCCGAGCTGGCTTCATCTGGGCCCTGGCAGAAGGCAAATAAAGGCAACATCTCAACAAGGTTGTGATAGCCAGCACAAACTGAGGACACAGTGCCGGGGATCCAGGCAAGCAAGGGACAATCCAGGAAGGCTCCCAGGAGGAGGTGAGGGGCCTGGAGCCCACCCTGGCCTGAGCCCCTCCTTGGCACTCCAGCCTGCCTAGCCCTACCCCCTTCCTCGACGGGCCCCTCACCCAGCCTCAGCCTTGGCCTGACATTTCCCGTGACATTTGCTGCAAAGAAATAGAGTCATAAATCCAAAGGTTAAATTTGCACATCGCCTCAAATTGCTGGGAGAAGCAGTGGTCCCTCCACCCACTGGGCACTCCGTGGTTGCGGGGTTTGTGTGGCAGGGTCTACCCATCCCGGGGCCCTTGCTGGGGGCCCACAGGTCTCCTCCTCTGGTCCTCCGAGGCACTTCAACCAGTTTCCCAAAACAGGTTCCTGGGCACACCAGGCCCTGAGGTACATTGCATAGGGGTGCCTCTCAGAGAAGGTGCTGCCCACCCCTCTCCAAAACAGGGCCCAAGACACCCTGCGGGAAAGGAGCACCATCAGCAGCACCATTTCATCCAGCAGGTCCCACATTTGACCACAAAGCCCTTATGTGATACTCCCAACATTCCAAAGAACTTCAACTCCATGGACCGTGACCTGTGACAGCCAGCTAAGAATGCCAGGGTGCCGACTGGAGAGCCGAGAGGCACCCGGGGGCCCAGGGCTCTGAGTGAGGCTGGGTCAGCACCCGACACCCCACTCCCAGATCAGCCTGGCTCCACGGGCCAGGGCCCTGAATGGGGCTTACCGTCTGCCAGGCCTGTGTAGACCTACATGGGGACCCTGGCCTGTGCCCACTCAGCCCCTCCTAAGGCCACTCTCGAGGTGTGCCAACAGCCCTGACTTTCTTCTCCACCTCCTGGATCTGGCTGCCATGGGTTGCCTCCATCGGACAGGACACAGCTGCGGAACAGTGCCAGTATCACCCCATGCCCCGCTGCCCCGCTGCCCCGCTGCCCCGCAGGCCATAGTGGGCAAGACCAGAGGCTGTGTGAAAGAGGCAGCGGAGAGGTGGCCCCAAGGCACCCACTGCACAAATGGCCGCCCAGACTCTACTCACTCACCATCACCCACCCGGCCGGCCCACGGTTGTCAAAGGCCTCAGCGGGCTAGGAGGGGCGGGATCTGGACCTGCTGCCGAGTCCCCTGAAATCAGCCCAAGCATCAGTGGAGGGGCACGTGACCAGCCCCCAGACCTGGGGGGTGCCAGCTGAGGACATGGTGGGGTGGGTGTGCAGAGCTGCATCTCCCGGTGCCCAGCTCCACGGCTGTAGGCAGTGCAGGAGGCCGGTGCAGGTTTGGATAAATAAATGATGGTGCATTCTCAGGAAGGGATTCCACACATACCAGAAAACCCATGATGCACAAGAATAGTTCCCGATGTGCAAAATGTTTAAAATACAGTGATAAAAGAAGAAACGGCAGCACACAACACCTGGTGTGGGGGAACCCAGCTGGGCCCCAGGGACAGTGCAGGGAGATTTGTGGGGTGGGGCAGCATGCCCGCCACTCTGATCAGGCTTCCCCAGGCCACTCTGTGACCTCCCATCCTTTAAAGCATTTAATCTTAGAGACGAACGATGCCAAGGATCGCACCCCTTGATTTGCCTGGCTCAGAAGAGAATCTGACAGGCTAAGAACGAACGAGTGAATGAACGAACAAATGAGAAAGTGAACAGATAGATGGTTGGGGCAAATGCAGCATCTGGGATCTGGCTTTGAGGAGGGTGCCTGTGACCTTGGCCTGGGTGCAGCCAGGCGGCAGAGCAGGGACACTGAGGGGTGCCGAGAGGTCCCCAAGAGGGCATCTGCACAGCTGCAGAGGCAGCAGGCGGCCAGGCCGGCTCCTGCAGACCCTGAGGCCCAGGCCCTGGGTGGCTGCAGAGGGTCAGGCAGGCCAGCCTGGGGGTCAGAGGTCAGGCTTACCAGAATGGGGGTGGGACAGCATGAACCTCATTGAGCAGACAGTAGCCAAGCGTCAGGAGCCCTCACTAACCCTGTGCCAGGGCTGGGCGGGGCGCCTGGCTCACACACGCATTTGTTCATTTCCAGGTCATCCTGGAACTCCCCGTGTGCTTCCTGCTCTTGACCCCTTTCCCAGGTGCACAGATCGAGGCTCCTGGTGAGAGGTTCCGGGCCACAGGCCCAGGACAGCAGGAGGGCTCCTCTGCCTCCCGCCCGTTCTGTCCTCACCAGCTGGACCCTCCTGGTGCTGCACCGGCTGCACAGGGCCGTCCGTGCCACAAAGCATGAATTCAAGGCTGGGGCAGGGACGAGGAGGGGGCAATGCTGCAAGGCTGCACTGTCCCTGGGCAGAGGGAGGGGGAGGGCACAGTCCCACACGCCCTGGCCCTCACAGCCCGCCTGTCACTCACAGCAACAGCAAACAAACCCTAGCCCCTCCACAGGCTGTGGGCCAGTCCCCAGCCTCCCAGAACAGCAGGACCTTCCCCCACCTTCCAGGGCCCCAGCCCCTGTGGGGGTGTCCTCCATAGACCCTCCACAAGCCCTCTGGCTTTCAGAGACCTGCTAGGCCAGGCCCTCCCTCAGCCTCTCCCCTGCTTCTCACTCCATGCAAACCTACGTTTCTGCCAGTCCCAGTGGAAAGACCCTGGCACAGGGAAACTGAGGCTCAGGGGTTCCACAGCCACCCAGGTGAAGAACAGGGGGAGGGCAGGGAGGGAGTGAAGGTACTATGGGAGGGTCTCCCAAGCTGGGCAGCATCCCTGCCCTGTCCCCCCTCCACTCACCTGTGGCCTGAGTTGCCTGACTAGGGGCTTTTATTGTCCCTTCTGCAAATGGATGGGGTGAGGGGCCAGCTGGCCGTGCAAAGGTCCCAGGAGGACTCTGCTGAGTCGGGGTGTGGGGAGGTGTTCTGGGTATTCTGACGCAGAAGCACCGGAGTCGGAACTCCACAGGGAAAGCCGGGCCAATTCCGCCCAGCCTCAGCCTGGAAGTGCCCCGATAATCCCTGATGACTGGCCCATGTTGTAGGTGAGGAAGACTGAGGCAGAGAGGTGACGTGTCACACCCAAGTTCACACCGCCAGCAGGTGGCTGAGCCAGGACCCAAATCCAGGTCACGGTTCTGCCACGGCAGGCCCTGCACGTGCCCCTCTGTCAGGTAGGGTCTAGGTGCTGATGGCCACCCATTCCCACCCCCGGCATGGGAGCTCACTTCCTCCTCACCTCAGTAGAGCAGAACAGGGAACAGTACTCCCTTTATAGATGGGAAGACTGAGGCTTAGAAAAAGAGACTGGCCAGCCCCCCTGCTTCAGCTGCCCCTCTGCTAGTATGTTTCACCCTCACACAACCTACAAGGATAACCTGCTGGTCTCCACTCTATAGATGAGCCACTGGTGGTGGCCAAGGGAGCAGGAGGTGTGGCCTGCCAATCCAAGCCCCAGCCCAGGGCCCTTGCCACAGTGCCAGTGGGCCACCCTTGCCCATCATGTAGCATGGCATCCATCTGCTCAGCACCCTACACAACACCGGAGGCAGGGGAGCCCACCACGGTACCCCTCACCAAGAAAGTCCTCACCATGGAGAAACTGAGGCACTGGAGGCAGAGCCTCTGCAGTCCTGCTGGGTCAGGTGCTCCAGTCAGCCAAGCTGCAGCGTCCACCAAGGGTGCCCAGGGTCTGGCCTGTCAGTCACAGTGTTGACCTCATGGCCTGAAATGGGTCTTCCCTGCCCAGGCAGGTTCCAGCCCACCATCATCTATCACTGCCTCAGCCCTGGTGGGTGGGGAGTGGCTGGGAGACCCTGTCCCTCACACCCTGGGCTTTGCGGTATTCAACGAGCCCCCAACACACATTCCAGGGCCTCTGTTCCAGATTAGGCCACAGCCTGTCTAGGCACACAAGGGACACCCACACCCTGGAGGCAAAGAGACATATGCCTATGTGCCCGCAGGCACACATGATCACGCGCACAGACACACGTGCAGACGCATACCAAGTTACACACATGCACACACACACCCGACGGGGGGACCCCCAGGACACGGAGACAGACAGGCAGAGGTGGGGCCCAGGATGTCTTGCCCCTGTCTGTGGGCCTGGCCTCCCCACTCAACACACTAGCATGTGGGTGCGGGAGTGGGTATTGCGAAAGGGGCCCCGGCATGTGCCACCCGTGGAGACCACAGCAGGCATGCCGCGTGCATGCATGTGTGGCCGTGGGCGTGCAGGCGGGGGCGAGGACACAGATATGCACCCTCAGAGTCCGTGTGTGCACCCAGTGTTTGTGCATGTGCACACTGGGGCGGCGTTGGCTCGCATGTGCACCAGAGGTGTACAAGTGTGCAGTCCGTGTAGACACGTGCACGTGCAAGGAAACGTGTGTGCAGCCTGCGGCACCATGGACATCAGTAGGGCAGCCTGGGTGGGCACCTGGGGAGCACCCGGGGAGCACCCTCCAGGCAGGGCATGCCCAACTCACATGGAGCCCACCCTCCCTTGCCCGCACCGTGGCACCTCACACCCGGTGGGGCGGGGGAGTCCCACGAGGGCTGCTAGGGAGGGGTTGCTGATTGCCCCACCGCCCCTGATTCCCCCAACCAAGCCTCTCAATGTCCCTCGGGCTGCGGATGGCGGGCGTTGCTGCCTCCTCTCACTGCCCGCCCTGGAGGCAGCGCTGGGACAACCCTGTCCCCCACGCCCTCTACTGTCGCCAACGCCCCCATTCATCCCACTGTGGACTGACCTCGGAGAAACGGGAGGTTCTGAGCCCAGACCGTGAGGCGGGGGTGGAGGCGGCCTGACACCCCCACCCACCCTCGGTACCCACGTTTCTGCAAAACCCGCTCGTTAACCCCTTGGTGGCCGGGGTGCTCCGAGGCCGGGCCCCGCCCTTCCAGCCCGCGGCCCCCGCCCCGGACTTGGCCCAGCATCGGGGACCCCCGGACCGCCACCCTCGGCCCTGCCGTCGCCGTCAACTTTCCCGGGAAGCGGTAACTTTTCCTGCCGCCTCCGGCTCCGCCCTCCCAGGGCCGGGGCGCCAGCGGCCCCAGCCTGGCGAGGCACTGCGGTGGCTTTCCCGGCCGCCCGGCTAGGCTTCCCCCGCCTCGGCAGCCCGGGACGGGCCCTGCGGCTCCGGGGAGGGGGCAAGCCGCCCCACTCCGCGCCCCGCCGCCGGCCGGGCTCGGGTGCAGCGCGGACACTCACCTCCAGCGGACGCCCTCTTCATCGTAGGGCTTGGGCGGGGCGCGTCGGGGACTGAAAGTCGTTTCGGGGCGGGCGCCCGTCTCCCCGCGGCCGGGTCCGCATCCAGGCGCCGCCTCTTCGGCCCGGCCCCGGCCCGGCCGCGGGACGAGGCTCGGCGCGCTCCGCTCCACCCGGCTTTGGCTGGGCTCGGGCCGCGGGCGCGCAGGGCGCGCAGGGCGAGGGCGGCGGCGGCGGCGCGGACTGGCGGGGCGCTCGCAGCGCGGGCCGCCGGGAGGATGAATGTTTTATGGGATCAGGTGGTTTGACGCGCGAGGAATCCGCCCGGATCCCCCGCCGGCCGGGGCGGGGCGGGGGCGGGCCGGGGCGGGGCCTCGCGGCGGGCGGAGCGCTCACCTGGGCGCGGGCCCGGGCGGGGGCTGAGGGGCGCGGGCCGGGGTTGGGGCGTGGGCGGCGCGGAGAGCCGGGGCGCGCAGGCCGGGCCGCAGGAGGAGCTCAGCTCAGCCCGCCCGGTGCACCGGCGCCGCGCGGTCCCAGACAAAGGCAGCGCATTCCTGAAGAGGCGGCGGCCCCTGCAGGCGGCGGAGGGGATGGCGGCCCGGGCCGGAGCGGGCCGGGGGCGCGGGCCCGGGGCGCGGGCCCGAGGGTGTGGCGGCCTAGGCTGGCCCGGTCCCCAAGCGGGCAAGGGCTTTGTCCCGAGGCCTGGGAATGGCCTCTGCCTGACCCACTCCCTTCCTGGCCTCACGAAACCCATGAATCCCCCGCCCCCTGCACAGAAGCCTCTTGCTGGAGAACGATCGCCCCCATTTTTCAGTAAGAAACAGGCTCAAGGCTTAAGAGAGTTCTGGGGACCCTCCTGGCCTTTGTGGCCCTCTCTGCACCATCCTAGAGAAGGGACCTAGGCCTGATGTTACCCGTAACCCTGCAGGGGTCCCCCACCTCTTCCCTCCTGCGGAATGGGGGCTGCAAACCCAGAAGACGCTCTCCGAGGTCACCTGCTTAGTATCCCCCACTCTACCAAGCCGGCCCCCCACGGGCGGTGTGAGGCATGTGGCCAGAGAATCCAGTGACGCCCCTGCACACACCACACAGGGGTGCAGGTGTCCCTTCTCAGTCTTCTGCTCGGGGCACCTACCGGGCCTCACTGATGAGCTCCTAAGTGCATCCCGGGGTCTTCAGACAACTGCCAGGCTGCCCCTGCATCTGGAGGAGTGCTGGGAGTCAGCTCAGCCGGGCTGGGTCCTCCCCAGGCCCACCCTGCATGAGAGGACCATGCAGATGAGGGTCTTGCAGGCCCACCTGGTGTCAGTCTGTAGGACCCTGACTCAAGGACGGAGTGGGCCAGCCTGATGACTTGATGGCCCCACTCAGAGCCCAGGTCCACTGATATGAAGCAGAGAGACCTGGTGACTGGGCAGCCCTGTGCTCTCTGCCTGCCCCTGGCCATGGAGGTAGCCCTGAAGGAGATGAGCAGGGCGCAGGGCTGGTGACCTGCCTGCCTTGTCCAGAGGAAGTGAGGACCTCCCAGAGCCCCGGTGCTCCCATCTGAGCCCAGTGGCAGGCAGCTTCATGGGGCGGAGCCATGCTGGTTGGGCCCTCTGCCTGGTGTGGAGGCTGCGCTGCCCACATGCCTCTGGCTGCTGCTCTGTAGCCCTCATCACCTTGGCCTGCTTTATCCCTATCACCCTTGTCCCAGCCTAGGCTTACCAGGGCATTGTGGAGTACATGCCATTCCCAGCCACACAGAAGGTGAGGTGGGCCCAGGCACCCCCAGCCACTCTCCCCGCTGGCCTCCTGAAGGGGTGGGCCGTGCACACACTGCCACCTCCCCAGAGGGTGCTGGCTGCCGAGTGCCACCAGCTCAGCCCCTGAGGTGGCTCAACGGGTCCTCCCAGAGCCACACCAAGACGTCATCACCCATTGCACAGATGGGGAACCTCAGGCGAAGCTCACAGAGCCAGTGGGAGACTGAGGCCTGACCCCCAAACAAGCATTCTTCCTCCAGGGTCCCTGCACACAGCAGCCCCCAGACTAGGAACTGAGCTCTCGCCACAGGGATGTATCAGACCCTCAGACGAGTCATGTGGCACTGGCCATCAGTCTGAGGACAGCGCTGGGGTGGACCAGGCTCCAGTCTCCGGCTGCTCTGTGCTTGCAGAGAGGCCTTGAGAGGACACTTGCGTGCTTACTACGCAGGTGTCTCTTCAATTACCAGTGACCCAGAGCAGCCCACTACAATTGAAGATTGTGACCCCACACCCTATCTCATAGGTTTAAAGCCCCTCCTTCCCCTCCTGCAGCAGCCGAAGTGACCATTCTGGGGCATGGGATGGGCATGGGGGGAAATGGGGAGCAGGGGCGGCCCTGGAGGCTTCTGGCACCAGAACCCTCTCCAGCCACCAAGCCCGGCTGTTCCCGGTTGCGCTGGGCTGGGACCTGGACCTCCACCTCCCCGCAGGTCTGTGCAGTGGGAGCAGGGCTGAGGCCCGCAGAGGGAGCGCTGGGGAACCGGCTGGTTTCCTGTGTCTGCCACCTCGGTCAGCACCTTGGCCAGCGCCCTCCCCGCTGGAAGCTGAGCCCACTACTGGGTGCTAGCTGGGATGGTTAGGTGTGGGCCAGCGCTGATAGGGAGTTATGGGGGTGCAGAGGCAGAGTTGAGCAGGGCTAGGCAGTCGGTCGGTCTGCTACCAGCAAGGCACAGCCCGCTTCTCAGGCTGCGCGTGTGGGAGGGTTTGGTAAGCCACATTTTTCAGGGTGTAGCCAGGTGGGGGGCAGCATGGGGAGTGGTGTACTCTCTGGGCAGGCGACCGCAGAGCCATCACCCCCCAGGGCCCAACGGGCAAGAGAGGGGGAGCAGCTGATGGCTGGTGAGGGGCTAGCGGGGAGGGCTTGACAGGGGCTGGAGCCCCTGGTCAAGGGGCACAGCCATTTCTATCGGGTGACCTCGTGGGAGGAGCCAGGGACCCTGTGGGCAGAGCCTGGCCGTCTGCTGCCCGGAGTCTACACCAATCAGTTCCTAGGAAGCCCCAGCAGGGGTGCTGGGAGGACAGGCCATCTGTGCCCAGCTGATCCAACCGCCCAGGCTTTCTGGACACGTGGCCCTGGGGATCAGGAGTGAGCTGGAGACTGCAGACAGCTGTGCCCTCAGGGCCACACAGACCTGTCACACCCTGCCTGGACTGGGCCAGCAGGGCCACACAGGCATCTGCCTGAATCGTTCCCCACCTCACACCCACCATGTAGGGCACGTCCTTTGCCAGCTTCCCCAGCCCACCGCCCCCCACCCCCCGCAGTGAGGCCAGGGGCTGCCTCACCTCCCACCCCCACCCCCAACCTGGGGCTCGGCCTCCATGACCAGCATGCCGGTTGTGAGGGCCCTGCCCAGCTGTGTGACCTCAGCCCAGCCCCTTGGCCTCTCTGAGCTTGCACAGCATGTGGATGAGTCAGACGCTAATGCCTCAGGGCCTGGTCAGCTGGTCACCATCCCTCCTTTGTTCACGCCTCCTGTCCCCTAAGAGGATCATGCAGGGTTTTCACTCAAAACTCCAGGCCTGCCCACAGAAGCCAGCTTGAGATGAGGGGACCTTTCGTGGTGGCCCATCTTGGACTGACAGGGACACGGTTCAGCCTCCTTGGAAGGCCACTGCTTCCCAGGGCTTCGGGAGCTCATCTCCCGCCTGGAGAGATAGGCGTGCCACGGCTTTCCTTGGCATGCCTGTGCGGTACCCACGGACATTCAGGCCCTCGGTGTCTCCTGAGGAGGGATGGGGCAGCAAGGAAACTGGGTCTTTGCTCCACACATTCTGGGCCACTCCAGGCCAATGCAAGGAGACACCAAGAAGGAAGCTAGAAGGTCATGCGGCAAGCACATGCCTGCTGCCCAAGCGTGTCAATGTGACCGACCCTTCCCTGCACTCTGAGTGGGTGGCTGGGGATGTGGTCCCGGTGCCAGGGAGCTGGGGGGCGCCAGCCTACCATCTGCTCTCACCATGGAGGGCGGCTGCATGCCCAAGGCCTGAAAGGACTCTGTGCCAGGCCTGCTGAGTGAGTCATCCCATTCAGTCCTACAGTGTAGACACTACTACCACCACCCATTTTCCAGACCAGAGAAGGAGGTCTGGGGAGCTTAGGTGGACCCACATCTTGGCAGCCCCTCTCTGCTCTCTCTTTGTCCACAGCCTCTGCCTCCTCCAGAAGCCTCTCACCATCCCCCATCCCCGGGGCTGCAGAGGGTGTCCTGGCCTTCCCCCATCAGCTCTGCACCCCTGAGGACTCCCATCCCTAGGAGTCCCTCTGCCCAACTTTGGTGCATGTTAAGCCATAATCAATCTGCTTCCTCATCTCTTATTCATCAAAGCCACAGCAGCAGCAAAGGGGGCTGGCACAAGGAAGGGACCGACAACCAAACCCTGGCAGTGGCCCCAAGAATCCCACTGGGCCTGCCCATCTCTAAATGCCTCTGACCCTTCACTAGCGAGGGCCTCCTCCCACAGAATGGCGTCCTGGATTGTGCCACACTGGGCAGGCCCCCTGACGGGCCATGCGCACCTCCCACCACCTGGAGGCTGCTGGGGACCGTCAATGGGGCGTGTGCATTGCACAGTGATGGCCCTTACCTCTGCCTCCCCCAGCCCTGGACTGGATCCCTTGTGGCCCATCTCTAGGATGGGAGCCTGAAAGGAGATGAAAGGACACTCGGCCAAGTGGGACATGCCGGGCTGGCACCTGGACCCCTGGTCCGCCACTCTTCCTGGTGCCTAGAGGAAAGGGTGAGTCCCCAGGGCTCCTGGACCTTGAGATGAGCTTGGGCCACTTGTGTTTGCCAGCAGATGGGCTCAGGGTCTTCTCTCAGTGGGCACAACCGAGTTGGTGGCCTCTCTCTGGGGAGGCCGGCCGGGTGGGGCTCGGGAGTAGGAGGCTTCTGGTCCCTGAAGGCCCAAATCTGGTGCAGGGGCAGAGCTCCGGAAGGCGGGGGTCCCTGGGCTGTGCCCAAGGCATCCGCTGTGGCTTCACGCCCCTCCCCCGCCCCTGCAGGGAGTGTGGATCCTTCTAGAGCCACCCACCTGGCAGTGACAGCTAAATTGGGAGCCGCTGTTCACACCAGGAGCCCAGCGGGCAGTCAAAACCGGGTCGGGGGGGAGGGGCACCCGCTGAAAACACCCACAAGCTCCCAGTGGGGCAGAGAAGGCAGGGAAGGCATGGCGATAGCTGTCAGCAGGAGTGGACGGGAGTGGAAGGCAGAGTGGACCGTCAGACCCATCTTGGGGCCACAGTGAGATGGCCCCTGGGATGCCTCGGCTGGCCAGTGCTGAGCCTTGCTCTTGTAGGAGCTCCCTGGGCCCCTGGGTTCCCCACTCTGGGCCACCACAATCCATGCAGCATGCAGGTTTGTTCTGTTTCCCAGATAGGCTGAGGGCTTGCCACAGGGTTCCGTCAAGGACGCAAAAGGGCCAGCCTCACTCTGAGCTCAGTAGCCCCACCCTCCACAGCCTCCCTTGCTGCCTTCATCTGCTCACTTCCTCAGTCACTCAACAAACACTCTTGGGGGCAGGCTGTAACACCCTGCATACCTCTGCTGGACCCCCATTCTGCATATCCCCACTGGGTACAGGTGGGGAAACTGAGCGCCAGGGAGGTGGGCCTTGGCCTGAGTCCCCCCAGTCAGTGATTCCAGGATAAAAGGCATAGCCATGCCGTGTGGTCACTTGAAGCCCACAGGGGTGACTGGGAAGAGCCCACCTAGCACACCACATTCTGTCAGGGTGACTCAGACCAAGTCTTTGGGGCTCTGCCCCCCAGCCAGTGGCTCTGCCTCTGAGAGCCATGGGACAGGGAGCTGTGCAGGGTGGGGCCAGCAGATCCTGTGCCCCTGCCAGAGCTGGTCCTGATGGGGCCTGCCCTGACCCCTTCCCAGGCTCAAGGGTGCGGAGCAGGGCGGGGCCAGCCCTGGCCTTGCAGTGAGATGGGGGCCTCTGTGGGCAGTCCTGGAGGCCAGGCCCTGGGGCTGGGACTCGCTGGCACGGGGCCTGAGTTTCCTCCTGTGTCCGCAGGCCTTGTTGCCTGCAAAGGAGGTGGAGGGGCACATGGGCGGTGCCCAGTGTGAGGAGGGGGCTCTGAGGAGGCTGCAGCAGCCAGCGGGCCTCTGAGACTGGGGTATTTTTAGCCAGGATTCCTGCTGACGGTCCAGGCTGGCCGGGGTTTGCTGCCAGCCTTAGAGGCGCTTCTCCTAGCCTGTGTCCGGACATCTGGGGTCTGCTGGCCCCACCCACCCTCTGCTCAATGCCCCCGCCTCACTGGCCCATCCAGCCAGGCGAGGGGCTCCCAGGAGGCCAGCCACGGTGGGAGCAGAGCACCGGGCCCTGGGGGTGTGGCTGAGAACAGGCCACATGGGCTGCTGGGGACTGCCTGAGTCCTGGGTCTCCAGCTCCCAGCTGCCACTCTTAGCTGGCCTGCTTAAGGGGCAGGTTTCTGGAGGCTCCGGTTCATGCCCAGGCTCGAGTTCTGAGCTGAGCATTCTCAGTCCGCTGCCTGCTGCCTGCTGGAATGGATGGCTCAGCAGAGTGGCCACAGCTTGGCTCCCTCCTGGACACTCCTGCCTGCCCTTGCCGCTTAGGTGCTCTGGTCATCAGGCCTCTCTGGCTGGCTCTGCCAAGGTGCATGTGTGCAGGGCCTGGGCCTGCAGGGCCCTGTGGCTCAGCCAAGACCACCTCCCTTCCCACGGGCAAGTGAGGACATCCAGAAAGAGGGTCCTCTGCCTCGGCCACTCCCTTGGGACACCCCTCCACCCCAAGGCTTCACATGGAAACAGAGTCCAGCACTCAGCGTCACACCTGCACACTCCACCGGCAGGACTGGCTGAGTCCCGAGGAGCCCGGCCCCGGGGCACAGGCCAATGGGATGGAACCCAGATGAAAGCCCAGTGCTGGGACCCACGGCCCATTCTCTGGCCTGACCAAAGCCTGACTGCTTGTTCCTTGAATGAATCACGAGGCCCATCCAGAGCAATTGCGAAGTTCACATGAAAGAATGAGCATACGGAGCGAGACGGGCCATGGCGCATCTTGAAACGCCTTATATTCTAAGACCGTGATAATTAACACAGACCCTGGAAGTCACACGATGGGAAAGAGTCCAGAAAGAGGCTCAAATGCAAATATGAGAAGAGGCAGGTCAAATCCAAGAGGAGAGATGGAATATTCAACAAATAATCCCACATACACAATCAACACTTGGCCTTAAGACAACGGAATTGACATATGGAGGAAACATTTGGATTCCTACCTCACTCCTTGACGCTAAAACAAGTTCCAAGTGGAACTAAGATTTAAAAAGTAAAAATGAAACCATAAAACTCCTAGAAGAAAGCATGGAATGCAAAAAACCAATCTTGAGTCACTCTAAGAATTATACAAAATCCAGAAGCCATAAAGTAAAAGATGGGTATATTCAACCTCGTGAAAATAAAAGGCAGATGCACGGAGAGAAAAAACCGCCATAAAATGATAACCAACAAACGGTAAAAATATCGGCAACTCAGTTCACAAAGGGCCATTTTTGGTTCTCAATACAAATCAGTAAGAAAAAGAGCAAGAGCCCAAGAGAAAAATGGGCAAAGGCATGAAAGGAACCTCCCATCACCCCCTGCTGACCTTCACTCAGAATGAGAAACATGCAGATATAAGCTGCAGTGAGAAGCTGCCCCTCACCCACAGGGATGGCAGCCGCATCAGGCTGGGGGTTCCCTAGGGGGGCTGCTTAGGGGCTCCCACAGGTCTGGCTGTTGGAGGGCAGGGAGAGGCCTGCAGGTGTGGTGGGGCTGGGGTGAGGCACTCACAGATATGTCTAGTGGGGGTGAGGAGAGGGACCACCTGCAGGTACAGCTGGGGGTGTCAGGTCACTGGAGATGGGGTGGAAGGAGAGGATACCCGTTCAAAACAGGAAATATATATATTTTAAAATAAAACAGACTAAGTGTAGTGACTCACACCTGTGATCCCAGCATTTTGGAAGGCAGAGCGGGAGAATCCCTTGAGGCTAGGAGTTCGGGACTAGCCTGGGGAACATAGTGAGTCCCAGTCTCTACAAAAATTAAAAAAAAATTATCTGGCTGTTACAGTGCACGCCTGTAGTCTCAGCTACTTGGGAGCTGAGGCGGGAGGATCACGTTAGCCCAGGAGTTTGAGGCTGCAGTGAGCCATGATTGTGCCACTGCACTTCAGCCTGGGCAACACAGCAAGAGCCTCTAGAAAAATAATAAAATAAAATAAAATAATAAAGTATAAAATAAAATAAAAATCAGCTGACATCTGTCCTCTCCTTGCCACCACTGACATGGCCGTGGGCCGACTTCTCATGGCCGTCCCACTGCGAGTCCCCAAGCGATCCTGATGCCTGCTCCCGCTTCTTGTCTTTGTTAGCGCCCCGTTAGCAGAGGCCTACTTAACTTGTCTCTGGTCTTGCTTCTCAGGAGCAGTGTCACATTCAACAGTGGCAGCACAGAGGCCCTGCTCGGCCCCAGTCCCTCGCCCTAGGCCTCCACTGCCAGGTGTGGTCCTGGTGGTCCTGGGGACTCCAGCCGTCCCCTCCTGCCCAACCATCACAGGCCACCAGCAAGTCCCAGGCCTCCCATAGGCATGGCTCTGGGCAGTATCTTTACCTTCCCAGCCTCAGTTTCCCTGATGGTGAAACGGGGTGAGATCTACTTCCTAGCAGAGAATCCGCGGGAATGGAGGCCGTGGATGGTGAAACGGGGTGAGATCTACTTCCTAGCAGAGAATCCGCGGGAATGGAGGCCGTGGATGGTGAAACGGGGTGAGATCTACTTCCTAGCAGAGAATCCGCGGGAATGGAGGCCGTGGATGGTGAAACGGGGTGAGATCTACTTCCTAGCAGAGAATCCGCGGGAATGGAGGCCGTGGATGGTGAAACGGGGTGAGATCTACTTCCTAGCAGAGAATCCGTGGGAATGGAGCCCGTGGGAGGAAGAGGACTCGAGGAAAGGAGCATTCCTGAGGGGTCCCAGAGCGGGCTGGGGGCTGACAGGACTGAGTTTGCAGGGCCTGGGGACATTCCCTGGGGAGGTGCTGAGACGCCAGTCGGCTACAGCAGCGCAGAATGATCCAGGACGGCTGCCTGGAGGAGGGACTGAATCGCTGGTCCCTCAGTGCCAAGGTGGGCTGTCCATGTCTGCAGGAACACACCCACCCTGCTGCCTCCAGGAGGGGTGCTGGACAGGCCTGAGCTCCAGGATCATAGGAGGCAAGAGCCACTCTCACCAAAGAAGAGCAAGTGTGCCTCCCCTGGCAGCAATCTGTCCGGTGCAGCCCCTGCCCAGCTATCTGAGGAAAAGGCCACCTTTTCAGTGGAGGCTGAGCTCAGGGCAGGAAGAGGTTGACAGGGGAGAAATGGAGTGACAGCTGGAAGGTGAGAGGTGTGGGTGAGAGGTAGGGGTGTGAATTGGGGGTGAGAAGTGGTAGGTGAGAGCGGTAGGTAAGAGGGGGTGAGAGGTGTGGGAGAGGTAAGGGTGTGAATTGGGGGTGAGAAGTGGTAGGTGAGAGGTGTGGGTGAGAGGTAGGGGTGAGAGGTGGGGGTGAGAGGTGTGGGTGAGAGGTAGGGGTGAGAGGTAGGGGTGTGAATTGGGGGTGAGAAGTGGTAGGTGAGAGGTAGGGGTGAGAGGTGGGGGTGAGACATAGGGGTGAGAAGTGGGGGTGAGAAGTGGAGGTGGGCAGTCATGATGATAGCTTGTGGGGTGAGAAGTGGAGGGTGAGAATTGGGGTGGGAGTTGGGGTGTCACCTCCCAAACCCTCTCACCCTCAGATTAAGAAGCCCCTCCTATGGCCCCTGGAGGAACAGGCCTTTGACCCACCCCAACCCCACTGGTGTCTTGGGCAGGGAGATCTCGAGGTGGGGGCCTCAGCTCCCCGTAGGACCGTCCAGCCCTGGACCACCTGACCACAGCTACAGTGGGACAAGGTCCCGGTTGCCTGTCTGCTGGGGGCCGAGCGTGGTGTGGAGGAGCCAGCAGCCCCGGCCTTCATCACAGAGGAGGAATCTGAGGCCCAGGAGGGTGTCTCTGGCACCCAACACGTGAGACCCTTTGAAAAGTCCCCCGAGTATGTGGGGGGCTGGGATGAACATCTGGGGGCGGCAGCAGCAGGTGGCCCACCTGGCCAAACACACTCCTGTGTCCCCTTGTTTCTGGCAATTTCAATGACCAAAGTCAGATCCTGGTATGGAGAAAAGGACATTGGTAAGGACGAAGGAAATGTGAACACTGCATGGACGATGTCAGCAACTCTAACCTACCAATGTGAGATGCTCACAACGGTGAAACTGGTGAGTGGTAGATGCGATCTCTCTGTACTGTCTTCTCAATTTTTCAGCAAAAATAAAACTGTTCTAAAGTTAAAAAGTTTGTTTTTTTTAAAAAAAAGAAAAAAGACAGGCTTATTAGCAAAAATCCAAGACAGACAGAACAAAGCACCTTAGTAGCCCACCCCCTGCTCAGGGTGCACCTGCAGCACCCCTCTCTCAGGGACATGGCCAGGCCTGGGCCACTCTGAAGAGCTCTTCCTGGTGCTGGAGGGCCTGGTGGGTTTATTCCACCTGTCAGTCTCACTGCAAAGTGTGGCAGTGGAGTCTGAGTTAGGCTGACTCTTACCCTGCCAAGGACATCCCTGCACTCAGGACCCGGCCCTGGCCCCCTTGCCCTGTGGGCTGGAGGTGACCCCGTGTGCAGACGGCAGATGGAGGGGCATGGTGCCGTTGCTCTCAGGTCAGGGGCGGCAGCCTCAGCCCTGACCAGCCCTCTCCTGCGTGGCTGTTGCTGGGTCTCCTGGTCTCTGGCCTCCTTTCCATTCCACCCTGTAGAAAACAGTGTGGTGGAGGATGCTCGGCCAGCAGATCAGAAAGGGCAGGGTCAAAGCCCCGAACTACCAGCTGAACAAGTCCTGGCCGAGTGGTGCTGATGCTCTAGGCCGATGGCCCCCTTGACAGAACAGCCATCATCTAGCTCCGCTGCAGGGCAGGGGAGGTGGCAGCATGGGCCGCAGCCCTCGGCTGAAGCAGGGGCCAAGCAGGGCTCTGCCTGGTGCAGGGGGTTTCCTCTACAGGGCAGGGGCTGCCAAATTACCCCTGGTGACATCTGGAGCTCACCTCTAGAGGCTCTGGGGGCTGAGAGAGCAGGCAGGGCCCAGTTCTATCAATCATCTGCCTTGTTCCTGGGGGATCGTGGTCAGTCCCAGCCTCCCCACAAGTCCTGGGGCAGGGCAGGCCTGCTGGAAACCCAAGATGCAGAGAAGAGCGCCAAGCACCTGAGACAGGGCTCCAAGCATGGAAGGCAAGGACGCCTCCCTCAGCTGGGGAGCCGGTGGCCCTGCATGCACTTTCTCCCATCTGGGGAGCCTGTGCCCTGACCCAGTCCCCAGGCCCATGTGTGCACAAAAGCCTCCTGCTTTCTGACCCAGGACACTGGTGATCAGCACGTAGGCGAGCCGGGGCCCAGCTGCTGCGCTCCCTTCCCTGCTGGGGCCGGGCCAGCTGCATCCTCATGCCTGGGTTTCAGGGCTTCTCAGGGGATGTGATGGCACTGCCTGAGGACGTGGGATCCTTCCACTGAAAAGGGCCACATGACTGTCCCTTCCAGAAGGGACAACCAACTCCTGGGAGGTCTTAATGTAGACATCGAGGTTCTCCGAGCTTCCTCCATGGCCTGGCCACTTCACAACCATATTTCTTTGTGTCCCAGACGCCTTGCCTGCTCCACGGCCAGGACAAGGGCCACTGTCTGTGCAACCTGTGAGGGGACAGCTGCCATGGGCTGGGCTGCTGAGGCAGGACAGGGGTCCGGGCCAGGGAGGGGTGGATGGAGGCCAAAGGTGGGCCCCTTGGAGACAGCCTTGGGGTGCAGCCAGCTCTGCCACCTCTCCCTGGCTTCCTTCCCTCCAACCTGTGACTCCTGGGATGTCCCTGATGGGCCAGCCACTTGGGACCGGGAAGTAACTGTGGTGTGTGGTGGTCACCCTCACCAGAGTTCATGGGGTGGAGCAAGGGGGACAGAATCTCCCCCAAAATCAGGTGTCTTGTTCCCAGGCCCAGCACAGAGACCTGGCCCCCAGACATCTCTGGACATTTGTTAAGAGTGGACGACTGCTTCCTTTACACAGGAGAGGAAATCGAGGCTCTAAGGGGTCTCAGACTTGCCTGGCTGCTACAGTGAGCAGGCAACAAATGCCAAGTGGCTGCCACAATGGGGTAGGTGGGAGGCAGTGGCTGAACCAGAAAGTGCTGCTGTCGATTCTGCTAGTTGCGTGAGTCTTAGGAGATGATTAAAGGGCAGATTGTGGGGAGATAAAAAGTATGAGTGGGGAACAGGACTAGGGGGAGCGGAAGAGCCTCAAAGACCCTGCGACATTCTCAACGTCTCGAGGTGACTCAGAGATAGCTCCAACCCGCATGGCGTGCAGAGTGCGGAGGGGATGGCTTTGTGTCTGGATTAGTCATCCCCGTGCAACTCACCCCAAATCCCGGCTTCCAGCCCTGGGCCATCCATGCCGGGACAGAGGAAGGGCAGCCTCTCCCCAGGGCCACATCCTGGAGCCTGATGACCCTGGCCAGCACACAGCTGAAAGCAGCCCACTGTGCAAATGGTGCATGAGACAGGGAGTCGGCTCTGTGTTCCCCACGGTGGCCAAAGGACCAGCTGTGCCTCAGTTTCCCTTATTCTATCATACTTTGAAGAAGGTCCCTGTAAAAGCGCATCTATTTTCAGGGTAGGGGCCAGAGTCAGCCACCCACACCAGAGTGGGAATTGGTGGGTGCCCTAGCCCTGGCAGGATCTGGCATTTTGCTGGACGGAGAGAGGAGGCGGCACCCACTGGGGCTCGGGCAACCATCCCGGCTACCCCCGCCCCAGCCCGCCAGGAGAGGAGGGAAGCCTTGAAGTGCCAGGCCTTTGAATCGCGCATCTCCATGGCAACGCGTGGGCACAAAGGGCCGGGCCGGCAAGCAGGCGGCGGCTGCGCAAGCTGGAAGGAGGAAGGGAATCTTTTATTTATGGGGAGGGAGAGTCAGGGAGCCAGGCTGTGCCCACGCTCAGGGCCAGGCCGCAGTCTTGAGGCTGGGCCCCCTGCCCCATAGCCAGGGCCTCTGAGCAGCACCCACCCACACACCCCTGACCCTCCGGGCCCAGCTGGGTGGACGGAGCATGGGCAAATGGAGGGCAGAATGGAGTGAGCGTCCAGCATGCACTCAACCTGGAGAGCGGCCCAGAGGGTCCCTGGGAGCCTGCCATCCTCCATACCCCAGTCTCTGTGATGCGGGCACCCGGGCAGATACCATGCTGAGAGCCAGCTGGGCCTGCAATGAGGAAACACGGCCCAAAGCAGACTCTGCAGAGCTGGAACTCAGGTGGGGCTGCTGCCATAGGCTCTGAAGACAGGGCAGGAGACTGGGAGGGGCCACCATGCCAAGGCCCTGAGGCAAGCCGGAGCTGGGAGCATCTGAGGATGGGCATTAGCGCGGGGCTCCAGGGTACAGCCGGTCCACTGCAGGCAGCCTGGCCTCCCCAGAGACCCAGCCACGGCTCCTCACCTTGGACAGGGGGCCCTGGGCCTTGGGCATCAAATGACCCGCCTACCGTGGGAGAGGCTGCCACACCAGGATGCCGGCCCACGGCCTCCAGCGGCCCATCCCCACCTTCCCAAGCCCCTCCCCTCATGGCTCACACCCCGTTCCCTGAGCCCCCAAACATGGGAAATGGCACCTATTGTGCCCCAGCGGGGGAATTCTGACCCCAGACCCTGGGGGCAGTGCAGAAACCACCACTGAGTCAGATTTTATTTCATCTAAAAAATATCTGAGCCAGATTGAAAGGAGTGGGGAAAGGATCCCATGGCTGCTTCTCCCAGCCCCACCCTCCACAGGGGCCCTGGCCCCTCCCAGCCCCATTTCTTTCCTTGAGAATGTCTAAAGTAGGGCAATATTTTGTGAAATTGGAGGCACCGCGTTGGAAATTCCAAACCTGTGTGTACGATGAGCTGCACGCACATTTCGAACCTGCCCTGGTTTTGAGCTGAGGGAAGTGGAACATGCAGGAGTTGCCCACTCCAGAGGCCCTGGGTGTGTGTGAGGAGCCCTGAGGCTGGGCCGAGAGCAGCTTGTGGGAGGCACTGTGCCCCCTGCCCCCGAGATCAGGGCCTGGGTGCCCAGGACACTACAGGGCAGCCTGGGGGGAGCCTGGGGGTTGGGAAGCCTAGAGCTGGGACCCACAGGCCAGAGTCTGAGCTTTCATCCCCCAGCCCCGAAGACGCTCCCCCAGCCACTGTCTGCGCATCAGGGGAGACAGACTCCCCCCACGCCCACCTTGCCTCCAGCAGGGCTGTTCCTCCCCTCATCTGCTGGAATCAGTTTTTTCTTTAACTGAGCCCCATGGTGGGGAAGGGAGAGCTCCAGGGGACCAGGCAGCAGAGAGGGGAGGGGAGAAGCCATCAAACAGGCCGGGGGCTGGGGGGCCGTGCACTCAGCACAGAGCCCCACACAGCAGGAGGGGGCTGGGTGGCCAGCTTAGAGCCCATCCTCTCCTGGACACTGTTCTGGAATGGCCCCTGGCCCCTCCGTTCCAAAGACGGGACCCTCTGGCCCAGGACCCCGGATGATGTCCCCAAATCACCTCTCTTCCCAGACCTCCTCAATGGCAATGAATGGTGCATCCTGGCTGTGGCCGCCGCCCCTCACTGTGAGACTTCAGCCCAGACGAGCGCCCAGCCCCTCCTGGGGTCTCAGATACTCCGAATGAAAGGCTCACAGCTGCCATGCACTTCCACAGGACTTTATGGTTCCTCCTCCACCTCCAGTGACACTTTCATCTCTCCCCAGCTCCATTCCAGAGGCCAGAAAACCATGATGTTTGGGGTCAAACAGCTGGGAGAGGCAGTTGGAACTCAGGTCAGGCCCGTCTGACTGGACTGTGCTGAGACTGGGACCCTGCTCCCCTACAAGTGCTGTCAGGGCACCCTTGATGCCCCCCAGAGCTTGCCATGCCCCAACAGTCCATTCATGGCCAAAGTGTCCCCTGGCACAGGATACCCTGGGGTGCCATGTCTGCAAGAGCTCACACCCTTCTCTCCCCAGATGCTGCTAACTGCTGCCAGGGGTGGGAGTGTGGAGGGCTCAGGGCCTCTTCACCCTCCCTGCACCAACTCAGCTCCAGAACACTCCCAGCAGTGAGAAGAGGGTGGCTACTGTGCTGCAGCCCCAAGGGATGGGCAAGGCCATGCCAGCTGGAGTCATCCATGTCCCCTCGGACATAGTGGCCTCATTCAGAGGGCAGCATGGACAAGGGTGCAATGAGGGCGGCTACCAGGGACAGTGGAGATGAGGCGGTCAGGAAGCTCAGGGACGGGCCTGGAGGGGACACATGGCCAGCCTGGGACAGGGCATGAGGCCTTTGTTCTGCGTGCTGTGGCATACGGTGTTGGCTCTGGCCCTGGCCCATCTTTTGTTAGTGGTAGGAGGGTGCTCCTTTAATCAGCCAACTCTTTTGTTTCAAATTGCCCCTGTCCTTGAAAACACTGCTTCAGGGAAGAGTGAGACGAAGCCAGTTCAGTGGGATGCCTACCTGGCCAGCAGCCCTCATCCACAGGGGCTGCTCCTGGGGCACGTGCCAGAATCAGACAGCCCCACCCTCATGCGGGTGCTGGGGCCTTCAGTCAGCAGGACCAGGCAGCCCATGTCCTGGGGACCCTCGGGGAGGTGTGGGCATTTGATGAATTGTGCTCTCATTTGCTAGACAGGCGCTTAGCGAAAGGGCCCTTTTGTGCATGGATGCTCTGGGCAGGTGTCAGTCCTGAGCCCTGGAGAGGAAGGCAAGCTTTGGAATTGATGCTGGGTCCTAGGAGGGAGCCTGTGGTTTCACCAGCTTCTCAAAAGTCACATGAGACCCTGCCAAGGGACCTGCAGACATTCAGTGCAGGCTTCTGGAGGCTGGACAGAGGGCACCAAGGGGCGATGGGCCACGAGGACAGAGGTGTGCAGCCAGGTGGGGCCATGGCCAGGCTGGGACCTGCTGGAGCTCTTGTGTGTGAGCCTGGAGGAGCTGCCAGGCTGGGGGAGATCCGGGCTGGGGGCGGGGCTGGGCATCAGCAGGGTCTGCAGCTCCCATCTTCCCAGCGTATAGACCTGAATATCCAGGTTGAGAATAAACCATTCTCCTGGGGCACCATAGCCTCCAGGAAGCACCTCCTCCTCCCACCATCTGCCTTTCAGGAGGGGCCTCCCTGGGGGGCTGTCACTGAGACTGCAGGGGCTGCTTGGTGTATCTGGGGCTCTGACATGAGTAAGATTGTTCTGGGGCTTGCGCTGCCCGGCCTGTTCCCCAATAGCTTCCTCTGGAGGCAAGGGGCCTGGCAGGAGCTGCAGGGAGCCAATTATCCCTGAGGCAAGCTGGCTGCAGATAATTGGGAAGACAGGCTTTTCACCGGCAGCCAAGCTCTGGGGCGCACTTGCCACACCAGGACTTGGGACTTGAGGACCCAGAGGTCTGCCAAACCCCATGCCTGATTGGGAGCCCCATGTGCTGCCATCTACCAGGGGAGGTGGCATTTTCTTGGCAACTGAGGGGGAAGCCAGGTGCTGAGGTGTGGCCCAGGGGACGCCTTGCCTGGGGACCTCCCAGCCCTCCTCCTCTGCCTCCCAGGGGCCTCCTCCCTTTACAAAGGGAAGCCTCCAATGTCTAGCCCAGGGCTCCAGGTTAGGGGTCAGTGCCGCCCCCAGCCCAACTTCCTCTGGGAAGTGTGGGGTTCTCCCCGGGGCACTCGGGCCTCTTTCTCACAGGGCTTCCCAAGGGGAGGCATCCAGAGGAAGGCAAAGGCTGCGATCAAGTAGAACCCGCTGGGCGCCCCCACCATCTCCCTCCATCAACATCAAAAGACAAGCTGGCCATCCCCAGTGCAAGGTGGACATTAGGGTTAAACCCTGAGTGACCAGCACTCAGCATCCAGCCTGGCCGGGATGCAGCAGGGTGGGGTGTGCTGGGCTCGTGGGCTGGTGAGAGCCTGGTGAGGTGGGTTTCAGGTGCTGCTTGCCCAGGGCTCAGCTCTGTTCCTTGGGGCTCCCTCAGCCCAGGGGCCCACCTCCCCTCTGGGCAGTCCCGATCAACGCGTTCTGCCTCAGCCAGCTGTCAGCCACCTGCAGCTCCTCCCTCATTGCACCACCCTGGAGCATCACGGTGCCCGGGGCAGGCCGTGGAGACCTGGCTAGCCCATGGTCTGCTCAGTCCTCACCAGCTGTTGTGACAGAAACAAGTCTGTGCCGATGAGCTGAGCCGACCAGGCTGCAGCCCTCACTTCGGGAGAGGGTCAGGCCCAGCCAGGCCTGGTGAGCAGGTGTGGGGAAGGATGGGTGCTCATGTGCGGGAGGTTTCTCAAGAGTGGTGGAAGGAGGATGGACAATGGGGCCCAGCAGATAGGGCAGGGAGGCAGGAAGAAGGGATGGAGAGGGGACCAGTGAAGGAGAGTGGAGGGCACTGCCCCCGTGGGGCAGGACGGGGTGGGGCTGGTGTTAGCTGGGTTGGGTGTGTGGGTCTGGCAGGGAGCCGGGCATGGGAGTGGGTCCCGAGGAGTGCGAGGTTGGAGCCAGGACCATGGGCCTCACCAATCATAGAAGCCTCACCTCAGGGCAGAGGGGGCTGACAGACTGGGCTGACGAGAAGGGGGGCTTCCTGTCACCAGAGAACACAAAGGGACCACTAGTGGCCTGGGCCATGAGGCTCTGTGGCCCTCAAGGTGCTGAGCTCGAGGTGGGCCCAGCCCATGGCTGCCTTTGTGGGGACCCCACAGGGAGAGGCTGGCCTCTGAGGATGCTCACACCTGGTTCAGCGTGGCCAGGCCCTGGCCCAGCCCAAGGTCAGCACCGGCCACTACCCTGGTGCTGAGTCTCCGTCTCACCCTGTGCCATGGTGCCCACACTATGAGCCAGTGTCAACCCTTTGCCCATACCCCGGGAACCTTGTGTGTCCATACTCATGGCTGAGTGCCTGGGGTGGGGGTCTCTGCATTGGGGGAGGTGGGTCCAGGGTGTGTGGCCCCTGAGATTGTCCATCATGAGTGCCACCTGGAAGGTGCTGGAGCCTCACCCTGTCCTCCAGGGCCTGGAGTGTTTTGGGGAGATCCTGTGCTGGCATCTTGGCTGGGCCAGGATGGTGTCTAGGAGGGATCCTTGGGAGGGAAGCAGGGGCATCAGGGGGCCTGGTGCTGGGGTGGGTGGCAGGAGAGGCCTGGAGGGCAGTGGCCCAGGCCAGTGGCTGGGCAGGTGTCAGGAGGGAGAGGGATGAGGTCTGGCCTCCCTGTGGCAGCTGAGCCAGGGCCTGGGATGTCCTGGGGTGGGACAAGGCCCAGGGTGGAGGCAGAGCCGCTCGCATGCAGGGTGGACACATCCCCGCCTGGTGAGCGCCGGCCGCTCAGTTCTGCGGCCCTCTGCTGCCCTCCACCGGCCATCTCTGTCCCTGCAGGCCCAGCCATCTACCTGCAGGTCTGGACAGACCCTCAGAGCCCAGGCTGGGAGGTCTCAGGAGCCAAGACGGGGTTGAATCCCATTTGAGGGCATCTGAAGGAGTGAGAGCCCATGTCAACCCCCTGCCCAGCCTTGCCTCGGCTAGCAGCTCCTGGGGGACTCTGGTGGGCAGTGGCTAAAGATGACAGAGGGGCTCAGAGAGGCTGAGCTGCTGTGTAAGGTCGCACAGTGAGCAGGGGCCAAATGGCCTTGGGAAAGGCAGCAGCAAGAGGGTCCTCGGCATGGCCACAGCCCGGGGACAGGAAACCCCTGCTGGGTTCCCCCAACAAGTAGCTCCCATTCCCAGCCCTTAGGGTGTCTCAGGAGAGGTTCCGGGGAGGGTCCCATCTGTCTCCTGCCTTCTCCCCCAAACACACCCTAAATGGGTCCCTGCTCCCCAGCCCCTCCCACCAAGAGCTCACCCACCAGAGCTGGGGGAGAGGCCCTGCAGGGCAGCTGTTTCTCCATGTGCTGCAGTCCTCTGGACACTGAAAGCCAGTCGCATCCATCTTAATGGCATTTAATATGCACAGTGAAAGTCAGCAGCCACAGCCACGGGCGTGTGCTCAGAGCAAGGTTTACACGCAGATGCCACCAGGCTTGGCCCATGAGTGGCCTCCTGGGTCCCAGGAGGAGTGTGGGGTGGGTGTGCAGCTGGGTGGGCTATGGTAGCAGGGACATGGGGAGGGGAAGTGGGAGGTAGGAACTGGGCTAGGCAGGGACTCGGGGGCGCTGAGGCCTGGAATAGGGAGGCTGAGACCTCAAGGAGGCTGGGACATTGGGAGTCAAGACTTGGGGAAGCTGGGACATGGGCAGGCCGAGACGCAGGGGTTTAAGAATGAGGGTCTGGTGCGGACCTGAGTTGGAACCCAGCTGCTGCTGGCCCCACGTAGCTGGAGAGTGTGCTGACCCCACGGTGGCTGGAGAATGTGCTGTTGATATGGAAGGCAAGTGCTGGGAAGGGAAAAGTGTGGTCCATTTAAATGATACGGAAGCGGGGAAGGGAAGTGTTGGGTAGAGGAGGGCGTGGTCCCTGACTAGGGCTCCAACCTCACGGACCTAGGTGAGGACAGGCACTTCCTGCCTAAATGTTGCATTTCTCAGGACCACCCTGGCCTGCCACGCCCCCATCCTGTGCTTATAAACACCCCCCCACCCCCACCCCGATACCTTAGCAGGCAGACACTGGCAGCTGGACGTGGAGAGGAGCACATCAGCGGACACACACATGGGCAGCTGGATGTCGGATGAACGCACTGATAGGCACCGCCATGCTGGCAGGCCACTGACTGGCAGAACCACACGGAGTTTGGCTGGGGCAGTTGGAGGAGAGCCCGGGTGCATAGCGGCCCCACTCCGGGGAAAACCTTCCCAATCCACCCCTTTCTGGCTTCCCCTATCTGCTGGGAGCCACCTCCACTCAGTAAAACCTTGCACTCATTCTCCAAGTCCACATGTGATCTGACTCTTCTGGTACACAAAGGCAAGAACCCCGGGATCCAGAAAGCCCTCTGACTAACACAAGCCACCCTACAGATGACAAACTAAAAGAGCCCCCGTAACACATCCCCACTGGGGCTTCAGTTGTAAACATTCACCCCTAGACACTGCTGTGGGGTCGGAGCCCCACAGCCTGCCTGTCTGTAAGCAGCCCTAGAGGTTTGGGCAGCGGAGCACTGAAGAAGCGAGCCACTCCCCTTCTCACACACCCTGCTAGGGCAACAAGGGAGCTTTTTCCATTTCACTGGCCCAAGGTGGCTGCACAGTGTGCTGGCCCCACGGTAGCTGGAGAGTGTGCCATGCTCCCTGGCTTTCCTCCTGATGTATAAAATGGGTTAGCAGATCCTGGGGGCTGTTCCCACAGTGATGTGGTGGAGGCTGACCCTGACACCCACCCCTGCTGAATGCTCAGTGAATGGTGGTCACTGTCAGGAAACGCCATTGCTGTCCTCCATCAGTGTCTGTGGGGCTGGGTGACTCTTGGAGGATGCCTCCAGCAACGTTGCACTGCCAGGACAGAGGCCGTCCACCTGCCTCTGGGCTTCCTGGTGTGAACAGATAGATGGATGGGTGGGCCTGCTGCATGCAGGGAGCTGAGGCTGGGTCTTCACCTATGGGCAAGAGGCTATGCAGGGCTCAGGGAAAGACAGCACTGTGGCTAGGACAGAGCCCATGTAATGAGACACCCTTGGTGCCCCAGGCCTCCCTCCTCACTCCTGCCCCTCCAGGACATCACCCAGAGCCCCCCTTGCTCTTTTGGGGGGATGTCTGGCTGTCTGTGGTTGCTGTGATCCCACCCACCCCTGCAGGTTGCTGGCAGGACAAGTACAGGAGTCATCTCATGGCTTTCCCTGGGATCTCTGTATCCGCTGAGAACTGGGAGCTGCACACAGCCTGTCCAGCATCCTGGGAACTCACCCTGTTGCTGCCGCTTGTCCTGGGTCATCCTGGGGCTCACTCCTTGCCATTCAGATCCCCTGTGAGGAGAGCACTGGCCGTGAGTTGCTCTGTGGCTAGTGATGGCGAGGCAGGGCCTGGAGTAGATCCATTACGAATAGTTCTTTTTTTTTTTTTGAGATGGAGTCTTGCTCTGTCACCAGGCTAGAGTGTGCGATCTTGGCTCACTGCAACCTCTGACTCCCTGGTTCAAGCAATTCTCCTGCCTCAGCCTCCTGAGTAGCTGGGATTAAAGGCACATGTCCCCACGCCCAGCTAATTTTTGTATTTTTAGTAGAGATGCGGTTTCACCATGTTGGCCAGGATGATCTCGATCTCCTGACCTCGTGATCCACCTGCCTCAGCCTCCCAAAGTGCTGGGATTACAGGTGTGAGCCACCATTCCAGGCTGAAAATTCTTAATGAAATGGGAACATGCCTCCCAGGAAATGCACGGGGGCCTGCAGTGACAGAGCGGCCTTAGGTATGTGCACAGGTGTGAACACGCCTTCCACAGAGAGCAGTGGATGTGCACATGCCTCACACACACTGCGGGGCAGGGCAAGTGTCCCACATGTGTTCATGCTTGTGCACACGTCAGTGGGCTGGATGTGTGTGTGCACACCTGTGTCATGCCTGCAGAGAAGACAGTGGAGAGAAATACACCCAAATCTCACCTCTGGGTCCCTGCCCTGGGTGCTGGGATGTCAGAACAGGTTGAGGTCCTTTTTATCCTTCCCCATATCCACCACACTGTCTACCAAAGCATGCCTTAGTGTTATAATCAGAAATGAAATGCACCATTTCAAGAAAGCCATCGGCCAGCCCCTCTGTGCCCTGGTGTTGGTGGGGGCAGAGGGGCGGGATGTGTAGGGGGAGATTAGCCTCATGCGGCCGTGGGGCCAGGGAGGCCAAGGTCAGCTTGCTCAGCACCTGGAGGTACAGCGAGTACCAACAACACAGCCTAGCTTGACCGCGGAAGGAAAATCAATGCTGGGCACAAGCGCTGACGGCAGACTCACTGGGAACACTGTCCACCGACGTCAGAGCTGCTCACAGGGCACCTGGGAGCTTGCCAGGGAGCCCGGCTGCCTGTGTTTGGAACAACCCTGGTGGGTGAGCACGGGCCCCTCACCTGACTCCACTCAGTGCCCTTCCCAGAGGGGAGACAAAGGCCGTGAACAGCTCTGGAGGCGCTCCCTGCCAGTGTCCCCCAGGCCTGGCTAAAGAAATCTCAAATACCCCGAAGGGCCTGGCTCCAGCGGCCCCTGCTATGGGTCAGCCTCAGGGGGATGCTCATCTTCAATTGGCCCTGACTGTTCCACATTACAAGATAAACTGTGGGGTTAACTCAAGGCGTTATTACTTTGTAAAAGTAATACAAAGTATTACTTTGTAAAGACCACTCTTTATACAAGAGCAGTCGATGCAAAAACATTGCCACATAAGACTGGAGTCCTCCGAGTCCTGTCTTCCTCCGTTCTGTGTCCTTGCCCCCCATCCACGTGTGGCCTGCGTGGACAGACAGCTTCACACACTCAGACTCTTCCCTCCCTGCACATCAGAGATGTGTGTCCCTGTTACTGACATGCAGGGAGGGGCTCATCATCTTGGGCAAACCCCATGGTGCTCTGAGCCCATCATCACCTATGGTGGACATTGAAGGAATTTCCAAGTTTTCCTTTTCAGAAGCCATGGGTCAGGCCAGTGCCTAGGAGGTCAGAGGTTGGGGGCTCAGGGAGGGGTCACTGCCCAACTGTGCCACCTTGGACTCAGAGTGCCGGCCCAGGGAACCAGGCAGGCCCAGCTCTGACCATGCCGATGGGCGACCGCTGGCTGAGACCTGGGGCTGAAACACATCCCACACCAGCCAAGGAAACAGGCTCTGCATGAGGCCTGAAGCCCCTGAAGGGCTCTGAGACAGGAGGAGAGCCTGACCCTTCAGCTGTGATGTGCACAGCACCGTCTGTCCCTGTCCTCCACCCAAGGGAACTCACCTTGGCGACCCTGCTGGAAGGCACAGGTTGCTGATATTCTGACACCTGGGAGGGGGCTGGTGGGAGCCCCTGATGCCCCCCATGCCCAGACCTCCAGCAGAGCCTGCAGTTTGAGACCTCTGGTTCAGGAGCTGGGACTGATGGGGCCCTCAGGGATTCCCGTGCTGCTGGAGGAAGACAGGGGCATGGGGGTGTCCATGGCAAAGAAGTGAGAAGTGGAGGCCGCCAGCCCCCGGCCCTGACCCTGCCCTGGCTAGAGTGGGGCAGGCTTGGGGGTGAGTCTGGGGTGCTGATTTCACCCTCCTGGGCCAAAGTCTCCCTGTGACTTTATGGACTGTCTCCCTGTGCTCCCTGAGACCCTGGTTCTCCCTCACCAGCCTGGGTCCTTCTTGTCTCAGCTCAGCTGTCACCTCCTCCGGGAAGCCCCCAAGCCCTTGAGTGGGTGCCCAGGAGGCATAGTCAGTGCTGAGGCTACAAGCCCTGCTGGCACCCAGCAGGGAACACAAGGCCAGATCAGGCTCTGGGGACAGTAGACAAGCTTATCCCTGCACACTGGGGACTGCCCATGTGGGGGAAAGAGCTAGGTCAGGCTGGGGGGACCTCAGGGGATGGCCAAGCACCCCTCCCTGAGGAAAGCTCCACCTGAGCAAGAGTGTCACCAGGCCCACTCCAGACACATGCACTGCCTCTCGGACGGGCTGGAGAGAGGGTGTGGCTGGGCCATGGGGTGAACCATCCTGGGCAGTTGTCCTGGCATCACCAGATGTGGCTCCATTAAGCATCTCGACTCCACAGGAGCCCGTGTGGCACGTCCTCTGACCTCCTGTTCACCTCCAAAAGGGGCGGCCCTCCGAGATTCTGCCTGGAACCTGTCAGCCCTCCTGACAAGGTCCCTGGTGCCCAGCCATCACAGGCACCCAGCCACCCTACAGGAAGGCTCTGGGAGGCTCAGCCTTGTCTGGGGCCCCAAGACTGATGCCAGCTGGGGCATCTCACAGGGAGCACCCCTACCTGTAAACCGCCCATCTCAAGCTCTGCCTTGACCTCTCCAAGTCAGCAGCCGACCTCCCCCAGGGCCCCTCCCAGCCTGCAGGGAGTCTGAGGCTCTGAGGCTTTTCTGCAGCCTCTCAGTCCCCCACCCCGCTACCTGCTCAGGCAGAGAGATCACAGCTCTGGGTTATTGTGCTTAGTGGGTGCTGGAGCTTGTGCTAAACAACTTGGGTGCCCCCTGAATCTTGACAATAATCTGAGGGGGCATTATTATTACTATTCTCACTTCCCCAAGGAAGAAGTCCCAAACCCCGTATGGCACAAAGCCAGCACCTGGAGTCTCCCTCTGCAGTCCGTGCGCTCCCACGTGGGGCATGCCTGGGACATCACAACATCTGGGGTCAATGCGGCTGCTGTTGTCACTGTGGCATTCAGCTTTCCCAAGGCTCATGTCTGCTCCATCCAGCAAAGGGGTCTTGCACCCCAAGCCTGCTTCCCTCTTCACACACAGAATCCCACTTCAACAACCACAAAGATGCACGGGTTTACCCAGCCTCAACCCCATCGGCACCCCCCCTTCCAATTGCTGGAGGGCTCAGGTCCCTTCAGCTGGGCTACCACATTCCTGACCCCTGGCCTGCAGGCCCTCAGGACAATGCCAGCCCGGACTCACCTGGTGCCAGACACCTGCATCTCCCTGGGGCGGGGGTTGGGGGCAGTGGGCTCCGTGGATCTGGCACACATATGACTCTTGGAAAATGTAAATGTCTCTGAGGAGAGCGACCTCAGCTTCAAATATTGCTGTGGGCTCTTGGGCAAGTCCCTCCTCCTCTCTGAGCTTTAGTTTCCCCCTCATAAAATGGAGCGGTGATCATAGCTCCTGCATGGGAAGGTTGTGAACACCATGCTTGTCAGCAGAATATACCCTAATTTTGCAAGGAAACAATATGGCAGGGGTGGGGGGATCTAAATACCTTTTCTCATACATGCATTGAAAATGATTATATAAAGTGGTGAAGTGTGATTGCATTCACATAAGTAGTGGCGTGTTCTGGGATCTAGCAGACAATCTTAACTTCAGGAAATGCAATCACATTTTACTAGCTTTGAGAAAAATGAATAAAATGACATAGCTAAATAGAACTCAAGTAGGATCTGTGAATGGCAGCATGGAGTGGATAAGGGGATAACGTACCAGTGAGGGAATTTATATACCCAGCAGCCCAGGTTTGGTGCAGGCTGATAACGGAAAGACAAGCCCCAAATTAAACGAATGTGAATGAATTCCTTTGCCTGCAGACAGAGCAAATATATCGGTCAAAGTGGCTACAGGGCAAGCAGAAAAATGCAACAAATCAGAATGAATACAGGGAACCACGTTTCTGGCAGAGAAACAAATATTTCAGAGTACAGGTAAGAGGCACATGGCAAAAAAACAAACAAAAAAAAAAAAAACAAAAAAAGCAAAACTGACTTTGCCAGAGCTCCAATGTCATGCTCACGGCTGAGGAGAAACAATTATCTCGCTGGGAATGAGTGCAAGTGGGAGAACGGAAGGAGTCCTGAGCCCGGCTGACTGCATGTCCCCAGGGACCCAGACAGGCAGCACAGCGGCCTCTCTACCCTTGAAGGTCCGTTTCTTGTCTGCTTCCTCCTTGGGAGTGGCAGGCCCTGGTGACCGGCCCAACCTCGGGGGCGCCCAGCAGCTGGGTCCCCACCACATGCCCAAGTCTGGCCCTCTCAGATCTGCCTGTCTCCTGAGCTGGAGAACAGAGCCCACCCCTCTGTCCCTGGCACTCACCTCCCATCCAGTCGATCTCCCTGAGGACCCCCCACCCCCAACTCCCACCTGAATCCTCTGGCCCTGGCAGGGCATCATTCTTTCAAAATAATCCACGACTGGGCGCAGTGGCTCACGCCTGAATCCCAGCACTTTGAGAGGCCAAGGTGGGAGGACTGCTTGAGCCCAGGAGTTTCAGATCAGCCTGGGTAACACAGCCAGACCCTGTCTCCACAAAAACTATTGTTTAAAAATTAGCTGGGTGCAGTCCAGCCTATAGTTCCAGCTACTTGGGAGGCTGAGGCAGTGGGATCACGAGCCCAGGAGTTCAAGGCTACAGTGAGCTGTGATCACAACACTGCACTCCAGCCTGGGCAACAGAGAGAGACCCTGTCTCCTAAAAAAAAAAAAAAAAGCCATCAGCTGGCTCAGGGTAGCCACCTGCCAAGGGTCCCCAGCTGAGCGTAAGACCTGCTTCCTAGGATTTACAGAGCTCCTGTGAAACTCAGTTGTTTCATTGATGGTCACACAGAGCCAGTGACTTTCAGGCCAGCCTTGCTCCCACAGGTGCCCTGACAGGTGGCTTCTCCCGTGGGCCTGGGCACCCGGCGCTCGGCCTGCCCCGCTGTGGTCTGGACGTGAGTGGTGATCTCTGTGATCCCTGCACCCCTCGCTTCTCCCCCTGCCCCCTCTGCAGCCCTGCCCCTGGCAGCCCCTGCCCACCTTCGCCTCTGTGCAGGGCCACAGGCTTCCTTGAAGCAAATGCTAGAACTTCGAGCTCTTTGCTTTTTTAAAAAAATATAACAGCTTTATTGAGATACAATTCATTATATTATTCATTTATTACCTTTTGCATTATACCATGCAATTTTTTCCATTTCAAGGGCACAATCGAATGGTTTTTTAGTCTATACACAAGGTTGAGCAGACATCACCACTCTCTAGCCCCAGAGTATTTCCAGACCCCAAAGAAACTCCATGGGCCTTGGCAGCCCCTCCCACTCCTTCTGTCCTCCACCTCCAGGCCCTCACCAGTGCCACAGTCACCAGGCTACACTATGGGCTTGTCTTCGTGTGACTTCTGTCTCTATAGGTTTGTCTATTCTGAACTCTTCATATAAACTGAACCATACAACTTGTGGCCATCTGTGTCTGGCATCTTTCTTTCTTTTTTTAAAAAAATTTCACTTTTATTTTATTTTTGAGACAGGGTCTCCTTCCATTGCCCAGGCTGCAGTGCAGTGGCACAATCATAGCTCACTGCAGCCTCAACCTCCTGGGCTCAAGCAATCCCCTCACCTCAGCCTCCTGAGTAGCTGGGATAACAGACATAGACCACCATGCCTGGTTAATTCTGTATTTTTTTATAGAGATGAGGTCTTATTATGTTGCTCAGACTGGTATAGAACTCTTGGGCTCAAGTGCTCCTCCTGCCTTGGCCTCCCAAATTGCTGGGATTACAGGTGTGAGCCACCACACCTGGCTATTTTTATTTTTCAGTTGACACATAATAATTGTACATATTCGTGGGGTACGTAGTGATGTTTCTATACATGCAATGTATGGTGATCAGATGAGGGTAATTAGCATACCTATCATCTCAAACAATTATCATTTCTTTGCATTACAAACACTCAATATTCTCCTTCTAGCTAGCTGAAAATACATAATTTTTGTTTTGGTTTGGATTTTGTTTTTTGTTTTTTGTTTTTTTTTTTTTTTTGAGACAGGGCCTCACTCTGTTGCCCAGGCTGGAGTGCAGTAGCACCATCACGACTCACTGCAGCCTCTACCTCCCAAGGCTCAGGTGGTCCTCCTGACTCAGCAACCCCTGAGTAGCTGGGACTACAGGCATGTACCACTACACCTGGCTAACTTTTGTATGTTCTGTAGTGATGGGATTTAACCATGTTGCCTAGGCTGGTCTTGAACTCCTGGGCTCAAGCGATTCTACTCCTCTAGGCCTCCCAAAGTGCTGGGATTACAGGCGTGAGCCACGACACCTGACCCATAATATGTTATTGTTAACTAGAGTCATCCTACATTGGTATAGAACACTAGAACTTATTCCTCCAATGTAGCTATAATTTTGTATCCGTCAACACATCTCTCCCTCTCCCTCCCTTCTTTCCACCCTTCCCAGCCTCTACTATCCTCTGTTCTACTTTTGACTTCTATGAGGCCAGTTTTTTTTAGCTTCCACATATGAGCAAGAACATGCGGTGTTTAACTTTCTGTTCTGTCTCATTTCACTTAACATAAGTTTCTCCAGTTCCACGCATGTGACTGGCTTCTTTGATTTTGCATATTTTCAAAGTTCATCCATGTCATAGCATGCATTAGTACTTCATTCCTTTTTCTAGCTTAATGGTATTCCACCGTATGGAAGGATCACGTTTTGTTTGCACCATTTTGCTGCTGTGAATAGTGCTACTGTGCACCAGGGCTGTATTCCTCTGTGTGCCACTGGATTGAGGGTCGGGGGATGGTAGGTGTTCCCATAAAGGTGGAAATTGACTGATACTGGCTGAAATGGACCAGGCTTTTCATTAAGCTGGCCCGCGAATGTTGCAAAGTGTTCTGCTGGTTTCCAGGATCACTGCTTAAGACCGTTCCTTTCAGTACCATTGTTGTCCAGGGGAGGGATGGGTTCCCGGAGCTTCCTGATCTGCCAGTTTCTCTGATGTCACCCTCAGACCCTCTGCTTTTGGGCTCCAGGCTACAGAGTAAAAGTTTGATGGTAGGATGTGAGGTGAGGGACCTTCCTTGACCCTGGCACCCACATGAGGCAGGACTGAGAACACCCTGAGGACTGCCGGGGGTAGCTGGGGTACTGAAGCCAGGCTTGTCCCCTCCACAGGCCATGCATGACAAAGGCCACCCTGTCTCTGAGCTTTGCCTTGGCCTTGCCGTGACCTTTTCAGGTGTGTTTCGGCTTAGATTCTGCTCTGGGGTTTCCCATGTAAGAACAGGGATGAAGTCTAAGCCCTTGTCTGGCATTTGTCAGGAATATTGGGAGAGGCAATGTGGCAGTGTGAGAAACAAGCTCACCCATCCAAACCTGAAGAATGGACTCAGAGGCACGAACAGTGAAAGTGAGACTTTTTTTTTTTTTTTGAGACGGAGTCTTGCTCTGTCGCCCAGGCTGGAGTGCAGTGGTGCGATCTCAGCTCACTGCAAGCTCCGCCTCCTGGGTTCACGCCATTCTCCTGCCTCAGCCTCCCTAGTAGCTGGGACTACAGGTGCCCGCCACCACGCCTGGCTAATTTTTTATATTTTTAGTAGAGGCGGGGTTTCACCGTGTTAGCCAGGATGGTCTGGATCTCCTGACCTTGTGATCCGCCCACCTCTGCCTCCCAAAGTGCTGGGATTACAGGCATGAGCCACCGTGCCGGGGAAAGTGAGACTTTTAATAGTGGTCTTGCGAGATCGGTGTCTGGTGGATAGGCGCACTCAGGGCAGTCACAACAAGTAGCTTATGCCCTAGCACACAAGTCCCTCCTCCTCACTGGTCGAGTACTATGGGGTTACAATCTTCCAGGACATTGCCTAAGTTTCATTATCCACCTTATAAGGTTATAACCCGTCGCCTTCCCCGCTTAAGTTTCAATTTTCCAATAACGAAACTTTCTTCCCTTTTATGGGCTGACCCCTCTTCTACATTCTGTTTGCTTATTGTGATCTTCCAGGTGCATGAGCCGTGTGGTTTGTTACATTCGCAGGCTGGCTGCCAGTACTTAGATTTATCATGTCTTGAAAATGTGCCATTTAAAATGTTTTCTCATGGTGGTAAGTCGGTGAGCTGACTGTCGCACACTCAGTCATTTTGCCCAAAGTGTGTGTGATGTGGAGGGCTCATAGCCTTCTCCATTACCAGTGCAGTGAGAGGCGGCACATCTGGTGGGACCCCCTCTCTCTCATGGATATGAGTGCGTTAGAGGGGAGGTCTTGGGCCAGGAGCAGATCAGATCAACAGGATTATCCAGAAAATGGCAGTCATGGTGAGTATTGGCTCCAGATGGGGAGGGTTAGGGTCAGGGTGGGCTCTTCTCACCTTCCTGAGCAAGTCACCAACATCGACAAGTTACTCCCGACACACAGGGCCTGGGTGGAGGCTGAGGGCTAGGAACCCGGGCTCCAATTCTGATAACCAGGTGCAGATACTCAGGAGAAGAATGCAGCCCAGACCAGCGTGGTGTGCCCTCCAGAGGAGAGGACGTGGCATCAAAAGGCTGTCTTCATGGAGAGCAGGAACAGAGACTTTGGGAAGCCAGGGGGCCTTGGCCTCAGCCCTGCTGGCAGAGGGTCCCCACCATGTAGCTGAAGTGCCAGGGTGCTTGTGAGGACTGGGTGTGGTCCAGGGTGACTCAGGGCAAGGCCTGGGGGATGCATCTCAAATCCACAGTCACAAGGCTAGAAACTGGGGTCACACTTCCCACATGGGTTCCCACATGTGGGAATTTCATTCACTAAATAACGATACATCAAGGCAGCAGTATGGATAGGGCACAGCTGTCAAAGTCACTAGCAACAAGTGCAAGAAGAGAAGAGGGAGTTGCAGCCACATAGGTGCCCAGGTGGGCCCTGGGGGTCAGAGAGGGCCTGCCAGGAGTAGCACCCACCATGCTGACCCTGATGAGGAGAGGAAGGAGGGTGTGGGGTGCAGGGGAGGGATAGGTGCCTGAGAGCAGCATGCAAACAGCCTGGGCTCAGAAGGAGCCGACAGCATGACAGGCGCTGGGGAGAAAGGCATGATAAGGTGTGGACAGGGGCCACAGGAGGAGGGATGGTCCTCAGGAAGGGGAGACTGGTGGCCATGGCCGGCTGCCGAGGCTAGCCTCTCTCCAGCAAAATGAGCCTGGATTCATCCACTCCTTTCGTCTCTCCCCTTTGCTCTGTGGTGCCAGCAGGAGGAAGAGGAGCAGAAAAACTGTTGCTTTATTCATCAGGAAACCTCTCTCTCTCTAGAGTGGTGGTGATGGTGTCCCCCAGGGGCACCTGGCAATGTCTGGAGACATTTACGGCTGTCCCGACTGTGTGTGTCTGTGTGTGTGTGTACTACAGGCCTCTGGTTCCTGGAGGCCAGGGATGCTGATACACAACCTGCAATGCACAGGGCAGCTCCCACAAGGAAATTATTCAGCCTCAAATTTCAACATTGCAGAACAGGTCAGGGAGTGCAAAGTACCTCCTGTTCTTTCTAGCAGATGCAAGGAGCACAGGGAGAAGCAGGTGGGTGAGGTGGGAGGAGGCTGGAGCCAGACCCCAGCGTCTGTGGGGTGCGAGAATGTCGTGAGGTGATGAGGCGCCCAGCGGTGAGCGATGGGGAGGGGTGCACTATGGCAGGCCGTCAGGGGCGGTTCCACCAAGAAAGTGACATCTGGGAGGGGCATTCAGGCAAAGGGGCCGCGAGAGAGTAGGTGCTCTAGAGGCGGCCCACGGGCGGGCGGCACTTAGGCCGGGCCTGCAGGGGAGGCGGTGCGGCCAGCGGACTCTCGTGGGGCGGCAGGGAAGGGAAGAACCACAGGGCTGCACAGGTTCCGAGGGGGCCTAGTGGTCCGCGCTTGCCCTTGGGTGGGCGGTGGGACTGGGAGGACAGGAGAGGAGCGCGGGGCAAGCCCCTAAGAGGCCTGAGGGGTGGGAGGCAGAGGACGGCTTCCCATACGCCCATTTAGACCAGAGGAGAAGCGGACCCACTTTGAGGGCTGGATTCTCGGCCGATCCGGCCTCAGCTGTGGGTCCACGCGGCTCAAGGACCAGGGAGGAACCCAGGTGTGCGGCTGCGCTGATCGGCGGGATCCGGACCCACCTGGCTGGCCTGGGGACCCGGGAAACCTGGTGTGGTGGGGAGACCGCAAGCCTGGTCAGGGGTCCCGCTCCCAACGGGGCGGGTCTCCTGTGAGGAAGGCGGAGCTCGGGGTGGGTAGCCCCAGGGACCGGGTCCCTCGCGGGGGTGTGGCCACGGCCTGCCAAGGCCCCGCTGCGGCGCGCGGGGCGCGGCCCGGTGGGCGGGGCCTGCTGTGGACGCACAGAGGTCTGCTGCGCGCGGGGCGGAACCTCCCGAGGAGAGGGCGCGGCTGGGAGCGCGGGGCGGGGCCTTCCGAGGAGAGGGAGAGGCTGGGAGTGTGAGGCAGGGCTTCCCACGGAGCGGAGGAGCGGAGGAGCGGAGCCGGTCCTCCCGAGGAGGGGGCGCGGCTGGGAAGGCGGGTCGGGTCCTCCCGAGGAGCGCGCGCGGCCTCAAGAGGAGAAAGGGCGGTGGGTCCTGGGGCGTGCCGGAACCCTTGAGGAAGAAGCGCTGGTCTTCTGGAGTCTGACCACCGGAGCCGGCCGGGGCTTGGGTTGGGGCGGGGCCTCAGGGGTGGGGTTGGGACTTCGGGATGGGTTCTCCAGAGGTGAGAGCTGGGGTCGTAGGGTGGACCGGCGTCTGCTGAGGAAAGGGCGCTGCTTGGAGCGCGGGGCGAGGGACTCACGTGGAGAAGGCGTGGGCCCTACAGCGGGGCGGGGCCTCAGGAGGAGCGGGTGCAGATGCTAGGGAGGGGCGGGGCCTCTGGGATGGGGCGGTGTCTCCCGAGGAGTGGGCGCGGCTCGGAGCGTGGGACTCCTGAGGAGAGAGCGCAGCTAGGGGGCATCCGGGGCGGGGCGGGACGGGACCAACAGCGCATACTTAAGCAGCCCGGGCGGGTACCCGTGTCTCGCCGTGGCTCTGAGGCGCGTCTTTCCCGCGCTGCGCCTGTACATTCCCCGCTTCGCCCCGCTGTCCATGGCGCCGGCCGCCCGCGAGCACCCCGCCGCGGGCCCAGGGGCCGTGCCAGGATGTGGGTCGGCCAGGGCAGTGCGGCCGCTGGTGCCCGCTGTGGACTTCGGCAACGCGCAGGAGGCGCACCGGAGCCGGCGAAGCTGGTAGCTGGCGCGCAGCCTGCTGGTGCTGCGCTTGTGCGCCTGGCCAACGCTGCTGGGTCGCCACGAGCAGGTGCGCGGGGTGCAGGCAGGGGCGCGGGGCTTCTGCCTGTCCCGGGAGCCTTTACGGAGCTTCCTGGCGTGAAACGGTTGCCTCCCAAGCATCTCCTGCAGCAAGGGAAGCCAGGAAGGGAGGCGTTTCCTGCAGTCCCTTTCCGATATCGCGAATTTTCCTACTTGTCGATGTCTACCAACTAAAAACAATGGTCGTTTTAATATTTACGATACATACCACTTGTGGGAATACAGAGTTATCACTTGGAATTTAAAATGGAGTATTCTTCATGTTGACACAAGAGAAGCCTGGTGTAGGGCTCATAGTCTGGGACCCCAGAGTTCAAACCCCGGGACCCAGCCGCTTCCCAGACACGGCCACTCTGAGCACACTGTTGGGGAAAAATGGGAAGCCCCCTCAAATGCCCAGCTTTGAACTCACCCCTGGTAACTTTAAAAAGTGTCAGGGCTTTTGGTGGTGGTGGTGGAGGGCAACAAGCAGAACACTGTTTTAGCCGCATCAGCCTAGGAGTACTAGAGATGACGGTTATCTCCAGGTGACCCTGGGAAGAGTTTGCAAGGTTCCGTTTGTTGGCGCCGGGGGGTCTGGTGGTGTTGATTTCTCAGGTGAGACTGTACAGGGGCTGCGCCCCTGACCTCACCAGAAGGCGGGGGAAGGCAGGGGACGGTGTGAGATGAGAAGCACCGAGCCACACTTGAGGTTAGGTGAGGCCTCGGCGGGTGCGAAGTGAAGGCAGAGGTCCACGAAATCAGAGTCAGATGCTGTTGGCCCGAATCCCATGGGGAGCGCCAAGGTCAGCCTAGGACCAGTGGTGGTGGGAGTGCAGAGGATGGTGGAGGAAGAAGGAGCTGAACTGGACAGATGTTCCCGAGGGCTCTGGGAGGCCATTGCTGTGCTTGTGCACACAAGGATGCCTTAAGGTCAAGTTGTGGCCATAGAGAGCCCAGACCAAGGAGACAGGAGGGCGAGAAGGGACATCCCAGGTAGAGGAAGTGGCAAGGGGAGGGACAGTGATGTGGAGGCTTTGGGGAGTGCCCACATCTAAGGGGCATCCCAAAAGAGCAGCCAGTGCTGGTGGTGCTGCAATAGGAGGAGGAGAAGGCAGCAGGGCAGGAATGCCAGGGGAGGGAGTGGCCAGCCACAGGGCAAGGACGGGCATCCTAGGTGGCAGCTGAGTGGGGCAGAGACTAGCCATGCAGAAGCCACGCCCACCTTGTGGCCGGGATGGAGTGGGGGCTAGGAAGGCACCAGGTCAGCTTTCTTTTTTCTTTTTTTCTTTTCTTTTCTTTCCTTCCTTCTGTCTTTCTTTTTCTTTTACTTTTACTTTTTTTTTTTTTTTTTATGGAATCTCGCTCTGTCACCAGGCTGGAGTGCAGTGGTGTGATCTCTGCTCACTGCGACCTCCACCTCCCTGGTTCAAGCGATTCTCCTGCCTCAGCCTCCCGAGTAGCTGGGATTACAGGCATGCGCCACCACACCCAGCTAATTTTTGTATTTTTAGTAGAGGCAGGGTTTCATCATGTTGGCCAGGATGGTCTCAATCTCTTGACCTCGTGATCTGCCCACCTTGGCCTCCCAAAGTGCTGGGATTACAGGCGTGAGCCACTGTGCCCAGGGAGCTGGTGCCGCATCTTCTGCCTGGGAATCCCTCCCTGACACAGCCTCTGGGGGCCGAGGGCCAGAGATAGGGGGAGTAGGGCTCTGGGGCTAGAGAAGCCAGAGGTCACTAAGGCCCAGTGTCCTTCAGTGTTAGAAACACCCGACCCTGCACAGCCCAGTGCTGGCCCCAGCAGCCCTCCGTCGGGGCAGCGGGTCCCAGGCCTATTTATGTTTTTGTTTGTTTCAAATGAGACTGGGTCTTGCTCTGTTACCCATGCTGGAGTGCAGTGGTGTGATCATAGCTTACTGCAGCCTAGACCTCCTGAGCTCAAGCCATCCTCCCACCTCAGCCTCTTGAGTAGCTGGGTCTACAGGTGCACGCTGCCACACCTGGCCAAGTTTTTTTTTTTTTTTTTTAATTTTTGTAAAGAGGAGGTCTCACGGTTGGGCGTGGTGGCTTGTGCCTGTAATTCCAGGACTTTGGGAGGCTGAGGCTGGTGGATTGTCTGAACTCAGGAGTTCAAGACCAGCCCAGGCAACACGGTGAAATCCCATCTCTACTAAAATATAAAACATTAGCAGGCATGGTGCCAGGTGCCTGTAATCCCAGCTACTCGGGAGGCTGAGACAGGAGAATTGCTTGAACCCGGGAGGCGGAGGTTGCAGTGAGCTGAGATCACTCCACTGCACTCCGGCCTGGGTGACAGAGTGAGACTCCGTCTCAAAAAAAAAAAAAAAAAGATGAGGTCTCACTATGTTGCCCTGGTTGGCCTGGAACTCCTGGGCTCAAGTGATCCCTCAAGTGATCCCTCCACCTTGGCCTCCCAAAGTGCTGGGATTACAGGCGCACACTACCATACCCAGCTAATTTTCATATTTTTTGTAGAGATGGTGTTTCACCATGTTGCCCAGGCTGGTCTCAAACTCCTGACCTCAAGCGAACCTTCCACTTTGGCCTCCCAAAGTGCTGGGATTATAGGCGCATACCACTGCACCTGGCCCTTCTGAGCAGTGCTTGGAAGCCGCCTCCTGACGGGGGCTGGGGGTCAGAGTGGCCAGCTGAATGCTGGGCCATCAGGGTGAGGGGCATCTTCTCACCCATTGCGTGTTCTCCTAGGGCAGATGGAAGGGGAAGACCCTGCATTGGGGTGGCATTAAACAAGATGAGATGGTAAGATCTGCTTTCACTTTAAAGTAACATTTCTGGTTGTTGCTTGGAAAGAAGTGTCAGGGGCAAGAATGCTGCAGGAGGGCTGGCCTGGAGGACAGGGTGGGACTGCGGGCTGCCTGTGCAGGGGCAGGAGCCTGCGCTTGCATCAGAGGTTCCTGAGAGACCCTGGCTCTGGGGCAGAGGCCTGAGCAAGGGGGCCTCGCTGGGGTGTCTCTGTCTTAGCCACGCTTGGTGTTTCTGGGTCCTGTGACCCACGTGTGATCAGCCTATGGTGCTGGTGGCACAGGGGAGGAAACCGAGGCAGGGCCTCCAGAGCGCCATGTGTGAGGACTTCATGGGCGGGTGGGGTGGGGTCAGGAGCCTGCTGTGGGCTGGCCAGGCATGGACACCAAGCTGGAGGTGGCAGTGCTGCAGGTGGGGCAGGCTTCCCCTTCCCCACTCCCGTGGCTTGTGAGGGGGTGGGCACCATGGGGGCGCACAGGGGGCATGGTGGGCAGTGGCCTGAGGTGGTTTTGGGAACTCATCCAGGGCATGTGGCTCACTCCGCAGCTGCTGGGGTTGGCCTGGCGGGGAGGAGGAGGTCGAAGGGACTCTGAACAGAGAGGGGAGATGCTGGCGGGAGATGCTGGTGGGAGGGCTGGGGACCCAGCCCTGCAGGGCGTGGGCGTGCATCAGCAGCGGGGTGGGAATAGACCTGTCTATGCAGTAGAAACAAACCAGAAATGGATCCTGTTCTTACTAACGACGTAATAAAGCCAGAAACAGCACCAGAGGCCAGTGGATGGGGGGAAGGATAAAATGTGAGTGAATGGGGCTGATCCAGGCCTTCTCACTTCTCAAAGAAAATGTTGCAAAGATGGGCATCACATTCAGGGCTGAGATTGAGGACTGGTTCACGGCGGAGACCCTGGGAGTGTCTGGGTGAGAGCAGCCCCCAGGCTGAGAGAACACAAGCATCAGCCATGGTTCCAGCCAAGCCCCAGCGGCGTCTCCCAGTCCTGGCTGCCCTGCCTGAGAGGGTGGGCCTTGGGATGACAGTGCTGAAGGAACTGCTTTTCACACAGCAGGACTTGATGGCCTCAGGAGTCCCTGAGGCTGGGGCTGGGCTGGGCAGGGTAGACATAGGGCTAGCACAGACCCCATAGAGGGCTCTTTATAGAATTATCTGGGTCCAGAGCAAAGGTGGCACTCTCAGCCCTCCCTGGAGTCCGTGCTGGCAGGTGAAGGATCAGAGCCCCACGCCCCATCCTTGGAGCCAGGGGCTGGGACCGAGGTCATCAGCAGCCTCCAGTTGAAGTGGGGAGGTAACTGGGGTGGTGCAGTAGTGAACCATCCCCTTGCCCACTGTGTCCTCCCTGGCCCCCCGGAGCTGTGTCCGCCTCCTGCCTGGCTGCCTGTGCTCGGCCCCTCCACAAGCCCAAAACAGCCCTAGGGTACTTAGTGTTTTCAGAGCCGCCTAGATACAGGACTGTTTGCGTTCTGGTTTTAAATTTTTTAAATTAATTTATCTTGTATAGAGACCAGGTCTCACCATGTTGCCCAGGCTGGTTTCAAACCCCTGGGCTCAAGTTACCCGCCCACCTTAGCCTCCCAAAGTGCTGGGATTACAAGTTTGAGCCACTGCGCGCCACTGGTTTTAAATTTTTAAACAGAGAACAATATTTACATTTCCTCTGTCTTTTTTTTTTTCTGAGATGGAGTCTCGCTCTGTCGCCCAGGCTGGAGTGCAGTGGCGTGATCTCTGCTCACTGCAAGCTCCGCCTCCTGGGTTCACGCCATTCTCCTGCCTCAGCCTTCTCTGTCTTTTAAAACTGAACACCTAGGTGGGTTTTGTGGTGGTTGGTGAACAGACAGGTTTGGGCCTGGATCCCCCACCCGACCCTAGCACCCACAGGTGGGGTCACCCCCTCTGCTGATGCGCCTCCTCCCTCAGCACCGTGGACCTGCTGGACTGGAGCAGCCTCATCGACAGCAGGACCAAGCTCTCCAAGCACCTGGTGGTCCCCAACGCACAGGTAACACCCCCGCTCCTCAGTGAGGCCCAGCTCAGCGGGGCGCTGGGCTAAGAAGGGAATTCAGCCTGCCACGTGTGTCTCTTGTTGCCCACCCTGGGAACTTAACATGACCAAGATCACTGCACACTATGGCCCCACAGACCCCCTGTGGTCCAGGGGGAAGAAGACAAACCCACTAGTGTCCACAGCGTGCTTGGTAGGACAGAGACCCACGCGGAGCCTTAAGATGCCACAAGGAGAGGGGGTCTGGGGGCCTTCCCCAAGTCATCTGTCTTGTGCATCAGGCCACCCCAAACTTCAGAGGCCTGAAACGGCAGCAGCCACTCTGCTTCTGCCTCATGGTTCTGGGGTTGACAGGGCTCCGTTGGGCAGTCCTCCCTTGGGGTCTCCTGGGTACTCACAGAGTGGTGGCACTGGGACCTGGGGGAGGCGCCCACTCACATGTCTGGGAGTTGGTGCTGGCCGTGGCTTGGGCTTTTTCCCAACATGGCAGCTGGGCTCTAAGGGCCAGTGTCCCCTGAGACGTGAGAGCCAGGCAGAAGCTGGGTGACCTTTTCCTGCCTCGCCTCAGAAGTCACACGGTGTCTTTTCTGCTAAGTTCTGTTAGAAGCATGTCACCAGGCCAGCCTGTATACAGCGGGCAGAGGAATGAGACTCATCTGCCTGTGGGAGGGGGGCCCAGGACCTGGCAGACTGCTTGAAACCACAACCTAAACTGGGATTCGAAGAAAGAACAGAAGCACCTTCAGAAAACATCCTGCAGAGGCAGCTTTCCATGACACATCTAGCCCCAGTTCACTAAGGGCCCAGCCTCAAACTTAGAGCCCCCGACCCAGAGCCTCGGGGTGCAGTGTGTACAGTGTGGCTGTGCACCAAGGTCACCAACTGTTGGAGACTTTAGCGCGGTGTAGCAAGGGATAGAGCGGTACTGTTTGTGCCCAGTGAGGCAAGGCTGCTGGGGCCAGCAAAGGGGTGAGTGGAAGGCCCTGTGGGATGGGTCCCCATGGCCTCTGAGCACCAGCTCCTTGAAGGCCTCATCCTGGCGGTTGCCCTGGTCCCTGGCTACGTGTCAGCATGTGCTGCAGGACCACCCTGTCTGCCTGTAGCCAGGGGTTCTTCCTCCTGGGCCCTCTTCCTGCTCTGTTTGACGATTGGGTGGTCAGTGTTCATTTCCTCAGTGTCACGTGGGAGCTGCAGGGGGCCCTCCCACAACAGTGGGGCCTCTGTGAGAACTGGGGAGGCTGTTAGAGTACACACTTTGGGGTGCAGGCCTGGACTGAGCCTGGGGCCCACTGACATGGGCACTGAGCTCCTTCATGGTACCCCCAGGCCCCACGTAGGACAGTGCACTGGCTGCATTGGAGGTTCCGGGGCACTGTGCTGCTGTGTCCAGGTGGCCCTCCCTCCCGGCCCTGGATGAGAGGATTCCCGTGGGCTGGGAACACTGAGAGAGATTTAGCCTGGGCCTCAGGGTGGCACTTTCCAGCCCTCACTGTGGCCTGACCACGTGCTGCACCCCCAGACAGGACAGCTGGAGCCCCTGCTGTCCCGGTTCACCGAGGAGGAGGAGGAGCTACAGATGACGAGGATGCTACAGCGGATGGATGTCCTGGCCAAGGTGAGCTGTCCCGCTTGGGCAGAGGGCTGGGGCCTTGGGGACCTGGGACTCGTGCAGAAGAGGGCACCTGCCTCACTTGAGCAATAGTTGCTCCCACTCCCCCACCCCCTGCGCCTCTCAGAAAGCCACAGAGATGGGCGTGCGGCTGATGGTGGATGCCGAGCAGACCTACTTCCAGCCGGCCATCAGCCGCCTGACGCTGGAGATGCAGCGGAAGTTCAATGTGGAGAAGGCGCTCATCTTCAACACATACCAGTGCTACCTCAAGGCAAGCTCCCCGCTCAGCCCCTCCCTGCCTGCCTTGGGGCTTGGAGACCCCATAGGAGGGGCTCCTCTCATCTGAGCTTCCTGGCATTTGCCTGGTTTTATACTCAGCACCCACCAGGGAGCTCACGGGATGGAGGAGGGAGTGGGCCGTGCCCCCAAGGGGTTGTTGGGGTCTTCTACAGCACAGCTCACCCAGGGTAGGCCCCAGGGTCCAGGAAAGAGCCCCTTAGGTGGTGGCCACAGCCAGGCCTGCAGAGGAGGCCGAGGCCAGGGTTACTGCCTCAGAGTAGCAAGAAAGGCCTGCTGCCCGCAGCCTCTCCTCTGGTTCTCGGAACTAGCCAAGAGTGTCTAAGGAGCAGGAGGAAGACAACGATCTTTATGAGGGTCCACTAGATGTACCCGACACCCCAAACTTGGAAGGCGTCACATGACCATTTCCTCCAGCGTGTTTTCAGTTCAGTGCCCCTAAGAACCTCATGAAAGCTTTGGGCCCTCCCCAGAAAGACATGTATTCAGGGAGCCCACCCTAGCCTGTGGCCCCAAACTGCTCAGGGATGTTAGCAGGTCCAGAGCTCTCAGGGGTGAGCCGGGTGCCCAGAAGACACAGGGTGGCATGGGGAGGGGTCCAGGCAGGAGCATGCAGTACGCACCCCTCCCCGTCGGCCTGGGAGTCTGGAGCACATGATGGCTGCTGGCGCCTGGGCTGCCCCCATAGGGCTGTCCACAGGCCACAGAGGAAGCTGCAGACGTCCCCACTGCCATTGCTCCTTGGAGACAAAGGTCGGAGAACCATCCTCACCCACACCTGCTCCAGGTGCTCTGAGCTGCACCTCCCCAGGTAGCTGCTGCCCAGCCCTGGTGACGGCACCTGGGCCCAGGAAGGCCCCATCCTGCTGTCACTTGTGCTTGCCCAGGCTCCCTGTGACTTTTGGCCCTGGCTCCACAGGATGCCTATGACAATGTGACCCTGGATGTGGAGCTGGCTCACTGTGAGGGCTGGTGTTTTGGGGCCAAGCTGGTGCGGGGTGCATACCTGGCCCAGGAGCGAGCCCGTGCAGCAGAGATCGGCTATGAGGACCTCATCAACCCCACGTACGAGGCCACCAACGCCATGTACCACAGGTGCGCAGCTCTCCCACCCCTCCATCTTCCCAGGGCAGGGCGCCAAGAAACCAGGCCTGAGGGAGAGGCTTGGAGACTGACCCTGTCAGCCATGTGTGTCCCCAGGTCAGAACTGGTATTTCCTCAGCTTTTGTGTCATGTGTTACTTTTTCAAAAACACTAAGGTTATTCTTTTATAAATATAGAAAAGCCTGTTGAACAAAGCAAAATTGGCCACAGTTCCCTGAGCCGGCTCCTGCAGACACTTAGATCCAGAGATGTGCACGAGCACCCGGTCCTCCCCACCCTGCAGGGTCAGCCTGTTTGCTCTTCACTTCACACAGTGGGATCGCCCATCAGCTGTTCTGCACCTGCTTTTACTGCTCTAGTTTCTTGGTGATCTTTTCATGTAGCACAGGCTGGCCAACCATGGCTTTTCCTCTTGGAGGCGTGTGTGCATGCTGCAAATTCAGAGAGACCCCAAGTGCCTCCTGGTTGGCTCCAGCTCCCCTCCTGCAGCCGCTGTGCATGTCGTGCCACTGCGCACACGTCTCCGCTGTTGTTTGCGTTGTAGCGTGTCCTCTGCCCAATGTGTTTTTCATCTCGCGTTCCATCTGGGTCCCCTTGTGTGGGCTTGCAGAGTGGTGCTGTTAACAGCCAGCATGGGGTGCCCGGGGCTATGTGTCCAGCATCTTTGATCTTATTGGTTTTCAGTCTGGTTCTTGTAACAGGGACTCGCTGGACATACTGTCACCCTCTGTGGTACACACGGGCCGTCAGGGGTTTTGTTATGTGAGGATGCAGCTGTCCTAGGTTGCTGGAAATGGAATTGCTGGGTCAGAGAGAACGTGCGCATGATCAAGCCTGCCGAGTGTCCTCGCTGCAGGAGGGCCGTACTGCTCGGGCTTCCTGGTGCACTGGGATGCCCACTCCCACTGTGCCCTACAGGGACCTGCTTCCCTTTTATTTCCTTGCAGGGCCAGGGGTGCACTGTACGATCCCTCCCCAGAAGGAAAGCTGTGTCTGTCATGAGGCTCATGGGCATGTTTGGGCTGGTCCCCAGAGTCACGGCACGTTTGATGCAGGGACGCTGCGCCCCAGCTGGTTCTGCGTGAATTGTCTGGTCCCAGACATCGCTTTTTCTTGGTTGTTGGTCTTTCTTTTTCATGAGGTGCTGGGAGGGGCAGATGCTGCTCCTGTTCCTCCTGATCCTGTGGATACTCTTGGAAAGAACCAGCTCACTGGATGGCTCTGGGTCTGCCCTCAGCCTCCTCTCTGTGCAGCTGGTAATGAGAGGTGCAGGCGGCCACAGGCCTGGAACTGGGCTCACGTGGCACTCTCCACAGGTGCCTGGACTACGTGCTGGAGGAGCTGAAGCACAACGCCAAGGCCAAGGTGATGGTGGCCTCCCACAACGAGGACACAGTGCGCTTCGCTCTGCACAGGTAGGTGTGCCCCACCCCGCACCGAAACCCCACCCCGAGCCGTTGTCTCCTCCGGTTGGGGAGAGGTGGCAGCAGCACAGAGCTCAGGGTGGGCAGAGCGACCTGCTGGGTAGTCGGGCATTTGTGGGGAAAGGTTGGTGAAATGAGCTGGAGGGCGGCTTCAGTGCCGCAGGGCCAGGCCCGGTGGCGCTCTGGACATTGGACTGTGAGAGCACAACGGCTCTTTGCAGTTACGTTGGTTTTTAAAATTGACTTTTTTTTTTTTAGATAGAATCTCGCTCTGTCACCTATGCTGGAGTGCAGTGGCGTGGTCTCGGCTCACTGCAACCTCTGCTTCCCAAGTTCAAGCAATTCTTCATGCCTCAGCCTCCCAAGTAGCTGGGATTACAGGCATGTGCCACCACGCCTGGCTAATGTTTTGTATTTTTAGCAGAGACAGGGTTTCACCATGCTGGCCAGGCTGGTCTCAAACTCCTGGCCTCAAATGATCCTCCCTTCTTGCCCTCTCAAAGTGCTGGGATTACAAGCATCAGCCACTGTACCCAGCCTTTTAAAAATTAACATCTGACTTATTAAACTTCACAATTAAAAAACTAAATTTCATTAGAGTATTCAGATGGCTCCTGAAAGGTACAAAGGCAGTGTTGGAGCCCAGTCCCTCAGGAGGCCTCCACAGCGCTGCCTCATTAATACGCCCTTAACATTTTAACTACATCTGGAATGTAACAGTTTGTTTTCTCTTTAAACATTTGTCCCATGGAGCACAACTTCGGTAGAATTCTAACAAGTCAAATGCAGAAGTTAGGTGAAGTCAGTTCTTGGATACTCCTGTACTGTCACCCTGGTCTTATCTCATGCCTTAGCCCAAGCTATGCACACAATGGGGTCCTAGGTCCCCCTCCCCTCCCAGATTCCGCCTTCCCAGGGATGGGACCCCCTAGAACCCTCGGGGGCCTGGGCAGTGGCCTCGCTGGCTCTTGCCTTCCTAGGAGCTGAGCAGGGGCTCCACTCAGCAGGGCAGGGTGCCCCAGATCCAGGGCTTGTGGCACGAGGGGGCTCCCCAAGGAGCTATGAAGCCACAGGGCCAGGCTTGGGGCCGGGGCTGCAGCCAACAAGACACGTCCTGGTGCTGCTCGGGGAGCTGACTCACGGCTCTGAAATCATGCAGTGATGTCCACATTCGGCCTTTGTTCATGATGCTGCTGCTTTTTCATGCCTGAAATTGCAGCACACCTGTTTTTGTGCCCTGACCCTCTACTAATTGTCATAGGTGTGTCGGTGATGAGACAGACTCACTTTCTCCACACACAGGCCTGGTGGTCAGCAGTGCCCAGCACTCGGGAGCTGGTGGGGGGTCCTCTCAGCTTGTAATCAGGACTCTCAGCCTCTGGGTGGACTCTCAATGCTGGTGGACTCACAGCCTGACTAGACACATCACCATCCAACTCCAAAAGGACAGCCTGGCCTCAGCAGGGCTTCCTCTCTCCAGCTTCCCCCCCGACACCTGTCTGTCCCTACTATCTTGCTGTGGCAGTGGCTTCCCCACTGGACACAGCTTCCCCCTCCCCTGAGTGGCAGCCGGGCTCTCTCCTCATGGCCCCAAGGGCCCTGTGCCAGGCTCCCCCAATACCATGCTCACATCCCTGCCTGGGAGGCTGGACCCCTGCAGGCTTCAGCTCTGTGCCCCTGCTGTGGGTGGCTGGGGAGCTCTGGGGAGCTGGGGTCCCCTCCCCTGGGTAAGTGGTTCTAGACTATGGCAGCTGCTGTGTCCTATGCTGGGCCCAGACTGCCACACCACCCACCCTCAAACAACCCGAGTTGGCTTTGGCCAAGGAACAAACCAGCCCCAAACTTAGAGGCTGGAACAGTGGCATGTTCTGTAGGCCAGGGGTGGGCTGGCTCAGCTGATGCTTCTGCCGCTGGCTGTGCCTGTGTCCCTCTTGCGTCTGTCATCTGGGGCTGGTGGGGCCTAATGAGCTCATTCACAGCTGGGGCAGTAAAGGAGACTGCATCCCGGGTCCAGCATCCCACAGGCCAGCCCAGGTTTGGGCGCGTGGTGGGCTCAGGCTTCCAGAAGGCCTGGAGAGGGCAAGCCTCTGCTTGTGTCACTTTTGGTACCTCCCTGCTGGCCAAAGTGCCTCACGAGGCCAAGCCCAGATGCCGGGTGGAGTGAGCCACTGTCCTGCGCTGGGAGGAGCCGCAGTCACTTGGCAGAGGCTGTGCACACCAGCAGGGGAGGGGGCAGCCAGCAGTGGCAGCCCGGCTCTCGGGTTCATGTCCTGGGGTTGAGGAAGACACAAGATGGAGACCAGGGAGATGTGGCAGAGATGGGTGCCTGCTTTAGACTGGGTGGTCCCAACACTGGAGCCCAGCCCAGGGATGGAGGGAAAGGGCCTCTGGCCGATGGGTACTCTGGGAGCCAGGGCTGGGGCAGGTGGAGAACAAGAGAGGTGAGGCCCTCGGGGAGGGAGTGGGAAGCACAGCACAGGCCTTGCCAGTCACCCGGGTGATGCGTGAGCAGCAGGCAGAACTCGCCCCAGGGTGGGGGCCCCAGTGCTGTGCAGACCAGCTAAGTCAGGATACCTGGATATAGGAAGCTGGAGATGAAACTTGAGAACTGTCACTGCATGGATATTTCAAACCCTAAGAATCTTTGTAAGACCCTATAAGGGGTGGTGTGAAGACAGGACAGAGTTGAGGGCCCCACCCCAATGTCTGAGCAGTGCTAATAGATATATAATGCAAGCCACATCTGTAATTTAAATTTTTTTGGTAGCTACGTTAAAAGATAAGACAAATTTCAAGAATACATTTTAATTAACCCAAAATATACAAAATATTACTTCAAATTGTATTCAAGTTGATTTTAGAAAAGCAACGTGGCATTGTGCATTATTTTTCTAGAAAGTCTCCTAAATCCCGTGTGTATTTGACATTTGCAACACACCTCGATTCAGAGCAGCTGCCTTCTGAGGACTCAGGGGCTGGTGGCAGCTGTGTGGGACACAGCAGCTGTGGGAATGGGGCAGAGGAGCAGCCCACAGAGGACGAGGGCAGGGGCCGGAGACCAGTCATACTACAGAACCCTGAAGGGGCTTGAGGAAGGGATGGCAGGAGAGCCGAGGAGCTTCTCTGCCCTGTAGGGCAGGCTGCTGGGTGGGTCAGGGCCCCAGGAAGGGCTGCACCTCCAAGAAGGGAGGTGGGGGAAGGCAGGAGGGGGGCCTTGTTGGCTAAGGGCTGAGGCCTCCCCAGGGAGAAGAGTAGGGCAGCCCAGCAGAGTCCTGCTGGGAAGAGGCCTCACTGGGAGAGGGCTGGGCAGAGCCCATACCCCAGCCCCACCTCAAAGGGGATAAAGTCTGGAGAGTGTAGATGGGGGACCTGGGGTGGCAGGACAGGGTCAGAGCTGGGACAGTGTCCTGGAACTAGCCCTCAGCTCCTGGCTTTACCTGCACAGGATGGAGGAGCTGCGCCTGCATCCTACTGTACTTTGGACAGCTGCTAGGCATGTGTGACCAGATCAGCTTCCTGCTGGGTGAATGGGGCCCTCCCTGGTGCGATGGGGTGCGGTGCTGGGCCCGGGCCTCATGGCGTATCTGCCCCCATGCAGGCCAGGCCAGCTACCCTGTGTACAAGTACGGGGCTGTAGGTGCTGCCCTACTTGTCCCGCCACGCCCTGGAGAATAGCAGCCTCATGAAGGGCGCCCATCGGGAGTGGCAGCTGCTGTGGCTGGAGCTCTTGAGGCGGCTCCGAACTGGCAGCCTCTTCTATCGCCCCACCTAGCACCCGCCAGCCCACCCTCAGCCTCCAGCACCCCCCGCCCCCGTCCAGGCCATCACCACAGCTGCAACCAACCCCATCCTCACACAGATTCACCTTTTTTCACCCCACACTTGCAGAGCTGCTGGAGGTAGGGTCAGGTGCCTCCCAGCCCTGCCAATGGTGGGGGCACTCAGGTGTGGGCTGAACCTGATACCTGCCTGGGACAGCTGCTGGGAACTGTTGGGAACTCTCCTCAGATGTGTGGGCCCAAGGCCCCCACCTCTGTGACCCCCACGTCCTTGGACCTAGAGGATTGTCCACCTTCTGCCAAGGCCAGCCCACACAGCCCGAGACCCTCGGGGAGCAGTGGCCGGGCTGGGGAGGCCTGCCTGTCAATAAACCACTGTTCCTGTAGCTGAGAGCCCTTCGCCCTCACACAGGGTCAGCTCTGGCCAACAAAGAGGGAGTGGCTCAGACAGGGTCAGAGAAGTCTCACCCCAGACTCTGGCTTCCAGCATCATCTGTTCCTGGAGGCCAGGCCCTGCGCAGACCTGGCCACCCAGGGTGCTGGACACCCCCAACCCTGACTCCACAAGGACCCAGCAGGGCCCATGGGCCCAGGCCAGCACGGAGGAGACTCATGCAGATGCAGAGGCCAAGCTCCCCAGGTGGGCCTGGCCTGCCTCCCCGCAGGGCTCCTCCTCAGGCCATTCCTGCCGCCCTGAGTCCTCTACCCCAGTGACCTGCATCAGGCTCCTCCTAGTGGTTCCCATAGGACACTAAGCAGGCTGCAGCAGGTGCATACTTGCACCCCAGGCCTTCTCCCATGCTCTCCAGCCCCCAGCCCCACAAAGCAGGCTGGATGTGGTCCTCATGCCCTGGGGCTTGAATGGGGGCCCCGTGCAGATGGCAGTGACAGCATCCTGGGACCAGGGCTGGGGCAGGAAAGGCTGGAGGGTCCCAGTCTCCATGCAGGGGGAGGGGTGGTGGGCTGGGCACACAGGCCAGGAAGGGACCCCCAGGCAGAGGCCTCTGCTGCAACAGAGGTGGGGGCCCTACCAGGGCCCCGGTTATGGCAGAACCTGCAGCTATCACACAAACCACATGCAGGCCACACTGAGGTATCTTTATTTCTCTGGGTCACACAGAGCTTGGGCCTGGGAGCCTCTTCTGCGTGGGGGCTGCAGCTGCCAAGGGAGCGGCTGAGACCAGAACAAGCACTCGGGTGGGTCCCAGTGCAGGTTGGGATGTGCCCGGTGGAGTGAGAAGATGTGAGAACCCCCAGCCTCTCTCTCTGCCTGGCCCTGAAGCAGACAGCAGCAGGCTGGGCCAGCCTCCCCTTTATGAGACTATCCTAGCGTTTGACAGCAAGTCCCAGACGAAAGATGACAGGCAGCCGGGGTCCACCCGGCCTCTCCTCAGCAGGGGGAACCACCTGTGGGCAGCTGGGAAGGCAGTGACCAAAGGTCAAGAAGATAAACTCTGCCCAGACTTCTGCTGCCTGTGGCTATGGTGGGACAGGGCTGCCTTCCTGGTCACACTGGGCAGCAGGCGACTGCCAGGGACCTCCCAGTCCCAGGGCTGCCTTCCCTGCCTGGCAGCCCCTCTGCTGCAGCTTCCGGATGAGTTCTAGCAGGTTCATCTGCAGCATCAGCTCCTGGGATACAGAGGGGCCCTATGAAGGCCAGAGTGACCCCCGGGCCCCTTTCACCCCGGCCCAAGCGTGCCAGGCAGTGAGCCCACAGGGCGACCATCCCGTGAAGCCTGGCCGTGGCCTGCCAGGACAGGGTGGAATCTGAGCCTCTGCCTGCAGCAGGGCCACTCGGAATGGCATGCGGGAGGGGAGCAGAAGAGGGCCCTGTGGGGCACAGCAGGCCTGGGGAGGGTGGGCAGTGCCCATGGCTGGCTGGCTGGTTCACCATCCTGTAGGGAATGGGCCTGGCCTCCGTGCTGGGAATGGCACAGAAATCCTTTCCAGAGCCTCAATCCTTCCACTTCACCCCCTATACCCTGAGCCTGGCTCCCCAGGGACCAGCAGTAAAACGCCAGATGGAGTGGGGCCCAGGGGCCCAGGGGCACTCGGGCTAGGGCAGAGCAGGCCCAGGCACTGACCTGTGGGTTGGTGGTCACGTAGAAGCCAGCCACCCCTGCCTTCTCCAGTGTGCTCTGCTGGTCAGCCACCTTCCGGTCCAGCTCCAGGACGATCTTCCGGTCCATCGCCCGCTGCTCCTCATGGATCCGGTGCTCCACTGCCTGCCATGGGGCCGGGGATGGTGTTGGGGGAGGTGAGGGCAGCTCTGCCATTGGGGGGCGGGGAGGTGAGGGCAGCTCAAACACATGTTCTTGCTGCCGTCCCCAACAACACCAGCTCTGACACCACCGATGCATCCTCACCACACCCAGGCCTCTCCTCAGCCATGCGAACCCCTGAAGGGGGCCCCAGGGGGTTTCCACAAATGCCCTGACTTGGGGTTGCCTTGGGACCACACACACATCTCCACAGGCACACCCTGCCCCACGGCTTGTTGGTTACATGCCAGTCTCTGGTTGTCCCTGTGCTCCCAGGGAGAAGGATGGGCCCCTTCCTGGCTCGCCCCATCACCCCACCATTGCCTTTGTACCCCCCCGAGGCCACCTGCTCTGTGGAGACCCAAACCCATGAGGAGCTGCTATCCAGGGGAGCACTGGTGGGTTCTCACCCTCCACCCAACCCCAGCACACTTGGCATCCGCAAGGAGGAGCCACCTGGTGGGACTCACTAGGCCTCCAGTGTCCCACTCAGGCCCAGGGTAGCCACCCACACCTGAGCCCCCCACACCCCTTCAGCTCAGCCCAGTCAGCAGAGCCAGGTGGTGGCCACAGGAGAGCTGGGCCGGCCACCCTGCCTGCGCCCCCAGTACCTCTAGTTCTCGCTGCTGAGCCGCCTGAAGTACAGGCAGGTTGTGGGGCCGGCAGGCCTGCTGGGCTTCCTGGTGCTTCTGCCGCAGCGCCTGCCTGAGCACTGGGAGGGATGAGAGCCCGTCAGCAGGCGGTGGGACTCGGCAGCAGCCCTCACCCATGGGCACCTGCCTTGCCAGCCCAGCAGAGCAGCCAGGCCAAAGGGGTGTCTGCACTGGGGAGGACGCCAGCCTCCTCCATCCTCCCACCCCACTGCCACCCAGGGCCGGGCCCTCCTCCGGTGGCAAGTCTCCAGGGGACTCCAGGGTGCGGGGCACTGAAAGAAGGTGGGATGGGGGAGACTGGCCAGGTGGGGCCAAAGCTGCAGCCCCAGACCCAGGACACCTGGAGGAGGTGGGTGGGAGACTGCAGTCTGAGGGCTTCAGGGCCCCCATGGCCACAGGCCATGGGACATCTACTCAAGTGTCGGAGACCACCTCAGGCAAAGGAATGGGAAAGGAGCAGGAGGAGCGGGGTCGCTGAGCCTGAGCATGGGGCCTCTGCCTACCAGGTGTGTGGTTGGCCCCTCCACCCTCGGTGCTGCCCTTCAGGGTGGACAGCCCCCTCCCCCATTTGCAGCTCCCAGCCCCCACACAGCGCCAGAGGAAGAAGGGTGGGCAGACCTGGGAGGCCCAAGTTTGGGATGAGCTTGGGGCACCATAAGCCTGTGCAGCTCTGAGGGGCTCACCCTCAGCCACCAAGTAAAGCACCACCGTCCTTGCTAAACTGTGCACAAACACAGATGTGTGCAAACTGTCTAGTCTGAAGGGAATGTACAGAGGAAGGGATCATGGGACATAAATCACCATGAAACAGAACATGCAGCACCCCGCAGCTGGCGCCAGTGACCAGTAAGTGCCAAATGGCTACAGCTCCCCAGGAGGGAGGGGTCCCTGGCCAAAAGAAAAGGCGAAATCCAACACTCTGTTCCTGGGAAGAGCCCTGATGTTGCAGCTGTTCTTTGGTGGCCAGTCTCCAGGGAACTCCAGGACCTCTGAGGCTCCCCTGCAGGTAGGCTTCCCAATCTCCTGTTTCTTGGCATTCTGTACACACCTCAATGATGGCATTTATCACATGAAATATGTTTCAAATCAAGAGCACCCTTGAGACAGCTCCATAACACAGGGAAGCAGGGAAATGTCATCTCCTTCACTCTACTGATCAAATATTGCTACAAGTGCCAGGTCCACTACCAGATTCCACTAGGTAGGCAACCAAAAGGCAAGAAGAGAGCCACGCCGGCTGCCTGGGCAGAAGGGGCCTGGCCTTAGACATGACCAGGGAACACAAAGGAGGCAGGAGCAGCCAGTCACCCCTGCCAAATCAGCAGGAGAAGCAGAAAGTCAATGCAGGCATGCCTGCTGCTGGTGGAACCAGGGCCTGGCCCAAACCTTCTGAAGGACAAACAGCACTGGGCCCAGGCAGTTGCTGAAACTCCCCATCCTGCTAGAAGGAACTACGGCTCTGTGGAAAAATGGGCGATTCCAGGACTGAGACACGGAGAAAACAAGGAAAGATGAGCCTGAACACACAGGTGAACCAGAAAGCAAGAAAGCAAGAAAGTGCTCACAGAATGATGGGGCGGCATCTAAAGGAGCCTGGAGCGCCCCCACTGGCCACACGTGGCACAGTCTGAGCATTAAGGAATAATGAGCCACGCGCCTGGGATTAGTAAACTGCATGCATCTTACAGCTCAATAAAATGTTTAAAAAGACAATCGCTCAGACATTTAGGGGAAGAAGTAATGCCAATTCTAGGAGAGAACACTTCGAAACTCATCCTATAAGGCTGGCAAAAACCCTGATACCCAAACCAGATGATATTACATGAAAACTATAGACCACAGTTTATCATGAACATAGACCAAAAAATTCTTAAGATTTTAGCAAATCAAATCCAGCATACATAAAAAGGATACTACAGCACGACCAAGTAGGATGGAATTCAAGTAATTGTAATTCACTGTAGTAATAGAAAATGATTCACCACGTGATCATCTCAAGAGCTGCCAAAAAGGGATCTGCCAAAATCCAACATTCATTCTTGATAGAAACACACCAATCCTGGAGCAGATGGACACTGCCTGCCTTCTGGGGAACGGGGCCTTGCACCGCTAGGAGGAATTTTTGCCACATTAAACCTGCCTCTAATCAGGCTTCTACCAGCAGTCCAGTGTACACGAAACCCAGAGAGTGGAGAAACAGGTTAAATGCAAGAGGAAGCATTTCCTCTGATAGATCAAGAGCAGGGCATTCTATAAAATTAGAATGCCCTGGACTCTACAAAAAGTCAATGCCACAATAAATGTTGAGGACTGTTTCAGAAGCAAAGAGACCAAAGTAACCAATTGTAGTACATGAACTTGCACTGGATCCTTACTTATAAAGCAACAATTTGCCATTAGTTAGGTACCATGATGTGGCCGTGCACTGAAAGTCCGGAGACACCAGAACAGTTAATTTCTCAGGCGGCTACCTTCTGCAGCTGTGTAGGAGACCGCTCTTGTTCTAGAGAACTTGCTCCCAATCCAAGGCCAAGACTGACCCCACCCCCCAGGTTGTCTGGAGGCATTCTTGGTTTTCAGGACTAGGGAGGGTACCCCTGCCATCCTGCAATGCGCAAGACAGCATCTCACCACAAAGACTTACCCAGCCACAAATGTCAACATGGCTGGGTTGAAAATCCTGGTCTCCAGGAATGCTGAAGACTCTTGGTGAATGCTATGCTGTCACATGTATGTATTTTGGGATATCAAGAACGAGAGCAAAACGTTAACTATTGAACTTTAGGTGAAGAGCACAAGCGTATGCACTATACTATCTTTTCAGCTTTTCTAAATGTTTTAACTTCTAAAATAAGAAGTTTGGGAAAAATAACAAAGGTGGAAACTGATGGTGCAGGGGGACCTGCCGTATATAATTTGCAGGAAAGGGCTCCCAAGCCCACCAGGCAGGCCTGGCTCAAGTGGGAAGCTCTTCGGGTTTGGGAGGGCGCCACATGAGACAGTGCTTAGGAATTTGATGTGCAACTGGAATGAGGCCCTGCGAGGCCTGAGAGGGAACTGACCCTGAAGGACGCTTGCTGCACAACTGTCAACAGACCTCCAACTACTGAGGGGCAATGCTGCTGCAGTCAGCGCCACCACCAGAGTCTGCCTGCAGGCCAATCAGGCACCGAGGCCTAGGGCCATCCTGTCTGGAAGCGGGTGGGGCACAGAGAAGCCCGAACAGGGAGTTTCTGCTAAGAAGGGGGGTGCAGCGCAACTGAAAACAAAACTGGTTGGACCCATTGATCACCAAAAAGGCGCTGTCTCAGTCTCTGCGCCCGTTGATTTTGTCAATCTTACAGACCTCTTCCGAACACTCCCAAGGAAGGAGCTGATCTGCACAGATACCAAGAGCTGCCGGGAGGCGCCAACCCGGGGGAGGTGGCACCTCATCCCGCTGCCCCTGCGCACCTCGATGCTCGTTCTGTAGGCGCAGGCGCTGGTTGTACAAGCTCTTTTCGGTGAGGTGCTGGATCTCCAATAGCCCCTGCACGATTTCGAACACGGTGCCGTCGAGAAGCGCCAGAGCCAGGTCGCTGAGCGTGGTGTAGGACAGGCGCTGCTGGAAAGAGCTGCGGGTAGGGGGGCGCGGTGAGCCGCGACGGGACCCGACGCCGCCTCCGCCCGCCCCGCCCGCGTACCTGGGCAACTCCTTCACCAGGCTCTGTAGCGCCGACAGCAACTGGTAGTGTCGCTCCTGCTGCCGGGCACCGTCCCCCACCTCCTCCAAGGCCCCTACATAGCGCTCCATGGCGCGGACGCCCGCTGGCCGCCGGCGGCAGCGACGAGCTCCCTCAACTTCACGACATCCCGAGCGCGGCGCGTCCCGCCCCTTTTACGATAGTCCCGCGCGCGGAGCGCCCCGCCCCCTTTTACGACAGTCCCGAGAGCGCCCGGCCGCCTGCCCCGCCCTGCCCCGGGCCCCGCCGCTTGCTCATTCCGGAGGCGCGCCCCGCCCCTCTGCGGAGACTCCAAGGAGGGTTTTGCTCAGCCTAGGCTCGCACCTGCCTGCTCCCCGCGCGACATTAAAGGCGAGACTCTGCCGCCTGGATATCGCAGGACCATGGAGAATCCCACCGGCCCTTGCTGAGTCATTGCGGGCTGAGGTCCAGGCTCCGCGCCGGCGCGCCTGCGAGGTGGACTGTCCCGGTCACCGGCCTTCCCAGAGGCAGGGGTCTCGGGCCAGAGCCCACAGGACGTGGGTCAAAGGCACCATCCGCGGGCGCTGGGGTCTGTCTGCGTCCTCCCCGCCCCCCGGGTGAGACAGACAGGACCGCCCTAGAGCCTCTGGGCCAGGACAGTCGGAGCCAGAGTCCCCATCTGGGCCTCCGTGGCCCCCAGCCCGTGAGCCCAGACTGCGCTCTCTCCGCTCCCCAGGCCAGCTGCTGGGCCGGGGCTGGGGGGCTTCTGGTGGCTGGGGCTGAACCGTCTAGGAACAGGTTTTAATAGGAGGGGTTGGGGTGGAGGAATGGCTCCTGCAAAGGCCCTGCCAGAGTCGGGTCAGGTGAATGGGCTAGAGGACCGGTGTGGCCAGGCTGCGGAAGCCAGCACAGGAGACAAGGGCGGGGGCTGTGCATTACAGAGGCTGCTGGGGGCTTGTCCAAAGAGCAGCAGGGGGCACGGAAGGGCTTGGGGACACAGACACGATCAGATTTGCATTTCACCAGGCATTCTTTAGCTGCCTGCGGGGTGGCTGGGCTGTGTGAGATGACCCTGCTTTGACCAGGTTAGGAATTATGACTGGTTTCCAGACAGAACATTGGTTAGTAATTGGCTATGGGGAAGAGGGGGCATTGAGCCAACTGGGGTCCCCCTGAAGTGCCAGCAAAGTCTCTGGTTTTCTCCAGGATCTGTTTCCTCAGTCCCTGGCAGGATTGGCTCCCCTGCACGCCATGTCTTTGTGATCCCTTCCAGACAGAAACCAGGAGTGAATAAAGTGAATAATGACAAGCGCTCAGGTCACTGCCGTGGAGGGCGGTCCACAACCCAGAGCTGGTCATGCGCCGGGCACCCTGGCCTCCAGGTCCCTCGGAATGGCAGGAGCTGGAGGTGGGACTCGAGATTGTGGGAGCTGAGCCTGCAGCGAGTGACCAGGAGCCAGCTGGGGCTGGGCTTGGTCACTGTCACCTCCCCCGGAGGTCGTGAGTGGGATGGGCAGCTGGGTGAAGACGCCTGCCTATTTCACCAGTGTCCCTGCCCTCAGTCCCCCAGTCCATGAAGGGTGTCTGTGTGGAGACTGGGAGGATAAAGGGCAGCCCCACGTGACAATGATATGTGCTGTGGCCAGCTGGGCAACCCTGTCGCCAGCTCCGGGGTCTGCCAGGTGGGGTGGGGGCTGTGAGCCACAGCAGGAGCAGGCCAGGCCTGGGTTTGGACACCTGCTTCTCTGCCTTGTCCGGGTGCTGATGCAGGAAGGCCCCTTCTCCAACCCTTGGTGCAACGTCTGACCTGAACCAGCTTCCCCAGCCCAGCAACACTGCTCCCCTAATGTGGATGTCAACCTAAAGAAACAAACTGAACCACAGTTCATATAGAGAGTTTGTGTGGACCAAGGCTGACAGAGCTGCCAAGGACACACCAAGTTGCCCTGGGAGTGCTTCATTTAGCCTTATTGCAAGCATGTTTTTAAAGACTGAAGGGAACAAGGAGTGGGCTGATACGAAGTCAGCAGGAATTCTGACTGCTTTCCAGAGAGAACCTTAGTGACTGGCCATAAGGTGCTGGACTACAGGGTAAGAGTTATGGTGTCCAGCGTATGGCTTTTTATGTCTACTTGGCATCAGTCTGGAACCCACAGAGCAACTGGCTTCAAGAGGTCATTAGCTCAAGTAGGAGTAGGATGTGACTGCGGTTTCATTCCAGTGCCTCTCTGGGCCTAATAATTAAAGGGAGCTCACATTCCTCAGATAAAAAAGTTCCTTTCGCATTAGGCGAAATACCTAACGTAGGTGATAAGTTCATGGGTGCAGCAGACCACCATGGCATGGGTATACCTATGTAACAAACCTGCACATTCTGCACATGTACCCCAGAACTTAAAGAATATATATATATATACTTTATACATATATATATAAACTTCCATTGTGCGCGCACACACACACACACACACACACAAAGTTCCTTTTCTTTTTCACGAACATGAGCAGTATGTTACTCAGGCATGGGGACTCCTGGGCCACCTCTGGGTCTTCAGGGAGGGCCTGGTCTGGAAGGAGGGGTCTCATCCTCCAGAGCCCCAGGGATGGGTGATGTATATATAGGAATGGGGGAGCTGGTGCGCAGACGTGCGTGTCCCCTGTGTGTGTGGACACGGTGGGCCCCATAGCTCTTCCCGTTGGGTGGTATCCACCGAAGGCCTTTGCTCTGCAGCCACTGTCGACCTCCACTTGGCCTCCCAAGTCCACCAGGCTGGCTGGTGACACCTTGGGTTAGTGTGGGGTGACTGGTGTGTGTTGGGGAGCTGCAGGTCCCCTGTCTCTGACACAGGTGTGTCTGGGTGAACACCAAGGTTTGAAGGGATGGGTGCGTGTGTGTGTGTGGCAAAAGGCTTTGCTGCATGGCTTTTGTCTGGCTCTTTGTCACATGTGCCTTTCTGTGTTTCTCTGTGAGTTTTTGTGTGTCAGGCTGTGTGTCCATTGCGTGGGTGGAGAAACAGCTCTGCCGCGGGGCCCTGAGCCATTGCAGGATCCCCATAGCCACGCAGAGGTGCACACAGCAGCTGACCTAAGCCTGTTCCTCCCAGAACATCAGGCTGCACCCAGGACACCACTCACTCCCTCTGTCTCCCGAGACTGTTCCTCACTGCCTGCCTCACTGGCCCTGGTGAGGGTGAGGCTCCCTGCCCCACACCCTCACAACAGAGCTGCAGATGAGGACGCCCCCCAGCTGCAGTCTCAAGGGGCTACTCCACTGTGGGTGTCCCGCAACACATGCTCTCTGACCCCTTTTGTTTCAGTGCTGTCCATTTTAGTGTGTGGCACCAGGATGGCAGGGAGCTGCCACCTCAGGCTTCTCTTATTTTCACTCTGAGTAATAAGCTCTGAATGAGAGGGGCTCATTGTGTCTTTATTGTCAAATCAGTCAGGCCTTGGCCTTGGCGTGTCTTGTGTGTGCTTGACAAATGTATTGCCCATGGGGTCTGGTGGAGGCACAGCACCCTTTTAGAAGACAGGGTCTGTGTGGACCAGTTACGGGTGACATTTCCTGGGCATAGCTCTTGCCTAAGTGGTGTGGGATGGGAGGAGGGCAGGGCCTCCCACTGTCCCACCAGCAAAATGGGCTGTGTGGCCAGCTCCTCAGGACCCGAGAGCATTTGCTCCAGGTTGATAAAATGTTGCGGTGTTGGGTGGCAAGAGTAGGATTGAAACCAGCCACCCAGTTGGTGCTTTGTTACCATCAGAAGTGTTTGCTGAGTCAAAGCAAATGGCCACTCAAAACTGAGTGGGCTGAGTGCGGTGACTCACACCTGTAATCCCAGCACTTGGGGAGGCCAAAGTGGGCAGATGGCTTGAGGCCAGGAGTTCAAGACCACCCTGGGCAACAGGGCGAGAGCCTGTCTCTACAAAAAGTTTTAGAAATTTGCTGGTGTAGTGGCATGTGCCTGAAGTCCCAGCTACTTGGGAGACTGAGGTGGGATCACTTGAGCCCAGGAGGTCCGGGCTGCAGTGAGCTGAGATCACAACTGCACTGCAGCCTGGGCGACAGAACAAGAACCAAATAATAAATAAGTAAGTAAGTAACTAAATCCATCCATCCACCCCAGAGTGAGTCAGCTGGGGCTGCTGCGTTGTTCCTCCCTCACCCACAGGATTCCCTGGTTCCAGCCAGGAGACGATGGTCAACAGCCACTGCTATAGTGGTGCCTAGTTAAAACTCTTTGGTTTATTTTTCTGTAAAAAAAAAAGTGTCTAATTGCATTTGGGCAAAAAAACTTGCAGTGAAGAGAGAAAAAGAGATGAAAGCAACCTGTGAGGGAGGCTCGGGTTGACGTGCGGCAATGTGCTGTTGTGTGAGTGTGATGGGTGTGTTGGTTTACACTGTAGATGCTCAGGAAGTGAGGATGTGTGGAGTGCTGACTGTATACATGACACCTCCACTGGCCAGCCGAGTAGAGTTTCATGAAACAATGTTGGTGGACTCAGCCCTGAATCCCTCAGGCATTCAGAGAGCAACCTCTGTTTTTTTATTTTTTATTTTTTTGAGATGGAGGCTCACTCTGTTGCCCAGGCTGGACTGCAGTGGCATGATCTTGGCTCACTGCAACCTCTGCCTTCCAGGTTCAAGTGATTCTCCTGCCTCAGCCTCCCGAGTAGCTGGGATTACAGGCGCACGCCACCATGCCTGGCCTTCTCTGTCTATTACAAAGTAAAGAACTTGAGGTTCCTCATGCCAAAGCTGCAACTCCTGTAAAAGCAGGTGTGTTTGTTTTGCAGAAAAGAGGCCACATGCCACGGGGCTTTGCCCTGCGTGCTCCAGAGAGATCCATGCTGTTGGACCTTTCATCTCCTCTCCTGGAGATTGACCCAGTTATAGTGCTCTTTGGAAAAACGACAGGTGAGACCCTGCAGGCCAACCAGCTAGGTTGGAAGCAGAGCCCTGGTGGCGGCATGGCCTGCTTGCTGAAGTGTTTGGTGATGAGGGGCCAAGGGATCTTTGTTGTGCCAGACACACCCTCAATGAGTCACACTGATGGCTAGTTAGAGATAATGCAGAGAAGACCCAGAAAGCTCAGGAAAGCAGTCCACAGTTGCTGCTCATCCTCTGCGCCACTGGGAAAGTGAGATTGCTTCCTTCTGACTGGGGGGTGCGAACATGGATAGAATTCTCCTTAGACCCCACGGGCAGTCAGTAATACATGCATGTTCTGAGGTCTGCACTTAGAGCCAATGAGAGGAGGAATGTTGCTGACAGGCTTGGGCAAAAGCCCAGTGAGACTCCAGGGGGCTGGTCCTCTGCTGGCACATGCAGAATGAGAAGGAGTGAATGTCACTCAGGTGCCCAATGGTCACCCCATGTCCCAAGCTGGCCAGGCCATGACCACTGTGCCGGTGATGTGAGCCTGAGGAAAAACTTGCAAAGACCCACCAGGACTTGTGCAAAGGGTCTTCACCTCCACAAGGGAACCCTGGCCTGCCCAGATTTGTTTCTTCATCTGCTTAGCGCCATGGACAATACAAGGGGCAGCTGTATCTTCCCAGGCCACTATAACCCCAGCCTGGGTTTAGAATGGAAAACAGTCCTGCCCAGATGATGAGATGTCACTGTGTGTGTGTGTCTTTGGGCCACCATAACAAAGGACCACAGACGGAGGCCAACAACAGGAATGTGTTTTCTTACAGTTCTGATGACCAGAGGGCTGAGATCAAGTTGTTGGTAGGGTTGGTTCTGTAAACCAAAAATAAAATTCTAAGACCCCTTCTCTTGGCCAAGGGCATTCCAGAGTTAGCCTGAAAAGCTAGTTCAGGCAGTGATGAGAAGCAGAGGTTGGACATGTCTCATTTTACCCTCCTCCCTTTTGGAATTCAGGAAAAGCTGACCAGCATTAACATCAATATAGACCTTAAGTCTGATCAGAAACATTTACAATCTACTCTCTCTGAAGCCTGCTACCTAGAGGCTTCATCTGCATAAAATTTTGCTCTCCATAATCCTTTATCATCGTAACCCAGACATTCCTTTCTATTGATTCCAGGTCTTTAGATAATAACTTCACTCTTTCAACCAATTGCCAATCAGAAAAACTTTAAATCTATGTATGACCCAAAAGCCCCCTGCTTTGAATTGCTCCGCCCTTCCAGACCAAGCCAATTGTAAATCTGATCTGTACTGATTGATGTCTCATGTCTCCCTAAAAAGTATAAAAGCAAGCTGTACCCTGACCACCTTGGCCATGTGTCATCAGGACCTCCTGAGGCTGTGTCATAGATGTATCCTTAACCTTGGCAAAATGGACTTTCTAACTGGATTGAGACCTGTCTCAGATACTTCTGGGCTCACAGTTCCTTCTGAGGGCTGTAAGGGAAGGATCTGTTCTAGGACTCTCCTTGGCTTGTTGATGGCTGACATCTCCCTGTGTCTTCACAATGTCTTCCCTCTGTGTGTCTTGTTAAAAGAAAAATTTCAGCCAAATTACATTTAAAAGAGTTTAACTGAGCAAAGAACAGTTTGTGAGTTGGCAGCCTCCTGAGCCAGAGTAGGCTGACAGACTCCAGCGCAGGCACGTAGTGAAAGATTTATGCACAGAAAAAGGAGAGTGACCTACAGAAAACAGAAGTGAGGGACAGAAACAACCAGCTTGGTTGCGGCTTGGTGTTTGCCTCATTTCAACACAGTTTGAACAGTTGGCCACATTTAATTGGCCAAAACTCAGTGATTGGCACAAAGGTAGGCTAGAGTCTGTTTACGGTTCCATTTAGGTTATAGTTTACAATGTGCAGAGAAACCTTTAGGCTGAACTTAAAATATGTAAGGAGGTAGTTTTAGACTAAACTTGATTTAACAGTCTGTTTCCAAATTTCTTCTGATAAAGACACCAGTTATAGAGTGGGATTAGGGTTTGCCCCAGTGACCATGAGGTCATTTAACTTAATTACTTCTGTAAAGGGCCTGTCTCCAACTACAGTCACCTCCTGAGATAACTGGAGGTCAGGACTTCAACACATGAATTGGAAGGGAGACAAAATTGAACCCATCACAGTCATGAGGGTCAGATTGATGAGTTTGTTCCATCAGCACCTCCAGGCTGTTGGGGAACATGCAATCTTCTCTTGGCCCCACAGTCAGCCTTTGGGAAACACTTCAGTTTCTGGCAATAAGCTCCTGGAGTGGAAGAGTAGACCCAGGCCAAGGGAAATGCCCTGCTTGTAAGGCAGAGAAAAGGACCACAATAGAAGATCCAGACTAGGCTGGAGGACCGTGTGGGCCTGGCTGTGACACCAGGGTATTCCCAAAGAGATCGGTGATCTGCCCACAAGGGAGGTTCTCTCCCTCCCAGGTCATGGAAGAACCACACATTTAAAGATCCCCATCTTGGCCAGGCGCAGAGGCTCACGCCTGTAATCCCAACACTTTGGGAGGCCAAGGCGGGTGGATCCCCTGAGGTTAGGAGTTTGAGACCAGCCTGGCCAATGCCTAGACAATAAAGGTGCCAGCATCAGCTGAGAGCACAGGCAGACATCAGTCACATTTGTTACTGTGTAACTAAAAATACAAAATTAGCTGGGTGAGGTGGTGCACGCCTGTGGTCCCCGCTACTCAGGAGCCTGAGACAGGAAAATTGCTTGAACCCAGGAGACAGAGGTTGAAATGAGCTGAGATTGCATCACTGCTCTCCAGCCTGGGGGACAGAGTGAGACTGTATCTCAAAAAATAAAATAAAATAATCTAGGACAACCAAGAGAGGGACTCAGGCTCAACTTACTCTGTGTCACATATGATATATAACACTTGAGGGGGACACACACTTGTCACTTTGTATCACTATGTCCTATATGATAGCCAATGATAACTCAAGAGGGGGAGGCAGCCCTGTTCACACCATGTCACCATGCCACTTATTATATGACATCAAGGAGCCCAGACCTCAGTTGCATTATGTCACTATGGCACATACAGTATCATACAACAACTGACAGAAGGGTTGCAGGCCTGATCCACAGTGTATGTGAGTCACAAATGTCACTTATGACATCATACAGCAGGTGAGAGGGGATAGTCATTACTCACCTCGGGTCACATTGTCACACATGATACCATATGATAGCAGAGGGGGATGCAGAACTGAGTTGTATTACGTCACTATGTAACCTGTGATAGATGATAGCTGATGGGGGTGAAGACCAAAGTCACATTTTGTACCTACATTATATGAAATACACAACATGCATGAGGGAGATGCAGACACAAATCACACTGTGTGCTGTGTCCCATGTATGTGTTTAATTTCTGTGTTTAAGAGAGCTGGGTTCATGAATGAACTTAGTCACTGCACCTTTTATGATATAATACAACAGCTGAGAGAGTGGGACACATTCCTCATTCCCATTCTGTCAGTGAGTGACCACACCTTGTGTTAACTGTATGAGCCACTGTGTTTGGCCGTGTATAGTGCATGTGGCACATTGTTCACTGATACATATTTGCTCCGTATTGAAGTGAGGCAGATGCATGAGTGATTGAGAATAATGCTACCTTGGTGAAGCATTGCCTTAGAAGCATGAGGTTCAGGTACTACCATCTTCTGTGATGCATATTTAAATGTTAAGTTTAACGGTTAGGTCTGCCATGAGTGAATGAGCCTCGCATTATCTTTGAGAATCGATGTGTTTAGCAGGGTGTGGTTCATCTAATATAGCCTTCTTTAATACATGTTCACTATCTGTGTTTATTAGAAATAGGTTTGTGAGTGACTTAGCATAGTGTTTTCCCTATGAAACCTTATTTTTTGTTGTTGTTTGTTTGTTTGTTTTTGAGATGGAGTTTTGCTCTTGTCGCCCAGGCTGGAGTGCAATGGTGTAGTCTCGGATCACTGCAACCTCTGCCTCCCAGGTTCAAGCAATTCTCCTGCCTCAGCCTCCTGAGTAGCTGGGATTACAGGTGTCTGCCACCACACCCAGCTAATTTTTGTATTTTTAGTAGAGATGGGGTTTCACCATGTTGGCCAGGCTGGTCTCGAGCTCCTGACCTCAGGTGATCCGCCCGCTTCAGCCTCCCAAAGTGCTGGAATTACAGGCGTGAGCCACCATACCCAGCCGAAACCTTGTTTTAAGAAGTGTGTGGTGCAGGTCCTACCTTCTTTGTTGTTCCAAGTTCAAACCCTGTGTTTAACAGAGACAGGTACAAGATTGCCTAGGTGTAGCATAGACTCTTGGAAATACTGTGGTTAGCATTCTGTGTTTTCTGTAGTATAGTTTCAGTGATGCCTGTTTAGATAGTTTATCAGATCTAGGTACTAGTGTTATCTCAGTGAAACACTGTTTAGCTGCATGTGGTGCATGTAATACTTCGTTCATTGATATTTGTTTAAATCAATCAGTGTTTACCAGAACTAGATATATGAGTTACTGAGAATAGCCTAATCTCTGAAAATGTTTTCCAGCGTATGGTGCATGTAATATACTCTTCTATGGTACCTCTTTCCAATTTTTTTATTGTGGCAAAATATACATAACAGATTATACCATTTTTAAGTGTAGAATTTAGTGGTAGTAAGTATAGAGAGAATCTTGAAAGCAGCAAGAGAAAAGTGACTTCTCATGTGCAAGGGAGCATCTAGAAGATTATCAGTGGATATTTCAGCAGAAACCCTGCAGGCCAGAAGGTGGTGGGATAATACATTGAAAGTACTGAAAGAGTAAAGCCTGCCAACTGAGAATACTATATTTGACAAAACTGTCCTTCAGAAGTGAAGGAGAAATTAAGACATTCCCAGATAAATAAAAGCTGAAGGAATTTATTATCACTAGGTATAACAAATAAGAAATAATAAAGGGGCCAGGCATGGTGGCTCATGCCTATAATCCCAGCACTTTGGGAGGCTGAGGCAGGTGGATCACCTGAGGTCAGGGGTTCAAGACCAGCCTGACCAACATGGTGAAACCCCGTCTCTACTAAAAATGCAAAAATTATCCAGGTGAGGTGGCACATGCCTGTAATCCCAGCTACTCAGGAGGCTGAGGCAAGAGAATTGCTTGAACCCAGGAGGTGGAGGTTGAAGTGAGCTGAGATCGTGCCACTGCACTCCAGTCTAGGTGACAGAGCGAGACTCCATCTCAAAAAAAAAAAAAAAAAAAAGAAAAGAAAAGAAATAAAGGGAGTCTTTCAAGTTGATATGAAGGGATGCTAGACAGTTGCTCACCCTGATGAAAATATAAAGGTAAATACATAAAGATTAAAACCTGTATTATTGTAATTTTGGCTCATAACTCAACTTTTAATACTTTAATGGAATTTCAAAGACAAAAGCATAACAATAACTATAAATCTATTTTAATGGATACAAAGTATATAAAGTTTAATTTGTGACATCCGTAACTTAATAGTGGGGCAAAGATGTAAAGAGTAGAGTTTTTGTATGTGATTGAAGTTATCTGTTTAAAATAATAAGATAACTTTTAGATGTTCCATGCAATTCCCATAGTAACCACAAAGAAAATATCTACAGAATATATGCAAAAGGAAATGAGAAGGAAATCAAAGCATAGCACTACAAAAAATCAACTATAACACAAAGGAAGACAATAAGGGAGGAAAGAAGGACAAAAAGGCTCTAAGACATACAGAAAACAATCAAAATGGTGGTAGTAAGTCCTTCCTAATTAATAATTTCATTAAATGTATATAGGTTAAACTCCCAATAAAAAAGATATAAATTGGCTGATTGGATTTAAAAAAAAACAGAACCCAACTATATATGCTGTCTACAAGAGACTCATTTGAAATCTAGGACAAATAGGTTGGAAAGTGAGAGAATGGAGGATATTCCATGCAAATAGCAATGAAAACAGATCAGGAATGGCTGTACCAGTATAGACAAAATAGATTTTAAGTAAAAAAACTATTACAAGAGAGGGTTCTGGGAAGAAAGTGGAGTAGGAGGCAAAGGAATTCATCTTCCCACCTAGAAAATAATCACACTGGCAGAATCCATCTGATATAACTATTTCAGAACTCTAGGCTCTATCAAAGGAGGCTTGCAACCTCCAAAGGAAGGCTTAAATGATAATTTTTGTTTAATTTTGGTCAATTTCAGCTCTTAGCTCAGCAGTGGCTACCCAATCCCCATGCCCCAGCTTCATGGCAAGAAGCTTTGCATGTGTTCCTGAGGCAGCTTGTACCAAGCTTGTGGGAACAATCGTGGGCAATAAGCACTCTGTTCTCCAAATGTTAGGATTTGTGTTCTGGTTGTTGATTGCTACTTTTGATTATGGAAGTGCAAACACAGAGGCAGGGAGCCGTTATTGCTCACAAATCCCCACTCCATTGTTGCAAGCCCTTAACAGACTGAAGCAACTTCTAGGAAATAGAAAAGGCCAGAACCCCATTTCCCTTCCCCTTCATTGTTCTTTTCCCCTTTTGGGAGCCAAACATTAAAGACTAGGACACTCAAAAGCAATGGCATACACAGAGGAAATTAAAGTTACCACACATCCTTGGAGAGAGGAGTGTGTGCCCAGGGAAAGGAGCAGCTTCAGACCTGAGAAGACCTTAAGTTTACAACTCAGGTTGATCCTCAGCATGGAGACAACCTACAACAATGTAAAACATAACAAAACCCCAAAACAGCAAACCCTGAGGAAGAGGAGAGTCTCATCTCCAGAGTTACTGCATTATTAGATTCAAATGTCCAGTTTTCAATAAAAAACACAAGGCATGGTGGGAGTGTAAATTAGTTCAACCATTATAGAAGACAATCTGGTGATTCCTCAAGGATCTAGAACTAGAAATACCATTTGACCCAGCAATCCCATTACTGGGCATATACCCAAAGGATTATAAATCATTCTACGATAAAGAGACATGCACACGTATGTTTATTGCGGCATTATTCACAATAGCAAAGACTTGGAACCAAGCCAAATGTCCATCAATTATAGACTGGATTAAGAAAATGTGGCACATATACACCATGGAATACTATGCAGCCATGAAAAGGGATGAGTTCATGTCCTTTGCAGTGTCATGGATGAAGCTGGAAACCATCATTCTATGCAAACTATCACAAGGACAGAAAATCAAACACTGCATGTTCTCACTCATAAGTGGGAGTTGAATGAGAACACATGGACACAGGGTGGGGAACATCACACACAGTGGCCTGTCGGGGGGTGGGGGCCTGGGGGAAATTAGGATTAGGAGAAATACCCAATGTAAATGATGAGTTGATGGGTGCAGCAAACCAACATGGCACATGTATACCTCTGTAACAAACCTGCACATTGTGCACATTTACCCTAGAACTTAAAGTATAATTAAAACACACACACACACACACACACACACAGAGCATAGAAAAAAACTAGAAAATATGGTTCTTTCAAAGGAAAAACAACAACAGAAACTGTCCCAGAGAAAGACCAGATGGTAACCTACTACACAAATACTTTAAAACAACTTTCTTTTCTTTTCTTTTCTTTTCTTTTTTTTTTTTTTGAGACAGAGTCTCACTCTGTCTCCCAGGCTGGAGTGAAGTGGCATGATCTCGGCTCACTGCAAGCTCTGCCTTCTCCTGCCTCAGCCTCCTGAGTAGCTGGGACTACAGGCGCCCGCCACCATGTCTGGCTAATTTTTTTTGTATTTTTTTAGTAGAGACAGGGTTTCACTGTGTTAGCCAGGATTGTCTCGATCTCCTGAGCTCGTGATCCACCCACCTTGGCCTCCCAAAGTGCTGAGATTACAGGCATGAGCCACCACACCCAGCCTAAAACAACTTTCTTAAAGATGTTCAAAGAACTAAAAGAAGATGTGGAGAAAGTCAATAAAATGATATGTAAACAAAATGGGCATATCAATAAAGAGATAGAAAACCTAAAAAGAGGAAAAAATAAATTCTGGAGTTAAAAGTGTAGTGATTGAAATAAAAGTTCACCAGAGGGATTCAAAGGCAGATCTGAGCAACAGAAGATTGAGAGAACTTGAAGATGGGACATGTGGGCGGCAAGCCATCCAGGTGCTGAGGCAAGAGACCAAGGGCACGAGCTGTTCCAGTATAATAAAATATATAAAACAACAAGAGTTATAGTAGATCTAGATCATAGACATGATTATATATGAATATCATTAATCAGTTACCGGAGGCCTAACCATCTCCCTGTGATGCTGTGCTTCAGCGGTCACACTCCTAGTCCACCTTCATGTTCCATCCTGTACACCTGGCTCTGCCTTCTAGATAGCAGTAGTAAATTAGTGAAAGTACTAATAGTCCCTAATATGCAGAAATAATGGCATAAGCTGTCTTTCTCTCTGTCTCCTCTCCCTCTCTGCCTCGGCTGCCAGGCAGGGAAGGGCCCCCTGTCCAGTGGACACGTGACCCAGGTGACCTTACCTATCATTAGAGGTGACTCACACTCTTTACCCTGCCCCTTTTGCCTTGTATCCAATAAATAACAGTGCAGCCAGACATTCGGGGCCTCTACCGGTCTCCGCATCTTGCTGGTAGTGGTCCCCCGGGCCCAGCTGCCTTTTCTTTTATCTCTTTGTCTTGTGTCTTTCTTTCTACACTCTCTCATCGCCGCACACGGGGAGAGACCCACCGACCCTGTGGGGTGGGACCCTACATCTGGCGCTCGGACGTGGGGCTCTCCCTCGCTGTGTGAAGTTGCACCCTGAGTGCGGCATTCAGCGGAGGATTTCAATGAGAGATTCCTGAGGACTGTGATCAGTAAGCTTGGTGGTAAGCTAGAGCACTCAGAGTATTCCGGGGACACCATGGGACAAGCCAGTACTAAGTACTCAGACTCGGCTAGAGTCACAGGCTCCCTTGAAGCCTGGTTCTTTTCTCCTGATCGGACTCAGTTAGAGTCACAGGCTCCCTTGAGGCCTGGCTCCTTTCCTCCCGATCAGACTCAGAGTCACAGGCTCCCTTGAAGCCTGGCTCCTTTCCTCCTGATCGGACTCGGTTAGAGTCACAGGCTCCCTTGAAGCCTAGTTCCTTTCCTCCGGATCAGACTGAGAGTCACAGCCTCCCTTGAAGCCTGGCTCCTTTCCTCCTGATCGGACTCGGTTAGAGTCACAGGCTCCCTTGAAGCCTAGTTCCTTTCCTCCGGATCAGACTGAGAGTCACAGCCTCCCTTGAAGCCTGGTTCCTTTCCTCCCGATTGGACTCAGAGTCACAGGCTCCCTTGAAGCCTGGCTCCTTTCCTCCTGATTGGACTCAGTTAGAGTCACAGCCTCCCTTGAAGCCTAGCTCCTTTCCTCCCGATCGGACTCAGCTAGAGTCACGGGCTCCCTTGAAGCCTGGTTCCTTTCCTCCTGATCGGACTCGGTTAGTCACGGGCTCCCTTGAAGCCTGGTTCCTTTCCTCCTGATCGGACTCGGTTAGTCACGGGCTCCCTTGAAGCCTGGTTCCTTTCCTCCTGATCAGACTCGGTTAGTCACAGGCTCCCTTGAAGCCTGGTTCCTTTCCTCCTGATCGGACTCGGTTAGTCACAGGCTCCCTTGAAGCCTGGTTCCTTTCCTCCTGATCGGACTCGGTTAGAGTCACAGGCTCCCTTGAGGCCTGGCTCCTTTCCTCCCGACCGGACTCAGAGTCACAGGCTCCCTTGAAGCCTGGCTCCTTTCCTCCCGATCGGACTCAGCTAGAGTCACGGGCTCCCTTGAAGCCTGGTTCCTTTCCTCCCGACCGGACTCAGAGTCACAGGCTCCCTTGAAGCCTGGTTCCTTTCCTCCCGATCGGACTCAGTTAGAGTCACAGGCTCCTTTGAAGCCTGGTTCTTTTCCTCCTGATCGGACTCGGATAGAGTCACAGGCTCCCTTGAAGCCTGGTTCTTTTCCTCCCAATCAGACTGGGTTAGAGTCACAGGCTCCCTTGAAGCCTGGTTCTTTTCCTCCTAATCGGACTCAGTTAGAGTCACAGGCTCCTTTGAAGCCTGGTTCTTTTCCTCCCAATCAGACTGGGTTAGAGTCACAGGCTCCCTTGGAGCCTGGTTCCTTTCCTCCTACTCAGACTCAGCTAGAGTCACAGGCTCCTTTGAAGCCTGGTCCGCAGTTGCCGTGGCAGCCTGAATTTCAGACCCATGAAAGACCTGCTCAGCAGGTAATCTCATCTACCCTTGCCACTCACAAGCAACAAATTACATACATCCCTGAAAATGACACTCCTCTTATGGGGGCTACAGCTCAGGCAAGGAAATACGGGGATCCCAAAGCCTGGCAATTTCCTGTAATTTTACAACCTCCAGTACCTGCCACCCCAGCAGCACAAAATCACCCACAGCCCATTGTTGATCTTGCTCAGCAGGCGGCTGATCTCATGGCACCTTCATGCTCTGTATTAATATCTTGTTTTTCTGCAGTACAACAAGCAGTTGCAGTAGCCAGTTTGGTTATTGCCCCAGAAAAAATCCAGACTTCTTCTCCTTATCACTATTTAGGAATGCAGCTAAAAGACAAGGTTATTAAGCCCCCCCACAAAAAAATCATTCTTCCCCTCACCTGATTACAAGTCTGACAGGCTTTTGCAACCTACATCAGTTGGCAAGTACATTTGGCACGTTTCCTGGGTAAAATTGATAATCACTATCCTAATGTAAAATTATTTCAGTTCCTTAAACTCACTTCTTGGATTTTACCTAACATTACTAGAAACACCCCATTAGCTGAAGCTGTCACTGTTTTTACTGATGCTTCCTGTAATGGCTGAACAGCATATACAGGACCAAGAGAACATGTTCTTAGCACAGGAGCTATTTCAGCACAATGAGCTGAACTGCTTGCCGTTATGGCTGTCCTTGAAGATTTTCCTGAGCCAGTTAACATTGTCTCTGACTCAGCATATGTAGTACATGTTGCTCACAACATTGAAACTGTCTTAATCAAATTTCTGCCTGATGATAACCTATTCTTTCTTTTTCAAAAGTTTCAGTCTGTGCTCAGAGCAAGGTCTTCTCCTTTCTACATTACTCACATTTGGGCCCACACACCCCTCCCTGGACCCCTCTCGGCAGCAAATGCCAGAGCTGGTACACTAGTTACTCCCGTTTTTACAGATGCAGAAAATTTTCATGCTTTAACTCATGTCAATACTGCGGGACTCCAAAACAAGTTCCCCCTTACATGGAAACAAGCTAAAACCATTGTGTGTCACTGTCCTACTTGTCAGGTGTTAATTTTACAGCCACTTTCTTCAGGAGTTAACCCTAGAGGACTTTCACAGAATGCTCTCTGGCAAATGGACGTGACTCATTATCCTCCTTTTGCAAGCTTTCTTTTATACATGTAACTATTGATACCTTTTCTCATTTTATTTGGGCCACTTGTCAAACAGGAGAAAGTACAGCTCATGTTAAACAACCTATGCTTTCCTGTTTCTTGGTTATGGGCTGTCCCGAGAAACTAAAAACTGATAACAGCCCAGGCTACACTAGTGCTGCTTTTAAAAAGTTTACTCAGACATGGGCAATTACTCACACAACTGGCACCCCCTATAACTCTCAAGGACAGGACTTGGTTGAACAAGCCTATAAAACACTCAAAGATCAACTTCGAAAACAGGATACTAAATCAAAGAGAGATGCTGCTACTCCTCATGTTCAATTAAATCTGGCTCTTTTTACACTAAATTTCTTAAATCTAACAAGAAATCAACCTTTTGCAGCAGGAGAACAACATTTTACTGGAAATAAATTTGATCCACAAAAAGGAATGTGGGTATGGTGTAAGGTTGCAAAAACTAACATATGGGAATTAGGCACGGTCATAACTTGCGGTAGATGTTTTGCTTGTGTTTCCCCAGGAAAAGGACTACAGCCTGTGTGGGTCCCCTCCCGACAATTAAAATTACACCATAACTCCAAAGATGAAACGCTCCCAGAAACAAAAGGTAAAGACCCATAGGAAACAAAAGAGCAACCTTCACCGCCTGACACATACACTTCATGACCTCCACGTTGAGACAAAATCTTGCCATGTGACCTGCAACACCGCTCGTGCAACTCCACCAACATGGGGTCAAATAAAGGTTTTATCTCATCAAACAGAAAATTTATTAAAAGAAAAAGGAATCCCAAAAATGACTGGTAATATAATTCTGGCTGCCTTTATGGTAGTCAGTGCAGCAGTAAGTATACCCCCGGTTGGGGCAATTCATAATTATACTTACTGGGCATATGTTCCTTTTCCCCCTCTAATTCAGTCTGTCTCCCGGATGGACTCCCCAGTAGAAGTTTACACTAATAATAGTGCATTCATGCCCGTACCTAATGATGATCGGTTTCCAACTCAACTGGAAGAAAAAGGTATAAACTTTAATCTGTCAATTGGCTACAAATATCCACCACTATGCATTGGGATGTCACCTGGCTGTTTAGCTTATTCTTACCAGAATTGGATGTGGACTGTACCACCCTTTACAAATGATTCTTATCAAGTACATAATGTGTTCAGTACTAACTCTTTTCAACTTCTAACTGTCAAACTTACTACATATGAGGAATGGAGAGTTCCTCTCACTACCAAAACTAATAAAACAAAAGGACTGCCAGACTGCCCAAAGAAACTTACAAAGGGACCTTTATAGTGACTTCAATTTTATGGAATAATTGTAATGCTCCTAAGGCTGTTGTGCTCCAAAGTCTAGCCACGGGTATTGTTATTGATTGGGCTCCAAAAGGGCATTATTGGCAAGATTGCTCTGGCAAAAATACCTCATGCTCAGAGTTTAATTATTTGTTAGATTATATAGAGGATGGATGGCAGTCATACAGGCTGAGACAATGGGTGTCTCCTTACCCATTTAAATGGATGGACGCTGGCATTGCTCCTCCTAGACCAAAAGTGATTCATCCCTTTGTTACCCCAGAACATCCTCAACTATGAAAATTAGCTGCAGCTATGACAGGAATAAGGATATGGAACACTACCTATCAACTCCTTCACACTAATACCAAAACACTCACATTCAACATCACCTTCATATCTGAACAGGTGACACCCATCAGGAGCTGTGTCAAACCCCCTTACATGCTGTTAGTTGGAAATATAATTAGCATTCCCAATACACAAATTATAGAATGTGATAACTGTAAGCTGTTCACGTGCATTGATGCTCCTTTTAATCCCACTACAAGTATTCTCTTGGTAAGGGCTAGGGAGCGGGGAGGAATACCAGTTTCTTTACACCATCCATGGGAGTCTTCCGCCTCTATCCACATAGTCAATAAAGTTCTTAAAGGCATCCTCAAAAGAACAAAGAGATTTATTTTTACTCTTATTGCAGTCCTTGCAGGACTAATTGCAGTTACTGCAGCAGCAGCAGCTGCTGGAGTTGCCATCCACAATTCTGTCCAAACCGCTCAATATGCAGAAGCATGGCAGAAAAACTCCTCCAGACTTTGGAATTCTCAGGCCCAAATTGATCAAAAATTAGCTAATCAAATTAATGATCTCCGCCAAAGTGTAATCTGGCTGGGAGATAGAGTTATGAATTTGGAACACCGTATGCAATTACAGTGTGATTGGAATACTTCTGATTATTGCATAATGCCTTATGCTTATAATAAAGATCAACATAGCTGGGAAAAGGTTTCAAGACATTTAAAAGCCTGGGATGATAACTTAACCTTGGATATTTCACAACTTAAAGAGCAAATCTTTGAGGCTTCACAAGCTCATTTATCCACTGTTCCTGGCTCAGACTTTTTGAAAGCATAACTAAACAATTATCTGACTTTAATCCCTTCAAATAGATCAAACCCCTCGGAGGATCATTGTTGTCACTGGCATTATTTATATTGGTATGCTTATGTAGTCTCCTTTTAGTCTGCAGATGCCTCCAAGGAGTCCGAAACCAAGTCCGAAGTCAACGACAAGCAATGATGGCGATGGCGATCCTAGTTAATAAAAAGGGAGAAGATGTGGGCGGCAAGCCATCCAGGTGCTGAGGCAAGAGACCGAGGGCATGAGCTGTTCCAGTATAATAAAATATATAAAACAACAAGAGTTATAGTAGATCTGAATCACAGACATGATTATATATGAATATCATTAATCATTAGTTATCCGGAGGCCTAACCATCTCTCTGTGATGCTGTGCTTCAGCGGTCACACTCCTAGTCTGCCTTCATGTTCCATCCTGTACACCTGGCTCTGCCTTCTAGATAGCAGTAGTAAATTAGTGAAAGTACTAATAGTCCCTAATATGCAGAAATAATGGCATAAGCTGTCTTTCTCTCTGTCTCCTCTCCCTCTCTGCCTCGGCTGCCAGGCAGGGAAGGGCCCCCTGTCCAATGGACACGTGACCCAGGTGACCTTACCTATCATTGGAGGTAGAGGAGTCAGGAGTCTGAGATCAGCCTGGCCAACATGGAGAAACCCCGTCTCTACTAAAAATACAAAATTAGCCAGGCATGGTGGTGCATGCCTGTAATCCCAGCTACTTGGGAGGCTGAGGCAGGAGAATCGCTTGAACCCAGGAGGCAGAGGTTGTGGTGAGCTGAGATCGCACCATTGCGCTCTAGCCTGGGCAACAAAAGTGAAACGCCATCTCAAAAAAAGAAAAAAAAGAAAAAAATTAGCCAAGTGTGGTGGCACATGCCTGTAGTCCCAGCTACTCAGGAGGCTGAGGCAGAAGAATTGCTTGAATGTGGGAGACAGAGGTTGCAGTGAGCCGAGATCACACCACTGCACTCCAGCCTGGGCAACAGAGTGAGACTCCACCTCAAAAAAAAAAAAAAAAAAGGCTGAACACTTCCCAAATTTGATGAAAGACATGAAAATAAACATTCAGAAAACTCAATGAACTCCAAGTAGGATGAACTAAAAACGACTCATATAATTAGCCAGTAGGGCCTCTTGAAAGCACCAAGAGAGAAGCAACTAGTCACATGCTAGGAATATATAATAGGATTATAAGTAGATTTCTCATCAGAAACTTTGGAGAACAGACGACAATGGGATGACATATGCAAAGGGCTAAAAGAAAAACAACCACTACCTCTCAACCAAGAATCCTATATCCAGCAAAACTGTCCTTCAAAAGTGAGGAAGAAATTGGGAAATCCCCAAATAAACAAAAGTTGAGAAGTTTGCTACCATTAGACCTGTCCTGCAAGAAATCTTAAAGAGAATCATGCAGGTTGAAAAGAAAGAACACTAGATAGTAACTCAAAGCCATATGAAGAAATAAAGATGTCAGTAAAAGTAAATATAAGGCTGGGCACAGTGGCTCACATCTGTAATCCCAGCACTTTGGGAGGCCGAGGCAGGCAGATCATGAGGTCAGGAGATCGAGACCATCCTGGCTAACATGGTGAAACCCCGTCTCTACTAAAAATACAAAAAATTAGTCAGGCGTGGTGGTGGGCGCCTGTAGTTCCAGCTACTTGGGAGGCTGAGGCAGGAAAATGGCATGAACCCAAGAGGTGGAGCTTGCAGCAAGCCGAGATTGCACCACTGCACTCCAGCCTAGGTGACAGAGTGAGACTCCATCTCTAAAAAAAAAAGTAAATATATGGGAAAATATTAAATCTAGTATTATCATAAATTTGGTTTAAAACTCCATGTTTTGCTTTCTATATAATTTAATAGACTAATGCATTAAAAACAATTATTAATTTATGTTTATGGACACACAATGTACAAAAGTATAATTTTGTGACATCAATAACTGGCAGAGAGGAGGGACAAAACTAAGTGAGGAGAGTTTTTGCATATTATTGAAATATAGCTGGTATAAATTCAAATTAGAGTGCTATAACTTTAGAATGTTAAGTGTAATCCCTATGGTAACCACAAATAAAACAGTTATATAACATAAAAAAGCAAATGAGAAGGGAACTAAAACACTTTGCTACAAAAAATCAACTAAATATAAATGAGATCATGCAGGAAATGGACAAAAATGCTGTAAGGCATATAGAAAATGAATAGCAAAATGCCAGAAGTCAGTCCCCCCTTATCAGTAATTATTACTTTTTAAACCATTTTGTTGAGGAATGATTTACATAAAAACTGTACATATTTAATGTATGCATCTTGATAAATTTATACCATAAAACCATTCCCATCATCAAGGCCATAAACATATCAATCACCTTTTAAAATTTCCTTCTGCCTCTTTACTATTGTTTAAAAAATGTTTTTAATGGCCAGGTGTGGTGACTCACGCCTGTAATCCCACCACTTTGGGAGGCAGAAGCAGGCAGACCACCTGAGGTCAGGAGTTCAAGACCAGCCTAGCTAACATGGCAAAACCCCATCTCTACAAAATATACAAAAATTAGATGGGCGTGGTGACAGGCTCCTGTAATCCGAGCTATTTGGGAGGCTGAGGTGGGAGAATTGCTTGAACATGGGAGACGAAGGTTGCAGTGAGCTGAGATAGTGCCATTGCACTCCAGCCTCAGTGACAAGAGTGAAACTCTGTCTCAAAAATATATTTTTTAATTAAAACAATTTAAGAATATAATATAGTTTATTTTCTGTGGGTACTATGCTGTATAGCTCTCCAGAACTTACTTATCTTGCATAACTGAAATCTGCATACTTTAACCATCAACTTCCCATTTCCTTCTCTCCCCCAGCTCCCAGCAACCACCGTTCTGTTCTCTTCTTCCGAGTTTGACAACTTTAGGTTCCACACATAAGTGAGATTGTACAATATTTCACTTTCTGTGTCTGGCTTATTTTACTTCACATAATGCTCTCCAAAAATGCAACTGATTTTTGGATGTTGACTCTGTATCTTGCTACTTTATTGAATTTATTACTTCTAACAGTTTTTTAGTGAAGTCTTTACAGTTTTCTATACATAAAAATATGTCATCTATGGAGACCATTTTACTTCCATTCTTATTTCTTTACTTGCTTAATTGTTCTGGCTAGGACTTCCAGTCCTATTTTGAGTAGAAATGCTGAGAATAGGAATTCTTGTCTTGTTCTTCATCTTAGAGGAAAAACGTTCAGTTTTTCATTGTTGAGTATAATGTTAGCTGTGGTCATGTTACATGTGGTCTTTATTATGTTGAGGTACATTCCTTCTGTACCTAATTTGTTCAAAGTTTGTTGTTATTTTTTTAATCATGAAAGGGTGTTGAATTTTATCAAGTGCTTTTTAATAATAAAAATAAAGGATTTTTATCCTTTATTGTGTTGATGTGGTGTATCACATTTAGTGACTCTTGTATATTAAAGCATCCTTGCATGCCAGAGATAAATCCCACTTGTTCCTGGTAAATAATTCTTGTTTACTAGTATTTTGTTGAGAATTTTTGCATTTATGTTAACCAGGGATATTGACCTATAGTTTTCTTATTTTGTAGTGTTCTTATCCGGCTTTGGTATCAGGATAATGCTGGCCTCTTAGAATGAGTTTCAACGTGTTCCCTTCTCTTTAATTTTTTAGAAGAGTTTGAGAAGTATTGCTATTAATTCTTCTCCAAACGTTTGTTGAAATTCACCAGTAAAACCATTTGGTCCTGGGATTTTCTTTGTTGGGAGATTTTTCATTACTACAATCTCGTTACTTATTTTCCTTTTCTTTTCTTTTCTTTTTTTATTATACTTTAAGTTCTGGGATACATGTGCAGAACTTGCAGGTTTGTTACTTAGGTATACATGTGCCATGGTGGTTTGCTGCACCCATCAACCCATCATTTACATTAGGTATTTCTCCTAATGCTATCCCTCCCCTTGCCCCCCACCCCCAACAGGCCCCTGTTGTGTGATGTTCCCCTCCCTGTGCCTGTATGTTCTCATTGTTCAACTCCCACTTATGAGAACATGCAGTGTTTGCTTTTCTGTTCCTGTGGTAGTTTGCTTAGAATGATGGTTTCCAGCTTCATCCATGTCCCTGCAAAGGATATGAACTCATTCTTTTTTATGGCTGCATAGTATTCCATGGTGTATATGTGCCACATTTTCTTTATCCAGTCTAACATTGATGGGCATTTGGGTTGGTTCCAAGTCTTTGCTATTGTGGAGAGTGCTGCAATTCTTTACTTATTTTTGATTCTGTTCAGATTTTTGATTTATTTATGGTTCAGTCTTGGTAGGTTGTGTATTTCTAGGAAATTATCCATTTCTTCTAGTTTATCCAATTTCTTAGTATATAATTGTTCATAGTAATCTCTTATAATCCTTCGCATTTCTATTATATCATCTGTAGTATCTCCTATTTCACTTACAATTTTATTCATTTGAGTATTCTATTTTTTTAACCTAGCTAAAGTTTTGTCAATTTTGTTGATCCTTCAAAAGAACTGATTTATTGACCTATTCTATTGTTTTTCTAGTTTCTATTTCATATATTTCTCCTACAATCTTTATTATTTTCTTCCTTCTGCTAACTTTCGGTTAGTTTCTTCTTTTTCTAGTTCCTTGAGGGGTAAACATAGGTTGTTTATTTGACATATTTCTTTTTTCTTAGTATATGCATTTATTGCTATAAACTTTCTGCTGAGAGCTGCTTTTGCTGCATCCCATGCAGTTCAGAATATTGTGTTGCAATATTTGTCTCAAGATATTTTTTATTTCTTCTTCAATCCACTGATTGTTCAGAAGTGTGTTAATTTCCACATATTTGTGAGTTTTCCAAATTTTTCCTATTATTAATTTCTAATCTCATACCATTGCGGTCAGAAACAATACTATTATGATTTCAATCTTCTTAAATTTGTTAAGACCTGTTTTGCAGCTAATATGTGATCTACCCTGGAGAATGTTCCATGTGTGCTTGAGAAGAATGTATATTTCTCTGCTATTGGATGAAATGTTCTGTATATGTCTATAAGGTCCATTTGGGCTATAGTGTTAAGTTCACTGTTTCTTTCCTGATTTGTGTCTGCATCATCTATCCATGGTTGTAAGTTGGGTACTGAAGTCCCGTACTATTATTATATTGCTGTCTACTTCTCTCTCCCACTCTGCTATTTGCTTAATATATTTAGTTGCTCTGTCCTCCTGAGGAATTGACTTCTTTATCATTATATAATAACTTTCTTTGCCCCTTGTGACAGTTTTTGACTTAATGTCTATTTTATCTGATATAAATCAAACCATCCTTGCTCTGTTTTTGGTTACCACTTGCATAGAATATCTTTTTCCATCTCCTCACTTTCACCCTATGTGTATCAAAACTAAGGTGCAAGCAAGGTTGCTTGTGTGCAACACATTGTTGCATCTATTTTTTAATCTGTTTAGTTACTCTTTGCGCTGTGATTGGGGAATTTAATCCATTTACATTTAAAGCAATTATCATTAGGTACAGATTTTCCCTTCCATTTTGTTGTTTTCTGATTGTTTTGTAGTTCCTTTTTTCCTTTCTTCTCTTGCTGTCTTCTTTGGTGATTTGATGATTTTTAAAAAGTACTGTGCTTTGATTCCTTTTTCCTTATTTTGTGTATCTACTACAATTTTTATCTTTGTGATTACCATAAGGCTTACATAAAACATACTTATAACAGTTTATTTTAAGCCAATAACACCTTAATTTTGATTGCACACAAAAATTCTACACTTTTATTTCCACATTTTATGTTACTGATGTTCCAATTTACATTGTGTTCCTTTTATATTGTGTATCCATTAAAAATTATTGTAGCTATATTTATTATTATTATTATTATTATTATTATTATTATTATTACTTTGAGACTGAGTTTTGCTTTTGTTGCCCAGGCTGGAGTACAATATCGGCTCACCACACCCTCCACCTCCCAGGTTCAAGTGATTCTCCTGCCTCAGCCTCCCAAGTAAGTGGAATTACAGGCATGCACCACCATGCCCAGCTAATTTTGTATTTTTAGTAGCAACAGGGTTTCTCCTTGTTGGTCAGGCTGGTCTCAAACTCCTGACCTCAGGTGACCCACCCACTTCAGCCTCCCAAAGTGCTGGGATTAGAGGTGTGAGCCACCACACCCAGCCTATAGTTATTTTTAGTACTTTTATATTTTAACTTTTATACTAGAGTCAAAAGTGATTTATACACCACCATTGCAATATTAGAGTGTTACAAATTTGACTATATACTTACCTTTACCTGTGAACTTAATATCTTAATGTTTTAATGCTGCTAATCAGAATCCTTTTATTTCAACTTGAAGAACTGCCTTATAAGGCAGGTCCAGTGGTGATGAACTCCCTCAGAATTTTTTTGGTGGGAGTCTTGGAAAGACCTTATCATCTCTTTTTCATTTCTGAAGGACAGCTTTACAAGGTGTAGTTTTCTTGATTGGCAGCTTTTTTCTTCCAACACATTGAATATAGCATTCTATTCTCTCCTGGCTTGTAAGGTTTCTGCTCAGAAACCCACTGATAGCCTTATTGAAGTTTCCTTGTATGTGATGATTTCCTTTCTTCTTGCTGCTTTTGAAATTCTCTTTTTGTCTTTGACTTTTGATATTTTAATTACAAATATGTTGGTATTATTTTCTTTGGGCTGGCCTTTTCTGGGGCCTCTGAACTTCATGTATCTGGAAGCCCATTTGCCTCTAAGGATTTGGAAAGTTTTTACCCATTATTTCTTCAAATATACTTTCAGGTCTTTTCTATCTTTTCTACTTCTTGGAAATTCATAATGTGTTTGACCCACTTCATGGTGGTGTCCTATAAATCCCAAAGCCTTTTACTTTTTAAATTATTTTTTCTTTCTGGTCATCTGACAGAATATTTCAAATGTCCTATCTTTAATTTCAGATTCTTTCTTCTGGTTGATCAAGTCTGCCATTGAAGCTCTCTATTGCATTTTCATTTCATTCATTTTATTTATTTATATATATTTTTGAGACAGAGTCTTGCTCTGTCACCCAGGCTGGAGTGCAGTGGTGCTATCTTGGCTCACTCCAACCTCCGCCTCCCAGTTCAAGTGATTCTCCTGCCTCAGCCCCCTAGTAGCTGGGATTACAGGTGTGTGCCACCATGCCTGGCTAATTTTTGTATTTTTAGTAGAGATGGGGTTTCACCATGTTGGCCAGGCTGGTCCTGAACTCTTGACCTCAAGTGATCCACCTGCCTTGGTCTCCCAAAGTGCTGGGATTACAGGTGTCGGCCACAGTACCTGGCTTGCATTTTTATTTTATTCATTGTATTCTTCAGCTCCAGAATTTCTGTTTGGTTCTTTTTATTATTTCTATATCTTTATTGAACTTTTAGTTTTGCTCATCTATGATATTACTGACTTGATATCTACATTCTAGTAAATTTCACTGAGCTACCTTAAATCAATTATTTTGAATTATTTGTCAGGCAATTTGTAGACCTCTATTTTGGGGGGGTCGATTACTGGCGATTTATTATTTTAGTAGTGTCATATTTGCTGATCCTTCATGATCTATGTAGACTTTCATTAATGTCAATGAAGAAGCAAGTACCATTTTTTTTTTTTTTTTGAAACAGAGTCTTGCTCTGTCACCTAGCTGGAGTGCAGTGGCATGATCTCAGCTCACTATAACCTTTTCCCCTCAGGTTCAAATGATTCTCGTGCCTCAGTCTCTCAAGCAGCTGGGATTACAGGCATGTGCCACCACACCTGGCTAATTTTTTTGTATTTTTTTTGTAGAGACAGAGTTTCACTGTGTTGGCCAGGCTGGTCTCAAACTCCTGGCCTCAAGCGGTCTACCCTCCTTGGCCTCCCAATGTGCTGGGATTACAAGTGTGAGCCATCATGCCCAACCTCTCTTCCTGTCTTTATAGATTGGTTTCAGCAGGTACAAATCTTTTCCTGCTGGATCCCTTGACTGGATCACAGTCAAGTGGGCCTGGAGCCATATCATGTGGCTGCTGCCTGGTCTGCAGCTGTATCTCCAGTTGGCAGGCCTGCTATCAGGGCATAGGTTGGTGATGCAGTTTCTGCTGGATCCTCAGGAGGACTGGACTGCCTCTAAGACCCTGATTGAACAGGACTGGAGCCAGGTCATGGGGCCACTTCTAGCTCCACAGTCAAGTCTTCAGATATCAGGCCTATTACCAAGGGCATGGACTGGTATAGCTCCCTGTGGGTCCCAGATTGAGCTCCTGCTGGTTTACTAGGTAGGTCCATGGGAAGACAGGACTGTCTCCAGACCACAGTAGAGCAGGGCTACAGCCAGGTCACAGGACAGCTTTGGTGACCACATTTGGGTTCAAGATTGGTGGTCCTCTTATTAGGAGAATGTCTTTCACCAGGTCCCAGGATGGGCTGGACTGTGCCCAGACTGTGGCAAAGCAAGACTGGAATGGAGTCCCAGGGCTACTTTAGTGTCCATAGCTGAGACTGAGATCAGCAGGCCTGTTACCAAGGGCACATAAAGGCATCACTGGATTCCTGGGCAGGCAAGACTGACTGTGGTAGAGTGGGGCTGAAGCCAGTTCAGGGCTGCTTTCGTTTCTGCAGTCAGGACCATGGTTAGAAGGCCTGTTACTGGAGGCATAAATGGTCATGGTTCCTCCTAGGTGCTTAGTGGATGGGGCTAGTTGCAAGACCATGATCAAGTGGAGCTGGACCCAAGTCCATAGGAGGACAAAGCTGCCTTCAGTCTGCAACTGGGAACCTGTCACTGGTGTGTGGACCTGCTTTCTCAAAGCATCTCTCCTTGGTTTTGGGCTTTGATAGAGTTTTGCAACCTCCTGCCTGGATATTGAAACTCCTGCAAAGGCAGTTTGTCCATGAATGGCTGCCAGATCATTGTTTGTGTGGGGAGAGGTGAGTGGAGGACCTCCTATTCTGCCATCTTGCTGATGCCACCCTAAGATGATTATTTGAATTCTTTGTCAGGCAATTTGTAGATCTTCATGTCTTTGGAGTCAGCCACTGGAGTTTCATTTTCTTTCTTTGGTGGTGTCATGTTTTCTCATGCTTCCTGTTCTTCGAAGACTTAGATTGCTTTCTTCACATTTGAAGAAGGAGTCATCTTTTCCACTCTTTACTAACTTTGGGAGAGAAAGACCTTCAATTAGCTAAGCTATAGATTCTGGGGTTCTCTCACTCCTTTTCTGTGGGTGGTCCTGCTCTACTACTCATGTTCCCTTTTAAGGGGGATGTCTTAGGATTTTGTCCCTTGTCTTCATTTCACAAATGAATACAACAACCAGACCAGACATAAGTAAGGAAATACAGCACTTGAACAATACCTGAAAAAAGAACTAGACCTAATAGACATACACAGGATATTCTACCCAACAACATAATACACATACTTCTCAAGTATACATGGGACATTTTCAGGATAGACCATATAACACATCACAAATTAATTCTCAATAGGGGCTGGGTGCAGTGGCTCACATCTGTAATCCCAGAGTACTTTGGGATGCCGAGGTGGGTGGATTGCTTGAGGCCAGGAGTTTGAGACTAGCCTGGCCAACATGGTGAAACCCATCTCTACTAAAAATACAAAAATAAGCTGGGCGTGGTGCTGCTTGCCTGTAATCTCAGCTTCTTGGGAGGCTGAGGCAGGAGAATTGCTTAGGAACCCAGGAGGTTGAGGCTGCAGTGAGGCAAGATTGTACCACTGTACTCCAGCCTGGGTGACAGAACGAGACCCTGTCCCAAAAAAAGAAAAAAAAAAATCTCAATAGATTTAAACAGGTAGATATTATACATAGTATCTTCTCTGGCCACAACAGGATAAAGTTAAAAATCAATAACAGAAGATGAAAAAGTTCACCAATTAGTAGAATTTAAACAACAGACTCTCAAACAATCAATGCATCAAAGAAGAAATCACAAAGAAATTATAAAATTCTTAAAGACAAATGAAAATGAAAGCACCCTATATCAAAACTTATGGGTTGTGGCCGGGCGTGGTGGCCCATGCCAATAATCTCAGCACTTTGGGAGGCTGAGGCAGGTGGATAGCTAGAGGTCAGGAGTCCAAGATCAGCCTGGCCAACATGGTGAAACCCTGTCTCTACTAAAAATACAAAAATTAACTGGGAGTGGTGGTACATGTCTGTAGTCCCAGCTACCCAGGAGGCTGAGGCATGAAAATTGCTTGAACACAGGAGGTGGAGGTTGCAGTGAGCTAACACTGCACTCCAGCCTAGACGACAGAATGAGACTTTGTCTCAAAAAACAAACAAACAAAAAAACACAACTTATGAGTCGTGGTGAAAGGAGTGCTAAGGAGGAAATTTATAACTATAAACACATTAAAAAAAATAAGAAACATCTCAATCCAACAACATAAGTTTACACAGAAACTAGAAAAAGAAGAGTAAAACTAAACCCAAAGTTAGCAGAAGGAAGGAAACAATAGAGATTAGGGCAGAGATAAATGGAAAAGAGAATAGAAAAACAATAAAAAACATAACCAAAAGTTGTTTCTTCAAAAAGATTAATAAAACTGACAAGACTTAGAAAAAGGGAAATGATCTAAATTACTTAAAACAGAAATGTATTTGAGGATATCTGTATATCGCTCTATCTATCTGTCTGTCTGTCTGTCTGTCTATGTTTTAGAGACAAAGCCTAGCTCCATTGCCCCGGCAACAATCAGATGCAACCACAATCAGTGGCACAATTGGCTCACTGCAGCCTTGAATTCCTGGGCTCAAGGAATCCTCCCACCTGAGCTTCCACCACTATACCAGCTAATTTTTTTTTTTTTCTTTTAAGAGACAGGGTCAGGCAGGCACAGAGGCTCACTCCTGTAATCCTAGCACTTTGGGAGGCTGAGGCAGGCAGATTACAAGGTCAGGAGATGGAGACCATCCTGGCTAACACGGTGAAACCCTGTCTCTACTAAAAATACAAAAAATTAGCCAGGTGTGATGGTGGGCACCTGTAGTCCCAGCTACTCGGGAGGCTGAGGCAGGAGAATGTGTGAACCTGGGAGGCGGAGCTTGCAGTGAGACGAGATGGCACCACTGCACTCCAGCCTGGGTGACAGTGCGAGACTCCATCTCAAAAAAAAAAAGAGAGAGAGAGAGACAGGGTCTTGCCATGTTGCCAGGCTGACCTTGAACTCCTGGCCTCAAGTAATTTTCCCACCTCAGCCTCCCAAATTATTGGAATTACAGGCATGGACCACCATTCCCAGCCTAGAAAGGATTATAAAAGATTACTATAAATAATTGTATGCTGATAAATTGGATAACCCAGATGAAATAGATAAATTCCTAGACACACAAAACCTACCAAGACTGAATTATAAAGAAATAGAAAGTTGGAATAGACCTAACCTAGCAAGGGAATTGAGTCAGTAGTAAAACAATCTCGTGACAAAGAAAAGTCCTAGACCTGATAGCTTTACTGCTGAGTTCTATCAAACATTTAAAGAAGAACTAACACTGATTCTTTTCAAGCATTTCCAAAAAGTAGAAGAGGAGTGAATACCTCATAACTCATTCTATGAGACCAGCATTACCCTGATACCAAAGCCAAAAACACTATAAGAAAATAAAACAACAGATCAATATGCCTCTGATCATTGATGTAAAAACTCTTTAAAAATACTAGCATACTGGGCAGGGCGAGGTGGCTCATGCCTGTAATCTCAGCACTTTGGGAAGCTGAGGCAGGTGGATCACCTGAGGTCAGGAGTTGGAGACCAGCCTGACAAACATGGAGAAACCCTGTCTCTACTAAAAATACAAAATTAGCCACGTGTAGTGGCGCATGCCTGTAACCCCAGCTACTCGGGAGGCTGAGGCAGGAGAATTGCTTGAATCTGGGAGGTGGAGGTTGTGGTGAGCTGAGATCATGCCATTGCACTCCAGCCTGGGCAACAAGAGCTAAACTTCATCTAAAAAAAAAAAAAAAAAAAAAAAAAAAAAAAAACTAGCATACTGAATTCAGCATCATATTAAAAGGATTATACACCAAGACCAAGTGGGATTTATTCCTGGAAGGCAAGGATGTTTTAATATATAAAAATTGATAAATGTAATACATCATGGTGACAGAATAAAGAGAAAAAACACATGATTTTAATTGATGCAGAATAAGCATTTGACAAAAATCAACACCCTTTCATGATTAAAAAAACACTCAACGAACCAGGAATAGAAGGAAATGACCTTAACATAATAAAAGCCATATATGAAAAACCTACTGCAAACCTTATACTCAATGGTGAAAAATCAGAAGCTTTTCCTCTAATATCAGGAGCAAGACAAGAATGCCTGCTTTCCCCACTCCTATTCGACATAGAACTGGAAATTCTATCTACAGCAATTAGGTAAGAAGATGAAATAAAATAATCCAAATTGGAAAGAGAGAAGTAAAATTATTTCTTTGCACAGATAGTATAATCTTATATGTAGAAAATCTTAAAGATTCCACAAAAAACTCTTGGAATTACTAAATGAATTCAGCCAAGTAGCAGGATACAGAGTTACCATGCAAAAATGACTTACATTTCTATGTACCAACAATTAACAATCTAAAAAGGAATTTATGAAAACAACTCCATTTATAATAACATAAAAAATGTAGGAATTAGGCCAAGTGCGGTGGCTCATGCCTGTAATCCCAGCACTTTGGCAGGCCAAGGCAGGTGAATCTCCTGTGGTCAGGAGTTCGAGACCAGCCTGACCAACATGGAGAAACCCCATCTCTACTAAAAATACTAAATTAGCCAGGCATGGTGGCACATATCTGTAATCCCAGCTACTTGGGAGGCTAAGGCAGGAGAATTGCTTGAACCTGGGAGGCGAAGGTTGCAGTGAGTCGAGTTCATGCCATTGCACTCCAGCCTGGGCAACAAGAGTGAAACTCCATCTCAGGAAAAAAAAAAAAAAAAAAAAGTAGGAATTAACTAAGGAGGTGAAAGACTTGTACAATGAAAAATATAAAACATTAGTGAGAGAAATTAGACATAAATAAATGGAAACATATTCCATGTTCATGGATTGGAAAACTTTATATGTTAAGATATGAATAATACCCAAAACAATCTATAAATGTAATGCAATCCCTACCAAAATACCATGATCTTTTTGCAGAAATAGAAAAACCTATCCTAAATTCATATGAAATATCAAAGGGCCCTGAATAGTTAAAAGCAATCTTGAAAAAGAAGAACAGAGCTGAAGAACTCACATTTTCTGATTTCAAAACTTACTACAAAGCTACAGTAATCTAAACAGTGTGGTACTGGCATAAAGATAGACATAGAGACTGACAGAATAGAATATAGAGCCCAGATTTATAGTCAAATGATTTCTGATGAGGGTACCAAGACCATTTAATGGGGAAAGAACAATCTTTTCAACAACTGGTGTTAGGAAAACTGAACATCCACATGCAAAAGAGTGAAGTTGGATCTTTACCTAATAGCATATACAAAAATTAACTCAAAATGCAACAAAGACATAAATGTAAGGCTAAAACAATAAAACCCCTAGAGGAAAACAGAGGAAAAGCTTCATGACATTGGATTTGGCAATGATTTCTTGCATATGACACCAAAAGCACTAATAGCAAAGGAAAAAGTAGACAAATTAGACTTCATGAAAATTAAACTTTTATGTGCATCAAAATACACCATCAACAGAGTAAAAAGACAACACACAGAATGGAAGAAAATATTTTAAAATCATATTCCTGATAAAGGATTAATAAACAGAATATACAAAACTCAACAGCAAAAAAACCACCAACTCAATTTAAAAAATGAGCAAAGCAGCCAGGCACTGTGGCTCACACCTGTTAATCCCAGCACCTTGGGAGGCCAAGGAGGGTGGATCACTTGAGGTCAGGAGTTCAAGACCAGCCTGGCCAACAAGGCAAAACCCCGTCGCTACAAAAAACACAAAAATTAGCATGGCATGGTGGTGCATGACTGTAGTCCCAGCTACTCGGAAGGCTGAGGCATGAGAATCACTTGAACCCAGGAGGTGGAGGTTGCAGTGAGCTGAGATCACAGCACTGCCCCTCCAGCCTGGGCAATAGAGTGAGACTCTGTCTCAAAAAAAAAAAAAAAAAGCAAAGGACTTAAATAGACATTTTTCTAAAGGTATACAAATGGCCAGCAAGCACTTGAAAAGATGCTCAACATCGTAAATCATTAGGAAAATGCAAACCAAAACTGCAATGAGACACCACACCACACTCATTAGGATGAATAGTATTAAAAAACAAAACAAACAAACAAAAAAAAACCCCAGAAATTACAAGCGTTGGTGAGGATGTGGAGAAGTCAGAAACCTTCTTCATTGTTGGTGGGGCTGTATGATGGTACAACAGCTGTGGAAAACAGTATGATGGTTCCTCACAATATTAAAAATTAAATTGCCATATGCTTCAGCAACTCCACTTCTGTGTATATACCTGTGAACCCAAAATATCTGAGACAGGTCTCAATCAGTTTATTAATAAAAAGTTAATTTTGCCAAGTTTAAGGACACACCTGTGACACAGCTTCAGGTGGTCCTGATGACATGTGCCCAAGGTGGTCGGGGCACAGCTCGCTTTTATACATTTTAGGGAAACATGAGACATCAATCAATATGTGTAAGATGTACATTGGTTCAGTGTGGAAAGGTGGGACAACAAAGAGGCAGGGTCTTCCAGGTCATAGGTAGATAAGAGACAAACGGTTGTGTTCTTCTGAGTCTTTTATCAACCTTTTACTGAATACACAATTTGGTCTGGCTCAGTGAATTTGCATTTTTACATAAACAACAGGCAGAGAGAGGAAGCAATCCAATATGCATCTGTCTCAGGTGAGCAGAGGGATGACTTTCTGTCCTACATATTTGAAGATCACCTATCAGTTTATATTGCCAGAGTGAAATTAAACAGAACTGTTTTAGATCTTGAGGCCCACAAGGAATTTCCTTGTAGGCAAATTGTAAGGGAGGTATGTAGCTGTTTTTGTTTTGTTTTGTTTTGTTTGAGATGGAGTTTCACTCTTTTTGCCCAGGCTGGAGTGCAATGGTGCAATCTCAGCTCACTGCAACCTCCGCCTCCCGGGTTCAAGTGATTCTCCTGCCTCAGCCTCCTGAGTAGCTGGAATTACAGGTGCATGCCACCATGCCCAGTTAATTTTGTATTTTTAGTAGAGATGGGGTTTCACCATGTTGGCCAGGCTGGTCTTGAAGTCCTGACCTCAGGCGATCTGCCCACCTCAGCCTCCCAAAGTGCTGGGATGACAGGCATGAGCCACCATGACCGACCACTGTTTTTAATCTTTGTAGCTATCTTATTTAGGAATAAAATGGGAGGCAGATTTGCCTGACATAGTTCCTAGCTTGACTTTTCCCTTGGCTTAGTGATTTTTGGGTCCTTAGATTTATTTTCCTTTCATATACCGAAAAGAATTGAAAGCAGGTTCTCAAAGAGATATCTGTACAACCATCTTCATAACAGCATTACTCACAATAGCTAAAATATGGAAACAAGCCAAGTGTTCATCCACAGATGAAAGGATACACAAAATGTGGTCTATGTATACAATGGACTATTATTCAGCCTTAGAAAGGCAGGAAATTCTAACACATGCTACCACACGGACGAACCTTAAGGACATTATGCTGAGTGAAAGCCGCAGTATGATTCCACTCACACGAGATACGTTGAGGAGTCTCAGTCATTGACAGAAAGTAGAATGGTGGTTGCCAGGGCCTGGGGTGAGATGGGAATGGGCAATACTGTTCAGCAGGCACAGAGTTTCTGTTTCACAAGATGAAAAGGATTCCAGAGCTAGACAGCGGTGATGGCTGCATAACATTAGGCTTGTACTTAATATCACTGACCTGTACACTCAAAAATGGTTACGACGGTAAATTTTATGAGTAATTTACCACAATAGAAAAAATTGGGGGAAAAGCTGAAGGAGAAATACTTTCTCACATATATAACAGTTGAGGGAAGTTGTCTCCAGTATAGTTACCTCGCAAGAAATGTTAAAAGAATTTCTTCAGTGAAAAGGAGAATGATATAGGTCAGAAACTCAGATCTACAGAAAGGAAAGAAGAGCAATAGAGAAGGAAGAAAGAAACTAAAATAAAAACTTTTATGTTTATTCTTAATATAGCTAACAGATAACAATTTGTTCAAAATAATAGTAGCAACAACGTATTTGATGACTACAGCTTACATTTAAGTGACATGAATGACACAAGGAATGGGAGAGAGGAGTTAGAAAGATTTTGTTCTTGTAAGATACTTGCATTACCTGTGAGGTAGTATAGTGTTATCTGAAGGTGGACTTGGATTAGTTGTAAATGTATGTTGTAAACTCTAGGGCAACCCTTAAAAAAAGTAAAAAAAGAAATATAATTGACATGCTAAGAAAGGACAGAGGCCGGGTGCAGTGGCTCACACTCGTAATCTCAGCACATTGAGAGGCTGAGGCAGGAGTATTAGTTGAGGTCAGGAGTTCGAGACCAGCCTGGCCATCATCGTGAAATCCCGTCTCTACCAAAAAATACAAAAATGAGCCAGGCACAATGGCACATGCCCATAGTCCCAGCTACTCGGGAGGCTGAGGCACAAAAACCCAGTAGGCGGAAGTTGCAGTGAGCCAAGATTGCATCACTGTATTCTCCTGCCTGGGTGACTTGTGGTCCCAGCTACTCAGGAGGCTGAGGTAGAAGGATCGCTTGAGTCTGAGAGGTTGAGGCTGCAATGAGCTATGATCAAGCTAGAGCACTACAGCCTGGGTGACAGAGCAAGATTCTGCCTCAAAAAATAAAATAAAATAAAATAAAAATCCTTAACATCACATGCCCAACCTTATTCAAGAGCCCAGTGTGTCTGGGCCCCTTCAGAGTTAAATTTGCATGAAGTCAACATACAGCGCCTTTCACCGTGGTCACTGGAGGTTCCCTCTTCATTTCTCCTACACTCTTCGCTCTCCCACCAGATCGCCCCAGAACTCCTCTCTCTTGCCACTGATGAACTGTTGTGGGAAAAACCTAATGGCCACTTTCCACTGTCCATCTTCCTGGACATCCTGGCAGCAGTCTGGGTGAGGGGCTCACCTGAGATTCTGAGGACCCTCTCCTCTCTGGATCCTGATATCAGAACCTGCTCCTCCCTGTCTGGATGCTCCTCCCCAGCAGCGTTTGCCAGCAGACTCCTCTGCCTGGGTTTACAATGTGCAGTGGATCACAGTTCAGGTATGACCTTATTATTCTATCTCTACACTTAAAAACATAACCTCTGGGTGATGTAATCCATTTCCAAGGCATTAATTATTAGCTCCATGCTTATAAGCCCAAGGTGTTATCTTCATTCAAAATTATATAGATACAGAACGGCCTTGTTGATTTTCTGGCTTGGTTGTTTCATAGACATTACATATTAAAAACAATCCAACCCCCAAATCTTGGTCTTCTTCCTCTATTTGGCTGTGACCCAGACTTGCTGTCAATAAATTGCACCAGTGTTTTTTTAAAATTCCTTTAGAGACAGGTTCTCCCTCTGTCACCCAGGCTGGAGTACAGTGGCATGATCATAGCTCACTGCAGCTTCAACCTCCTGGGCTCAAGCAATCCTCCCACCTCGGCCTCCCAAAGTGCTGGGATTACAGGCATGAGCCACTGGCCCTGGCCTGTGCCCATGTATGTTAATTTGTGTATTAGTCTAGTACTCTGGGAGAGTTTTCTCATCCTGTATGTCCCTATGTCCTAAACAACCTGTGGCCCAGTCCTGTTTATTCCTCCTCTAATATGGATCTCCAAACACTCCTCTTTATTTCCACACCCACCCCCAGCCCTTAACCTCTTGGCCCTTGAAAGGCCTCTGAGGAGGTGTTTTTGGGTTTTGGCTTTGAGGAATGAGTGTGCTGAGGTCACTCATGTCCAGAATTTTGTGTGAACATAAGTGTTGTTGGGTGAGGTCCTCCAGGCATCCTTGAGTTGGACGACTCCCTAGAAGGACTCAAAGAACTTCATGAAGCCCAACTCCCTGAAGGACACCACCTGGCCCAGGGCCCCACCATGGACCAGGCCATCAGCATAAACTGCCCACAGCCCCAGCTATGAAAAGTCACTCTTATCAGGCAAGTATTTCAGTGGTTTCTGGGCTTCCTCCCCCAAGCCAGGCAAGGCCAGACATTCTCTTGGAATGAGCAGGTTCTGAGCATCCCAGACCAACTGCATGAATTCTCTGCCACACCGTACGTGTTCATTTCTCTGGGGCAAATGCCCAGGGACTGAGTTGCCAGGTTGTTCCGTAGTGGCATGTTTTGCTGTTGGTGGTGGTGTCTGCTGTATTGGGAGGGGGAATGGCCACACTCTTTTCCAGAGTGGCTGTACCACATTACATTTACCCAGCGATGTGTGAGTCGCCCAGTTTCTCCCCATCCTCACCAGCTCTTGGTGCTGTTTCTACATTGTGTTTAAGGCATGCTGATGGATGTGTCATGCTGCCGCACCATGATCTTCATGTGTATTAGTCTGCTTGGGCTGCCGTAACAAAATACCACGGGCTGGGTGACTTCAGCACCTTAAACTGTTTTCTCACCATTCTACAGGTTGGAAGTCCCAGATCAAAGTGCAGCAGCATCAGTTCCTGGCAAGGGCCCTTCCTGGCTTATAGATGGCCCCTGTCACTCTGTCCTCATGTGGACTTTTCTTGGTGTGTGTAGGTGGAGAGAATGGGAGCCAACTCCCTGGGGTCTCCTCTAACAAGGACACAAATCCTGTCTCATCAGGACCCCAACTTATGACCTCATTCAACCTTAATTATTTCTTACTCCAAATTCAGCCACCCAGGGGGTTAGGGCTTCTACGCATGAATCTGCGGGACATATACATTCAGTTCATAACAATGCCTTGCCAGGAAACGGCGAACATCTTTTCATCTGCTTACCTGACATCTGTATATACTCTTGGTGAAATGCCTATTAGTGTCTTTTGTCTATTTTGTATTTGGATTTTCAAAAAATGCTGTTGCATTTTGAGAGTTTTTAGCACATTCTGGATACTAGCACTTGGTTGGACCTGAAACTTGCAAATCCAAGCAGACTTCATCTTATTATCTTTGCTTTATTGTACTTTGCTGTATTGTACAATTTGTTTTTTACAAATTGAAGGTTGTGGCAATCCTGCATCAAGGAAACCTATTGCAGCCATCGTCCCACCAGCATGTGCTCACTTTGGGTCTCTGTGTCACATTTTAGTAATTATCACAACATTTCAAACTTTTTCATTATTATTATATATATTATGATAATCTGTCATCAGTGATCTGTGACATCACTATTGTCATTGTTCTGGGGCACCATGAACTGCACTCATATAAGACCATGAACTAATTGATAAATATTGTGTGTGCTCTGAATGCTCCATCAACCAGCTGTTCCCTCAGGTCTCTCTCTCTCCTTGGGCCTCCCTATTCTCTGACACACAATATTGAAATCAGGCCAATCAATAATCCTACAGTGGCCTCTAAGTGTTCAAGTGAATGGAAGAGTTGTGCATCCCTCACTTCAAATCCAAAACTAGAAATAATTAAGCTTAGCCAGGAAGGTATGTTGAAAGCTGAGATAGGCCAAAATCTAGGCCTTTTGCATGAAACAGCTAGCCAAGTCGTGAATGCAAAGGAAAAGTTCTCAAAGGAAATTAAAAGTCCTACTCCGGTGAACGCACAAATGGTAACAAAATGAAACAGCTTATTTCTGATATGGAAAAAGTTTTGTTTTAGTGGTCTGGTTAGAAGATCAAACCAGCCACAACATTCCCTTAAGACAAAGTCTAATCCAGAACAAAGCATTAACTGTCTTCAATTCTATGAAGGCTCAGAGAGGCAAGGAAGCTGCAGAACTGTTTGAAGCTAGTGGAGGAGGTTGGCTCATGAGATGAAGGAAAGAAGCCAGCTCCATAACATAAAAATGCAAGATGAAGCAGCAAGTGCTGATGTAGAAGCTGCAGCAAATTACCCAAAAGATCTAGCTGAGTTCACTGATGAAGGTGGTGACACTGAACAACAGATTTTCAATGCAGAAAAAACAGCCTTCTATTGGAAGAAGATGCAATCTAGGACTTTCCTAGCTAGAGAAGGAAAGTCAATGCCTGCCTTCAAAGCTTCAAAGGACAGGCTGATTCTCTTGCTAGGGGTCAATGCAGCTGGTGACTTTAAATGGAAGCCAATTCTTATCCACCATTCCCAAAATTCTAGGGCCCTTAAGAATTGTGCCAGATCCACTCTGCCTGTGCTCTATAAATAATCAACAAAGCCTGGATGACAGCACATCTGTTTACAGCATGGTTTACTGTAAGCCCACTCTGAGACCCACTGCTCAGAAAAAAGGATACTTTTCAAAAGATTACTGCTCATTGACAATGCACCTGGTCACTGAAGAGCTCTGCTGGAGATGTACAAAGAGATGAGTGTTGTTTTCATGCCTGCTAACACATCCATTCTGCAGCCTGTGGATCAAAGACTTTCAAGCCTTGTTATTTAAAAAATACATTTCATAAGGCTGTAGCTGCAATACATGGTGATTCCTCTGATGGATCTGGGCAAAGTAAATTGAAAACCTTCTCAAAAGGATTCACCATTCTAGATGCCATTAAGAACATCTGTGATCAAATAGGATGAGGTCAAACTAGCCAAATTAACAGGAATTTGGAAGAAGTGGATTCCAACCCTCATGGATGACTTGGAGGGGTTCGGGACTTAGTGGAGAAAGTCACTGCAGATGTGGGGGAAATAGCGAGAGAACTAGAATTAGAAGTGGAGCCTGGAGATGGGATTGAATTGCTGTGATTTCATGATCAAACTTGAACAGATGAGGAGTTGCTTCTTAGGGATGAGCAAAGAAAGTGGTTTCCTGAGATAGAATCTACTCCTGCGGAAGATGCTGTGAACGTTGTTGAAATGACAACAAAGGATTTAGAATAGTGCATAAACTTAGTTAATAAAGTCGCACCAGGATCTTAGAGTACTGATTTCAATTTTGAAAGGAGTTCTACTGTGGGTAAGAAGCTATCAAACAGCATTACAAAGCTACAGATCAATCTTATGTGAAAGAGAGTCAATCGATGTGGCAAACTTCATTGTTGTCTTATTTTAAGAAATTGCCACAGCACCCCCCCCCCTCCGCACAACCCTTCAGCAACCGCCATCCTCATCAGTCAGCAGCCAATCAGCTTCACGGTGCGACTCCACCAGCAAAAAGATCAAAAAGATTATGTAGGGGTCTCTAAAGGCTCAGATAATCGTTAGCATTTTTTAGTAAAGTTTTTTCTGTATCAGAAGTCATTATGCAAACCAACATTCCTTTTTTTTTTTTCTTTTTTTGAGACAGGGTCTCGTGCTGTCACTCAAGCTGGAGGGCAGTAGCACAAATATGGTTCACTGCAGTGTCGACCTCTCAGGCTCAAGCAATCCTCCTATCTTATCTTCCCTAGTAGCTGGGACTATAGACATGTACCACCACACCCGGCTAATTTTATTTTTTTGTGGAGACAGGGTTTTGTCACATTGCCAAGGTGGGTCTTGAACTCCTGAGCTCAAGAGAGCCACCTGCCCTGGTCTCCCTAAGTGCTGGGATTACAGGTGTGAGCCACCACACCCTGCCCAAGAAAGTATTTTTAAATTAAGGAATGTACATGGTTTTTAGACATAATGCTATTACACACTTAATAGATTACACCATAGTGTAAACATAACATGTATATGCACTGGGAAACAAAAACATTGTGTAACTGAGTTTACTTTCATATTTGCTTTGATTGTGGGAGTCTGGAACTGAACCTGCAATATCTCCCAAGAATGCCTGTCTTTTCTCCTGGTCTGCACTTTTTCATTTCATCCTCTTAAGCTAGTGTTTCACGGAGCCTAGGTTTTAAATGTTGATGAATTCTGATGTATCCATATTTGTATGGGTCATGCTTTTGGTGTCAAGTCTCAAATCTCTACCTAGTTGTAGGGCTCTATTTTTTGTCTTAGAGTTTCTCCCCTAAAGTTTTATAGTTTTATGTTTAACATGCGAGTGACCCATTTTCAGTTACTGTTTGTATGAGCGAGGTGAAGTGCATTTCATTGAACAGTTTGTCATCAACATTTACCTTATTTTTAAAAACCCACAAATTCATGGTATTTCATTGTTCAGATGTACTGGGACTTATTTAACTAGGCCCCTCTCAGTGCTTACGGTTTCTTCTTCGTTTTTTGTTATTATAGTAAGTAATGCAAAATCGATTTTGTTGTTTTTTGTATTTTTGTGGAGATGGGGTCTCAGTATGTTGCCTAGGCTGGTCTAAAACTCCTGGCCTCAAGCGATTCTTCTGCCTCCTCCTAAAGCACTAGGGTTACAGGCGGGAGCCACCACACTTGCCTGAGAACAATATTCTCATCACAGATACATTTGCACAAAGGTGCCCCACACCCGTTTGTTGTCATTCCACTCGGTCATGCAGTATGCAAAGATCAATTCTGTTTGAAGTTGGTGTGGTCAGGCTATTTCCTTGATGGCTTCTGGGCTTTGTTCTATGATTTAGACAGACCTGCATTCTTCGGAGTGGAGGAATTAAATGGAATTACAAGTGTCATATCCGTGTTTCTTCCACTCCTTTCGTGGTCTGTTTTCGGGATCTACCACCTCTGGGAGCCCTGGAGCCGCTGGCGCCGCTCAAGGAGGTCCTGGCGGGGTGCCCTGGCCTCCGCCTCTGAGAAAGGTCCCCACCCCTCCGGAGCTTGGGCCGTGCTGATGCAGACCGGGAGTCGCGAGGGGAGTCGGTCCCCTTCCTGGCAGCCATCCCTGGCGGGGAACGGAGGTCACAGGGACCGCATATAAAAATGTCCCAAGTCCCCATTCTCCTGCCAGGTCGCACCGTGCCTGGCAGTGGCCGCCAGGAACTCCAAGGCTGACGCCCCCGATGGATGCTGGATGCCCTCCATCGCCCTGGGCCGAGAACGCCACCCGACATGGATCTCTCTTTCTCCTAGCTGGGACCACAGGCGAAGCCACTGCGCCGGCCTCTACACCCATTTCTTGTGCCGGCCTCTACACCCATTTCTTGCGCAGTCCTGACCCTGTGAGGTAGTCACGGAGGATGGCCTGGGCCTCCTGGTCCCGGTTAGCACAGCAGGGCACTGCCAGGCTGGCTTGCTGTCCATGGCAGAAGGGTACAAGATGCAAGGCGGCAGAAGGGTGGCCCGTAGGTGGGAAAGGGAGGGCTCTTGGACAGGGACTGGTCTGTGTAGCCCAGCTGGCTGCGCTCCACCCGCAGCCTGGAGCACCTGGGCCCAGGTTCCTCCCCTACGCAGGCAGCCTTGCCAAGGCCTCTGGACATGCCCTCCCCGCTGAACGCACAAGGTCTCCTCCGCTCTCCCAAGCGAAGGGGGGTCAGGCCAGGATAGAGGTGGATGGAAGAGTGCTTGGAAATACTGGGCCCTGTAGGCTTCTTACTGCTCTTGACAGCCAGACCCTCTCTCTCCCCTTGCAGTAGGACTGGCCCCAGCGCTCTCCAAATGCAGCCAGCCCCTCCGCCCCAGCCCAGCACTGTCCCTTCCACTCCCCCAGACTGTGTGCAAACACACTGGCACACAGCAGCTTCGGCCTTTTCAGCCAGCTGACCCAGAGAAGACCCGTCTACAGCACCACACCTCACTGCTCCCTGACACCCTCCCAGACCACACCCTCCTCCAACCCAGTTACTCACTCCGTGAGCACAGATGGGCTGCTTTGCCCCAGGTCCTGCTCAAAATCCATCAGAGAACAAAACAAATAGGGTTTCTGACTTCATGAAGCTTCCATTTTTGTGGGAGGAGATGGACAATAAAAGCTGTTTTTATTAAACACTTACAGCACTGACTCCATGGCAGGTGTTATGCTATGCATTTTATAAATATAAATTCATTTGATTCTCACAAAAATTCTGAGTTAGGTATTGTTCATACAAATGAGGAAACCAAGGCCAAAGGGGTTAAACAATCCACCCAAAGCCACACGAGTAGCAAGCGGTGAAGCCACAACTCAACCCCAGGCAGCCTGGCTCCAGAGCCCAGGCCCTCCACCTCTCAGTAAGCATGAGTGAGCAACACAGCATGCTAGAGGGTGAGTGCCCCGGAAAAATGGAGAGTAAAGCAGAGTAAAGGGAATCTGGAGCATGGAGGGAAGGAGACACACTGACATTTTAAACTGGGAGGCATGAGGATTCCCGGAGGAGGTGACATCTGAGCAAAGGCACGCAAGGGTTGAGGGAGTTCGCATGCAATATTGCAGGAAAGAGTGTTTCAGGGAGGGGGAGTCTGTCCCACAGCCCTGAGGCAGGGCATGCCTGGAGCATGGGAGGAAGGTCCGGACAGGGAGGGAACAGCACCTGCCTTTTGTGCAGCAGAATGCCTGAGGGTGCTGCATGCCAGATTCCCTGCCTCCCTGGTGCCCGTGCTGCTCTTTTAGTATTCACCTTGACTTCCAACATGAACCGTGAACTCTGAGAACAGAGCCTGTAACCTCTACTCCCTCTGCTTGTCCCTGGTACTTTCTTTTTTTTTTTTTTTTTTTTTTTTTTTGAGATGGAGTCTCGCTCTTTCACCCAGGCTGGACTGCAGTGGTGCGATCTCAGCTCACTGCAAGCTCCTCCTCCCAGGTTCATGCCATTCTCCTGCCTCAGCCTCCTGAGTAGCTGGGACTACAGGTGCCCACCACCACGCCCATCTAATCTTTTCTATTTTTAATAGAGATGGGGTTTCACCTGTTAGCCAGGATGGTCTCGATCTCTTGACCTTGTGATCCACCCACCTCGGCCTCCCAAAGTGCTGGGATTATAGGCATGAGCCACCGCGCCCGGCTGTCCCTGGTACTTTCAAGCTGATGTTTGCTGGATCTGTCTTCCTTGCCTTGTGGATTCCACAAAACTACAAGGTCTAGGAGGACGAGCAGGTCCTGCCGGGGAAGCTTCTGACACCTCTGTCACTGGTCCTCCTACACTAGTGGTGAGCAGTAGCCTCTGCCTGGGGTGGGGAAGCAGCAGTAAGTAAAGGGCACTTGTATTCTGTATTTTCAAAGCCTGACTGCCCAATTCTATATTCAAATTTTATTCCCAGTAGGCCCCTTTAAACTGGTAGGCAGCCAATTCCACCCTACTTGACAAAGGCAAAACCATCAGGTAACTCACCTGAGCTCACTGCGCAGCAGCAGAATCGAGGCTTTCTCATGTAGACTGGGAGATCAGAGTCTGCAGAGGCCACTTGCATCTGCACCCTCCTTTACAACCCACCCACCTTCTCTCAGGCCCAGCCCCAGGCCCTGCAGAATGAAGTCACAGAGGACTCATGACTCTTGAATTTCAGATGTGCTGGCACACAAGAATCATTATTATTTTTTTTTTTTTTTTTTGAGACGGAGTCTCGCTCTGTCACCCGGGCCAGAGTGCAGTGGTGTGATCTTGGCTCACTGCAACCTCCACCTCCCAGGTTCAAACAATTCTCTATCTCAGCCTCCCGAGTAACTGGGGTTACAGGCACCCATCACTATGCCTGGCTAATTTTTGTATTTTTAGTAGAGACAGGGTTCCACCATCTTGGCCAGGCTGCTTTTGAACTCCTGACCTTGTGATCCACCCACCTGGGCGTCCCAAAGTGCTGGGATTACAGGCATGAGCCACCGTGCCCAGCCTCAAGAATGACTCCTAAGAGGTGAGTAATGACCGGGCCAGGCACGGTGGCTCATGCCTGTAATCCCAGCACTTTGAGAGGCCAAGGTAGGTGGATCACCTGAGGTCAGGAGTTCAAGACCAGCCTGGCCAAGATGGTGAAACCCCATCTCTACTAAAAATACAAAAATTAGCCAGGCGTGATGGCACATGCCTGTAATCCCAGCTATTGGGGAGGCTAAGGCAAGAGAATCGCTTGAACCCGGGAGGCGGAGGTTGCAGTGAGCTGAGATGGTGCCACTGCACTCCAGCCTGGGCAACAGAGTGAGACTCTGTCTCAAAAAAAAAAAAAAAAAAAAGGTAAGTAATGACCAAACAGTACAGGGTCCCGATCCCATCTAAGTAGGCTTAAGGCAAAGACTGAGCATTTAGTTAAGTCACAGAGAATTTAGCTAAACACAGTGAGTCACCCACTTCACACAGAGAAAAATGCATCCCTCTACTCCTGTCTCATCACATGCAGAATGCCCAGATTTCTTTCCCATAGTTCCCCTTGAACTACGCAGGCTACTCATAAGAAATTAAGGAATATGCATCAGACACTTCCCTATTTCTAGTTTCATTCTTTTAAGTATCCAAAAGAAAATGTCTTTTTGTCCTACATCAGAAATGGTAGGACACCTCTTTCCTCCCATTTATTTCCAAAGTAGATTACACCAATTTAATTCCATTTTATTTTCCAGAATAAGCATACAAAAAAATCCATCCTGGAAGAATCATTTTTGACTGGGCATGGTGGCTCACATCTGTAATTCCAATGCTTTGGGAGGCTGAGGCAGGAGAATCATTGAGACTAGGAGTTCGAGGCCAGCCTGGGCAACACAGCGAGACCCCATAAAAGAAAAATTGTCCAGGCATAGGGGTGCATACCTGTAGTCCCAGATACTCAGGAGACTGAGGAAGGAGGATTGCTTGAGCCCAGGAGTTCCAGGCTGCAGTGAGCTATGATCATGCCACTGCACTCCAGCGTGGGTGACAGAGCAAGACCCTGTCTTGAAAAAAAAAAAGAAAGAAAAAGAAACAAAAAGAATCATTTTCCATAGACAGACAATGAAGGAGAGGAAAGCTGAAAGAGAAGGTGTTTGAAACTGTAACTGAGTGGCTGTTCCATTCAGGAGATGGCCTTCCTCCTGGAGGTAGCAGGGACTGGCAGGAGCTATGTAAAGGAAACATGGTCCCTGCCCTCTGCAGCTCAGATGCTCAAGATAAGTGACCCTTGAGCCCTAGGCCTGCTCTCTCTTTAGGCAACTGCTGGGCCTGCTGCCCCCCCCGGCCACCTAGCATGGGTGCTGGGGAACCGCTGCAGGCGTGTGGGTGCAGAGATGGGCAGGTACCTACCCACCTGTATGGAACAGCTGCCACATCACTATTTACCTATGGCAGGTACTCTGTGAGCAAGGGCAATTGGAGGGGATGCTAGCTTCAAAGACAGAAACAGCACTGTCACTAGGAACTTTCCCAATCACTGTCCTGTGGTGTGGACAAGAACATCCTTATTCTTGATAAACCCACACTGAATTATTTAGGGTAAAGGGGCACAATGCCATCAACTTTCAAATTGGTCTGGAAAAAATGCATCTACACACTGGGAGAATGACAAAGCAAATGGGGTCAAACGATCAAATCTAATAAATCCAGGTAATAGATGGCGAGTGCCTAGTACTCCTCCTGCAACTTCTCTGTAAACAGCAAATTATATCAAAATAGAGTTGCCCTAAAGGTGACTACCTGTGGCTCAACAAACAGGCAGGCATGCTGCCCCAGTCACAGCGGGGGGCACCTGCTGCCCAGCACACCCGAGGCCAAGGCAGCAGAGAAACTGGCACAGCACCACCCCCAGGGAGACATGCATGGGGACAGCTAACAATGCTGATGGAAGTCTGTGAGCATCTACCATCTCTGGGTTTTTCTTCAGAACCAAGTCATACTTCTGACGGTTGGGAAACAAGGCCAGCTTTACCAACAAGGGGCTGGAAAGGCACCTACCCAGCATTATCTGGGGTGCTGCCCTTTCCTTATCCCTTCTATCTAATCAGTGTCCTCTTCCCAAAAATGTATCTGGCATCAGGTCCCTTCCTTTCCACATCCACTGCCAACATCCTGTTCCAGTTTCTTGTCATGTCACACCTGAATCATCCCCACCTGCCAGGGGTGGGCACACCACCACCCATGTGCCAAATCCAGCCTACAGGCAAAGAATGGTGTTTACATTTCTGTTTTTTGTTTTGTTTCATTTTTTGAAAAGCAGTCTCACTCTGTCGCCCAGGCTGGAGTGCAGTGGTGCGATCTCAGCTCACTGCAACCTCCACCCTCCGAGTTCAAGTGGTTCTCCTGCCTCAGCCTCCCAAGCAGCTGGGATTACAGGCACCTGCCACCGTGCCTGGCTAATTTTTTCTATTTTTAGTAGAGATGGAGGTTTCACCATCTTGGCCAGGCTGGTCTTGAATTCCTGACCTCGTGATCCACCCGCCTTGGCCTCCCAAAGTGCTGGGATTACAGGCATGAGCCACTGCACCCTGCCTGGTGTTTACATTTTTAAAGAGCTGGGGAAAAAAATTAAAAGGAGGCTATTTTGTGACATGTAAAAATGACATAAAATTTAAGTTTCAGAGGCCACAAATACAAGCATTACTGGAATCCAGCCACAGCCATCCACTTCTGTGTTCTCTGTGGCTGCCTTCACACAACAGCAGAGGGGGGCAGCCGCGGAGTCCAACCAGTTCATGGAACCTAAAACATTTACCTTCTGGCCTTCTACAGAAAAAAGTTGGCTGACTCCTCCCCGGCTGATCATGCTTGACTCAGTTCTCCCACCTCCACAAGATTAACTGACCTAAAACTCGACTTCCGCTGTCGCTCTATGTTCAAACCCCCAACAGGTTCCCTGATGCCCATAAAGCCCACACTGTACCCTGACATCCATTCGACCAGGAGAATAAACAAGAAAAGCCCTCAAGGCCATGCCTTTGCTCATGCTGTTCTCTGCCTTTCCTCCCTGTGCTCTGCTCCCACAGCTCCCTATACTTACCCTCATCATAGCTCTTACCACACAGCGCTGAAATCATCTATTTGTGTGTCTGTCTCACCAGGTGACGCAAGATCCCAGAGGGCAAGGAACACATCTTTACTTATCTCCCATCACCCAGACAGAACCCAGTACAGCAGCTCATCAACGCTGAACGCAACCCCAGCCTGGCCAGGCTGGCCTCCTCACTGCCCCGAATGCATGCTGCTCACTCTCAACCCTGGGCCTGTGCTCACCCCAGCACCCCCACATCTCACTTAGACAATCTGACCATGGCCTGGGCACAGTTCAAATTGCATCTCCTCCGTAGGCCCACGGAAGTCAACATGGTCACAGGTTCAAACCCCCCCACTCCTCTCACCCATGTGCCGAGTGCCCTTGCACAAGATGCTTCTGTCTCTGGGTCCTCATCTGCAAAGAGGGAATGACTCAGTATCCCCTAACTTGCAGGGCTGACAATGCATATAAAGCTTCTGAACCGACACTTGGCATATAACAGATTTTCAAGAAGTAATAGCACGCTTGTCTTCCCGAATCACACTGTCTATGCCATCTGGGTATTTCATCCCTTTTCTTCTCCATAACTGTTGTGTATATTACCCTGGCTCTCCTGAGGCTGGTTTGTCATGAGCAGAGACAAGGTTGTTGTACACTTCCATGAAGCCGCCCCTGCCCTAAAACCCAGGACAACACAACATGTGGAGGAAGGGACCAACAGATACAACCTTAATAAATAAGTTATTTCAGGAGGTTTAAAGAAGCGCTAATAAAAAAAAAAAAAAGTAAAGCCCCAGGGGATCAGGAGTGAGCTAGAGAGCAGGCTTTTGCAGATGCTTTCATATTGATGAGAAAGGCAGTTAGAGAGCGGGAGCAAGTGGGATGAGGAGGGGACCAGCAAGATAAGAAAGAACTCCCCCTTGGAGGTGGTACTGTTCATTCTCACCCATCCAAACACTGCAAAGAAACCTGTGCTGACTCACTGGACAGTCTGGACCCAGCATGCTCCCCTGAAGACTGTCTCTGGATAAGAGGAAGCCCCAAGCCTCAGAATTCCATTCCAAGTTTCATGAGCACCAGTCAGTGACAGTACCAGCTGATGTGTGGGGTGCTCACTGCGTGCTTACCACGTGCTGGGAGGATTCTAAATGCTTCTGACCACACGAGGTGAGTAGGACTGTTATGCCCTTCATTGCACAGATGAGGAAACTGAGTCTCGGGAGGATAAGGAACACACTCCAGGTCATACACTCTAGTAACTGGTATAGTACAGCACAGTCTGGTTCCAGAGTCCAAGCTCTTAGCCACAACGCAGTTTGAGTGTCTTACTCTGATTTAGCTCCACCATTTACCAGGTGAGAGATCTCAGGCAAGTCATCTAACCTCACTGCATTTCATCTTTCAAGTGGGCCTCATATGGGTAACTTTGTAAGACTGTCATGAGGATTGAAAGCGATCATGCCATGACACATATTATGAAGTGGACTCCTGAGAAATCAGTTCCCTCCCACTTTTCCCATATCCCGATATAAGTGAGGTTTTTAGCCAAACCCCTTGACCTCTTTTACTACTGGGAATGATCTATATGCCCTGCTGGATTTTCCTGCCTACTGCCTGTGCCTAAGCATTTGGACCTCATAAAAGCTTACAAAAATGGCCTGGAGACAAGCAAGAAAGGAAAGCAACTGCACACAGAGCTGAGTGGGGCAGCGCAGCAGAGATGGTCCACACGGCTCCTGGCGTGCATATGAATACTGCATGAGCAGAGGCCGGGCCAGCCAGGCCCTGCCAGGACACGCCACAACTGACAGCCCTTGACGGCACCTAGATCCATGTGCCGCACCAACAGGCCCAGATGACAGGCCTGGGAGGCTGCAGGCAGAGCCAGGAGCACCTGTGCCTCTGAGCCCGCATGTGTGTAAGTGCTGTAGGGGGACAAAGAGGGGCAGGCAGGTGAAAGTGACAGGCAGTCTTTCCCACCAATAGTGGAATATCAGACTGCCTAAAATGTTGTCTATAGCAAGGTAAATTTTTAAATTCCTACAGAAGGAATTCTGTTGCAAAATTCCTTCACTGTGAAGAATTTCATTTCAAGTCAAGAAGTACAGATACAGACTAGTTTATTTTGAAGGTAAATCCACATTTCCATACATCAAGTTTGCTTGAAGGGTAAGAGATACCTTTAAGCCATGAACCCTTCCCCTGGGCTGGTGGTCATGCACAGAGGGAACTTGTCATTAGCAGCATGTAAAAGTGTCCTTCAGGGCCAGGCACGGTGGCTAACACCTGTAATCCCAGCACTTTGGGAGGCTGCAAAGGGTGGATCATGAGGTCAGGAGTTCCAGGCCAGACTGGCCAACATGGTGAAACCCCATTTCTACTAAAAATACAAAAAATTAGCTGGGCATGGTGGTGCGTGCCTCTAGTCCCAGCTACTTGGGAGGCTGAGGCAGGAGAATTGCTTGAACCTGGCCGGTGGAGGTTGCAGTGAGCCGAGATCGAGCCACTGTACTCCAGCCTGGGGAACAGAGCGAGACTCCATCTCAAAAAAAAAAAAAAAAGTGTCCTGCATGTTAGCAAGTCAGCTCAGTTAATATAGCAGGGAGCGGAAGTCAGGTATTTAATTCATTTCTAGAAGATATAAGTAATTTCTATTTGAATGGACCTGAGCAAATGGATCCAAAGGTCTTAGAAAATAAAAGGTTAAAACCCAAGCAAAACGGTATCTCACTCACCATATCCAGTAGTAAGAAGTCCTATTAGGCCTTTTCCCACAACACATCAGCTTCCAAATACAGCACATGACAAACAAATACTTCAGGAAGGTGGAGGAATGGGGGGCTTGTTACCGTGCTGGCTGATGACATTATTACAAGGTTCCAACCAGCTCCGAGGCCATGGTAGACACAGCACCGTGGTCCTAGGGTTAGAAGGGAGCTCTAGAAGCAGCATGGACAATCTAATGCCCAAAGCATGGATGAGGTGCCTCCAAGCCCAGGACTGCTGCCACCCACTGTTGCTAGAGCACCTAGGAAAGGGCACAGACTGCAAAACCCCCCTCTAGGAAGGGCTGCCCAGTCCACTTGGGGAACCTATACCTCTCGATGAGTAGCTGGGCAAGGACAAGCACATTGAGAGCACCAGGTCCAAAGTGGTGACGGGCCCAAGGGCAGCCTGCAGGCAAGGGAAATGGTCCCAGCCTTTCCTGCAGCCAAAGTGCAGGGCTGGTCCTCAGGAAGGAGTTGCAAAATGATCCTGTTTGCAAAACACAAACATTCCACAAACAGCAGCCACAGGGGGTAGGTAAATTCTAGAAATTCTCAATCTTATGTGCAAGAAATAAAACCAAATCAAGAAGAATATTTTACTAGTTAGCATAAATTTGCTTAGCACTCTATGTCCAGGGCGTCCTGGCCAGTTAAATCCAGGTTACTGCACTTGCATGGCTGACAATGCATCTAGCCTCTTAGAAATATCAACCTCTTGCAGACACAGGCTGTCTTACCACGTGGCACTTACATACAACAGGTGCTCAATAAACGTGCTGAAAAAAGTCAGTGTGTAAAGGATTCCTAAAGTAGGAATCCCCCCTGCTCCCTGGCTCCCTGAGGGTGGTTGAGGCCCAGGGGCTTGTTTGTGTCCCCACCCTCCACTAGGGCCTAGCACAGTGCTCACTAAACCCAGAGGGCCGATTCAAGCTGCCACCTGTGAATTTTTTCCCTGCCTCATACTGTCTTTTTCTGCCCCATTCCTCTTCCTTTTGCTCCCTGAACATTTATCTCATGGGATTTGGAGTCATTAGCTACGCAAATTATTGGGTTTATGGCCCTTTACCTCACTGGAACAGCTTCCCTGCTGTAAAATGGGGTGAAAGGACCCTACCTGAAGACTAGAAATGGTGTGTGCGCAGTCTGGCCACAGTAAGGTGAAGCAATCACTGTTATGACTTTCTTATATAATTGTCCACAGGCCCCACTGTCTAAAGGAACTTAGAATACCAAAAGCAGAAGGTTTATTTGTTTCTTCTACCCCTGCAAGGGTGGTTTTGAGAAAGCCTATCTGTTTTGGAAAGAAACTGACCCAAGCCCATGTCACTAGTTAAAATTTTCCTTTTCCTTTTTCACAGGGAAATGGATGACTCTGACTAGTCATGGCCAAACTGTTCCATAAGTTCATGTGCCAATTATACACAGTGATTAGGATTCCCAGATGGTTCGTTCTCTTTTTTTAATTTTTTAAAAATTTTACTTTAAGTTCCAGGATACATGTGCAGAACGTGCAGGTTTGTTACATAGGTATACATGTGCCATGGTGGTTTGCTGCACCTATCAACCTGTCATCTAGGTTTTAAGCCCCACGTGCATTAGTTATTTGAAATGCCTAACTTTGTTTTTACTTTAACTCGTTACTTTGAATTTTGTCCTGCTTGTCTCTTCAATCATCTAGCCTTGCTTCTCATGTAAATAAGACTCTCTCTAGCTAGGAAGACCGGACAAACTCCAATTGACCCCTTAATTTACAAGACACTGAGGGCTGCTCACCCAACCCCCTTTTATAAGGAGTTGGCCTGGGTAAACAGATCCTCAGCATTTCAAAGGAGCCCAATTAACTGATAAGGTACTAACACCAACAATGTATAAAGTTCCCAGGACTTTTCTCCAAGAGATAACAACATAAAACCTTGAGTTCATGTCCGGCATAGACCCTATATCTAATTATAATAAAAGATTTAGAACCTTGCACCTGGTACCATTGCTCTTCTTGTAACCATTTGTCTTTTAAGTTGTTTATCATTCTGTAACCATTTTGCTTCTTTTGATTCTTGCATGTTCTTACTTCTGTAAAATTATTAGATTTGAGTCCCCCTCCCCTTCCTAAACCTAGGTATAAAAGTTAATCGAGCCCCTTCTTCGTGGCCGAGAGAATTTTGAGCATTAGCTGTCTCTTTGGCCACTGGCTTAATAAAGGACTCTTAATTCGTCTCAAAGTGTGGCATATTTTCACTCGCGTAGGCACAACATAAATGGAGGTCCCACCGAGATATTAATGCCACCGGGCGAGAGCCGGTCTCGCTCTGGGCTCCCCTGGAAGGACGGCCAGCTCGGAGCGGGGGGCGCCACCTGAGAAGAGAATTTTTTCAGGTCCCTGAAGAGTGACCACCTTCTGGAGGAGAGCAAATCGACCACCGTGTCAGTGCCCTAAAATTCAACATCCGAGTCCTCAGCTTCTGACCCTGGGGTCAGGCAGGTCAGATTTGACTTCGTTTCTGCTAAGAGGGGAGTGGCCCTGATGAGGGCATCCCTTTTTTGACTCAGCCCATTACTCTAGGATGCTAGTGGGTTGAGCCTTGGTTTTCTGGTAGGCACCTTTGTGTCTTGGTTTGGGTGGGAAGAGGTCTTGATGAGGACCCTCCCTTGACTTAACTCGCAGCCCAGGATGCTGGGGAGTTAAGCCTTGGTTTCTGGCAGACCGGTCTCTTTCTTTCTCTCTCTCTCTCTTTTCTATCTTACATCCTTCTTTTGTTCAGGTTTCTTGGAGAATCTCCGGGAAAGAAAAGGAAAAAAAAAGAGAAAAAAAATTGTTATAAACTGTGTGAATGGTGTGTGAATGTGGGAGGACAAAGGCTTGCATTTGTCTTCCAGTTTGTAGCTCCATGGCGAAAGCTACGGAGTTCGAGTGGGCCCTCACCTGCAGTTCTGTGGTGACCTCATAAGGCTTAAGGCAGCATCGGGCATAGCTCGATATGAGCCGGGGGTTTATACCGGCCTGCCAATGCTAAGAGGAGCCCAAGTCCTCTGGGGGAGTGGCCAGGTGGGCATCTGAATGATCCCATCACGGGACCCCCTTCCCTTGTCTGTCTAATAAAGAAGGAAAAACAGCGAAAACTGTCATAATTATTTACATGCCCTAGGGTCAATCGTTTGTTTTATGTTTACTGTTTTGTTCAGTGTCTATTGTCTTACTTAATAGTTGTTAAGGTGTTACAAGTCAGGACGTGGATATTGTCTACGACGTCTGGGTAAAAATTTCTTCAAGGTCCTTAGTGCTGATTTTTTGTCACAAGAGGTTAAATTTCTCATCAATCGTTTAGACTGGCCACCACAGTCTTGTCTTTTCTGTCATAAACAAGTAAGGTGTTGCTATGGAAAAGAGTGTGGAGAACATTCACCTGATTGGAATTTCTGGCACCATGAAGGTTACGGGTATTTAGACTGTCACACCCCACGTCCTAGTGACTGCTCCTCTTCTAAACTAAACTGGTGGTGGGTTCAAAACAGCCACCCTGCAGACCTTCTTGCTCACCTCAGGCTGGCCCCTAGTTCCCCTCCCTCAATCTAAGAGCTGCAGCAATGTGGCAAGTGGTATTAGCTGTTATGGTTTTTCTGTTCTTCCTGATCATGTTAATTCTGTTTTCTCGACACTCCAGCCCCCCAGGGAAAGAGTTTGTCTGCCCGTGTTGGATCTGATATCTCTGCTCGAGACTTTGCTGAATTGCCTTTAAATAATAATAATAAAATGGGAAACACTTCCTCCCAGCCCTGTAAGGGTTGGAGCCCTCTCCAGTGTATGCTGAACAATTTTTCTCTTGGTTTCTCAGAAGACTATGGAGTCCGCCTTAAAAAAATGCAAGCTCCGGACACTCTGTGAACTAGAACGGCCAGAGTTTGGAGTTGGATGGCCCTCTGAAGGGTCATTAAATCCTGCCCATTGTTCAAGCTATGTGGCGAGTTGTTACCAGAACTCCTGGCCACCCTGATCAGTTTCCATATATAGATCAATGGTTAAGTTTGGTTAAAAACTCTCCTCCGTGGCTTCATTCATGTGCCATTCACAACTCCACCTCCAAAGTCCTCCTGAGCCAGGCCGCATTTTCACCTCTACCTTCAGCCAGTTTGGCTCCCCCTGTTTTGCCTCCCTCTGAAGAAGAGGAGAGTCTCCCTCACCCAGTTCCACCACCTTACAACCAACCTATCCCTCTAGCTTCATCCCATGTCTCTTTGATGATGTCCCCTGTGGGCTCGTGGCCCATTGCCTCCTGCCTGCGACCACAGCAGGAGGAAGCAGCCCCTCTACTACCACTGAGACAGGCACAAGTCCCTCCAGGGGACGAGCGCTCAGCCCCCTTCCTGGTTTATGTCCCTTTTTCTACTTCTGACTTGTATAATTGGAAAACTCATAATCCTCCCTTCTCTGAAAAGCCTCAGGCTTTGACCTCACTGATGGAGTCCGTGCTCCGGACCCATCGACCCACCTGGGATGACTGCCAACAGCTCCTTTTAACTCTCTTTACCTCTGAGGAGAGGGAGCATATCTGAAGAGAGGCCAGAAAGCACTTCCTTGCATCAGCCGGTAGGCCTGAGGAGGAAGCTAGAGACCTCCTGGAGGAGGTCTTTCCCTCCACCCAGCCTAATTGGGACCCAAATTCCTCAGGTGGAAGGAGAGCTTTGGATGATTTTCACCAGTATCTCCTTGCGGGTATTAAAGGAGTCGCTCAGAAGCCCATAAACTTGTCTAAGACAACTGAAGTTGTCCAGGGGCCTGATGAGTCACCAGGAGCGTTTTTAGAACATCTCCAGGAGGCTTATTGAATTTATACCCCTTTTGACCTGGCGGCTCCCGAGAATAGCCGTGCTCTTAATTTGGCATTTGTGGCTCAGGCAGCCCCAGATATTAGGAGAAAACTCCAAAAACTGGAAGGATTTGCTGGGATGAATATCAGTCAGCTTTTAGATATAGCCCAGGAGGTTTTTGAGAACCAAGAATCTGAAAAACAAAAACAAGCAACACGGGCAACTGAAAAAGCCGCTGATAAAGCATATAAAAGACAAGCAAAAATCTCAGTAACAGCTATCCAAGAGGGCAAAAAGGAAAGGTCCCCATTCCAGAAAAATGGCCAAGGAACCTCGGGTCCCCGCCAGAAAAGTAAAAGAGGTGAACAGGCCCCTCTAGGAAAAGACCAATGTGCCTATTGCAAGCAGACTGGGCATTGGAAAAAGGAGTGCCCATTACTGCCAAAAGAAAAATCAAAAAACAAAAAGGTTCTCACCCTGCCCGCAACAGAGGAGCCTGACGATTGATGGGGCCAGGGCTCCCTCGCTCTCGGCCCCCAGGAGCCCATGGTAACTGCTACAGTGGGGAGCCAGCCTGTACGTTTCCTAGTAGACACCGGGGCAGAGCACTCGGTACTGCAGACTCCCTTGGGCAGTGTCTCAAACAAAAAAATAACTGTACAAGGGGCAACTGGAGCTACTCAAGAATATCCTGTCACACACTCCCCAGAAGTAAACTTGGGACAGAAAAGAGTGACACACTGTTTTCTAGTAGTTCCAGAGTGTCCTTTTCCTCTCCTTGGACGAGATCTGCTCCATAAGTTACAGGCCTCAATCTCCTTTTCAGCTCAGCAGGCTCACCTCACACTAGGAAATGCAACTTCCCCCACTGCCCAACTCTTGCTAACTACCCCTCTGTCAGAAGAATACCTTCTGGTTTCACCGTCACAATCACTGGAGGAAAATACTAATACTCTTTTGCTGGACCTACAGACACTTTTTCCCCAAGTTTGGGCCAAGCCAAACCCTCGCAGACTGGCTAAACACCATCCGCCAGTAGTTGTAGAACTCTTGGCCACTGCCATACCGGTCCAGGTAAAGCAGTACCCCACAAGTCAGCAGGCTAGAGAGGGGATAAATCCCCACATTCAATGACTGTTACAAGCTGGCATACTTACCCCAAGCCAGTCTGCCTGGAACACGCCATTTTTGCTGGTCCAGACACCTGGAACAAATGATTACTGGCCAGTACAAGACTTGAGGGAAGTTAATAAATGGACTGTTACTGTCCACCCAAGTGTCCCTAATCCCTATACTCTACTCAGCCTGCTCCCACCAGAACATATAGTATACACTGTCCTTGACCTGAAAGATGCTTTCTTTGCTATTCCTCTGGCCCCCAAAAGCCAGCCGATTTTTGCTTTCAAATGGGCAGATCCAAGATCAGGAGACACTACCCAGCTGACTTGGACTCGGTTACCTCAGGGTTTTAAAAATTCCCCCACCCTTTTTGGAGAGGCTCTTCAGCAAGATCTTATACCCTTCCGAGCTAGTCACCCTAACTGTACTCTTCTTCAATATGCGGACGATATTTTAATAGCTACTGAAACTATGGACAGTTGTCTACAACACACAAGGGACCTGCTCTACCTCCTTCAGGAGCTTGGGTATCTAGTCTCAGCCAAAAAGGCCCAGCTTTGTCTTCCCAGAGTGTCCTACCTGGGGTACGAGATAAACCAAGGAAAAAGGGCACTCAACAGTGCCTGGAAAGAAGCCACCCTGCAAATCCCCACTCCCACCACCAAGACAGGTACGTGAATTCCTGGGAGCCATGGGATATTGTCGTCTGTGGATATTGGGGTTTGCAGAGATTGCAAAGCCTTTGTACACTGCTACAAAAGGTAATGGCCCACTGATTTGGACAGACACCAGAGAACAGGCTTTTCAAAATCTGAAAAAGGCTTTAACTGCAGCCCCTGCTTTAGCCCTCCCAAATATCTCAAAGCCTTTTCATCTGTTTGCCCATGAGAGCCAGGGAGTTGCTAAGGGAGTGCTTACTCAGACTTTAGGACCTTGGAGATGCCCAGTGGCTTATTTATCTAAGAAGCTGGATCCTGTGGCCTCAGGATGGCCAAGTTCCTTGCGAGCGGTAGAGGCTACAGCAAGCCTAGTCCAAGAAACTGATAAGTTAACTCTAGGCCAGAATTTAACCCTTACAGCTCCTCATGCTGTAGAGACTTTACTACGAAGTGCTTCAGGTAAATGGATGTCAAATACTCGCATTTTACAATATCAGAGTTTACTGTTGGATCAGCATCGTTTGACTTTCTCTCCCACAAGGTGTTTAAATCCTGCTACCCTACTCCCAGATCCAGATTCTAATATTCCTGTCCATGACTGTCAGGAGCTGTTAGAAGCTACCAAAACTAGCAGGCCAGATCTTCAAGATGTGCCCCTGAAAAAGGCGGACGGCACCATGTTCACGGATGGCAGCAGTTTTCTCGAGCAGGGGATATGAAAAGCCGGTGCAGCTGTTACCACAGAGACAGATGTGTTATGGGCTCAGGCTTTACCAGCGAACACCTCAGCGCAAAAAGCTGAATTGATCACCCTTACTCAGGCTCTCCGATGGGGTAAGAATAAATGTATTAACATTTACACTGACAGCAGGTATGCTTTCGCTACTGTGCATGTACATGGAGCCATTTACCAAGAGTGCGGGTTGCTCACATCAGCCGGAAAAATGATCAAGAACAAAGAGAAAATTCTAGCCCTACTTGAAGCTGTGTGGCTCCCTCAGCAGGTGGCTGTAATCCATTGTAAAGGACATCAAAAAGAAAACATGGCCATTGCCTGCGGTAACCAAAAAGCCAATTCAGCAGCTCGGGAAGTGGCGCGGTCTTCAGTTCCACCCATAAACCTGCTGCCGGCAGTTTCTTTTCCACAGCCAGATCTGCCTGACAACCCTATGTACTCAACAGAAGAAGAAAAATTGGCTTCAAATCTTAGAGCAAATAAAAATCAAAAAGGTTGGTGGATTCTTCCTGACTCTAGAATCTTCGTACCCCAAGCTCTTGGAAAAACTTTAGTCAGTCACCTACATTCTACCACCCATTTAGGTGGGGCAAAATTAGCCCAGATCCTCCAGAGCTGTTTTAAGATCTCTTATCTACAAAGCCTAACAGATCAAGCAGTTCTCCGGTGCACAGCCTGTGCCCAGGCAAATGCCAAGCAAGGTCCTAAACCCAGCCCAGGTCACCGTCTCCGAGGAAACTCGCCAGGAGAAAAGTGGGAAATTGACTTTACAGAAGTAAAGCCACACTGGGCTGGGCACAAATACCTTTTAGTATTAGTAGACACCTTCTCCGGATGGACTGAGGCATTTGCTACCAAGAACGAGACAGCTAATACAGTAGTTAAGTTCTTACTCTGAAATCATCCCCCGATATGGACTGCCTGCTGCATAGGGTCTGATAATGGACCTGCCTTCACCTCGTCCATAGCTCAGTCAGTCAGTAAGACATTAAACATCCAGTGGAAGCTCCATTGTGCCTATTGACCCCAGAGCTCTGGACAGGTAGAATGCATAAACCGTACCCTAAAAAACACTCTTACAAAATTAATTCTAGAAACTGGTGAAAATTGGATAAGTCTCCTTCCTTTAGCCCTACTTAGAGTAAGGTGCACCCCTTATCGGGCTGGGTTCTCACCTTTTGAAATTATGTATGGGCGGGCACTGCCTATCTTACCTAAGCTAAAAGATGCCCATTTGGCAGAAATATCACAAGCTAATTTATTGCAGTACCTATAGTCTCTCCAACAGGTACAAGAGATCATTCTGCCACTTGTTCAAGAAGCCCATCCCAGTCCAGTTCCTGACCAGATGGGGCCCTGCCATTCATTCCAGCCTGGTGACCTGGTGTTTGTTAAAAAGTTCCAGAGAGAAGGACTAACTCCTGCTTGGAAGGGACCTCACACCATCATCCTCACGACGCCAACAGCTCTGAAGGTGGATGGAATTCCTGCTTGGATTCATCACTCCCACATCAAAAAGGCCAACAAAGCCCAAACAGAAACATGGATCCCCAAGCCTGGGTCAGGCCCCTTAAAACTGTGCCTAAGTCGGGTGAAACTGTTAAATTAATTCTTTTTATTTACTTCTTTTGTTTATCCTTGCCTGTAATGTCTTCTGTGCCTTCCTACTCCTTCCTCCTCACCTCTTTCACAACAGGACGTGTTTTTGCCAATACTACTTGGAAGGCTGGTACCTCCAAGGAAGTCACCTTTGCAGTCGACTTATGTATACTGTTCTCAGAGCCGGCTCGTACCCACGAAGAACATCATGACCTGCCAGTCATGGGAGCAGGAGGTGTCGACCTTGCAGCAGGATTTGGACACTCTGGGAGCCAAGCCGGATGTGGAAGCTCCAAAGGTGCTGAAAAAGGACTCCAAAAAGTTGACTTTTACCTCTGTCCTGGAAATCACCCTGATGCTAGCTGTTGAGATACCTACCAGTTTTTCTGCCCGGATTGGACATGTGTAACTTCAGCCACTTACTCTGGGGGATCAACTAGATCTCCAACTCTTTCAATAAGTCATGCTTCTCATCCCAAATCACATTCTAAAAATAATTGTAACCTCTTAATATCATTGTCCATGAACTGAATTCAGCTCAATGGTATTACGGTATGTCATGGGGATTAAGACTTTACGTCCCAGGATTCGATATTGGAACTATGTTCACCATCCAAAAGAAAATTTTGGTCCCCTGGAGCCTACCCAAGCCAATCGGGTCTTTAACTGATCTAGGGGACCCTATGTTCCAAAAACACCCTGACAAAGTTAATTTAACTGTTCCCCCACCATTCTCAGTTCCTAAGACCCAGCTGCAAAGACATCAATTCCAACCAGTCTGATGTCTATACTTCGTGGAGTACATCATTTCCTTAACCTCACCCAGCCTTAACTAGCCCAGGATTGTTGGCTATGTTTAAAAGCAAAACCTCCTTTTTATATAGGATTAGGAGTAGAGGTCTCACTTAAAGGTGGTCCTTTATCCTGTCATGCACGACCTCATGCTTTCACATTAGGAGATGTGTCTGGAAGTGCTTCTTGTCTAATTAGTACTGGATATGACTTATCTATTTCTCCTTTTCAGGCTATTTATAATCAGTCTCTGCTTACTCCCATGAGCACCTCAGTCTCTTACCAAGTGCCTAACAATACCTGGCTGGCCTGCATCACAGGTCTCACTTGCTGCATTAATGGAACAAAATCAGGACCTCTCTTGTGTGTTCTGGTTCATGTTCTTCCCCAGGTATACGTGTACAGTGGATCAGAAGGACAACTCGTCATCGCTTCCCCGGAATTACATCCCAGGCTACGCAGAGCTGCCCCACTACTGGTTCCTCTTTTAGCCAATCTTAGCATAGCTGAGTCAGCAGCTATTGGTACGGCTGCCCTGGTTCAAGGAGAAACTGGACTAATGTCCTTGTCCCAACAGGTAGATGCTGATTTAAATAACCTTCAGTCTGCCATAGATATACTGCATTCCCAGGTAGAGTCTCTAGCTGAAGTAGTACTTCAAAACCGCCGAGGCTTAGATCTGCTGTTCCTCTCTCAAGGAGGATTATGTGCACCTCTAGGAGAAAGCTGTTGCTTTTACGCCGATCAGTCTGGAGTCATACAAGATACACTCCAAAAAGTTCGAGAAAATCTAGATAGGCACCAACAAGAACGAGAAAATGACACACCCTGGTATCAAAGCATGTTCAATTGGAACCCCTGGCTAACTACTTTAATCACTGGGTTAGCTGGACCCATCATCATCATATTATTGAGTTTAATTTTTAGGCTTTGCATATTAAACTGGTTCCTTAATTTTGTAAAATAACGCATAGCCTCTGTCAAACTTATGTATCTAAGAACTCAATATAACCCCCTTGTTGTAACTGAAGAATCAATGATTTGATTCCCCTAAAACACAAGTGGGGAAATGAAATGCCTAACCTTGTTTTTACTTTAAGTCCTTACTTTGAATTTTGTCCTGCTTGTCTCTTTAATCACCTAGCCTTGCTTCCCATGTAAATAAGACTCTCTCTAGCTAGGAAGGCCAGACAAACTCCAATTGACCCCTTAGTTTACAAGACACTGGGGGCTCCTCACCCAACCCCCTTTCGTGAGGAGTTGGCCTGGGTAAACAGATCCTCAGCATTTCAAAGGAGCCCAATTAACTGATAAGGTACTAACACCAACAATGTATAAAGTTCCCAGGATTTTTCTCCAAGAGATAACAACATAAAACCTTGAGTTCCTGTCCGGCATACACCCTATATCTAATTATAATAAAAGATTTAGAACCTTGCACCTGGTACCGTTGCTCTTCTTGTAACCATTTGTCTTTTAAGTTGTTTATCATTCTGTAACCATTTTGCTTCTTTTGATTCTTTCATGTTTTTACTTCTGTAAAATTATTAGATTTGAGTCCTCCTCCCCTTCCTAAACCTAGGTATAAAAGTTAATTGAGCCCCTTCCTCGTGGCCGAGAGAATTTTGAGCATTAGCTGTCTCTTTGGCCGCCAGCTTAATAAAGGACTCTTAATTCTTCCTAAAGTGTGGCACATTTTCACTCGCGTAGGCACAACAATTTGTCCTAATGCTCTCCCTCCCCTTGCCTTCCTCCACCCCCGGCCCAGCTCATTCTCTTAAAAGAATCATCATAAAGGAGTTCAGCTGGGGCAATAATGGATCTGCTTGGGTTCCACAACTTGGGAATCAGAAGGAAGGGAAGGGCTTCCTCACCTTTTCCAAGAGCAGGGCTGCCCTCAGCACTCTCTGGATCCCAAGGCACAGTCCCCAGGTTCCTGAACACACAGCATCCTAAGTGCCCCCCTGGGAAGCCCCCCTGCGCCCACGCTCTCCTCCCAGTGCTTCAGAATTACCTCCTGACTCTGCCTCCTGAGAAACAGGCCAGGAATATTTCAAGGAATATGCCAACTAACATCAATGCACCTCTCCTGGCATTTCAGAGAGATAACTCAAGAGTGAAGAGAGGGAAATATGGAGGAGGGGTCTGAAGACAGGAAGGGGTGACCCCCAGGATGGAGGTAACCCTGTGGAATATGCCCAAGTCAGTTGCCCTCAACTGGTCTGTGACAGCACAAGTCCAAAACCCAATGCCTTCATCTAAATCCTGATGCCACCACTTTTTTTTTAGCCCTCTGTGCCCCACTTCCTAGTGTGAAAAGCAGGGATCATAACAGCACTCAGCCTGTCCACTGTGGTGAGGACTGAGCGCATTAAGACACGTAGGCACTCAGGACAGAGCGCGGCATGGCCAATGGTCTCTAAGCATCTCTGCTACCATCGCTGCTGTGCTCATCAGCACCAGGTGCTGCTCTCCCACCCCTGTCCCTGCCCCATCAGAGCCCGACAATTCTCAGCCACAACAAGGAGCTTTGTTGGTGGAGGAGGGAGGAATATGGCTAGAACCTTTGTAAGCTGACTTTCTGTGGGCTGGGGACAGTCCACGCTAAAGGGTAGCTGCCATTCCTCCGGGGGCTGCAGGTGCCAGGAGTGAGCATTCTCCATCTTCCCCCCGACCAAGCTGCTCCTCCTCTCTTCCCAAGCTTCCAACACTGGCACTGGCCTCCCGGGACCCATGCCACCTCCAGACTTCAACTGGCAACAGAAAAGAGACAGGGGGCTGGGTGCAGTGGGATGCCTGTAATCCCAGCACTTTGGGAGGCTAAGGCAGGAGGATTGCTTGAGCCCAGCAGTTCAAGACCAGATTGGGCAACACAGAGAGAGCTTATCTCTCCACAAAATTTAAAAATTAGTTGGGTGTGGTGGTGTGGGCCTGTAGTCCCAGCTACTCAGGAGATGGCCTGGGCCCAGGAGGTCAAGGCTGCAGTGAGCTGAGATCACGCCACTCCAGCTGGGGCCACAGAGCAAGACACTGTCTAAAAAATTAAAAAAATAAAAATTAAAAAAAAAAGGAAGCATGGGCAGGAGAGAGGAGAAGGCTGGGACTAAGCTTTCATTTCACCTTTAAATAGGAAAAGTCAATAAAAGCTACTAGTTAACCACGTGGCTGTGCTGTCCATCCCTCTCCTGCCAGAGTTAACCAGACCGAATCTCCTGCCAGAGTTAACCAGACCGAATCTCCTGCCAGAGTTAACCAGACCGAATCTCCTGCCAGAGTTAACCAGACCGCATCTCCTGCCAGAGTTCACCAGACCGAATCTCCTGCCAGAGTTCACCAGACCGAATCTCCTGCCAGAGTTCACCAGACCGAATCTCCTGCCAGAGTTCACCAGACCGAATCTCCTGCCAGAGTTCACCAGACCGAATCTCCTGCCAGAGTTCACCAGACCGAATCTCCTGCCAGAGTTCACCAGACCGAATCTCCTGCCAGAGTTCACCAGACCGAATCTCCTGCCAGAGTTCACCAGACCGAATCTCCTGCCAGAGTTCACCAGACCGAATCTCCTGCCAGAGTTAACCAGACCGAATCTCCTGCCAGAGTTAACCAGACCGAATCTCCTGCCAGAGTTAACCAGACCGAATCTCCTGCCAGAGTTAACCAGACCGAATCTCCTGCCAGAGTTAACCAGACCGAATCTCCTGCCAGAGTTAACCAGACCGAATCTCCTGCCAGAGTTAACCAGACCGAATCTCCTGCCAGAGTTAACCAGACCGAATCTCCTGCCAGAGTTAACCAGACTGAATCCTTCAGCAGATACACAATTCAACAGACACCTGCAGACGTGCCTAATGCAGGAAGACTCCTCACTAGATTCCCTCACACATAACACACGTGCACTCTGAGCTGGGCGCTAGAGAGACACGGCCTAACAGAACACAAAAAAGATATTGTTGTCCTTGCCAAGGTCCTCACTACTTAGCAGAAGCTCTTGCCCTTCCGCTTCCACCTTTCATCAAGGTATAAGCCAACAGTCTCACTTCTTCTCTCTTCTTTAATCTGATTTCTGTCTTCCCTTTCTTTTTTAAGAGACAGGATCTCACTCTGTCACCCAGACTGGAATGCAGTGGCGTGATTATAGCTCACTGCAGCCTTGAGCTCCTGGCCTCAAGTGATCCTCCCACCTCAGCCTTCTGAGCAGCTGGGACTATAGGTGTACGCCACCATGCCCGGCTAATTATTAAAAATTTTTGTAGAGACAGGGTCTTACTATGTTGCCCGGGCTGGTCTCAAACTCCTGGCCTCAAGCAATACTCCTACCTTAGCCTCTGAATGTGCTGGGATTACAGACATGAGCCATTGCACCCAGACTTTTCTTTCTTTTAATTTCTTTTTTTTTTTTCTATTCTTTTTTTGAGACAGTAAGGTCTTGCTCTGTTACCAAGGCTGGAATGCAGTGGTGCGATATCTGCTCATTGCAGCCTTGGCCCCCCAGTCTCAAATGATCCACCTACCTCATCCTCCTGAGTAGCTGACACTACAGGTGTGCAACACCCACACCCGGCTAATTTTTGTATTTTTTTGTAGAGACAAGATTTCATCATGTTGGCCAGGCTGGTCTGGAACTCCTGACCTCAGGTGATCTGCCCACCTCAGCCTCTCAAAGTGCTGGGATTACAGGCGTGAGCCACCACACCTGGCCTCTTTTTTAAAACTGCGGCAATCATCTCTCCTCTGTTAAACTCACCAATGAGAAAAAGTCAATGGGGCCAGGCATGGTGGCTCACACCTGTAATCTCAGCAGTTTGAGAGACTGAGGCAGGCAAATTGTTTGAGCCCAGGAGCTCTAGACCAGCCTGGGCAATGTGGCAAAACCCCATCTCTACAAATAATGTGAAAAATTAGCCAGGCTTGGTGGTGCACGCCTGTAGTCTCAGCTACTCAGGCGATCAAGGTTGCAGTGAACCGTGATCGTGCCACTGCACTCCAGCCTAGGTGGCAGAGTGAGATGCTGTCTCAAAAAAAAAAAAAAGTAATCAACTGCAGGGCTTGGGGTGACAGTTTCCTGGTCATTCCTCCCAGTTTCTTGGTGTCTTTATAGCTAGAGATGGCTAAAAGGCCACCCACAAAACAAGTCACGTACAACTGAGGCCCATGGGGGCAGAATGCTGTTCTCTTCACTGAAGCAACCCAACCACTTGGGTATCTGACACCACCCATCACCCCCCAACTCCAGGGGATCAGAGATGAATTCTGAAGAGTGGAACCAAAGATGACAGAGTGAGTGGCTGGAGAGAGGGGAAGTCCACAGAGTTTAGGTAAATTTCTGAACCACATTCCCACCACGCCCGCAATGTACTGCATTAAAGTATGCTGGAAGCTAAAGACCAAAAAGGAATCAGATTTTCAACTCTGCCACCTAAAGGAGAAACTGAGAGCCTTATTTACCACACAGATTTTAGCCCAAGTGCCATGCCTCCAGTTTCACAATTTCACCAGCAGCTTAAGCAAAATGGCCTGGACACTAAAGATGGCCTCTGGGTCAGAGTATCACTAATTTCCTCTGTCCACAAACCACTTTGATTCTCTTTGATTCTCTCTGTCCCTAATCTCCCCATCTAGTTTTGTTTGTTTGTTCGTTTTTGAGACAGAGTCTTGCTCTGTCACCAAGGCTGGAGTACAGTGGTGTGATCTTGGCTCACTGCAACCTTGGCCTCCTGAGCTCAGGCAATCCTCCCACCTCAGCCTCCAGAGTAGCTGGAACCACAGTGCACACCACCACGCCCGGCTAATTTTTGTACTTATTGTAGAGATGGGGTTTAGCTATGTTGCCCAGGCTGCTGTCAAACTACTGGGCTCAAGCAACCTGCCCACCTCAACCTCCCAAAGTGTTGGTATTACAGGCGTGAGCCACTGCGCCCAGCCCATCTGGTCTTAATAAATACTTCATTCTCTGCAAATGCAGATGTTTTCTCAGCTCTGATTATTTTTTCTAAAGTAATGACCCTCCACCTGGCTAGACGAATGCTTCTAGCAAAGGAAAAGGCCAGGGTGTGAAAACTGTACTGCAATAGAACATAAAGCCCGTCCAACCCCACCTCCCATCAGACCTGGGGTGGTGGCAGCAGCAGGCATCGGGGCTCTCAGGCCTGCCCATTAGTCATCCCTAAGGCCCGTTAGCACACGGGTTAGGAGGAGCACACGTTCTGGAATCAGAAAGCCCAGGATTGAGCCCAGCCCTGCTTTCAGTCAAGGCTTTGTCACTCACTATCACTCCCTCGACCTAGGACCTCACAAAACCTTGTCATCTGTAAAACTGGGGATAAGAAGTTCTACCTTGAATGTTTTTGAGTCTATGCAGCACCTAGCACAGATTCCTGCAAATAAACACTCAATAAATGTTAACTATCATCCACTATCTAGTCATCAGAAAAGCACAATGATCTGGTATCTTTAAGTCCTTCTGCTTCCAAAAAAAAAAAAAGAAAAGAAAAAGATGTGTGGATTTTTTTTCCCCTAAAGGTATCAGCAAAGTGAAACTTAAGAAGGAAAACCTGGGCTGGGAGCAGTGGCTCACGCCTGTAATCTCAGCACTTTGGAAGGCCAAGGTCAGGAGTTCAAGACCAGCCTGACCAACATAGTGAAACCCTGTCTCTACTAAAAATACAAAAAATTAGCCGGGTGTGGTGGCGGGCACCTATAGTCCCAGCTACTTGGGAGGCTGAGGCAGGAGAATCACTGGAACCCAGGAGGCAGAGGTTGCAGTGAGCCAAGATCATGCCACTGTACTCCAGCCTGGGCACGACAGAGCAAGAGACTCCATTTCAAAAAAAAAAAAAGAAGAAGAAGAAGAAGAAAAACCCAATTCAGATCCCAGTTCAGGGACCAACTCATTTGCAACTTAAAGCAAATCATGTCATCTCCATTTCTTTGCCTATAACATGAGAATATTAGACCCTATTAAACTTTGATGACCTCAGAGATGAGTAAGAATCAATGAGACAACAGGTCATGAAAAAGGTTTCACTTCCTCAAATGAAAAGCAACAAGTAGTAAATCCAGAGCATAATTATTATTAAATGAAGGGAAAAGAAAGAGAGATCAGACTGTTACTGTGTCTATGTAGGAAGGGAAGACATAAGAAATCCCACTTTGACCTGTACCTTGAACAATTGCTTTGCTGAGATGCTGTTAATTTGTAACTTTGCCCCAGCCACTTTGCCCCAATGTTGAGCTCACAAAAACATGTGTTGTATGGAATCAAGGTTTAAGGGATTTAGGGCTGTGCAGGAAGTGCCTTGTTAACAAAATGTTTACAAGAAGTATACTTGGTAAAAGTCATCGCCATTCTCTAGTCTCAATAAACCAGGGACACAATGCACTGCGAAAAGCCGCAGGGGCCTCTGCCTTAGAAAGACGGGTATTGTCCAAGGTTTCTCCCCATGTGATAGTCTGAAATATAGCCTCGTGGGATGAGAAAGACCTGACCGTCCCCCAGCCTGACACCCGTGAAAGGTCTGTGCTGAGGTGGATTAGTAAAAGAGGAAAGCCTCTTGCAGTTGAGATAGAGGAAGGCCACTGTCTCCTGCCTGCCCCTGGGAACAGAATGTCTCAGTATAAAACCCAATTGTACATTTGTTCAATTCTGAGATAGGAGAAAAACCGCCCTATGGTGGGAGGTGAGACATGTTGGCAGCAATGCTGCTTTGTTATTCTTTACTCCACTGAGATGTTTGGGCAGAGAGAATCATAAATCTGGCCTATGTGCACATCCAGACATAGTACCTCCCCCTGAATTTAATTGTGACACAGATTCCTTTGCTCACATGTTTTCTTGCTGATCTTCTCCCTATTATCATCCTGCTCTCCTACCACATTCCTCTTGCTGAGATAGTGAAAATAATAATCAGTAAAAACTGAGGGAACTCAGAGACCGGTTCCAGTGCAGGTCCTTGGTATGCTGAGCGCTGGTCTTCCGGGCCCACTGTTGTTTCTCTATACTTTGACTCTGCGTCTTATTTTTTTTCTCAGTCTCTCATCCCACCCGACTAGAAATACCCACAGGTGTGGAGGGGCTGGCCACCCCTTCAATTAAAATGCTGGGCCCCATAATATTATGGAACATAAATAAGCCAATGATGGCTCTTACTTATTCTAGAACATTAGGTTTGATGGCCCTTTCGTCTATTCACGTGGAACCTGCTACAAGCTGGAGGAAGCAAATGGCTGCTCCTAGCAGATCCCAGTTCAGAGGCACGGCTCAGCAAAGCTAGCACTCTGCCAATGGTCAGGCTTCGACCATCCTGGGCCACTCCTCAGATGCCAGTGCCAGGAGAAATCAGGTAATTCATCTGGTTCCACCTGGACATGTGAAACCAACGACAACCAAAATCCTCACCTGCAGGACTACTCGACAGATGCAGGAAAGGGTCCACTTTGACCCTCTGCTCTTCTGTACTGAATGGTGTACCACTCTTCCAGGGCATGTGCCATCCTTCCTTTAAACTGCAACACATGATTCAGGAGGAAGAGCTCAATTTTTCCTTATTTTTATTTCTAGGTCCAAGACATGAGTTTTCATTTTTAATCTACCACGGAAATGTCTGAAGAGCTGGAAGTTTGAGTGGGAGGAGGAATGCGGGGGGACCTCATCTCCCTAATTTAAAAACGGAGCATGCAACCAAAACTGCATCCAATATCATCATCCCCAGGTCTCTCAAACCCAAGGAAGAGAGGAAAGATTTACTTTTATGTTTACTGAATATCTGCTATGTGCCAAGGACTGTGCTAAGTTCTTCACACACATTATTTCCAAAGCCCATTTTCTCTTCCACGCCTAGTAACACCATGGAATAACCACCACGGAACAGGAGCATCCCAGGTGGGGGGTGGCGGAAAGAATCACAATATGCAGTCAATTTTAAGACGTTTCAAATGTTAGCGCTGTAAACACAAATAAACAGCCTTGACTAAGGAACCAGGTCTAAGTTCTGAAACATCCTTTACAGAAGGAACACACAAACCATGTCTTTCCTATAATTATGAAATTAACTTGTGCTATTGAATACACTATAAAAAAGATTTAAAACTTCTAAACCTGGAGCACAAGAAAAACTCACTATAGGACTCGAACAATCTGGGGCTGGATTTCTGACCTGAGAAGTACATCTGGCAATCAAATATGGAATGAACGGCATCCCCTGAGAGGGCTGCAGAGATGTGCTCACGGGAGAAGGTAACCACAACGAATTGGCCTGTGTGCGGCCAGGTAACCATTAGGCGGGGCTTTCCCGCAGGCGGCAGCGACTGTAGGAAGATGTCTTTCTCAGCTTAAAACCTAGTTCATCCTCATCCCTGGGGTACAACGACTGTCTATGGAGCAAAGTGTCAGATGGGACCAAATACACATTGGTGGCCTGATATTCAAATGTCATCCTCTCCATGCACATCCCACTAAAAAGAAGCTTAGGAGGGGAAAAAAAAAAACACAAAAAACAAAAGCTGTCCACCTGTCCACAGTTGACCTTCATTCCTCTGCATCAACCCATTTCACATAAATCACAATTAACATCTGCACTAAACACCATTAAAATAACACAAATGTGGTTTGAACTCTTGGACGTACTTTCTCTGCATTCAGAGTCAGGAAAACCAGCCAAGATATGGGGCTGGTCCCCGCCCCTTAAAGGGATGCGGCACAGAGGCCTTGCCTGAGGGGCCTGCCAGACCCCTTCGTCCCGGCTAACTACTGAGCAAGTGGGGTGGCGGCTCACCAGTGCCTTATGCCTGGCGGAGGGTCTCGCTGCGGCTGGCTTTCTGCTAGGCCAGGCAAGCCCGGCTCCGTGTAGGGCTCCTTAAGGTGGTTTCTAAGCTGGGAGTTTCCAATGTGCCCCGGAGACCCCCAAGAGCGCGGTTCCCTCGGAAGGCAGCTAGGGAAGGGGCGTCAGTGAGACCAGAGGCGCAGGCTGCTGCCATCGCCCGGCCGCACCCACCGCCCCCACAAACGGAAAGGCGCGCCGGGGTCCTCTCGGCCACCTACCTGCCAGGGTCGTAGGAGCCCACGCTTGGCGCACGCCAGCGCCAGGCCGGGGCAGCGGGACGGGGAGGCCCCGAGGGCCGGGCCGCGGAGGCAGGACCCGAGGGAGCCTCGGCCCCGAGCCTGCGGACTCCGGTAAAGACAGAGACCTCCCCCGCCCCAAAAAGCACCCCCGCCCAGCGCCGGGCTAAGCCCCCTCCCTTCACCTCCCGCCTGAAGCGGGCAGCTTCGCGCTTCCCCGCGCCTGCTGCCCCAGAACTCGGGACCCGCCGGCGCACCTGGCCGCGCATCCTCCGGCTGGAGGTGACCACACGGGAACGCGGGGCGGGGGCTTCCTCGCGGCCAGCCCGCCGGGCGCAGAGCTATAAGCGCCGCCAGAAGGAGGCGCCCGCGCCGCAGCGGGTCCCGGCCTCGGCGCTGCCCGGGCGGGAGGCTCGGCGCGCGTCCGCTCGCGGGGCCACCTGCTCCAGAGCCGCCCGCTGGGGCCAGCCCGGGGCCCGAGACCCCGAGCTCAGGCGCGAGCAGGATGCGGCTCCCCGGGGGCTGTTGGCGCGGGTCGGAGTCCCGAACCCCGTCCTTACGTCCGCTTCATGCTGCGGTGTCCGTCAGCGACGGCGTCCCCGTGGCCGGCCAGTGCGGCCCTGTCCTGCAGCCCCGGCGTCCGGCGCGGTAAGCAGCAGCCAGAGCAGCGGCACAGCCAGGGGAGGGGCGGGCACATGGAAGGGCGGGGGTTGCGGCCCTCGGGCGGGACCACAGGACCCCAGCCTCGGTGGCGAGAGATCTCAGTGCACCGGCTCCAGTCCTCAGGGACCCCATTGCTACCTGCACGCTCAGCCTTGCCAGAATCTCATGGGATATGTGCAAAAGCCAAAGGAAATAAGCTGTCGCCACGCCCTTCGTCCTCTCAGTCTCCCCGCAAGGTCCATATGGGACATTCCCCAAAGCCCAACGGGAGACAGGAAAGAGGTGATTGGATAGAAATCTTGGAAGGGGCGAGAAGCCGCACGAAGTGGCCAATGGAGAAACCAGGTGGGCATACCAAAGCCTGCCAGCAGAGAGAAAGGAGGATGTATTTAAAGGGGACTTGTTGGCCGGGCGTGGTGGCTCACGCCTGTAATCCCAACACTTTGGGGAACCGAGGCGGGAGGATCATTTGAGGTCAAGAGTTCAAGACCAGCGTGGCCAACATGGTGAAACCCCTGAAAATGCAAAAATTAGCCGGGTGTGGTTGCGCGGGCCTGTAGTCCCAGCTACTCAGGAGGCTGAGGCAGGAGAATCACTTGAACCTGGGAGGCGGAGGTTACAGTGAACCGAGACTCCGTCTCAAGAAATAAAAAATAATAATAAAGGGGACTTTGTTGCTCTAAGCTGCCGCAAAATTAGGATTTTCATTCTGACACTATCCAGATGGGAAGCAAAGAGATTAGGGGAAATTTCACATTTTTGGAGAAGGGAGCTAAAAGAAAATATAGAGCGGAGGCCGGACGCGGTGGCTCACGCCTGTAATCCCAGCACTTTGGGAGGCCAAGGTGGGCGGATCACAAGGTCAGCAGTTCGAGGCCAGCCTGACCAAAATGGTGAAACTCCATCTCTACTAAAAATACAAAGATTGGCTAGCCATGGTGGCACGCGCCTGTAATCTCAGCTACTCAGGAGGCTGAGGCAGGAGAATCGCTTGAACCCGGAGACAGAGGTTGCAGTGAGCTGAGATCATGCCATGCACTTCAGCCTGGATAATAGAGCAAGACTCCATCTCAAAAAAGAAAGACAAAGAAAATATAAAGCGAATTGAACCAAATATATCTGTATGACCTTAAGCAGGTAAATCCAACCCTCAGCCTCAGTTTCATCATCTGGCCCAATGAGGATACTGGACTGCACTTGGTGTCTAACAGCCTTCACACACTTGGTGTGTGATCCTATCATCCCTTGCAGGGGAATAGCAATACCTGCAAATATTCTTCAATTTTGGCCGTGATCCACCATCTTAAAGAACTTTAGTTGAAAGTAGGTAGACTATCTGACACCTACTTTCAGCGACAGTATCAACCCCACCTTTGGTAAAGGCGAATCCAGCCTTCTTTGGGTCCCTCATCTCTTAGAGAAGGATATTCTTCTCATATGTGGAGCCCCCCACCTCCAAGTAGTTAATAATTTCTACTCCTCCTAGAGGCACCTCTTTTTCTTCCTTCTCTCTTCCTTCTCATAATCAGACAAAGCTTCGATTAATAATTCATTCACCCAATGAGCTGTCCACAATTCCTGCCTTCAGCAACAAACCCCACTGCTCACCCCTCCCTAGAGCTGTGAAAGTGTTCGTCCCTAATTCAGTCTGTGACAACCATTCAACCACACATGGCCAATTGTGCTTTCATCCACACTACAAGCCAAATTTCAGACTTTCTAACCACTCCTTGGGGCCTGCTCTGTTTTAGAGTTTTACACCAGCCTGCTAGGCTTACAGTTTGGCTACCAAGCTTCAGCTCCACCTTCTTTATTTCAGAACTTTTCAGCCTCCATGTCAACGAAAAAAGGGACTTCTGTGTGCAATGCTGCTGACCAGTTTGGGAAAGTTCTTAACTGGCTGTTTAGCAAACTATCCTGCTCCACTGGCAGTTTTAACACTCCCCTGCAAATACAGGCTGGGCTTATTATTTCTTCCTTTTCAACTGTTGACATCCTCACAGGGTTGGAGAGCTTGGCAAAATTGTGTGGGAGCAGCAAACTTTTAATATTGATTAAGCAGCCTGAACAAGGTAATTGCGAGGCCAATACTTCTGAGTTTTCTGAGTTGTTCTTTGCCAGGTCCAGCCATAGTCAATCAAGTTAATTCTCACTCCCATAGCTCTCTCTTTTCTCATCCCCAGAGAGCTCTCAAATGTCTCTGTTTATCTGAGTGCTTTCTTTATGCATTCAGACATTTATTGGGCACCCACTACAAGGAAAGAACTGGCAGGTTGTGTGGGGTTATCCTGATGGATCGCACATGATGTGTGTACTTAGCGCATGGGGTGATTAAGTATCAGACCCCCTTCCGTAAGGAAGGAATCTGCCTGAGCACCTCAGAGAGTACAAGTGGATCCCATCCACGGCGAAATGTAGGTGCTCATGTTGGGAAGTCCGCCCCCTGTAGTAGGAGAAGGAGAAGTAGGTTGAGAAATGGCCCTGGGTTGGGGAGATAGGCAGTGTCCTCGGGAAGTGGAGAGTGCCCAGAAAAACTGGACACATAGCAAACAATAGGGAGAATCATCTAATTCAATCCACAATGGAGCCGGTAGAAGATTTGTGGAGTATACTGTCTTATTTTCAATTTAAAAAAATACTTTCTGGGCTGGGCACAGTGGCTCATGCCTGTAATCCCAGCACTTTGGGAGGCCGAGGTGGGGGGATCATGAGATCAGGAGATCGACACCATCCTGGCTAACACAGTGAAACCCCGCCTCTACTAAAAATACAAAAAATTAGCTGGGCGTGGTGGTGGGCGCCTGTAGTCCCAGCTACTCAGGAGGCTGAGGCAGGAGAATGGCGTGAACCCAGGAGGCGGAGCTTGCAGTGAGCCGAGATCGCACCACTGCACTCCAGCCTGAGCAGCAGAGTGAGAGTCTGTCTCCGAAAAAAAAAAAAAAAAAAAAAAAACTTCCTTAGTTATTTTGAAATATTCATTATTATTGACTATAGTCTCCTGCTGTGCAATAGACCTCAAAACTTTTTTCTCCTGCTTGGCTGAAACTTTGTACCTTTTGAAGAGGAAGTCTCCATTCCCTTGTTCTGCCAGCTTGCCAGCTCTGGTAACCATCATCCTTCTACTGAATGAATTCAACTTTTTTTTTTTTGAGATGTCTCACTCTGTCGCCCAGGCTGGAGTGCAGTGGCACAATCTCAGCTCACTGCAACCTCTGTCTCCCGGGCTCAAGCTATTCTCCTGCCTCAGCCTCCCAAGTAGCTGGGATTACAGGTGCCTGCCACCATGCCCAGCTAATATTTGTATTTTTAGTAGAGACAGGGTTTCACCATGTTCGCCAGGCTGGTCTCAAACTGCTGACCTCAAGTGATCCACCTGCTTCAGCTTCCCAAAATGCTACGATTACCAGCATGAGCCAGGGCGCCTGGCCCAAATTCAACTTTTTTTTTTTTTTTTTAAGAGTGAGCAGCAGCAAGATTTATTGCGAAGAGCAAAAGAACAAAGCTCCCACAGTGTGGAAGGGGACCCAAGCAGGTTGCCCCCAAATTCAACTTTTAAAAGATTCCACGTGCATGTGAGATTATGTGGTATTTGTCTTTCTGTGGTATTTGTCTTATTTCACTTAGCAGTGTGTCCTCTAGATTTATTCATGTCATTCCCAATGACAGAGTTTTGTTCTTTTTTTTTTTTTTTTTTTTGAGACAGAGTTTCACTCTTGTTGCCCAGGCTGGAGTGTAATGGCGTGATCTCGGCTCACCACAACCTCCGCCTCCTGGGTTTAAGTGATTCTCCTGCTTCAGCCTCCCAAGTAGCTGGGATTACAGGAATGCGCCACCATACCTGGCTAATTTTGTATTTTTTTTTTAATAGAGATGGGATTTCACCATGTTGGTCAGGCTAGTCTCGAACTGCTGACCTCAGGTGATCTGCCCACCTCTGCCTCCCAAAGTGCTGGGATTACAGGCATGAGCCACTGCTCCTGGCTGAGTTTTGTTCTTTTTAAGGCTGAATAGTACTTCATTGTATACATGCACCGCCTTTTCTGTATGCATTCATCTTAGGCTGATTCACTTAGGCAGATTCCACATCTTGGCTACTGTAAATGGGGCCACAGTGAACATGGGAGTGCAGATATCCCTGAACACACTGATTCCAATTCTCTTGGATATATTCCTAGAAGTGGGATTGCTGGCTCACACGATAGTTCTATGTTTAGTGTTTTGAGGAACCTCCATGCCATTTTCCATCGCAGCTGTACTATACACCGGCAGTGTACTAGGATTCCCCTTTCTCCACATCCTGGCCAACACTTACCTTCCATCTTTTTCATAAAACTTGTTCTGATGAGAGGGAGGTGTTATGTCACTGTGGTTTTAATTTGCATTTTCCTAAAGATTTAGGTTGCCACCGGTCTGCTCCGGGCCCCAGAGCTTCTTCAGTACTTGCTGTCTATAGTAAGCATCTCAAACTCTAAAATGCATATGGATCACCTGGGAATCTTGTCAAATGTAACTTCCAGGTAAGTGGGTCTGCAGTGGGGCCTGATATTTTGCCTTTTGAACAAACTCCCAGGTAATACTGATGTTACTGGTCCCAGGACCTGCCTTTGAGGTAGCATTTTTTCATGAACCTGTTGGCTGTTTGTAAGTCTACTTTTGAAAAATGTGTTTGGTTCGTTTGTTCATTCTTATATTGGCTTATTTGTTCTTTTGCTGTTGAGTTGATTGAGTTCCTCATATATTTTGGATATTAGCCCCTTTTCTAATGTATGGTTAGCAGATATTTTTTCTCACTATGTGGGTTGTCTCTTTACTTTGTTACTTGTTCCTTTTGCTGTGCAGAAGCTTTTTAGTTTGATGCCATCCTGTTTCTATTTTTGCTTTTATTGCCTGTGCTTTTGGGGACATACCCAAAAAATCATTGCCCAGATCAGTGTCATGGAGCTTTTCCTCTGTGTTTTCTTATAGTAATTTTACAGTTTCCGGCATAATGTTAAAATCTTTGATCCATTTTGGGTTGATTTTGGGGCATGATGTAAGATAAGGGTCTAATTTTATTTTCTGTGTAGGAATAGCCACTTTTCCCAGCACTATTTATTGAATAGACTGTTCTTTCCCCTTGGCGTGTTCTTTGTGCCTTGGTCAAAAGTCAGTAGACAGTAGGCTGAGCACCGTGGCTCAGGCCTGTAATCCCACACTTTGGGAGGCCAAGGCAGGTGGATCACCGGAGGTCAGGAGTTCAAGACCAGCCTGGCCAACATGGTGAAACGCTATCTCTAATAAAAATACAAAAAATTAGTCGGGTGTGGTGGTAGGCACCTGTAATCTCAGCTACTCGGGAGGCTAAGGCAGGAGAATAGCATAAACCCAGTAGGCAGAGGTTGTAGTGAGCTGAGATCACTCCACTGCACTCTGTCCAGCCTGGGCAACATTCCTCCTGTGTTCTGGGATATATATTCTTGAGGGTATTCCCATCTGTGGATAGTTGCCAGTTAGATTTCTGTGGTGGGGAAGTGGAGCTAGAGTATTCTTTTTATTTTTTTTTTGAGACAGCATCTCACTCTGTCATCCATGCTGCAGTGCAGTGGCATTAACATGGCTTCATTGATCTCTTGAGCTCAAGTGATCCTCCCACCTGAGTATCCTGAGAAGCTAGGGCTACAGGCATGCATCAGCATGCCCGGCTAATTTTTAATTGTTTTGTAGACATGGGTTCTTGCTGTGTTGCCTAGGTTGGTCTCGAACTCCTGGACTCAAGCAGTCCTCCTGCCTTGGCCTCCCAAAGTGCTGGAATTACAGGTGTGAGCCACTGCTCCTGGCCTGTTTCTTTTGTTTAGTATTTTTGTTTGCTTTGTTTCATGAGCTGCTATTTTGACTACAGTTTTAATATTTTTAGCAGTTTTTTGGATATGCAGAAATTTAATTCTTACTCATCAAATATATTTTAGTATTTTGTGTGTTTTTTAGATTTCCTTTTTTAGGAGTCTTTCCAACCATAAACTGCCAAATAGAAACACACACACACACGCAACACACACACACACACACACACACACACACACAGAGGCTATGAATAGGCAACTAATTGAAATATTAAAAAATTGATTAATTAAAGCATCTATGGGATTTTTCACCAGCCAAATTAGCATTTTTATTTAAAAAATCTTTTAGTATTATTTAGCCTACATAGGAAGAGGCTTACTTATGTAGTTGATAAGAGTGTGAATTGATCAACTTTTTGGAAAATAATCTGCCGGTATAATTAAAATTATAATTAAAATGTATCATAGGTCATTTACACCACTTTGAGAATCCTATACCACAGAAAAGAAGAAATATAAAACAAAAACATCAGTGGGATCCATGTATATTGATGATTATTGAAAAGTCATTAGTGGTGGGAATTTTTAAAAACAACCTTAATATCCATCTAATAGGGAATAAAGAAATCAGAACTTATCTACAATGCACATTACTACACAGAAATTCAAATGATACATTTGATCTACATTAGCTGGAATTAGTAATGTCCATGTACTCTAATGGGAGAAAGAAAATTACTAAATAATGTAAGATTTGAGCATGTTCTTTAAACAAATCAATAAAGCCCTAAAAGTACATACTATTGAAAGCAAGTCACAAAATCCAGAAATGGTAGGGAAAATATTCAACAATTTGACTATGTAAAAATGAAAGTTTCTTCAAAACAATATAAACAAAATAAAAGTTATGATACAGACCTTAAGAAACAAACTTGCTAATTACATGGAATTAATAAATGTGCAGAATATATAAAGGATATCATTACATGAATTAGAAAACTAGTAAAACATATCATAATTGAATTCTCAATGAGAAATACAATTGGCCAGTAAACATATGCAAAAATGCACAATCTCTCTAATAAGTGGAGAAATCCAAATTAAAAGTGGAAATATTTCTTAATCATAAAATTGGCCAAGATTAGCACTGGTAATTTCCTCTGTAACTAAGGGTGTGTGGAAATAGGAACTCTCATTACTGATGGTGGGAGTATAATATCATTAAATTTTTTTGAAACACATATTTTTAATTTTTTATCAAAATATGGCCAGGTGCAGTGGCTCACGCCTGTAATCCCAGCACTGTGGGAGGCCAAGGCAGGCAGATCACGAGGTCAGGAGATCAAGACCATCCTGGCTAACATGGTGAAACCCCGTGTTATTTGTAAAAATACAAAAACAAAATTAGCCGGGTGTGGTGGTGGGCGCCTGTAGTCCCAGCTACTTGGGAGGCTAAGGCAGGAGAATGGCATGAACCTGGGAGGCTGAGCTTGCAGTGAGCCAAGATCACACCACTGCACTTCAGTCTGGCCAACAGAATGAGACTCTGTCTCAAAAAAAAAATAAGAAGAAATAGAATTAAAAATTTATACTTTGCCTCAGTATTTTATTTTTAGAAATCAATCATAAAAGAAAAAACCCACTTAACTAATATACCAAAAAGATGAATATACAGGTATGCCCAGGATAGTGTAGGTAACGGTAACAAATAACTGAATCCAACATAAAAATTCCACAGTGAAAAAGTGACCAAATTATGGTCAAATACCCTGTTGAATAATGATGCAACTATAAATAAGAATGAGACAGACCTATATGTACTGATAAGCAATGATCACCAAACTCTATTTTATGGGGAAAAGCCAGTCAGGGAACAACACACAAAGCAGGATTACGTTATGTAAAAACAAGGGCATGTCTATCTGTGTGTAAGTGGATGTGGATGACTGAGTGGGCTGAGAGCTGGTGGTGACACATTTCATTCTAAAGAGCTAAGCAGTATTTGAATTTTTATAACAATAGCATATGTGTTTCTTATGTGATTTACTAGAAACAATTTAATTTCTTGAGTTGTAAAAGGTGTATTTTAAACCTATATAAAGGTACATGGAGATCGTCATTCAGAATAACAAAATAAAACAGCAATATAAAGACACAAATAGATATTATAGTACAATATTAAATACAATATTCAAGATGATATTAAAATTATATATATCTACATCTATATGCATGTAAGGATATCGGTAAATGATGTTGTCTAAAATTAAATTGTGGTAATTTTTGCAGACCTCTGTGAATATATTAGGAACCATTGAATTGTGTGTACACTGTGTGTGGGTGAAATTTATGGTATTTGAATTATATCTTAAAGTTCTGTTAAAAAATGAATGGCTTGATATTCTAGTGCTAAGGGATGGTTTTATTTAAAACATAAACGAATAGTTTCTGGTACAGTCCCTTAAAAATATTACAGCAGGGATTTCCAGATCACACCCATTCTCACCTTTGTAGAATTTCTGACTATTTTCCAAAGTATTGAATTCGATGAGGTGCAGGTGGAAGAAAGAGTTTACAAAGTCAGTGGGTTATGGGAGAGCTGGTGTGGGTTGAGGCAGAGTGGGGAGAGAGGCTCCTTTCAAATGGAAGCCTCTGGAACCCACAGACAGCAAGTGTAAGGCAGGGCAATCTTCTGGAGAGCTACCAGAGGAGAAAGGCTTTAGACCCAACACTCCCATTTACAAACATGGACAGGGGCATCTCAGTGTTTCCTTAAATCCACTCTTTCTATATTGACACAAGGAAATAATTAAAACGGGGTAATTCTGGTTTAGTTTATTTCATTAAATTATCAACAAACAACTTTTGAAACAAAAACTATTAAAGTGGAACTCAATAAAATTACTAGGTTTAATAATCTGTATCTGTGACTCAGATACAGATCAGGCAAACAGCTGTGGATGAAGCTCCCAGCTGTGGATGATGCCCCCAGACATGGATGAAGCCCCCCAGCTGTGGATGATGCCCCCAGATGTAGATGAAGCCACAAATGATGTCTGTGTGGACAGACAGAATGATGGGCAGGCAGATGAATGTGAGGGTTTTATGTGAAATGGGTCCACTTGGTTGTTGACAAGACGCTGTTTTAAAGTTTCATTTTGCCATACTTTGAATAGCTTTTCATTAGCTAAATTTAGCCACATGTAAAATCACTAAGGCAGACACCTGGAGTTCCCACATGAAAATCAAATGTAAACCAGCAGTGACCTACTTCAATGTGATCATCGGAAGTCAGAAGTTGAGCTCTTTTTTGATGTTTAAAGCCTGCATAATTTCACTGTATTATTATTCAGTGTATTACTATTTCCTTCATGATGGAAATTTGGTTTGCCCCAACTTTCTATTCTATCAAAAGACTGCTACATAGAAAATCCCCATGCACATATTTTTCCTAATTGTGGAAATATTTTACATAAAAGACTCTAGACATAGGATGAAATTCCCAGGTTATTGGAATTTTAAAATAGATAGGTACTCCCAAATTGCCCTCTTACAAATTATATGAATTCGTAAGCTTCCAACTGTTATGGAGTTGCCCATTTTGAGAAATCTGTGCTAAAAGGACCCAAACAACGCTGATGACAATGATCAGGAGAATAAGTAGGCTGGGAAGACAACAAAATGATTTAGATCTTAGACAAGTCATTCTAGGTGTCTCCACTGTTTCAGTTCTTGCGTTCATTCTTGTGGTATCTTTTTCCTTTTACCAAATAAAAAAGCTCCCTGACATCACATTGTGGCAGTCCCCATGGTTTGCTACAGTTACTGCAGGACTGAAAGAAGGAAGACAAATGAAGAAATGAAAACCAAGGAAAAAAGAAACTGTTTAAAGAAGGGTCCAGGGAAGAAGAAGAGGGCTCCCAGCTTCTAGTAAGCAAGGGCAGCAGCCATGAGCTTCTACAGCCCTTCATATTTATTGAGTAGAAAAAGCAGGGAGCAGGAGGTAATGATTGGTCAGCTTCTCAACTGATCACAGGTTTACATTATTGCTAACAGGCTTCAGATGTGCCTAATCTGAAGCAACACTGTGCCTGAGGCATGACTGCCCTCAGCATTCCCTCTGGGTGGCAGACATAGTTTGTCAGTTTGCCAACATTCTGCATTCATGAGAACAGTTTACTGTTTACTCATATAACCTCCAGTGGTACACCGAGTTGATCACAACCCTCACTCTTTCAGCCTGCAACATCACATGAATCCATGCTATGCTTAATGAGTATTGGTTAGTAAAATGCCTATGACTAGTCATCTTCATCTATGCAATTAAATATTAATTCATCAAATAGTTCAAATGTAAGCAATTAATAACTAGTGAATGAAAAGTGCATAATACATCAATTAGAAAAAAATAACTCTATTAAAAAGACATTATTTGTGTGACAAAAGAGATTGCCATTTTTGTATTTTTCTACACAGTTAAAGAAAATGAAGTCAGCTTATACAAGTGAATTTTAAAAGCCTTTAGGCCGGGTGTGGTGGTTCATGCCTGTAATCCCAGCACTTTGGGAGGCCAAGGTAGGCAGATCACCTGAGGTCAGGAGATTGAGACTAGCCTGACCAACATGGTAAAGCCTCATTTCTACTAAAAATACAAAAAATTAGTCAGGCATGGTGGCAAGCACCTATAATCCCAACTACTTGGGAGCCTGAGGCAGGAGAATCACTTGAACCCAGGACAGAGGTTGCAGTGAGCCGAGATCACACTGTTGCACTCCAGCTTGGGCAACAAGAGTGAAACTCCGTCTCAAAAATAAATAAATAAATAAATAAATAAATAAATAAATAAAATAAGAGCCTTTAACCCCAGAATGCTGAGTAAATTGGCCAAAAATGCTAACCTATGCATTTCAATACTATAGGATTCGCATAGGTAGAAATAACCAGATGAAGTACTTCTGGTATTTCACCTTCCCAACCCACACGAGCCAGTGTTTTTTTTCTGTGAATAACAAAAACAGCAGAATTTACTTGCCTGTCCATAAGAGGTTACCACTTCTGTGTGTTCCCCTGAAACAGGTGGTGGCTGGGTGAGAAGGGGGACAGCACTAGGGCAGGAGATGGGGGCTCCAGTATCGTGGGTGAGCTTCCTAAACCTCTGCAACTTTCAGCCCCTAAATGGGATGAGCCATCGGAAGTTTTAGCACAATGCCCAGAACAAAGTAAGGATTTGACACATGACGCCTCTCTCCACATTGTTCTGTCATCAGCCACTGCATCCTGCACCTCCAAGCCCACTGGGCTCTGGCTGTTTCCATCACATGGAGAATGACCCAGAGCCTGGCCTCCAGCCACCCTCCTGGCCCTGCTGCCCTCCAGGCCCACTTTGCCACTGGCTCCTCACCGACTGGCCTCGGTGTCCTCAGACATACCACAAACTTCACTGTGGGAGTCATGCAGCCCTCACTGCTCCTTCCCCAGGGACTTTCCTCCTCAGGAGGGCTCTGCGAGTGCCTGGATGAAGGGCCCTCTCATCCCTCACCCTCCCTTAATTTTTGTCGCAGTTCTCCTTCCTTCTACTCAGTGCAGCACACACTGATTGATCCTCCATCTTCCCCAAAAGACAGGAACAGCATGAGCAGTAGAGAGTAGATTCCAGTGATAGAAAAAATAGTCAATGATTTATCATTTCCATTGATCATCAATGAAGAAAATGTATGCCAAAGGTCACATACCACCCATGGGACTGCTGCATCCTCAGCCTCCTGAATTTCAGCCCAGCACCTTCCTCCCCAGCACAGCAACAGGTCATCCTTATCTCCTGAATTTCAGCCCAGCACCTTCCTCTACAGCACAGCAACAAGTCAGCCCTTACCAGCATCCCTGTCTTATTGCCTTTGTGCAGAGCCAGGACCAGGGCCAGGGGAGGCCTTGGGATTGTCCCTCCCCCACAATCCGTGAAACAATCCTTTACATCACCAACAAAACACAGCCTTATAAATTGGTGGTCAGTCCCTCCCAACACCTCTATCACTAAAGCTGGCAGCGCCCCCCCAAGGTTGGCCTTCCCAGGCACTGCACCTCTAGGTGATGGAGCGTGTCCTTACCTTGAGGCCTGGATGCCCAGTCTATCCTGTCCAATGAGCAAGCTGTGGAGAAGGGGAAATTCCAGGTTAAGGGGAGACTAGCGGGGCTCCTGCTTTTATGTTGCCCTGTTGGGAAGGCTGTTAAACACAAAGTGCTAAGCAGTAAAGATAGAACATGTTTTCATTACTTAAACCAATACATTCCACAGATGGAATAATAAGAAATGCTACATCCAAGCTAACTGAATCCATCAGCATATCAAAAAGATCATCCACCATGATCAAGTGGGTTTCATACCAGGGATGCAGGGATGGTTTAACATATGCAAGTCAATAAATGTGATACATCACATAAATAAAAATAAAAACAAAGAATCATGATAATCTGGATACAGAAAAAGTATTTGACAAAATCCAGCACTTCTTTATGATTAAAACCCTTCAGCAAAATTGGCATAGAAGGGACATACCTTAAGGTAATAAAAGCCATCTGTGACAAACCCACAGCCAACATTATTCTGAATGGGGGAAAATTGAAAGCATTTCCCCTGAGGACTGGAACAAGACAAAGATGCCCACATTCACCACTTCTACTCAACATAGTGCTGTTCACTACAGCATTTGTTATAAGAGCAAGACTGGAAACAGAACAAATGGATACCCATAGCGGGGTGCTTAAGTAATTTTGGGAATAGTCATAGGGTGCAGTACTTTATAGCTCTGAAACAATACAATGGATTTACATTTGAAATGTGGAATGATAACTAGGGCACATTGCCCAGTGATATATGCAGAGGTGCAGAGGACTTTGTGTAAACACGATCACACATCAGCATGCATTCCAGGTGTATGTTTCTATTTGCACATAGATTGCAGGGATGATATGCAAACAAAAATGTCGACTTGGTGTTTGGAAGTTCAGAGTGGCAGTGAAACTTCCTTGCTAACCTTTTATGATATTTAGAGTTTCTAAATGTGAATATGGAATACATTTGGAAATCTTAGTTAATAAGAAAAGCCTCTGTTCCTGGCCTCCTGCTGGCACATGTCAGGTGGACATGGGGCTGTCATGCTAATGTGTGCAAACTGAGAAAAACCAAGAATGGGAGTCTGCTTTTTTCATCATATAAATAATTGTTAATAGAAACTATGATAATTGCTCATTGATATACCATGCATATTCTATTAGATAATAATAAATTTCTGACATTTGAACTATATTTACATGGAAATTGAAATATATGGATGAAACATTGTGGCTTATATAGGCAATTGTTTTACTGGCATTTTACAAACTGATCATCATTCCTCATGGCACGGGTCTATGTGATATTAAGTAGCTTGTTATGTTTGGGAAGGGCAGTGATGACCACAAGAATAACTTCAACAACTAAAGTACCATGGAGATTTCAACAATGTTTTGTTTAATATTTAAATATTTCATTGTGCTCCCAGGTTTTTTCTCACCCTAATAGCTCTCACCCATATCATGTGGGTCCCATTAATACAGATACCTCTGAATGCACCACTCTTCCATTATATCCAGTCAATTGCTGGTTACCTTGGGCCTACAACTGGGGGAACGCAGGGGCTGCTGGCCACCTCCTAATCTACAGTAAGAGTCAATGAGCAGTTAAGTGGATACTGAAAACCACTTATCCTGCTGGAGTGAGAAATAAATGGTTTCTTTCAATAGGGTAGTAAAATGCATCTTTTCCATCAAGGCCCATCTCAATTCCAGATGCAGATTCTCACAAAGGTGTGTAATTCCTGATTCTCACAAAGGTGTGTAATGTCATCCATGGCCCAGTGCAGAGGAACACAGGTGTTGTTGTCAGATTGCCAGGGTCCGATCCCACCTCCTCACTCACCCCAGGAGATCCCTTTAAGCCACAAGTCAACAGTGAGGATGGAAACATGAGTGCTTTTTAAAGTCCTGAAAGTTCAGAGGCCGACTGTCAATTTCTCCTGCACCCCTGGGCACACACCAGGAGAACTTTGTCTTCAGGTTGAAATAAGTGCCTGTGAGAGAGTTGTGTCCCTCAGATTCTGTTCACCACAGGTGACACTTGATGCAACCCCAAACCTCTTCCGCACAATCCCAAGGGGTGCTGACTAATCCAACCTAAAGGCTGTGATGTTTGGCAGAGGCGGAAAAGAAAAAGCCAGGTGTTCTGGGAAAGATCACCTTCAAATAACACAGCACCCTCACAGCCCAGAGAGACAGTTCTTACTATTATGCCAATAAACACTGGAAAAGACCAAATCCAATTTGACACACATTTCCTTTTTTCTTTTTGATTTCATGCCCCCTCCCTCAACCTCCCAAGCAGCATGGATACCCCGAAGGCCCCTGGGAACTCTCTCCCATTGAATCTTACGTGGAAAGTAGTTACCTACCTACAAATCCCCATCATCGGATATGCTCTCCAAAAACAGATATTTAAAACACAAATATCAGGATAAGTCATCACAGAGAGGCCCATCCACTCCTCCGACCCCAGCTGAAGCCATGGTGCTTCACAAAGGATCCCCTGGTGTTTCCTCTGGTTCACAGACATCCCTACAGCCTCTCTGGACATTGTTTTATACTTGTAAAATCATTTGCTCTCACCAGACCCCAAGTCCTCCTTCCCAAAAGGAGCCCAGAATCAGGTTTCTGTACCCTAGAGACGGCGTTTTTTCCTCAGGAACTGAGTTATTTCAGGGTACGTACCATTCTCCAGCGTCAACGGCTCCTGCAATTATAGAAAAGAAAACATTAGGAGGGTGAAGTGATGCCGTGCACATCACACAGATCTGATAGTCTCTCAACAACTTGAGAAAATAAGAAGGGGTATAGTGATTGAGTCAAAGGTGGAAGTCCCCCAAAACTGGCATGGAGGACACCTATGGAAAAGACAAGACCTTTTCCCACAGAATTTACCTTTAAAGGGCCGGGCGTGGTGGCTCACACCTGTAATCCCAGCACTTTGGGAGGCTGAGGCAGGCAGATCACGAGGTCAGGAGATTGAGACCATCCTGGCTAACATGGTGAAACCCCATCTCTACTAAAAATACAAAAAATTAGCCAGGCATGGTGGTGGGCACCTGTAGTCCCAGCTACTTGGGAGGTTGAGGCAGGAGAATGGTGTGAACCCGGGAGGCGGAGCTTGCAGTGAGCCGAGATTGTGCCACTGCACTCCAGTCTGGGTGACAGAGCAAGACTCCATCTCAAAAAAAAAAGAATTTACCTTTAAAGTATATTTATATTGGCAGTTTCACAACTCTTAATCCATGTGGGAAAACCGCTGTGGAGGGAAACACCTCTGCATTGCAGTGGATCGTGGATGCTGCCATCTACCACGCCCCAGTGTGCCCGGCATGGGTTGGTGAGAGGCTGCCAATCAATAGCACCACACCAAGGGAACTGTAGATGTCATAAATAATCCACATTGGCAGATGTTCATGTCTACATTTGATTAAACTGCAGATGACATCGATAATGCACATTGGCAGATGTTCATGTCTACATCTGATTGGAAATAAGCCAGGAAAGTAACATTTCTGTTCAAGACAAAGAAAAGTGTCTTACACTGGCAGCATCTTCTTTTTTACAGATGTCTTGTACAGTGTCCTCATTAGCGATGTCGTATACAGCATTCTCATTAGAAATGTCTTCTACAGTGTCCGGATTAGAGTTGTCTTCTACAGCATCCTCTTTAGAGATGTCATGTACAGCAGCCTCATTAGAGATGTCTTCTACAGCATCCTCATTAGCGAAGTCTTGTACAGCGTCCCCACAGGGAGCTAGGAGAACACAGAGTAAAGGTCAGTGCCCTGGTGGTGGAGACTGTGAATCACCCAGGGGCTTGCTTGGTGTGGTGCATGGAGGTGGCTGATCACAGCATGGGCCAAGCTGATGCTGGGCCATCCTCCCAGGTGGCCCTGCAACAGTAAAGCTAAGGGACACGACTCAGAACACTTTCTGCCATGGGAATCAGTTTCCAGGTTCAGGTATGCATTATCCGGTGAAGTGGGGAAATTAAAAAAAAAGAAATTGACAAATTCATGAAAAGCCTTCCATGAGTGCAAGTGTGATTTTTTTTAACCACTTTACATTCAGTATGCATTCGCACGTACAAAATATTTTTACAAGAAATCAGAAATTTTAATTTTTGTCAGTTATGTTAAATCTAACTTAGCTGTCAACATAAAGATTCTATCTCATTTACTTTGTGGTCTCCAGAAAATCTAGCACATAGTAAGTAGACCAAAATGTTTATTAAATGAAAACACAGAGCAGAGATGGGGGGCTGGTAGGCAGACCGGGTTGCACCTGATTACCTAGATGATAATAAACTGCACAAAACCTTGGTCAAATTAATATCGAAACTGCCTTTTGCTTGGGCTCGTTTCTCTTGCGGAAGAAGGATGACCAAGAAGATGAACAGGAAAGAAATGAGAAACAGAGGCCTTTGCTTAGTAGCTAAACGCCACCTTCTGTAACATGCAATAGTCTACAAGTGGCCTTGAACTCTGCCGTGATTCAGTGACAGAGTTCCCTCATGTCTTCTACCCAAGTTGAAGTTCAGCAAAATTGCGACTGTCTTCTTTACAACTTTCAAGACCACGCTGCTTGTGCATCTGCCTGTTGTATGTAGGAGATTCACACTTGTTTTAAAGCAACGTTTTGTTTCAGTTGGGCTGGTGGCCATACACTGCACTAGCCAGTCAACAGTGAGATGGTTCCTCATGGAGGAGGCTTGGCTTGAGGCTGAGTGTCTTAACCCACATGCACAAGAGAGTTGCCACGAGGGGTTGGAAGCCAGGCTAATAACCACGTGCTGCACAGAGTTCTTATCTGTCCCTTCTCATCATTTTTGGCTGGTAGGATTTGAGCATTTTAGGGCTTGGGAAGATAATATTACTAAATCTACTAAAATACATTGCCCATCCTTATAGGTTTTGTCCAGTTGCTGAGCAAGTTAACTTCACAACTGAAGTGGGCCACACTGGCCTTTGTGGTCCCCCACTCCTCTTAGAATTTGTGAGCATGGGGCCTACTGGAGGGTGGGAGGTGGGAGGACGGGGAGGATCAGGGAAAATAACTGATATTAGGCTCAATATATGGGTGATGCAATAATCTGTACAACAAACTCTCATGACACACATTTACATATGTAGCAAACCTGCACATCCTGCACATGTACCCCTGAACTTAAAAGTTAAAAAAAAAAAAAAAAAGGATCTGTGAGCTGACCCAAACACCTGGGGATCTATGTGCTTTTGACACACTGATGACTATGCCGGTCCGTGCGGAGATGTGCTTATAACTGCCCTGGGTTGTGTGACCACGGAAACCACTTTATGATGACGGGCACTGTCTGGGGCCTTTTGGGCTCAGTGCTTTAGGGCTTATACATGAATGCTGGACTCCCTGTGTGGTGGTGAACACCCCATGACTAAGTGCACGTCAGTGTCAGCACTGGCCTACGCTCCTGGGTTTGTGTTTTCACTTTTTCATTCAGGAACTGAGGAGCTGGGGCCACTCCCTTGGCCCTTCAGGTTCTCCACCTGAGCAGTGGGGATAATAAGGCAGACCCAGGGATGGCTCTGATGAGGGTGGAGGAGTCACTGTGCAGAGAGAGTAGAGCGGGGGTGGATTTTATTGTTAGAAGTGGACACTGGCGATTGGGCTGTATAAATGGGAAATCTCTCCTGAGAAAACACACTGCCTCACCTGTACAGAAACACACACATTCACACCACACGATGCAACCTCACACAAGACACCACCAATCCTCAAGCACCCAACTCAGCACCACCCAAAAGGGAGCACAGCTGCTTCCTCAAAAATTGGCCATAATTTTTCCCCAGGGAATTCAGGTTTTAAAAAAACACTTCCACTATACTTACTCCTATCACAATCCCAGGATCAGGGTGGCTCTTCACATTGAAACCAGGCAAGGATGCCACACCTTTCTTGGCATCCAGATTGTTTTCTTGGTGAGTAATTCCAGAATACTTACTAGAGCCAAACCTCAGAGGGGCCGCCTGCACCACCTACACTCATAAAACAAAGCTTTATGAGGGGTACGTCATGTTGTGGATTGTTTGCACAAGGCTCTGTTTCTTTCAGTGAATATTGAAAACTTGATCAGAAAGTGTAGTCAACTTCAAGGCCCCCCAAAAAGGGTAGGATGCACACTGGAAAAGACATCAACTTCTGGATGGTGGATCTCTCAGGTCCACATAGATTGGCAAGTGCAAAATACCAAATCCAAGGAGAAGACATGGCTTCCAAGGACTAGGACCCCAAGGATACAGTCTACAACCTGAAGCTGTCATAGCTAAATGCCATTTTGGATTACATATCAATTGCTAAGAGTCACTTCTTCCACCCCCTCAGAAAACTGCATTTAATACCTGTCATGTATATTGTCATTTTTTCACATGTAAAGTCAGTTGAAAAAGAAAGACACCAAGAAAGGAACATTTCTATTTCAGAGAAAGCAAGGCAACCTTACCCTCGCGTTGACCGGCCTCTCTCCATCTCCTCTGTCCTTGTGAACTAGAGACTCCTCAGAGGCTAGGAGGACACACAGCAACAGTTAGTCATAGATGCTTTTGTTCATGAATTATTCAGGGAGCTCTCCTTAACGTGGACAACAGGACAGTGTGTGCAGATGTGTTTCATTAAAAGCACAGCTTGAGCTCCTGCCAGAAAATCTTCCCTCATGGAAAGACAGGCAAGAATAAGGAGCTGAGGAGCAAGAAATAGAGTCCCTGGCATTTTGCTGATGGCAACTTAAGGCAACGGGAATGAGTCAGTCTACAAATGGTACTGAAGCACACGCTATAGTTTCATGAGAGTCTCACTGCTCACACTGTGAGGTTTGAAACACAGCTAAATGTTTTTCTAAACCCTGTAAACCAATATTAGCTAGTAGGATTTATGTCCCAAGACCATTTTTGTGGACTCCTCTGAGGATCCACAGTGGCTGTCACTGCAGTAATTATGTGTTTTAGCATTTTGCACTTGAATAAAAGCAAAGTGTAATAGACAGATTGGATTCCATTCTAGGCAAAGCAGTCTATTGTATTTATTCACTAATCCTTTGTTATCACTGCTGATGGGAGAATTAGAAATACTGAAATTATATCCTTTAAAATTAATTAAAGTGTAATTATTAATCACACAATATTTTTTCATCCAGACCTCCTTTTCTTTGTCATGCATGTATATTAATTGAGTATGGAGAATTTCTACGCTTGTTCAGGCCAGCCAACATAGGGCAGTTTACTTCAAGAGAGGAGACATGGGTTGAACGCTGGTATATTTTAACTCTGAAGCACAAACAGTTGCAACAGGTGCGGTGAACTAATCACCAAATGGCCCTTTGCTGCCTTACTTGTCATTGTGCCTTATGTGTAGCTTCCAGGATTTGATTACGCCTATGTTTTGTGGTGATAATACTTTCCACTATTCCTAAAATACTGCCTCAGTCTTATCTGTTTGGGGTCAACTGCTAAGGATTTCATACAAATTAATGAAGTGTGTGAATCTAAAGCTCTACACAAAGGGGGAAATATTTGCAAATCATTTATCTTGTAAGAGACTAAAATTTAGAATATATTTTAAACCTCCCAAAAATCTACAACAACAAACTAACTAAATGAAAATCAGACAACTCTTTAAAAATAGGCAAAAGACTTGAATATATATTTTCCTAAAGAAGATACACCCACGGATAGTAGCACAGGAAAAGCTGCTCAGGATCATTAGTCATTAGGGAAATGCAAATGAAAAACACAAGTAGACACCAATATACACCTCCTAGGATGATTTAAAGGAAAATAAGTGTGAACAAGGATGTAAAGAATTGTAACCCTGATACATTGCTGATAGAAATGGATAAAGTTGCAGCCACTGTGAAAAACAGTCTGCAGTCACTCAGGTTAAATATAGAACTCCCGTTGGACCCAGGAATTCTACACTTAGGTATATACCCCAAAGAATAGAAAACAGAAATCAAACAGATATTTGTATACTAATGTTTATAGCATCACTTTTCACAGGAGCCAAAAGGTGGAAATAATCCAACCATCAATGAACAAATGAATGTAATAAAAGCAAGGTGGTCTACATGCAATGGTGCCTCATCCATCTGTAAAAAAGGAACACAATTTTGATAGATGATAAAACATGGGTGGACACTGAAAACATTACGCTTAGTGAAATAAGCCAGACACAAAAGGAATATATTGTATAATTGTACTTATATGAAGTGCCTAGAATAATCAAATTCATACAAGAGAAAGTGGGATAGGAATCACCATGGGCTGGAAATAGGGGAAAGGTGCTACATTGCTTACTGTGGACAAGGTTTTGTAAGAAATCATCAAAACTGTGGGTGTAGATAGTGGTGTTGGTTATGCAACGCTGTGAATATTTTGAATGCCACTGAGTGCACACTTTGGTTAAAAGGTTAAAATGATAAATATTGTGTTATATATATTTCCCACAATAGAAAACACACACAGCCAAGCCCAGATGCTAGTCTTGCTAGCAGCCTTCCTTTACCTTTGATAGCAGGCTGAGGTGCGTCTACAATCTCATGATCCACTGGAAACTCAAAGTCATCTGCATTGGAAGAGAAATTAATGGAGAGAGGAGAAAACTTGAGAACCCACACTACTCACTCCACAGGGCAAAGCACTCTGTCTCCCGTGCATTGCTGACCCATCTCAGTATTTCCTGTGACCATCTCCTTTTTCAACTGAAGACTTCACACCTGAAGGGGTTCCCAGGTTTTTCACCTCGGACCTTGCCAGGACTGATCCTCTCAGCTACTGACCATTTCGCCTTCATTCATGTCCATGCCACATCAGGCTGTGTTGTCTAGATGGAATGAATCCACCCCAAATGTCCCTTTCTGGAGGAAGCCACCATTATGCTGTACCTCCAACACGTCCACACACACCGAGGCACCTCGCTCATGCAAGGTGTGTGTCCTCCAACAAAGTTTCACGCTCTAAACCCAGATAACTTTTGAAACCCAAGTTCTGTTGATTCCCCTACTTCAGGTGCTCTGTAGATGCTCATTTGTCTACTAAACACTGCCCCAGGCAATTAAATATTCCAAAGTGACCAGCAGAATTTTTATGTTAATTCTGACATTGCATTGTTAGTACAAGTGTTTTGCCCCCTTCAAATTTATGTCTTTGTTACTGATAAATGTAACTGATAATGCTTTTTTCAGCTATGTTGCCAAGCATATTTATATAAAAATATACTCAGATTGTTTTGAGAATTTGACAAAGATGATAGCAACAATGATAATCTTATTTGTTTTATACGAATCTTTATGTGTTACTTTCATCATTTCTTATATATTGGGGCCTACCATACATTGTACAGTGAAATTAGTGCTATGCATCCTAGTAAGAATATAAATTGGCAAAGCTAATTTAGAAAATGATTCTCTTGTTTCTTAAAAAAAATAGGTTGGGTGCGGTGGCTTATCCCTATAATCCCAGCACTTTGGGAGGCAGAGGTGGGTGGATCACTTGAGGCTAGGAGTTTGAGACTAGCCTGACCAACACAGCAAAACCCTGTCTCTACTGAAAATACAAAAATTATCTGGGTGTGGTGGCATGTGCCAGTTGTCTCAGCTACTTAGGAGGTTGAGGTGTGAGAATTGCTTAAACCGGGGTTCCAGGGAGCCGAGATTGTGCCACTGCACTCCAGCCTGGGTCTCAAAAAATATATAAAAAATTGACCAAAATGTCATTATGCATTACATGACTGTATATGATGCTCAAAGCTACATTACTCATCAAAGAAAATAACAAAAATAATTAAATGTCCATTAACTGATCAATGAATAAACACTATCTGTATGAATAAACACAGGCGCCTACGAAGGAAAACACATGACCAGCACATGCTAACGCGTCAATTAACTTCAAACATAGTATGCTAAATGAAGGAAGTCAGATTCCAAATATATATATATGTCCATTTCTATTAAACAAGCAGGAAATTTATGGAGATGGAATATCATAGCAGTATTGCTTAGGGCTGGAGATGGGAGTGGGGATTAGCTGCCAGTGGGCAAGAGAGAACTTGGGTGAGGGAAACATATTTAAATTAGATCGTGGTGATGGGTGCACACAGTATCAATTTAATAAAGCATCAAATTGTAGACCTTTACAGCGGGTGAACTTTATGATGGGTTCACACCCAATATAGGTGTTAAAAATAAATTAATGTTATGGAAATTCTTCCCTGGTTTTTAACAAGCCAAGAGATATGCAGTTAAAGCAGCATTAATTCAAATGGTTGTCACAGGTCACTTAAAGTTTATAAGATAGTTGTCCTATAAACGTGTGGTCAATGTCATCCACAGATTTCCTGAATCTATTGCAATAATCACATTTTTTCTCCATTGACCTCTTAAGGTAGCTAATTTTATTTATTGCATTTTCAATGTTAATCCACCATTTCATATTTTGAGATTAACTCACATTAGTCAGAATTTACAGTATTTTAAAATATCACAGAATTTAATTTACCTTATCTGGTTTTGGTTTCAAGACTATACTAGCCATTTCATTTAATTGTACATGTAGGGTATTCTAATTTATGGAAAACTATTACATCTTCCTTGATTTTTTTTTTATAAATCACTTCTAGGGATCTATATGGTAGAGTCCATGGAGAACTGTTTTAATCATTCATTCATGTCTTCACTGGGTATAGGATTGATCATATTGGTCATAGTTTTCTGCTCAGATTTCAATAAGAAATCAAAGCATAAAAATGTGTTTCATTTCACACATAGACAATACACATTCTTATTTCTTTTTAAAAAACTAATATGTGAATGGAAATGATGTACTACAAATTTATTAAACTAAATACACATTTCACAAAAAAAGAAGAGAGGAAGGAAAAACATGTTAAAAACAAAGATAGGTACATTTTATTGTGTGAAAAGCCTCAAACCCATCCATACTATTGTGGCTTTGCCCCAAACTTTTGGAAAGTAATGATTTCATAGGTTCTTAATTAGGTTAAAAACTGCATTAAATTAGACTTTGCCATATTCTCTCCAAGGGAATAACTGAATTTGCGGTGGGGAGCATTGAAAGGTGCAGGATGTAAAAGGAAATTATATTTTTTAAATGAAGAAAAAGTTCAAAGGCACCCTGCTTGATACAAGAATCAAATATATAAATTGAGGAATAAAACATAACCATGAAACATATTTATATCTGCATATGGAAAATACAGAGGATTTTATAAATAACATATTTTGAAAATATTAACTAGTAATTTGAAAAGACAGCCTTTGACAGGCAAGTATGAACATACCTCGAATGCAGGAACACAGGTTCCCCATAAGAAAAATCAAAATCAGGGAAAATGAAATCACAAAGGTTCAATCTGCTCTGGCCTTTAAAAAACTCAGCACAGACAGTGGCACTTAGGACCGAGGACAGGAGATTCCTAATCCCATCGCCATGGCAATAGCGCATCATAAACATTCCAGGGTGAAGGCACAATCCACATTGTGAAGTCCAACTGCTGCCATGTAGACAGGTGTGCTTTTACATGTACAGGAAGGTCACTGAAGGCTCAGTGTTTTATATCCATGGTCAACAGATGAGATGACCATGAAATGAACACCAGTGTACTACTGGATGGAGCAGCTTATCTATTCAGTCTTCTGCACTAAAACCTGTGAAACAATAACATCTTGCCTTATTTACTAACAAATACAAGTGCCTCTAAACTTAGACAGTTTCCAAGTCACGGAACTGAGGAGCACTTAGCTCCTGCAGAGAGCTCTGGATGATGGGTCGGGAGAACTAAGTCACACAATACATCAAAACAGCATTAACAAGTAAACAGGTTTTCAAAGCTCTCTACATGCAAACTTATACAATTATCCCTTTAATTTTTATCTTCATATATATGTACATGATCTACTTGTTTCTGAGTATAAATAAAACTGTATGTTCTTAGTCAACGTCTCTACCAATTCATTCTATTTATCTTTCTGAGTTGAAATACTGCATCTCATTGGGTAACAAAAAAAAATATTTGACTAAGATGACTCTGGAAAGGTGAGTAGGTTGGGTGATTGACTGTAATCGACAATTTTTGATTTTGGATAACTCCCAAAGCATAAAGATAAATGTGTGTTTTATTTCACACATAGACAATACACATTCTTATTACTTTAAAAAATTAATATGTGAACGGAAATGACTTACTACAAATTTATTAAAATAAATACACACTTCACAAAAAAAGAAGAGAGGAAGGAAAAACATGTCAAAAACAAAGATAGGTACATTTTATTGTGTGAAAAGCCTCAAACCCATCCGTACTACCGTGGCTTTGTTCCAAACTTTTTGAAAGTAATGATTTCATAGGTTCTTAATTAGGTTAAAAACTGCATTAAAATAGACTTTGCCATATTCTCCCCAAGGGAATAACTTAGTTTGGGGTGGGGAGCGTTGAAGGGTGCAGGATGTAAAACCAAATGATACATATTTTTTAAATGAAGAAAAAGTTCAAAGGCACCCTGCTTGATACAAGAATCAAATACATAAAGTGAGGAATAAAACATAACCATGAAACATATTTATAACTGCATATGAAAAATACAGAGGATTTTTTAAATAACATGTTTTGAAAATATTAACTAGTAATTTGAAAAGATCACATTTGACAGGCCAGTATGAACATACCTCGAATGCAGGAACACAGGTCCCCCATAAGAAAAATCAAAATCAGGGAAAATGAAACCACAAAGGTTCAATCTGCTCTGGCCTTTGAAAAACTCAGCACAGACAGTGGCACTTAGGACTGAGGGCAGGAGATCCCTAATCCCATCACCATGGTGATAGGGCATCATAAACATTCCAGGGTGAAGGTATAATCCACATTGTGAGGTCCAACTGCTGCCATGCAGACAGGTGTGCTTTTACATGTACAGGAAGGTCACTGAAGGCTCAGTGTTTTATTTCAAAAACTGAATCCCAAGCTCACACATTATTATGCTGTGCTTCTTAAAATAAGTTATGAGATGGGAAATAGGGCACCCCCAAATATAGCCAATAGTGAGAGTTTCAAATTGAAGAGAGGCACAACTGATATGTTGAGAACAAGCAGAGATTCCATTCTGTTTTTTCTTTTTCAACTTTTACGTTAGATTCAGGGTGTACATGTACGGGTTTGTTACCTGGGTAAATTGTGTGGTGCTGAGGTTTGGGGTATGAATGATCCCAACACCCAGGTACTGAACATAGTACTCAGCAGTTTTTCAGCCTTTTCCTTCTTCCCTCCCTCTCCTAGCAGTCCCTAGTGTCTACTGTCACCATCTTCATGTCCATGGGTACTCAGAGTTTAGCTTCTAGTTATAAGAACATGAGGCATTTGTTTTCTGTTACTACATTAGTTCACTTAGTGGATTCCAGCTCTAGCCATTTTCCCTCAAAGAGCATAATTTCATTCTTTTGTGGCTGCATAGTATTCCATGGTCTATATGTACCACATTTTTATCCAGTCCACTGTTGATGGGCACCTAGGTTGATCCCATGTCTTTGCTATTGTGAAGTGTTGCAATAAACATACAAGTGCATATGTCTTTTTGGTGGAATGATTTGTTTTCTTTTGGATACATATTCAGTAATGGGATTGCTGGGTTGAATGTTAGTTCTGTTTTATGTTCTTTGAGAAATCTCCAAACTGCTTTCCACAGTGGCTGAACTAACTTACATTCCCACCAACAGTGTATAAGCATTCCCTTTTTTCCTTAAACTTGCCAGTATCTGCTATTTTTTGACTTTCTTTTTTTTTTTTTTTTTTTTGAGACAGAGTCTCACCCTGTTGCCCAGGCTGGAGTGTAGTGGCATGATCTCGGCTCACTGCAAGCTCTGCCTCCTGGGTTCACGCCATTCGCCTGACTCAGCCTCCCAAGTAGCTGGGACTACAGGCACCCACCACCACGCCTGGCTAATTTTTTGTATTTTTAGTAGAGACGGGGTTTCACCGTGTTAGCCAGGACGGTCTTGATCTCCTGACCTCATGACCCACCCGCCTCGGCCTCCCAAAGTGGTGGGCTTACAGGCGTAAGCCACCGCACCCGGCCTGACTTTTTAAAAATAGCCATTCTGACTAGGGTGAGATAATATCTCATTGTGGTTTTGATTTGCATTTCTCTTGTGATTAGTGATGATGAGCATTTTTTCATATGTTTGTTGGCTGCATGTATGTCTTCTTTTGAGAAGTGTCTATGTCTTTTGCCCATTTTTAAATGGGGTTGTTTTTTGCTTGTTGAATTAAGTTCCTTATAGATTCTAAATATTAGACCTTTGTTGTATGCATAGTTTGTGAATAATTCCCCCCATTCTGTAGGTTGTCTGTTTACTCTGCTGATGGTTTCCTTTGCTGTGTGGCAGCTCTTTAGTTTAATTAAGTCCCACTTGTCAACTTTTGTTTTTGTTGCAATTTATTTTGAAGACTTAGTCATGAATTATTTCCCATAGCCCATATCCAGAATGGTACTTTTGAAGTTTTTCTTCTAGGATTATTGTAGTTTGAGGTCTTAAATTTAAATCTTTAATCCAACCTGAGTTAATTTTTGTATATGGTGAAAAATATGTGTCCAGTTTTTTTTTGTTTTTGTTGGTTTTTTTGAGAGGGAGTCTTGCCCTGCCGCCAGGCTGGAATGTGGTGGCACCATCTCGGCTCATGGCAACCCTCTGCCTCCCGGGTTCAAGTGATTCTCCTGCCTCAGCTTCCTGAGTAGCTGGGATTACAGGCACATGCCACCACGCCCAGCTAATTTTTGTATTTTTAGTAGAGACAGAGTTTCATCATGTTGGCCAGGCTGGTCTCCATCTCCTGACCTCGTGATCCACCCAACTTGGCCTTCCAAAGTGCTGGGATTATAGGCGTGAGCCACTGTGCCTGGCCAATAAGGTGCATTATTAACATCAATAAAGCTCAGGGAAGATAGCTTTCACCATATTTTAATTTAATTTACATACAGTTTTTCCCAGAGTCTTTGGAATAGATTCCTCCCTCCATGAGCCAGAGAACTTGCAATGTTCACTGCAGTGTCTTTAAATGTAGCAGTAGCAGCTGTGGGTTGAGAACACAAGTCTTCCACTCTTCCTTTTAGAGCCAGCCGTTCATGGTGCTCTGTGTTCTTACTCGGCATGGGGTAGGGGCATCTGGGTGCTGGGCATGGCACCGGTGCCCCACGGAGGAGAAAGCCAGGAAGCCCCTTTCTTCTCTAAAACCTTTTTTTCTTTATGTAGATCCAAGTTTCTAGCCTATATCATTTTCTTCTCTCTGGATAACTTGTTTTAACATTTTGACAGATCTACTGACAGTAAATCTGTGTTTGTCTGAGAAAGTTTTTATTTCTCTTCACTTTGGAAGGATAATTTTGCTGGATACAGAATTTTAGGTTGGTGAAGTTTTCTTGTTTTCTTGCTTTCTTGCTTGCATGCGTTCTGAAGAAAAGTTTGATGTAATTTTTATTCTAAGATGTGTTAGGCCCTGCTAAAGCCCAAGGTGGATAGACTCTTGTGAAATAGTTTCCCTGGGGCAGGCTTTTGCTAAGGAGAATGGAACGCCCTGGGCGTATTTCAAAGTAGTCACTTTTCCCCTTCCCTGTAGGAAGCAGGAGGAAATTTTTCTCTGATGTTCACAAGAGTGTCTGGCAGAGCTCTTGGAGGTTCATGAAAGTGTAGGGCCCCCTAAGACCGGGCTCCCTTAATTCTTAATTCTCAAGTTTATGTACATGGAGCCTCCAGTGATTTGTCATTTACATTTAAGTCTTCCCACTGTGGTTCTGGCTCCAGTGGCCAGCCTCCAATCCTGTTAAGCTGGGACTCACTGCCTCTCCAATTTGGGGGATAATGGTTTGCCCTGTTAACTTCAAGTCTCTGATGGATCTAAGAAAAGTTGTTAATTTTCAGTTTGTTTAAGGTGTCTTCTGCGTTGTTGTAAAGACAGGAGTGACAGCTTCAAAGCCAGAAAACAGAAGTCACATTTGGGTTTTGTTTCAAGATATTTTTCCAATGACAGAGCATGATGCCACACACATTTCCATAGATGTCTTTTGATGAAGATGTGTATGTGTTTCTGTTATCCTAAGAGTGAAATACCTGATTCCTAAGTGTGCTCCTTTCTAGAACTAGTATTCAATGCCAAACACAGTATCCCCTCCAGCAGTGATGAGAGTTCTTGTTGCTCCAGATTCTCTCCAACACTTGGTGTTCTGTCTTTTAAATTTTAGCCGTTTTGGAGGATGTGTTATCTTGTTGTGATGTTAATTTGCATTTACATGAATATTAAGAAAGTTGAACACATTCAAGTATTTGCTTTTATAAATTATATAAGTGTTTTACCCATTTTAAGAGCTCTTTACATATAAGTGTTTTACCCATTTTTGTTAGTGATTTTTAAGAGCTCTTTACATATTGTTGATGTGAGCCCTCTGTCAGTTCTATGTGTTCATAGATCTGTTCCCACTCTGCAACTTGCCTTGTCACTTTCTTAGTGGTGTCTCTTAATAAACAGAAATTCTTAACTTGAATATAGTCTAATTTATCAATTTTTTCCCTTAAAACTATGGCTCTTTGTGATCTGTTTAAGAAATCTGTCCCCATTCATGGTCATAAAAATCAGCTGGGCACAGTGGCCCAGGAGAGTGGCTCAGAGGGGGGCCCTGTGTATCCCTAAAAGAAATGAATAACCCCCCTAAGTCGTGCCTTGTCAGGACCCCACCCCACCCCCATCTCACTGTAAGGGGTTCATGACACCAGCAGGGGTCCCCAGCACCTGAGCTGGACTTGGGGGCTTGGGCGCCAAAGACTTCCCCACCAGTAGCTGTGAGCCCCCCTCTGAGCCATCTCCTCTTCCCCACTCTGATGGGCAGGTCCAGGTGCTGCTGTACTTCCTGCAGCTGGAGGCCATCCCTGCCCTGGACAGCAAGAGACAGAGCATCCTGTTCTCCACCGAAGTCTAAAGGCCCCAGTCCATCTCCAGGAGGCAGACAGACAGCCTGGAAACCTCTGGCTAATCCGTAGAGTGGGAACTAAACCTTCCTGAGGTGTCCTTGGGCCACCCCTAAGTGTCGGGCCATCTGCCAAGAGACAGCGACCCAAAGCAGGACAGGTAGCATGGGCAGATCCCAGCCAGGTCTAGGAGGCCCAGGCTGGCCTCAGACTGTGGTTTTTCCATGTGGCCACCCAAGGGCGCCCCAAGCCAGTACATCTCAGAGTCCAGGCCTGGCCCTGGGAGACAGGGTGAAGGGAGTGGTTTTTTTGAACTTATCAGAGTTTAAAAGATTTCTACTGGATCACTTGTCAAGATGCACCCTCTCCGGGGAGAAGGGAACGTGACTGGATTCCCTCACTGTTGTATCTTGAATAAATGCTGCTGCTTCATCCTGTGAGGCAATGCCCTTGTCCCTGTGTGGGTGGGGCCTCTTCCATTTCCCTGACTTAGAAACCACACTCTATTTACAACAGGGTTGAAGACGCTAAGTCAATACCGGGTAGCGTTTTGACTCCATTCACGGCTTCCTTCTTTTTCTTTCCAGAAGGATTTTTGTGCAGAAATGGGTCTTTTGTTGCCGCGTTTGTGCTCCTTGGAAGGCAGCTCCAGTAGGGACAGGAAATGCGGGGGACCGGACCCCCAGGGAGGTAGTCCCAGGCTATGTACTTTAGGGTTCATCCTCCCGGGAGAGCAACCTCGTCTTCTGTTCCTGACCGCCCTCCTGGCACACGATCTCCTGTTGGGCTTCCACAGGCCTGGACTTCTGTGGCTTCTCTCTGCCCATACTCTCCCTGCCCCAAGTGTCCCCAGCACAGGTGGCTTCACTTCCATTCTCTCAGCTCAGCAGACTCACTCAACTTTTTTTTTGCTCTGTCCCCCAGGCTGGAGTACAATGGCTCCATCATGGATCACTGCAACCTCTAACTCCTGGGCCCAAGTGATCCTCCTGTGTCAGCCTCCCAGATAGCTAGGACTACAGGTGTGTGTCACAATACCTGGCTAATTTTTATTTTTATTTTTTCTAGAGATGGGGTTTGCTACATTGCCCAAGCTGGTCTCAAAACACCTGGGCTCGGTTATCCTGCTCAGCCTCCCAAAGTGCTGGGATTACAGGCATGAGCCACCACGCTCAAATACTTGGGGTGGTTTTAAGCCCCCAGCGAGGTGCACCAGCAGGACTCACAAGTGGCATGGGCCCTCCCTAACACTCCCATCCATACAGACCTAGGCAAGTCTCTCTCTCTGAATCTCGGCCACCACCACATACCACGCAAGTAGGAAGATGGGAGGACTGGGGGTGGGGCAGGCAGAGGCCACCTCTGTCAGGTCAGTGTTGCATGGGCTGGAGCCTGTCTTCCCATACCTGGGACATGACCTCCAAGGACCAGCTTGGTCAGTCAGTCATGGTGATGGGCTGGCTGGGGTTGGCAGGGAGCTTGCTCTCCTTCTTGGAGGGCTGGAGCAGCGTGGGGCCAAACACCGTGGCGAGGTTGTGCAGGGACATCTTATTGACTGCCTCCTTCTCTGCCACCCTGTAGAGGACTGAAGCAGAGGGTGCTGTTTCAACGCCACCACCAGGAGAGAGGCAGAGGGGCTGGGCCATGCTGGAGTCCTTAGGTAGGAAGCGACCTGGACCTCAAACTCGACCCTGCAAGCTGACTCTGGCCCTGGTACTTCTGAGTCTCAGTGGCCCAGGACAAGGGGCCAGCTCTGGGCTGGTGGGGAGGTCTCCTCCATGATCTGGGTGGGAGGGAAGAGAGGGGTACAAGTGCACTACTGGCCATGGCCAAAGCTCTGAACTCTTTGTTAAGGCCACAGTGCAGAGAGAAGAGGGTGGCAAAGAGGAGAGGCTGGGGCGGGGGTGGCAGTGGCGCTAGTCCCCAGAAGCAGTGAGGGACTGCAGACAGGGGTCGGGGTAAAAGGTCCTCGGCACTGGGGGTCTGGTGGGAGCAGAGGGGCACCCCACAGCCTGGGGACCTGGAGCCCCGGGCAGCCACACGAGAGCTGGGCTACCTTTTCAGGTGGTCCAGAAGGAAAAGGAAGGTGAGCAGGTTGGCCTCCAGCAGGGACAGCAGCAGGTTGAGGATGCAGCTCTCCTCTGCAACTGGGTCTGCAAGAGCTGCAGAAGGCAGTGGGCTACTCCTTAGGGTCACGCTGGAGACCCCTCCCGAGGTGGTCTATGGAGCACCCAGGGCTCATGTCACTGGAAAGCCCAGGCCTGTCATCATCCTCACTCCCACAGTGCTGGCCCCCAGTAAGGACCCTGTGAGGGGCACCTGTGTGGGGTGTGAGCCACCTGAACACCTTTTCTCTATCTCACAGGAGTCAGCAGCACCCAGCAAACAGCAGCAGGAGGTGCCACGAGAGCAGCTGCTCATGGTCAGAGTGTCCCTCGCTGCCGCCCCCTCCCCAGGGGAGCCCAAGGCAGGGGAGTCTTGGCGTGGAATGAAACAGAAGAGAGGGACACAAGGAGGTGAAAGGGCCCCAGCCCCACCAAATACGCAGAGACCCCCCTCGACGCCCTGGACACCATAGGGGCACCTGCAGGCTGGGAGAGCAGGTCCTCTGTGCATGGGACCGGGAGGCAGACCTGCCCTAAAGGTGATATGGAGGCTACAGGTGCCGCATGCACCAGTGCCCGATTTAGACATCAGCCTCCAGGTTGACTAAGGGTCAGGCCAGGTTTGAACCCATGCTTGACTGGGCCAGGACCTATGGCTAGAGCACCTGGGTACCCTTGTTCAGCCCTGGTCTGCAGGAAGGAGTTCAGCAGACTTCAGGACCCCACAGCATGGCCGTGCTGACCATTTCACCCTCTTGGTCTCCTTGAGGAATAGGGATGGGGAGGCCTCTGGGGACGGACAAGGCCTTCCAGGACAGGCTCGGTTCTGGTCCCCTGCTTTCTGAGGTTGGGTTAAAACACTGACCATGGCAGAGGGGGCATAGCTCGGTTTCCCACACCTCACTTTTCACAGCCTCTAAGGGCAGCAGTACACGTGGAGGAGATGTCTCCCAAGAGGCCAAGGCCTCCAGTGCTCACCGATGCCCTCAGCGAAGTTGGGGTAGAACTCATCAGTGAAGAGGGGCCCGGGCAGCTCACGGAAGTACAGCTTCAGCGTGCCTGCAATGGTGTTCACGTCCATCTCGCTCATCATCACCGACACGTCCTTGTTATCTGGAAAGAGCACAGAAATGCAGCAGCCTCCTTGAGGATCCCGAGTGAGTCGCCCGCCATCCCTGCCTTGGCTAAAACACCGTCCCTGCCACGCTGACCACTGCGTGGTCCCTCCCAGGCTTTGAGCAGCTCACATGACTCCTCCCAAGAGCTGTGCATGGTTCTGTGTCTGCAGAATTGATAGGGGTGCGTGGGCATTCCCATTCCTCTCCCCTGCTTGGCCCGATGTGATGGCCAGGAGGAGGCCAGCGTGGCAGGACACAGCGCCTGTGTGGGGATTGGGTGGCTCTGCCCTGTACACAGCAACCACCCCTGCACCAGTGTCTTCCCATAGCAGGAAGGCCGGGGGAGAATCTGACTGGTTTCAGTGTTTGAACCGGTGTCTTCCTTTGGACCCAATTGGCCATTGGTGCTTACATCCTCACCACAGGCCAGGTCCATTCTGGGCCCCCAGAGGGAGCTGAAACTACCACAGGGCCCTCCCAGGGATGCTGGGCATTCTAGGGGTCCTGGTCAGGGTGGGTGGTGTGTGCCCCCAAAAAGAGCCTGCAGGCACAAAGCCCTGTTGCTTTGAAGATGCTGGGCAAGGACCCTCTGGGGTCCCGGTGCCCTCCCCTGGCATTTGAGGCAGCTCCAGGTCTTTCATAGCTTCTGAGGGTTGGTGAGATGGAGGCGGAGATGTTAAAGCCCCGGTCTGAGCTGGGTCCCATCAGTGCCTTCTGCCCTCTGCATCCTCAAGCAGGGCAGTGGACAGACTGCACTGAGTCCTGGGCTTCCACCTCCTGTCCACCCCCAAGGCAGAAAGGCCAAGGCCCCAAGGAAGCCACTGGTGCACCCCAGCAAGCAGCATCTGTAGCTAGGATGGTTTAAAAACTGGCCTCTACAGAAGCTCCTTCTACAACTCTTGTCTTCTCTTTCTTAAAAATAATAAAACAGTAAATGAAGAAAAGACACAGAGAAGGATGTGACATGCCCTGGCCATGGAGCGCTCTGAGATCTCATCGCGGACACCGCCACCCACACCTCCATCCCATCCTGAGCAGGCCGACACTCACTGACGTCGAAGGCTGCCTTCAGTGACTGGATGTCCGTGGCCACTCTGGACACGCGGTAGATGCCCACCTCCTCCATGCCTCGGTGCTCCACACACTGGCACATGATGTAGGGCACCTTGGACCTCTCTCTCCTGCAGGAGGAGGGAATGTTCTCAGTGTTCTGACAGCCCTGCTTGGGCCACAGCACAGGAGACCTGCCCCCTATCTGCACACCCAGAGGTGGGGTGAGGACGGTGACGAAGGTGCCCAGGTCTGGGGCTGCACACAGAGCCTTATGCATGCCTGTCCTCCCTCTGCAAGCTCAGTCCTCATTGCATGTACTTTCTCAGGACCTTTCTAAGAGGCTGAAGCAGCCAGACCCTCTGCAAGTCACACATGATCTTTGTGGGAAGGTCAGGAGGCCTGTCTAAGTAAAGTCAGCACAGGAAGGGCATCTGACAGATTCCAGATCTGGGGTTAGCAGCCTGTGCTCCTAGCTGGGAGATCAGACCCGGCATTGGTCCTGCCATCCATGTGCTGTGTGAGAGGAGAATCCCTGACCCCTGCTCCGGGCCCAGGCCTAAATAAACATCCCACGAATGAAGGGTTGCCTCAGCACCAGTACCCTAAGTCCTGCAATGCTAAGTGCTTTTCTTCTCTGAGTCTTAGCAATGAACAACTCCAATACCTCCACACAGGACACTAGAGTAAGAATACTTCAAAGTTAGAACACAGTGCTGTGCAGAGGCCTTAACTTTAGTTCTGTTTTGCAACTGGATTTAGGAGCACATCAAAGCGGCTTCTCAAGCCACCCTCATTAGCAGTGGTTATTTGGAGGAGCTGCTGATGGAGTCCTCGCTGCTCACGCCCAGAGCCCTCCCAGAGTGCTACCAAGTGCCTGCTGTGCAGTTGGGGGTGGGGAGTGGTGTTTAGACACAGATAGGAGTCCAGGGTATGACTGATGGAGGCCCTGGCCTACATGACCAGCAAGGTCAGGGGCCCAGCTAGATTCCATCCTGGGGAAGCAAATGAATTCTCAGAGGAAGTGATCTGTGTCTGCAAGAACTGCTCTCAAACCAACAAACAGGCTTCTCTTGGCAACTGACTTGTGACAAAAGGGCAGGGGTTAGTTACAACCATTCAACAGGAACCTGGGACCGTGACAATTTCCAAGCTAGGGCAGAAAACCCTGCATTTGGACAGTTTCTGGAGCCAGCCTACTGCTTCCAAGCAAGGCAGCAAGGACATTCCTGAACTGGTTTGGAGGAAACACAGGAGGTAGCTGAACACACCAAGTGTTCCCTGGGGCCTGACCTCACCGTGCAGCGGCCACGCACAGAGAGGAGAGACCCACACATGCTCTTTTCTGCAGAAACAGCTGAAGGGACAGGCACCCTCAGTGCATGAGCCCAAGCCCCTCCACACTCACTTGGTGACCACAGCAATCTTGACTCCGAAGACCCCCGTCTGTTTTCGGGATGGCATCCTCTTCAAGCTGAACTCCCTGCTGTTGAACTTGACCAAGAGCTTTACTTCAATCTATAGTGGGGAGAAGGGGCACAGTCCTTTAATGCTCCTGGTCCTCATAGCCCAAGGTCCCAAGGGCCCCTGGGGGACTCATCAAATATTTCTACCCACAAGGCATGGAAAGGTCTCAGTGTGAGGTGAGACTGCCCCCCTCGGGGAAGCCCCTAGTCTACTTCAGAAAGAGCAAGGATTTTGAAGGCCCACCTCGGCCTCCCAAAGTTCTGGGATTACAGGTGTGAGCCATAGCACCTGGCCTTTCTTGGCGTCTTATACCATTAGGAGGCATCCAGGGATTTGAAAGAAATTTTTATGCAAAATCTGAGGCTTAACCCGATTTGACTGTCTCCGTTCCTGGACTTTGCCTTTCAACTTAGAAACACTCTGGAGGCCCCAAACTCTAACCTCTGTATCATCAACCCATTAAGACTACTGCTTTCTTCTTGAGATCTATTTCTCTGTGCAACTTTTGAATTTTTATTGGCAAGAGAGTTTGTCTGATACAAACTACTTTGTGATTACTAGAACAGGTTTTTGTTTGTTTGAAACAGGGTCTTGCTCTGTTCCCCAGGCTGGAGTGCAGTGGCACAATCATGGCTCACCACAGCCTCGACTCCCAGGTTCAAGCCATCCTCTCACCTCAGTCTCCTCAGTAGCTGAGATTACAGGCACACAACACCATGCCTGGCTAATTTTGTATTTTTAGTAGAGACGGGGTTTCTCCATGTTGCCCAGGCTGGTCTCAAGCTCCTGAGCTCAGGCAATCCATCCGCCTCAGTCTCCCAAAGCGTTGGGATTACAGGCATGAGCCACCACGCCAGGGCTGGAACAGTTATTTAAAATATTTTTTCAGGCAGGATGCTGTGGCTCACGCCTGTAATCCCAGTACTTTGGGAAGCCAAGGCGGACAGATCCCTTGAACTCATCAGGAGTTTGACGCCAGCCTGGTTAACATGGCTAAACCCCGTCACTACAAAAAAATAACAAAAGTAGCTGGGCATGATGGCACGCCCCTGCACTCCCAGCTACTCTGGAGGCTGGGGTGGGAAGATCACTTGAGCCAAGGAGGCCAAGGTTGCAGTGAGCCAAGATCTCACCACTGTACTCCAGCCTGGGCCACAGAGCCAGACACTGTCTCTAAGTAAGTAAGGAAGCAAATAAATAAATAAATAAAATGTTTTTCCAGTTGTAACACCAAGTATTTAATGTAGTAAGACATTATTGTGTTTTGGTCTTTAACATCTTCCACTTCAGGCTGGGCACAGTGGCTCACGCCTGTAATCCCAACACTTTGGGAGGCCAAGGCAGGCAAATCACCTGAGCTCAGGAGTTTGAGACCAGTCTGGCCAACGTGGTGAAACCCCACCTTTACCAAAAATACAAAAAAAAAAAAAATTATCTGGGCATGGTAGCATGTGCCTGTAGTCCCAGCTACTCGGGAGGCTGAGGCAGAAGAATCGCTTGAACCCAGGAGGCAGAGGTTGCAGTGAGCCAGGATCGCACCACTGCACTCCAGGGTGGGACTCCATCTCAAAAAAAACCCCACACGCCGGGTGCGGTGGCTCACGCCTGTAATCCCAGCACTTTGGGAGGCCGAGATGGGCAGATCACGAGGTCAGGAGTTCGAGACCAGCCTGGCTAACATGGTGAACCCCCATCTCTACTAAAAACACAAAAATTAGCTGGGTGTGGTGGCGTGTGCCTGTAATCTCAGCTACTCAGAAGGCTGAGGCAGGAGAACTGCTTGAACCAGGACCCGGGAGGCGGAGGTTGCGGTGAGCCGAGATCACACCCTTACACTCCAGCCTGGGCAACAAGAGTGAAACTGTGTCTCAAAAAAAAAAAAAAAAATCACACAAAAATAAAATCTTCCACTTTAAAAATGCTTTTTGCTTTTAAAACTGCATATATAGGCTGGGCATGGTGGCTCATGACTGTAATCCCAGCACTTTGGGAGGCCAAGGTGGGCAGATCACCTGAGGTCAGGAGTTCGAGACCAGCCTGGCCAACATAGTGAAACCCATCTCTACCAAAAATACAAAAATTAGCCAGGCATGGTGGCAGGTGCCTGTAGTTCCAGCTACTAGGGAGGCTGAGGCAGGAGAATTGTTTGAACCCGGGAGACGGAGGTTGCAGTGAGCTGAGATGGTACCACTGCAATCCAGCCTGGGCAACAGAGTGAGACTCCATCTCAGGAAAAAAAAAAAAAAAAAGGCAAATATATCCATATTTCACTGGGCCTTCACACAGCCCTGCTGGTCAACCCTTGAGAATTGAGGAATCAGAGAGCTTAGGAATCAGAACATGACCTAGGACTTCTTATGTGAGAATCTTAGGCTATATGGTCTTGTGGTAAATGCCTTTCCCAGCCTCAGAAGTCTATAGTGAGCAGAAAGCAATAACAGCATCCTCCCTTCCACTCTTCCCTTCAGGCTGGACACATCCGTGTCCCTACAGCCTTTGTACTTGGGCAGAGACGCAGGTGACAGAGCACTCAATACAGAATCCCTGGGCTCACACTGGCTTTCCTACAGACACACAGGATCCATGAGGCCCACAGTGACATACACATGTACACAAGGATGCACATGCTGATGCTGATGAGCACTGGAAGTCAACACAGAGTGGCATACAGAACACATGCAGGCACACACACAGCCACAACTGGACCTGCGAGGTCCACAGCCCCACAAATGAAGAGAGGTGCATACCATCTCACACAAACTAGAACTTTGAGAGAACCACACACACACAGGTCTACAGATTCACCTGAACAAGATGCCGTCCATAGTCACCGGCATAATGCATCTACTCACTATCACACAGAACACACTCAGGCAAGCAGACATAGATGATACTCCCAACCATCCACAGTCTACAGAGATGAACTGCAGAGTTACATGCACAGATACGCCAGTCATACATTCAGATCTGTGTAAACACAGTGAGGCACACACGTACATACACATTTGCACTTAATACAGAAAGACTCAGACCCAGCCAGGCCTAGTGGCTCAGGCCTGTAATCCTAGCACTTTGGAAGGCCAAGGCAGGTGGATCACGAGGTCAAGAGATCGAGACCATCCTGGTTAACATGGTGAAACCCCATCTCTACTAAAATTACAAAAAATTAGCCGGTGTAATGGCAGGCACCTGTAGTCCCAGCTACTCAGGAGGCTGAGGCAGGAGAATCGCTTGGACCTGGGAGGCAGAGGTTGCAGTGAGCTGAGATCGTGCCACTGCACTCCAGCCTGGACAACAGAGCGAGACTCCACCTCAAAAACAAAAAAAGAAAGAAAGACTCAGACCTGACATGTTAGTCAACAGTCAGATGCCAACAGATAATCACATTAGACTCATCAGCAAGCACACCGTGCACACAAGTTCCACTCCCATGTACACATTCCTGTCCCATGTACACAAGCCTGCACACAAACACACATCCAGACTCCAGAACTGCTGAGACAGTGCCCACATACACACTCATACATAGAGTCACCTGTGCACAGGTGCATGTGCACATTGTTTCACAGAGGCACACCCAGACAGAAACACATAAGAAATGTGAGGCAAAAGCAGACCAACACCTACACCTGTAAGATACAGAGAAACAAACACATACACAAACTTACACATAGAAAAAGACTCATACGCTGTGTAATCAACAGTTCTACACCCCACCAAGGCTCTTGTCCTGATGTGTCCGGAATTGGTGGGTTATTGGTCTCACTGACTTCAAGAATGAAGCCGCAGACCCTCGTGGTGAGTGTTCTTAAACGCAGCGTGTCCGGAGTTTGTTCCTTCTGATGATCGGATGTGTTCGGAGTTTCTTCCTTCTGGTGGGTTCCTGGTCTCGCTGGTTTCAAAGTGAAACTGCAGACCTTCATGGTGAGTGTTACAGCTCATAAAGGCAGTGTGGACCCAAAGAGTGAGCAGCAGCAAGATTTACTGCAAAGAGCAAAGAACAAAGCTTCAAAAACCTCCACATTATGGAAAGAGAAACCAAACGGGTTGCCGCTGCTGGCTCCGGCAGCCTGCTTTTATTCTCTTATCTGGCCCCACCCACATCCTGCTGATTGGTCCATTTTACAGAGAGCTGATTGGTCCGTTTCGACAGGGTGCTGATTGGTGCATTTACAATCCCTGAGCTAGACACAAAAGTTCTCCACCTCCCCACTAGATTAGCTAGATACAGAGTGTCCACAAGAAAGTTATCCACGTCCCCACCAGAGTAGCTAGATACAGAGTGTGGATTGATGCATTCACAAACCCTGAGCTAGACACAGGGTGCAGATTGGTGTGTTTACAAACCTTGAGCTAGATACAGAGTGCCCATTGGTGTATTTACAATCCCTTAGCTAGACATAAAGCTTCTCCAAGTCCCCACCAGACTCAGGAGCCCAGCTGGCTTCACCCAGTGGATCCTGCACCAGGGCTGCTTGTGGAGCTGCCTGCCAGTCCGGCGCCGTGCGCCCGCACTCCTCAGCCCTTGGGTGGTCGATGGGACTGGGCACTGTGGAGCAGGGGGCGGCACTCGTCGGGGAGGCTTGGGCCGTGCAGGAGACCACGGCGTGGGGAGACTCACGCATGGCGGGCTGCAGGTCCTGAGCCCTGCCCTGCAGGGAGGCAGCTAAGGCCCTGCGAGAAGTCGAGCACAGCAGCTGCTGGCCGGCCCAGGTGCTAAGCCCCTCACTGCCCGGGGCCGGCGGGGCCGGCTGGCTGCTCCGAGTGCGGGCTGCTGAGCCCACGTCCACCTGGAACTCGTGCTGGCCCGCAAGTGCTGCGCACAGCCCTGGTTCCCTCCTGCGCCTCTCCGTCCACATCCCCCCACAAGCTGAGGGAGCCGGCTCCGGCCTCGGCCAGCCCAGGAAGGGGCTCCCACAGTGCAGCGGTGGGCTGAAGGGCTCCTCAAGCATGGCCAGAGTGGGCGCCGAGGCCCACGAGGCGCCGAGAGCGAGCGAGGGCTGTGAGGGCTGCCAGTACGCTGTCACCTCTCACTGCGTTGCTATTAAAAATGGGTGCTGAATATAAAAATTAACCGGGCGTGGTGGTGCATGCCTGTAGTCCCAGCTACTCGGGAGGCTGAGGTGGGAGAATAGTTTGAGCCCGAGAGGTTGAGGCTATGGTGAGCCGTGATTGTGCAACTGCACTCCAGCCTGGGTGACAGAGTGAGACCCAGTCTCAAAACAAAATCAAACACGGGCACTGCCCAGGGCAGGGGAGGTCTGGGCACAGCTGTGCTGATGTGGGCAGTGGACACAAGTGTCAAGCGAGAGCCTGTGGCCAAGCCTAAGCTGCAGTTAAGGTGGGAGGCTGAAGGGTTTGGAGTGTGCACCACCCTGCCCCACCCGGGACCACCTCTCAGTAGGAATGTGGCAATGCACTTCGGTGCTGGACTCCTACTTCTGGCTGTGTGATTTGGGACACGTTACCCCACACACCTGTACTACAACTTCCTCATCTCCCAAATGGGATAATGATAGTTAGCAAACCTCCCTGGATTGCTGTGAGCATTCTGCCAGAAAAATATACTCCAAGCTCTTGAAGTAGGCCTGGCGTGTGGTTGGTGCTCAGTACATACTCAATGTTTCTGTCACTGGCGTCATCACTATGTTCATGACAGAGCCCTGTGCCGCCACGACTGGGCTGCCACCCAGACCTTCCTTTCCTACTCCAAGGATGAACTGTGGACAGGACCTTCTGGGGGGACTAGGCCAAGGCTCTCCCAACTCTGGGGACCCCCGCCCATGGGCCTCAGATATGTGGCTCGAGAAGGGGGAGTGGGGGCAGGGCCCCTGGAAAACCCCTCGAGGCCAGGCCCACCACCCCCAATATCCGTAAGACCAGGGGCTTGAGTCTTTCCTGCAGACAGATGTGAGCAGGAACCCACCCGACTCCCAGTTACTTGGGGACGTGGACGAACTAACAGGACAAATCCCAGTTCCTGGACACCGCCCTCCCAATATCCTCGCAATTAGACACCCATGCAGCGGCACTGCACTGATCCGCACATGGAGATACACAGCGACATTCCCCCGCAAGAGCATGGAGGGTGCCGGAGCTCCCGGCTGTGGGCACAGGAACTACATTTCCTAGAAGGATGTGCTACATATTCGGCGTCCGGACGCAAGCACTGGCCCGAACTCCCTCTAGGAAATGGAGCCTGACGCCTGCGCGGCGCAAAGGCTCCCGGGAGGAGTAGTTTGCGCCCATTCCGCGCAGGCGCACTTTCCTGCGGCGGCCGCATGCTGCTCTTTGTGGCAGTCGCAGTCCTTTTGTGGGAGTCCGGTCTGTCCACTTGCCCGTCCCTCAGACCGTCGGCGGTCTCTGTCCGCCTCGGGACCTGTCCGCTGGTCGCTCCGCGTCCGATGGCTTCGGGCTGCGGAACCTTAGGCCTGGCCCTTGTCTCCCAGCGCGGGTTCGCCGGGAGGAGCGTGTGGCGGGGGTGTGCCGGGGCGTGCGTGCTCCGGGCATGGGGCTGAGCCCGGTGTGGGGAGTGGGTATCTGCGGAGCCAGCCTGAGCCCCACATCAGCCGGGCGCGGGGAGGGGGCTCCGTGCGTGTGATCGTGCAGCTGTGAGCCCGTGGCCGCCCCGCGGGGCTCCGCTGCAGGCCCCTGAGCCCCAGGAGCAGGACTCGCTCTTCAGGGCCTGCCCTGGGTCCTAGAGGCTACAGAGCTGCCCACTCCTCTCGGGGAGGCTGCCGAGGAGGCCATGGAGATCCCTGCCCCGGAGCCCGAGAAGACAGGTACAGCTTCACTCTTGTAGTCAGCGTGTCTGTGGATTTGCACTTGAGGATATTGACACTCAGAGAGATCAGGCCAGTTTCCCAGAAGCATCCAGCATCTTTTTTTTTTTTTTTTTAATGGAGTCTCACTCTGTCACCCAGGCGGGAGTGCAATGGCTTGATCTCCGCTCACTGCAACCTCTGCCTCCCGGGTTCAAACGATTCTCCCGCCTCAACCTCCCAAGTAATTGGGATTGCAGGCGCGTGCCACCACGCCCGGCTAATGTTTGTATTTTTAGTAGAGACAGGGTTTTGCTATGTTGCCCAGGCTGGTCTTAAGCTCAAGCGATCCGCCCGCCTCGGCGTCCCAAAGTGCTGGGATTACAGGCGTGAGCCATCGCTCCTGGCCTCCTGCTTCTTTCTTCCCCGTGCCCAACCATTTGTTCCCACTCAGACGTGCTTTATTGGGGGTAGCAGCTCTTTTCTTCATGAATTGGAGTGTCTGAGACACAGGCAGATTATTCCTCGATGCTGTTTCTGTTGGTGCTAGCTACTGGGGCTCGTTCCCCACCTGGCCTTGCTGGCAGGTTCTGCCTCCTCTCTGATTCTCACTTGTGCCACGACAGGTGGGCTTTGAGCTCAGCCGTGAGCCTGGTAGCCGTGACCTTGACTCATTTCTCCTTCCCCAGCTCTTTCCTCTCAGGATCCTGCTCTTTCCCTGAAAGAGAATCTCGAGGATATATCGGGTTGGGGTCTTCCCGAAGCCAGGTCCAAGGTGAGTGGCTGTGTGTTCTTCCTTCTTTATGAAGAGGGTTGGCACATTCCCTCCCCAGCCCTAGATCGTCAGCCTTCCACAGACCTTCACCCGGGTACCTGCTGGCCAGTTCTCAGGAAGCTCTGAGCAGTGGGAACAGCTCCAACTGAAGAGTCCAGATGTTGCCCGAGGTGTGCCCTCGAGATGTACTCTATTGAATGTCTCGTCCAGTCCAATTCAGTGGGTCAGTTGCTGGGGATCTCTCTGCCCAGCGGTGTCCTGGGAGCTTTGAGGAGTTGTTTTAGTGGAACCTGAGAAAGTAGGTGATGGCTCACATGGGCTCGCTTTGCCTATCCACGTGCTGGCCAGGGGTTGGTGCAGGATGTTTGCACGTTGGTTTACTGGGATGGAATCAGACAGGGGCACGTGGAGTAGCTCAGGATGGGCTGGATTGCAGCACTGGGTTAAGAGAGGCGGTAGGGGACACATCCCTGTGTGCTTTCCTCTGTACCCGGCCGCTGGCATGGGGCCTTCATGGAGAGTCCTGGAGATTTAGAGAATCCAGGGGCTCAGCAAGGAATTGGCCCTGGGAACTTCTGCAGCCAAGTGGGACCCAGATCCCTCCTTTTACAGACTGTGGACTCTGTTTCTCATTTTGTTTTTCTACGGCAACCACCTCACCCCATGTTTGTATTTAGAAGGGTGCAGTTGACAAAGAGAGCACAGTAGAGTGAAAGATCTGGAGGGATAAGGGGTCTTTGGGTTTTTTTTTTTTTTTAGCATTTTGTGATTTTGTCAGTCTGCCACTCAAAAGAGGTGACGGCAGATTACAGCCAGCTAGAAACAGCTGCAAAACATGTATTGTGAGCTGTGCCTCACTTCTGTAGTGTGTCACAATGCTTTATAGTCCTCAAGAAACTTGACAGTCAAATGCAATGCATGTTCCTTGCTTAGGGGATAGATCCAAAAAAATTGATAAAGGGCAGTTTGGGACAAGAGGAAATTTGAAAATGGGCTGTATCTTCTTAGGTCATATTGTATCAATGTGAAATTTATTGCGTGTGATAATAGTACTGTGATTATGTAAGAGAATATCCACAGGAGATACAAGCTGAAGACTGTAGAGTGAGACATCATGATGTCTGCAACTTACCTTCAAATGGTTCAGCAAAAAAAAATGTGTGTGCATGTATGTATGTCTGTATGTGTCTGTGCAGCTCCCTCTAGGTGGTAGGGCCCTCGTGCATGTGTTATTCCTATTCCTAAAATATTAGCTTGTTAGATCTTTGAATAACCAGTTGACTCTCCTGAGTACACATCAGCTTTGGCATTTTCTCTTGACAGTCTCATTCTCACTCACAGTTCAAGTTGTTCTGTCTCCTGGGACATCTTGTGTGGTCTGTTCTGACTTCTCTGCTAGTGTCATTACCACATCAGCATCTGATTCCAATGCATACTGTCTGGGTTTTTTATTCCTTTCCCTGCAGAATGATGACACATTGGACATGGAATTCTCCCAGTGGCCAGAAATATCCATCAAAAAGGCCTGTGCGGGCCTCAGACCCTACACTACTCTTGCTGGTTGATGCTCCCCACACTGAAGCCATGTAGCCTCTGACAGCCTCACTGGCCAACACCATATTCTGATATCTCTGGAGCTATTTTTTTGTTTTTCTTTCTTTTTCTTTCTTTCTTTTTTTTTTTTTTTTTTTGAGACAGAGTCTCGCTCTGTCGCCCAGGCTGGAGTGCAGTGGCACAATCATAGCTCACTGCAGCCTTCAACTCCTGGGCTCAAGCAAATCCCCCACCTCGGCCTCCTGAGTAGTTGGGACCAAGGTGTGTGCCCCCACACCCGGCTTGGAGCCTTGTTTCAGCCCATTTTCTCCTTCCCTCGGCTATCGTCATCCTTCATGCCTGCATGTCTCAGTTAGGGGTGTGTTCTCAGCATTTGTCCTCATCTCTACCTCCTCATCTGAAATCCAGTGTTTTGGGGGGTAAGGTTTTATTGAGGTGTAATTTATATACAGCACAATTGTGCAATTTTAAGTATACAATTTGATGAGGTTGAGCAAACGTATACAGTTGTGTAACCAGCACCACAATCATGATACGGGACGTTTCCATGACCCAAAAATGTCCTCATGCCTCTGTGCATTCAGTCCTCTCCCCTCTCCCCTTGGTAACCACTATAGTTTTGCTATAGATTTTCCTCTTTAAGGATTTCATACGGAATTTATACTATGTGGTCTTTTGTCTCTGCTTTATTTCGCTTAGCATATGCTTTTGAGTTTATCCATATTGTTGCGTGTATCAGTAGTTTGTTCCTTTTTATTGGTGAGTAATATTCCATTTGTATTAGTCTGCTAGGGCTGCCATACAAAGTATGGCAGGAGGGCTTAAACGACAGAAATGTATTTTCTCACAGTTCCAGAGGCAAGAAATCTGAGATCAAAGTGTCAGCAGGGTTGATTTCTTCTGAGGCCTCTCCTTGGCTTGTAGATGGCCACCTTTTCCCCGTATCTTCACATGGTCTTACCTCTTCTATGTCTGTGTCCAAATTTCCTCTTCTTATGAGGACACCAGTTATATTGGATCAGGGCCCACTGTATTGAATTCATTTTAATTGAATTACTTCTTTAAAGAACCTCTCTCCAGTCCGGGTGCAGTGGCTCACGCCTGTAATCCCAGCATTTTGGGAGGCTGAGATGGGTGGATCACTTGAGGTCAGGAGTTCAAGACCAGCCTGGCCAACATGGTGAAACCCTGTCTCTACTAAAAATACAAAAATTTAGCTGGGCGTGGTGGTGCGTGCCTGTAGTCCTAGCTACTCGGGAGGCTGAGGCAGGAGAATCTCCTGAACCCAGGAGGCAGAGGTTGTAGTGAGCTGAGATCGCACCACTATACTCCAGCCTGGTCGACAGAGTGAGACCATGTCTCAAAAAAAAAACCTCTCTTGGAGTTACCAAGGGTTGAGACATAGGAATTTGAGGTGAGGGGTATACAGTTCATCCCATTGCTCCATTGGATGGATATTCCACAGTTTGCTTATCCATTCACCAGCTGATGGACATTTGGGTTACTCATAGGCTTTTGCTATTACAAATAAACCCGCTATAAATGTTTGAGTAACGTATGGCTGTGCATTTTAACTTCTCTTGCATAAATACCTAGGTGTGAAATTGCTGAGCCATATAGTAAATATATGTTTATCAATTTTATTGATCTTTTCAAAAAAACAATTTTTTTGTTGTATTGATTTTTCTCTCTTTTCTGTTTTCCATTTCGTAGATTTCTGATCCGTTATTATCTCCTTGGTGTCTTAAGATTGAAACTTACTTTACTTACTTTAGTGTCTTAAGATTGAAACATAGATATTGATTTGATATCTTTTTTCCTCATATAGCATTCAGCGCTGTAAATTTCTAAGCACTGCCTCATCTATATCCTACAACTTTTGTTATGTTACATTTTCACTTTTATTCAGCTCAAAATAGCTTCTGATTTCCCTAGTGATTTATTCTTCAGCCATATGTTATTTCAGAATGTGTTGTTTCATTTCCTAATATTTAGGGCATTTTCCAGATAACTTTCTATTATGGATTTCTGATTTAATTCTATTGTCATCAAAGAATGAACTTTGTATGATTTAAAGTCTTTCAAATCTACCAAGATTTATTTTATTTCCCAGAGTGTGGTTTATCTTGGTAAATGTTCTACATGCCCTTGAAAAAAATATGTATTCTGCCTTTGTTGGCTAGAGTGTTATGTAAATATCAGTTAAGTCAGGTTGAATGATGGTGTTTTTTAATTGTTCTGTCAGTTTTTGCATTATGTATTTTGAAGCTTTTTTAGTAGATACATTTATATTTAGGATTGCTATGAGTTCTTAATGAATTAACTGTTTTATCATTATGTAATATTCTCTTTATCTCTGATAGTCCTGTCTCTGAAATCTACTTTGCTATTACTATAGGCACTTCAGCTTTTTTTTTTTTTAAATTAGTATTTGCAGGGTTTATCTTTTTCTATCCTTTCACTTTTAACCTATCTTTGTATGTAAAGTGGGTTTCTGTAGCTTGCTTTTTTAATTCAGTTTGACAATCTCCACCTTTTAATTGGAGTGTTTAAACTATTCGCATTTAGTGTAATTATTAATATGGTTGGATTTACATGTCCTTTTTTTTTTTCTTTTGACAGAGTTTCGCTCTTGTCACCCAGGCTGGAGTGCAGTGGCACAATCTTGGCTCACTGCAACCTCCACCTCCTGGGTTCAAGCAATTCTCCTGACCTCAGGTGATCTGCCGCCTTGGCCTCCCAAGTGCTGGGATTATAGGCGTGAGCCACCCCACCCGGACTTGCTATTAGTTTTCTATGTCTTATGTCTTTTTTGTTTCTCATTTCCTCCCTTAATGACTTCTTTTGAGGTAAACACATACTGTTCTAATATACTCTTAATCCCTCTGATTTCATTAATATTTTTCACCTTTTAGTTATTTGATTGGATGCTGGACGTTGTGAATTTTACTTTGTTGAGGAGGTTTTTGGAATTCCGTAAGTGTTTCTGGGATTTGTTCTGGGATGCAGTGAAATTACTTAGTATCTATTTGATCCTTTCAAGGATCAAAGCAAGTCTGGAGTTGGGTGGTGGCCAGGATGCCCAGGCCCAGGGGGAGCAGGCAGGAAGGATTGGAAGGCAGTCAGGTGAGGACTGCAGGTAGCCTCTCTTGGTCCCTTGGGGCACAGAACTTGCTGATATATACAAGGTTTCCTTCCTTAGCGTGTAATAAGATTTTTAGTCTGGGTTCGGATGCTTTTGCATTAGTGAGCTTTGAATAGAGTTGCTGGGATTTTTGTACTATTCATATTCTCTCAAATTTTTAAGTTTGAAATTCTTGACCCCAAGAAGCATAGCATCTCACCCAGGACTTAGAGCCTGGTACAACAGCCACGTACAGCCCCTGGGTCCCACCTCAAGTTGCCAGGGCCCTGTGGTGTCTATACAGACCTGCTTTCCCAATCTAGAAGGTGGTGTGGGAATGCATGCCAATTCCCAGCCCCGCTCCCTGCCCCTGGTCCCCAAATTCAGTCATGGTCAGTGTCTACAGCACAACCTTCTGGCATGGGAGAAGGTCACCTGAGGTTAACCCTTTACTTGTAGGGTCCTTAATCAATCTCTGGCTCCTTTGGAACCGTGGACACAGAATCAGCCCTGGGTGAGTGAGAACCTATATGTCATTTCAGGAATCGGTGAGTTTCAAGGATGTGGCTGTGGACTTCACCCAGGAGGAGTGGGGTCAACTAGACTCCCCTCAGAGGGCCTTATACCGGGATGTGATGTTGGAGAACTACCAGAACCTTCTTGCCCTAGGTAAGATCCCCCCAGCCCCAGGCTGGGCGTTGGCTGTCAGCCTTCTTCTGCATGGTAGATATTAAGGAGGATCCCTTCAGTGCTGGCCCTGGTGCCAGATATGTCATGGGGTGGGAAGCAAGGCCTGTGCCTTGGGGCACTCATGGCCAGGGGCCTCGGCCACGCCAGAAGTCCCCAGGTGACAGCATGGGAGCTGGTAGCATCCTTGCTTGGTGTTTCCCCTGGTCCTGAGATGGGGGCAGGGAGAGAAGAGAAGAAGGTGGGACCCTGGAGCCCAGCTGGCTCTGGAACGGTCCTCAAGCAATGAAGTAAGGACGTCAGCACACGTGGGGTCTTCAGAGTATACACTGGGATTTGGGTTCCAGTCTGAGACCCTCACCGCTTTTGGCCCAGAGGACCTCCAGTTCCCAGAGAGGGTGTCCACTTCACAGGCATTGTCCTTGTTAGGGGGTGGCCTGTAAGGTTGACTGGGCCTGGAGAGCCGCAGCATGCCCAGCCCACTTTCTCTCCACGAGCAGGACCTCCACTACACAAGCCAGATGTGATCTCTCATCTGGAACGAGGCGAGGAGCCATGGAGCATGCAGAGGGAAGTCCCTGGAGGGCCCTGTCTAGGTGAGCAGAGGCACAGGTAGAAGGGTGCCGGCCCCAGCACCCCTGGTGGCACCTCCTCCTGTGGCCTCAATTTTCCACCCTCAATTTGCCCCGGCTCCATCTCCCCTTCTCAGGTCCGTCGCCAGACCCTCCCGCCCGCCTCCCTTCAGCACATACTGAGCACCGCCTGTGTGCTAAGACCTGTTCTGGGATACAACAGGGAACAAACCTGGCCACTGGGACCAAATGGCCACCTGCTGATGGGGGTGGGGAGGCAGGAATAGAAATATTGAGCCAGTGGTGTTGGCTGGGCAGCCGGGGGTGTGGGATTGGGGGCAGGGAGGGGCAGCTGGCATTGGTCAGCGTCAGGGTCAGCATCAGCATCAGCATCAGGGCCAGCATCAGTGTCAGGGCCAGCGTGAGCATCAGCGTCAGCGCCATCATCAGCGTCAGGGTCAGCATCAGCATCAGCGTCAGCGCCATCATCAGCGTCAGGGTCAGCATCAGCATCAGCGTCAGGGCCATCATCAGCGTCAGGGTCAGAGTCAGCATCAGCATCAGGGTCAGCATCAGCGTCAGGGCCAGCGTGAGCATCAGCGTCAGGGCCATCATCAGTGTCAGGGTCAGAGTCAGCATCAGCATCAGGGCCAGCATCAGTGTCAGGGCCAGCGTGAGCATCAGCATCAGGGCCATCATCAGCGTCAGGGTCAGAGTCAGCATCAGCATCAGGGTCAGCATCAGCGTCAGGGTCAGGGCCAGCATCAGGGTCAGGGTCAATGTCAGCGAGGGCTTCCAGGCTGTGGCCAAGATGGCAGCCCTCCATGAGAGAAAGGGGACTGGAGTGGGTCTTGAGCAGAAGGTAGTCTGTTTTTCTTCTCCAACATTCTTTTTGTAGACTTCTCTTCTGAGTTGGTTGATGAATAAGTGAATTAAATTATTTCGGCTTAATTTATTGGACAGTGACTGCTGAGCATGTTAGGTGTCTAGAAAGCTTGAGAAACACCTTTCTGTGGGAAAGGCAGCCGATAAGCTGTGGAGCACAGAACATGGGGGTTGGGGAAGGCAGCCCCTCCTCCATCCCCCTCCGCTGCCACACACCACCCAGCCCCAACCTGCAACATTGGCTGCAGCCCCAGCTTTCTGGTCTTTATTTCTCACCCCAGCCTCTGATGCTTGCTTTGTCCTCTTTAGCAAAATTACAGATTTCAAAAAATTCATATTTTTGTTTGATTCGTATATGTATATGCTGAAAATGAGGCTGAAAGGTTATTGAAATCCTGCATAATCTTTCCACCCAGAGATAGCTTCTCTAATAACTGAGCATGTCACTGATTCCTCTGGGCCCCTCCTCTGTGTGCGGATAGACTTTTCTAAAGCTACACGTGGCCAGGCATGATGGCTCACACCTGTAATCCCAACACTTTGGGGAGCCAAGGCAGGCAGATCACCTGAGGTCAGGAGTTCGAGACCAGCCTGACCAACATAGAGAAACCCCGTCTCTACTAAAATTACAAAATTAGCCAGGCATGGTGGCACATGCCTGTAATCCCAGCTACTTGGGAGGCTGAGGCAGGAGAATCACTTGAACCTGGGAGGCAGAGGTTGCAGTGAGCTGAGATCGCGCCATTGCACTCCAGCCTGGGTAACAAGAGTGAAACTCCATCTCAAAAAAAAAAAAATTAGCTGGGCACGGTGGTGGGCGCCTGTAATCCCAGCTACTCTGGAGGCTTAGGCAGGAGAATTGCTTGAACCCGGGAGGCAGAGGTTGCAGTGAGCCATGATCACACCATTGCACTCCAGCCTGTGTGACAGAGCTAAACTCCATCTCAAAAAAATAAATAAATAAAGCCTTATGCACCCTCGGAAGCACAGCACTCACGCTGGAGTCTGGCTACCGCACTGGCCATGGCGTAGTGAGCGTCTTCACGTGATGTTTACTGATTGCACAGTATCCCTTAGATGAATGTGCCCTGCTGTGTTGTTGGCCCTATTGCTGCCAAAACAACTTTGTTCTGGCCTGGGCCTCTTCTCTCTGCTCTGTGCACCTTCCCTAGACTCTACCTCTCACTTGGTGTGGATGTGGCCTATGCTACAGCAACACCAGCTGAGCTGCAGCCCTGTGTCACTGACCATCTCGTGGGCCTCTGCTTGCGTGTCTAAAACCAGACTTGGAACTGGCCCTTCCTCCTCCCATCCCTGTCTTTGTAAAAGCTTCCACCATCCACCCAGGCTTGGGTGTTTGCTGAGGTCTCATCCTCTCCCCCATTTCCTCTCTTGCCACCTTCAGTCAACAGCTAGGGCCATCAGTTTTAGCACCTAAATGGCTCTCAGATCTGCTGCTTCCTGTTCATTTTCACAGCCTTGGTTCCAGTCTGAAGTTGCCATTTTCACCTGAATTATTCAGATGGCCTCCCTAACTGCTCACTCCAACCTCCTTACACACCACCAAAGCCACCTTCAAGACAAACCATTATGCCAGGCACAGGGACTCACACATCTAATCCCAGCACTTTGGGAGGCCAAGGCGGGAGGATCACTTGAGCCCAGGAGTTGGAGGCTGCAGTGAGCCGTGATTGCACCCCTGCACTGCAGCCTGGATGACAGAGCGAGACTCTGTCCCCGCCCTCTGCTTCCCCCGCCCCCCCCCCCAAGACACCATATGATCACGTCACCCTCTGTGCAAAAGGCCTTTCTTCCCTGGCTGCCCTCTGAGTCAGGCATCTGGTCACCTCGATCCAATCCACCTTGCCAGGGTCACCTCTCAGCCTTCCTGCCTCTGTGTGTCTTGTCTTCATCTTACTGTCTCAGCTCTGAGCTTCTGCACATGCTGTTCGCTCTCCACCTGGCTACCTGCCGTGTGTGCCATGGCCAGTTCCACTTGCCCTGCTCTTCTGGATGGGTTGGGGCCACAGGAAACACGACCATGCAGCTCTGCCCACTGCACTAGACTGCTCCCTTTTAAGCCTGGAGAGGACAGAATTAGAAATAAAATCTCCTGCCAGCTCAGAAAACCTTGCTGTAGAGATAGAAAAGAAAGAGAGCCTTCTTATTGAATAAGTGTTTAACCAGATGTGGTGTGCAGGAGAGAAAGAAACCTCCCCCTTTGACAGAGGAGACAGATCCAACCCAGCACACAGGGCAACTGTCTTCACCTAAAGGAAGAGTACAGCTTTTTGGGGGTTTTTTTTGTTGGTTTGTTTTTTGAGACAGGGTCTCCCTCTATTGCCCAGGCTGGGGTGCGGTTGCATGATCATAGCTCGAAGCCTCAACCTCCCTAGGCTCAGGTGATCCTCCCACCTCAGCCTCCTGAGTAGCTGGGACTATAGACAGGTACCGTCATTCCTGGCTAATTTTGTATTTTTTGTAGAGGGGTCTCACTGTGTTGCCCAGGCTGTTCTTGATCTGGGCTCAAGTGATCTGCTCACCTTGACCTCCCAAAGTGCTGGGATTACAGGCATGAGCCGCCTCGCTCAGCCTCTTGTATCTTTTTGACAAGCAGGAAGTTACATCTTGGACTGGAATCTTGGACTAGGCTCATTTTGCTTCTGAAAAGGTTTGCATGCGTCTCGAGACAGAGAAAGTATTTGCAATTCCCAGTGTTCTAAAGGGAAGCGCTGGGGTGTGGGGGGCCCTTTTTTCCTTTTGGCACCACAGACAATTTTTAATTCATTTATTAGTCCTAGCTACTCGGGAGGCTGAGGCCGGAGAATGGCGTGAACCCGGGAGGCGGAGCTTGCAGTGAGCCGAGATCGCGCCACTGCACTCCGGCCTGGGCGACAGAGCGAGACCCGGTCTCAAAACAAACAAACAAAGAAAAAACATGTATTTGTCCTGTGTATTGCGAGCACCTGCCATGGTATTGACACAGAGCAGTCGGTCAGCCGACATGTCTGTGAATGAGTGTAATCCTCATCAACAGCTCCCAAGCTTGCCCCTTTCTCAGCCCCCTTGGTGCTTGTAGCTGCTCCTTCGGGGATTCCCTTGGCTTCTCCGCCTGTCCTGGTCTTTGCTCTCTGGTAGCTCCTTCCGTGTTCTTCCTCTCCCTTCTTCCCGCTCTTGCTTGCCCATCTCATCCTGGGCTCTCCCTTCTCTCTGCCTGCGCCTTTCAGCCTTGGCCCTGGTGGCCTCTCCTCTCTTTTCTGGGCTTATCTGCATCTCCAGGTCAATTCTCAAATCTGAAGTCTAGGCCAGGTTTCCGCTTGCTCACAGAAAATCATTTTCAATATCTTACAGAATGGGAGCTGAAGGCAGTGCCCTCTCAACAGCAGGGCATTTGCAAAGAAGAACCGGCCCAGGAGCCCATCATGGAGCGGCCCCTGGGCGGGGCGCAGGCGTGGGGGCGCCAGGCAGGTGCTCTGCAGAGGAGTCAGGCTGCGCCCTGGGCGCCCGCACCTGCCATGGTCTGGGACATCCCTGTAGAGGAATTCCCCCTCAGGTGTCCCCTCTTCGCCCAGCAACGCGTTCCCGAGGGGGGACCCTTGCTGTACACACGCAAGAACGTCCAGGCCACTGAGGGCAGAACCAAGGCCCCCGCGAGACTGTGTGCAGGGGAAAACGCCTCCACGCCAAGTGAGCCAGAAAAGTTCCCCCAGGCGCGCCGGCAGCGCGGGGCGGGCGCCGGGGAGGGCGAGTTCGTGTGCGGCGAGTGCGGGAAGGCGTTCCGCCAGAGCTCCTCCCTCACGCTGCACCGCCGCTGGCACAGCCGGGAGAAGGCTTACAAGTGCGATGAATGCGGCAAGGCCTTCACCTGGAGCACCAACCTTCTGGAGCACCGGCGCATCCACACCGGCGAGAAGCCCTTCTTCTGCGGCGAGTGCGGGAAGGCCTTCAGCTGCCACTCGTCCCTCAACGTGCACCAGCGCATCCACACGGGCGAGCGGCCCTACAAGTGCAGCGCCTGCGAGAAGGCCTTCAGCTGCAGCTCGCTGCTCAGCATGCACCTGCGGGTGCACACCGGCGAGAAGCCCTACCGGTGCGGCGAGTGCGGCAAGGCCTTCAACCAGCGTACACACCTCACACGCCACCACCGCATCCACACGGGCGAGAAGCCCTACCAGTGCGGCTCCTGCGGCAAGGCCTTCACCTGCCACTCATCCCTCACCGTGCACGAGAAGATCCACAGCGGGGACAAGCCATTCAAGTGCAGCGACTGCGAGAAGGCCTTCAACAGCCGCTCGCGCCTCACCCTCCACCAGAGGACGCACACCGGCGAGAAGCCCTTCAAGTGCGCCGATTGCGGGAAGGGCTTCAGCTGCCACGCGTACCTGCTCGTGCACAGGCGCATCCACAGCGGCGAGAAGCCCTTCAAGTGCAACGAGTGCGGCAAAGCCTTCAGCTCCCACGCCTACCTCATCGTGCACCGGCGCATCCACACAGGCGAGAAGCCCTTCGACTGCAGCCAGTGTTGGAAGGCCTTCAGCTGCCACTCGTCCCTCATCGTGCACCAGCGCATCCACACCGGTGAGAAGCCCTACAAGTGCAGCGAGTGCGGCAGAGCCTTCAGCCAGAACCACTGTCTCATTAAACATCAGAAAATCCACTCCGGGGAGAAGTCGTTTAAGTGTGAGGAATGTGGGGAGATGTTCAACTGGAGCTCGCACCTCACTGAGCATCAGAGGCTGCACAGCGAGGGGAAGCCCTTGGCCATCCAGTTCAACAAACACCTGCTCAGCACATACTACGTGCCTGGCAGCCTGCTGGGTGCAGGGGATGCTGGACTGAGGGACGTGGACCCCATCGACGCGCTGGATGTGGCAAAGCTCTTATGCGTGGTTCCCCCCCGAGCTGGCAGGAATTTCTCCCTGGGGAGCAAACCTCGAAACTAACATGATGTGCTTTGGTGTCAGTAGCCGCTTTCTGAGCTACTCAACAAAGAAAGCACGCTGATCCTCCCTGGCTCCTAGATCCAGATCACCTTCCTCCAGGTGTGGGAGCCTTGCCTTATCACCCCAATCAGGTCTGCATGCCAGTGTGCCTCCTATAGTTAAAGTCAGTCACCTCCCCAGAAGGGCCACACTCCAGGAGGAGAGTTGAGAGTCATTCGAGTTAGTCTTGCCACCTGTTTTCCTTGATGGGCCTGGAAGTTGTTGACAAGGGGAAAGATCTTTCTTGTCAATAAAAAGAAGGGATATCGTTGGGTGCCATGGCTCACACCTGTAATCTTAACACTGTGGGAGGCCAAGGCAAGGGGATCGCTTGAGCCCAGGAGTCTAGGACCAGCCTGGACAACATGGTGAGACCTCGTCTCTACAAAAAATGCAAAAATTAGCCAGATGTGGTGGCATGTCCCTGTGGTCCCAGCCACTCAGGAGACTGAGGTGGGAGGATCATTTGAGCCTAGGAGGTCAAGGCTGCAGTGAGCCATGATTCACAGCACTGCACTGCAGCCTGGTTGACAAAGCAAGACCCTGTGTGAAATAAAAAGGAGGTACATCAACTGTTGTATCCTCGGACAGGCTCCTGACATGGCTTTAATCAGGAGTTTTCTCCATAAACTATTATTTTCAGAATAATAAAACAAGAATTATGACTAGCATTACTTTCCAGTGAACATTATTATATTGCTAGAGAGGAGAATAATCTTGGGTGGTGGGCATTTGGAAAAAGTGAATTTCCTGGACTTACCTCATGTAAATAGCTCTACTGCAGAGCTGTGTGTTAGTGACAGTGCAGTCAGGGGCATTCCCACAGCTGTCACAGCATGGCCCAGCATCGCTGTAGCCAGATCCTAACATGCCAACATCACCTCTTGCCATTTAGCCCCTAGTGAGAAATTGGGAGCTGCCAGGCAGGTGCCCAGTGCATTCAGGGAAGATGGGCACAACATCAGGCTGGATGTGTCTGGACACTCCTCTTCACTGACCAGGGCTGTGCAAGGCCACCCTGGACTGGTGAGGCTGCCCTGCAGGGCTTCTCACTATGTAGCACCAGTCACCAGCCCAGGTCACAGAAGAAGCCCCTCCCAGCACCCACTGGAGAGGGGAAGCTGAAGCCCAGGGAGACGGGTTCCATGGTGGTCCCACATGGAGCTGTTGTACAAGCCCTGGAAAAGGTGGCTCTCCCTGTCCCGACACTCTTCAGAGACAGGAAGACAGAGTTAATCTTGAATGAATGTTATTTCTATTTAGTCCTAAGCAAGAATAAGCTGCCCTCTTGGTGATCATACTTTACATTTGTACGGAGTGCTATCATTTATGAAATGCTTTCAGTATGCTTTTTAAATTATGCAGGCAAAATAACCACACTTCAGAAAATGTGGACTTATGAAAAATAAAATCCCATAATTCTTAATAAAACTGCATTTTGCACTTTGATACATTACCCTCTGCTTTGTTCGTGTAGAACTTTGCATTATTTTCAACAGTGTATCTATAGTTTTTATCTTGTTTCCCCCTTTAGCTTTGTAGCAGATTTTTTTTCAAGCATCTAAACTGTCCTTGTTATACTTCTTTTTGTTTTTATTATACTGTAAGTTTTAGGGTACATGTGCACAATGTGTAGGTTAGTTACATATGTATACATGTGCCATGTTGGTGTGCTGCACCCAGTAACTCGTCATTTAACATTAGGTATATCTCCAAATGCTATCCCTCCCCCCTCCCCCCACCCCACAACAGGCCCCAGTGTGTGATGTTCCCCTTCCTGTGTCCATGTGTTCTCATTGTTCAATTCCCACCTATGAGTGAGAACACACGGTGTTTGGATTTTTGTCCTTGCGATAGTTTGCTGAGAATGATGGTTTCCAGCTTCATCCATGTCCTTGTTATACTTCTAAACAGAGGCACAGTGTTCTCTCTGGTCTCTTAGATACCCTTTTGTTGGATGTTGAAGTTATTTCCATGGTGCAGCGGTGTGATCACAGCTCACTGAAACCTCAACCTCCCTGGCTCAGGTGATCCTCCCACCTCAGCCTCCTGAGTGGTTGGGACTTTGGGACTACAGATGTGGGCCACCATGCCCAGCTAAATTTTTTGGGGGGCAGAGGGGTCTCTCTGTGTTGCTCAGGCTGGTATCGAACTCCTGGTCTCAAGCGATCCTCCCACCTTAGCCTCTCAAAGTGTTGGGGTTACAGGCATGAGCCACTGCAACCAGCCTACTGATCTTTCTTTTTGAAAAATATTTGAATATGCCCTTTGTCCCTCTTTATATTGGAGTCTTGATGTTTTTCTTTATGTATGTAAAAACTTTTCTCTGATTATGAATATTATATGTATACTGCAGAAAATTTTTAAAAATCACAAAATCATAATAAAAATAACCCTCAGGTTCCACCTCAGTGGCTCATGCCTGTACTTTGAGAGGCCAAGGCAAGATTGCTTTAGCCCAGGAGTTCAAGACCAGCCTGGGCAACATAGGGAGATCCCATCTCTACAAAAAATACAAAAAAAAAAAAAAAAAATTAGCTGGGCATGGTGATGCGTGCCTATAGTCACAGCTACTCTGGGGGCTATGGTGGGAGGATCACTTGAACTCAGGAGGTCAAGGCTGTAGTGAGTCATAATGGCACCACTGCACTCCAGCCTAGGTGACAGAGCAAGACTCTGTCTCAAAACAAAGACCTTCAGAATCAGTTCATGGATCATTACCATTATTAACATTTAGATGCATTTTCTTCCAGTTGTTTTCTATGCATGTATACATATCTTTTTTCTTTTAAAAGAAAATTAGGTTGGGTGCGGTGGCTCATGCCTGTAATCCCAGCACTTTGGGAAGCCGAGGTGGACAGATCACCTCAGGTCAGGAGTTTGAGACCAGCCTGGCCAACATGGTGAAACCCCCATCTCTACTAAAAATACAAAAATTAGCCGGGCATGGTGGTGGGTGCCTGTAATCCCAGCTAGTCAGGAGCCTGAGGCAGGAGAATTGCTTGAACGTGGGAGGTGGAGGTTGCAGTGAGCCCAGATTACGCCGTTGCACTCCAGCCTGGGCAACAAACGAGCGAAACTCTGTCTCAGAAAAAAAAAAAAAAAAAAAAAAGATTCATATTCTACATTTTTTATCATTTTCCATTTAACATTTTATGATAAGCATTTTCTATGTTATAAAATATTTTCAGACATAATTGGCCACATCATGTTTTATCTTACAGTTGTATCTTAATTTATCTATTCCCTTACTATTGAACATCAAGATTGCTTGTGCCTATAAATAATTATTTAACATAGGCCTCTGTACCCATCTTTGATCATTTCCTCTGAGTACGTTCTGAGAAATGCAGTTACCTGGTGAAGGTTATGAACACTGAAGCTCGTTGGTGTTCCTGGGTGGAATCTGATCTGGTGGACCTGCTGTGAGCTGTTCCCATCGGCTCTGACATGACGCTGTCACCACTCCCTGGCCAGCATGGGGTCGTTCCAGCCTTGATTTTTATATCTGCCATTTGGAGGCTTTAAGAATGTTGTTTGTCCCTGCTTGTTGGCCGTTTGTTTTTCTCTTCATATGTGTGGTCTGTTCTTGTCTTTTGTCCACTATTCTCTTTGGTTTATTTCACACACACACATACACACACACACGCACAGAGAGACACACAGATGCATAAACGCACATACACATACACACGTAAACAGACGCATAAGCACAGACACACACACGCATATATATCCCCTTGGCATGCACATTTTCTGTCTTTGTTACAGCATTTTTAATGCACAGAGGTTTTCTTTTTCTTTTTTCTTTTCTTTTTCTTTTTCTTTTTTTTTTTTTTTTAATAAGACAGAGTCTCCCTCTATCGCCTAGGCTGGAGTGCAGTGGCGTGATCTCAGCTCACTGCAAGCTCCGCCTTCCGGGTTCACGCTATTCTCCTGCCTCAGCCTCCCAAGTAGCTGGGACTACAGGCGTCCGCCACCACGCTCGGCTAATTTTTTGTATTTTTAGTAGAGACGGGGTTTCACCATGTTAGCCAGGATGGTCTCGATCTCCTGACCTTGTGATCCGCCTGCCTCGGCCTGCCAAAGTGCTGGGATTACAGGCGTGAGCCACCGCGCCCGGCCAAAAAGGACTCTTAAAACTCAACAATAAGAACATGAATGGCTGGGCACAGATGGCTGTGTCATGGGCCATAGAATAATTTAAAAAACAGTAAAAATAAAGTCTCAGCTGGGCACAGTGGCTCACGCCTATAAACCCAGCATTTTGGGAGGCTGAGGTGGAAAGATCACTTGAGGCCAGGAGCTCAAGACCAACATGGGCAACATAGCGAGACCCCATCTCTCCCAAAAAAAAAAAAAAAAAAAAAAAAAAATTAGTTGGGCATGGTAGTACGCACCTGTAATCCCAGCTGCTTGGAGACTTAGGCGGGAGGATTGCTTGGGCCCAGGAGTTCAAGTCTAGTGAGCTATGATTGTGCCACTGCACTTTGGCCTAGGCGACCGAGCAAGACCTTGTCTCAAAAAAAATTCTATTTTTTAATAAATGGACCTAAATATTTTACCGTAGGTCTTCCCAAAGGGTCCAAGGATGCCATCACCCAATTGCATAGCTGGAAAGCAGATAGACTTTTTAGTAAGTGTGGGTTCTAGTAAGTGTTGCTGCACTGAAGAACATCTTTGGCCAGGCACGGTGGCTAATGCCTGTAATCCCAGCACTTTGGGAGGCCGAGGTGGGTGGATCACTTGAGGTCAGGAGTTGAAGACCATCCTGGCCAACATGGTGAAACGCTTCCTCTACTAAAAATACAAAAATTAGCTGGGCATGGTGGCGGGCGCCTGTAGTCCCAGCTACTTGGGAGGCTGAGGCAGGAGAATCGCTTGAACCCGGGAGGTGGAGTTTGCAGTGAGCCGAGGTCATGCCACTGCACTCTGGTCTGGGCAACAGAGCAAGACTCCGTCTCAAATAAAAAAAAGAAGAAGAAGAACATCTCTGCTCTCAGCTTAGGCCCTGGGCCCCTAAAGTCAGCGAGGCAGCCATCGTCCTAGGGTGATATGACGATATGGATTTGGGACTCCCTGGAGGAGGCCACACACACACACAAAATGCAACTCTACATGGGGAGGGAACAGAAACTGAAACAGACATCTGCAATGTGCCTGGATCCGAATTTCAAAATGTGTTAAACAATTATGGATTTAGACCATGAGAAAAGCATTGGTTGGCTTTTGTGCCTGCTTCACTTTGGCTCTGAGTTAACTTCAAACACTGCCAAACACAATGCTAGCACATCGTGACCCTCCAACTAATAATTTATAAGATGGGATCCACTTCCCTGGTGGAAGTGGCCACGTGCTGCCCTCTCCCCACCCCCACAGCATACTAGTGCATGACCTGCAGCCTTTTGTTGCCATCCAGGTTCGTGTTCATTCTGCTGGTGCAGTAAATCAACCACTATGACATGGTTTTGCAAAAAAGAAAAGATTTATTCGCAAGGGCACTGATCGGGGAGATGGAACAACAGCTCTCAAATCCACGTCCCCCGAAGATAAGCAACAGCTTCGTTCTGTGCGAGCATGGCTGGAGTTCGTGGCATTTCACAAGACACGTGTACTGAAAAGGGTAGCATTAGCATTATCCAAAGGCGGAGTTTTTGGCCCTCCAGTGTCACAAGTGCCACCTTTCGGGCACTTGTGCAGGCCCAAATGAAGGGTTGGTGGTCTCAACCAGTTTGAACTGGACAGGAGCTGGCCCAAGTTCCTGAAAAACAACTGAAGAAGCCGTTACCATGGTGACTTATGCATGTCATTTATACAGTAGCCAGGGAAGGTTAAGTTTCAGCATCCAGCGGCAAAGCTTTCAACTACTGTGGCCCTTAAGCTTCACAGAAAAAGGAGGAAAAAAAATTAAAACCAAATGACCCAAAAGCAAGCAGAGCAGGCAGACCTGGCCAAATTAACCCTTCAGTTTCACTTTCCCTTGCTCTGTTAGGCATTTGTGGCTTGGAAAATGGCCCCCTCCTGCCGCAGACAGACCCTTTACTGCTGATACCAGTCATTAAAGTGATCTGTCGTGGTTCAGTGCACCACTACACTCCAGCCTGGGCAACAGAGTGAGACCCTGTCAAAAAGGAAAGGAAAGGATAGGAAAAGGGAAGGGAAGGGGAAGGGGAAGGGGAGGAGGGAGGGAAAGAAAGGAAGAAAATAAAAGAAAGAAAAGAGAAAAGAAAAAGAAAAAAAGAAAAGAAAATGCACAGTGAGCTAGATTTGGCCTGGAGGCTGTAGCTTGCCAACTCCTACTCTGGATTCATGGATTAGAGTTTAAGGAAGTCTTGATGGAGAAGTACGGCAGAAGAACTGGAGTGAGGCCGAACCCCGTGGTGTTCTAGAAGAAAGGCTCTTGACACAGGCATCTGGCAGTTGTTTTTCAGGGGAGAACCTACAAATTATAAGGCTGTACAGCTCCTCTTACTAGTCAAGTGATTACACTTTTGTTTTCTTTTATTTATTTATTTTTTTAGAGACAGGATCTCCCTCTGTCACCCAGGCTGGAGTGTGGTGCCGCAGTCACAGCTCACTGCAGCCTCGAACTTGTGGGTTCAAGTGATCCTGCCTCAGCCTCCTGAGTAGCTGGGACTGCAGACACACTCCACCATGCCTGGGTAATTGTTTTTAGTTTTGTAGAGATGAGGTCTCCTTGTGTTGCCCAGAATGGTCTTGAACTCCTTGCCTCAAGCAGTCTTCCCACCTTGGCCTCCCAAAGTGCTGGGGTTATAGGTATGAACCACCATACCTGGCCTCATGTGACTACTCCTGCAGAGCCCTCGATGGCCTGGAATGATTGATTCCAGGACCCTGCCTTCTCATCCCAAAGCACCAAACCCTACGGACAAGGAAAGGGCCCCCATTTCAGAACTTCCATGGCCACCCCCCAACCCTGGGATTGGCAACTTTGCAATCTGGGCTTCCCCGATAATCAGATTTACGGTAAGACCCCAGAGAGGTCCAGGCGCTTCTAAAACAAGTTATACAGAGAATCCAAACCCAAATCCTCAAGATGTGAGCCCACATCACATCCCCCAAAATAGAGCATCCGTGACCACTCCAGCCTTGCTAAGGACACAGCATACTCCTTGACCCTCGCCACTACAGAGGACAATTGCTCTCACAAACGTGGGGGTCCACTGGTTCCCATGCAGTAAGCAAACTTTTATGGCCTTAATTGACACTGTTTCCCCAGAGACCCCTCTAAATGTAAGGGAGGAACTCTCTGGGACATAAGATTGAAGGCAAACAAGTCCACCTTAGCCTGATCACTGGTGCAATAGCTTTGCAGAATATTCCAGTGGTCTCAGTTCTTTCTGCTCTTGAATTTCCATCACTGGGACGGATGATCCAATTGGAATAAAACCCACACTTTGTCCCTTACTGTTGGTCTTGGCAGACGAGACCCTGAGGACCTGCCCAAGCCATTAAAATCATTAATATGACCCAAAATAAATTAAAACAGGGACTTCAAGGATTGAGAGAAGGGGTGACTATCCCCTCTGTTTCTCCATTTAACAGCCCGATTTGACGTGTTCTTCAAATGGAAAAGAACAAATGGCATCTCACGGTCGATGCTGAAACCTTAACCCAGGGGGCCATGGGGGCCCCAGCCCCTGCAGGCTGAAAGGATGGAGCCCATTCAGTCTTTTGCTGACCGATATTTTGCTATTTTTGCTTCCTTGCAGTGTTCCACAGTACCTAATTCAACAGCCTTTCAGCCTCTACTCCAATTCTATTTATTGTGGTAAAATATATAACAAAATTTACCATTTTAACCTTTTTCTTTTTTCTTTCTTTCTTTTTTTTTTTTTTTTTTTGAAACAGGGTCTCACTCTGTCACCCAGGCTGGAGTACAGTGGCGCCATTGCAGATCACTGCAGCCTCAACCTCCTGGGTTCAAGTGATCCTCCCACCTCAGCCTCCTGAGTAATTAGGATTACAGGCTTAAGCCACCACACCCAGCCTACTTTAATCATTTTTTAATTTTAATTTAATTTTTTAAAAATTTTACTTTAAGTTCTGAGATTCAGGTGCAGAACATGCAGGTTTGTTACATAGTTATACACATGCCATAGTGGTTTGCTGCACCTGTCAATCCATTATCTAGGTTTTAAGCCCTGCATGCCTTAGGTATTTCTCCTAATGCTGTCCCTCCCGCAGCCCCCCATCCTCAGACAGGCCCCAGTGTGTGATGTTCCCCTTCCTGTGTCCATGTATTCTCATTGTTCAACTGCCACTTAAAAGTGAGAACATGTGGTGTTTGGTTTTCTGTTCCTGTGTTAGTTTGCTGAAAATGATGGCTTCCAGCTTCATCCATGTCCCTGCAAAAGACATGAGTTCATTCTTTTTTATGGCTGCATAGTATTCCGTGGTGTATATATGCCACATTTTCTTTATCCAGTCTATCACTGATGGGCATTTTGGTTGGTTCCAAGTCTTTGCTATTGTAAATAGTGCTGCAATAAACATATATGTGCAGGTGTCTTTACAGTAGAATGATTTATAATCCTTTGGGTATGTACCCAGTAATGGGAAGGCTGGGTCAAATGGTATTTCTGGTTCTAGATGCTTGAGGAATTGCCACAATGTCTTCCACAATGGCTGAACTAATTTACACTCCCACCAACAGTGTAAAAGTGTTCCTATGTCTCCACAGCCTCGCCAGCATCTGTTGTTTTCTGACTTTTTAATAATCGCCATTCTAACTGGTGTGAGATGGTATCTCACTGTGGTTTTGATTTGCATTTCTCTAATGACCAGTGATGATGAGCTTTTTTTCATATGTTTGTTGGCTACATAAATATCTTCTTTTGAGAAGTGTCTGTTCATATCCTTTGCCCACTTTTTGATGGGGTTGTTTTTTTCTTGTAAATTTGTTTAAGTTCCTTGTAGATTCTGGATATTAGACCTTTGTCAGATGGGTAGCTTGCAAAAGTTTTCTCCCATTCTGTAGGTTGCCTCTTCACTCTGATGATAGTTTCGTTTGCTGTGCAGAAGCTCTTTAGTTTGATCAGATTCCATGTGTCAATTTTGGCTTTTGTTGCCATTGCTTTTGATGTTTTAGTCATGAAGTCTTTGCCCATGCCTATGTTCTGAATGGTATTACCTAGGTTTTCTTCTAGGATTTTTACAGTTTTTGGGTTTTACATTTAAGTCTTTAATCTATTTTGAGTTAATTTTTGTATAAGGTATAAGGAAGGGGTCCAGTTTCTGTTTTCTGCATGCGGCTAGCCAGTTTTCCCAGCACCATTATTAAATAGGGAATCCTTTTTCCATTTCTTGTTTTTGTCAGATTTGTCAAAGATCAGATGGTTGTAGATGTGTGGTGTTATTTCTGAGGTCTCTATTCCGTTCCATTGGTCTATATATCTATTTAAAAATATGGAATGCTTTGGCCGGGCGCGGTGGCTCACACCTGTAATCCCAGCACTTTGGGAGGCTGAGGCGGGCGGATCATGAGGTCAGGAGATCGAGACCACGGTGAAACCCCATCTCTACTAAAAATACAAAAATTTAGCCGGGCATGGTGGCGGGAGCCTGTAGTCCCAGCTACTTGGGAGGCTGAGGCAGGAGAATGGCGTGAACCTGGGAGGCAGAGCTTGTAGTGAGCTGAGATTGCACCACTGCACTCCAGCCTGGGCAACAGAGCAAGACTCCGTCTCAAAATAAATAAATAAATAATAAATAAATAAATAAAAATAAAAATATGGAACGCTTCACAAATTTGTGTGTCATCCTTGGGCAGAGGCCATGAGAATCTTCTCTCTATTGTTCTGATTTTAGTATATGTGCTGCCGAAGCGAGCACTATTTTAATCATTTTTAAGTGTACAGTTTAGTGACATTAAGTACATTCACCGCCATCTATTTCTAGAATCTTTTCATCATCCAAAACTGAAACTCTGCACCCATTAAACACTAATTCCCATACCTCCCAGCCTATGGTAACCACGGTTCCATCTTCTGTTTCTACAAATTTTTTTTTTTTTTTTTTAGATGGAGTCTAGCTCTGTCTCCCAGGCTGGAGTGCAGTGGCACGATCTCGGCTCACTGCAACCTCTGCCTCCCGGGTTCAAGCGATTCTCCTGCCTCAGCCTCCCAAGTAGCTGGGACTACCGGCGCACATCACCATGCCCTGCTAATTTTTTGTTTTGTTTTGTTTTGTTTTCATTAAGACAAAGTTTTGCTCGTCACCCAGGCTGGAGTGCAGCGCTGTGGCAGTGGTGCAATGTTGGTTCACTGCAACCTCTGTCTCCCGGATCCAAGTGATTCTCCTCCCTCAGCCTCCCAAGTAGCTGGGATTACAGGCACGCACGACCACATACGGCTAATTTTTGTATTTTTAGTAAATGTTGTATTTTTGGTATTTTTGTATTTTTAGTAGCATGTTGGCCAGGCTGGTGTCGAACTCCTGACCTCAGGTGGTCCACTCACCTCGACCTCCCAAAGTGCTGGGATTACAGGCGTGAGCCACCTCACCCCGCCTGTGTCTATGAATTTGACTCCTCTAGATACTCCACATACATGGAACTGCACAGTATTTGTCGCTGACTTCTGGCTTTCCTCACCTGGCTATGCCTACTTTGGGGAATAATCTGGGCCTGGGACACCAGGCCCCACCGGGCAGCACAAACAGAACTGGGCGGAAGTTCCCCCAGGGTGTTACCCACACTTGTTTAGGCTCTTCAAAGATGCTACCGGCCGGGCGCGGTGGCTCATGCCTGTAATCCCAGCACTTTGGTGGGCCGAGGTGGTCAGATCACTTGAGGTCAGGAGATCGAGACCAGCCTGGCCAACATGATGAAACCCTGTCTCTACTAAAAATACAAAAATTAGTCGGGCATGGTGGTGCACGCTTGTAATCCCAGCTACTCAGGAGGCTAAGGCAGGAGAATCGCTTGAACCCGGGAGGCGGAGGTTGCAGGGAGCTAAGATTGCGCCACTGCACTCCAGCCTGGGCGACAGAGCAGATACACTGTCTCAAAAGAAAAAATGGTGGTACCGGCCCGGTGCGGTGGCTCACATCTGTAATCTCAGCACTTTGGGAGGCAGAGATGGGAGGATGTCTTGGGCCCGGGGGATAGAGGCTGCAGTGAGCGGTTATTGAGTGACTGCGTCCAGCCTGGGCCACAGAGTGATGCCGTGCCTCAAAAAGAAAAAAATAAAATAAAATAAAGGCAGCAGCTACCCATCCAGCCACCAGATGGCAGCACGATTCCATGGCCCCCCCAGCCGCTGGCTGCCTGGTGCCGGATGCAGTCCTAAAGGCGGTTCTGAGCTCCAAGGGCCGGCGCCGCGCGTGCCTGCGGTCCCAGCTGCTCGGGAGGCTGAGGCAGGAGAATCGCGTGACCGGGAGTTCTGCGCTGCAGTGCGCTGTGCCGATCGATCCAGGTCCTCACTGAGGCCGGCATCAGTATGGTGGCCTCTGCCACCAGGCCGCCTAGGGAGGGGCGAGGCAGCCCCAGTTGGAAACGGAGCGCGTCAGTAGTGGCATCGCGCCTGCGAATAGCCTCTGCGCTCCAGCCCTCCAGCCGGGTCGACCTGCGGAGACTCCGCCTCTAAAACCAGCAAATACCAGGAGGCTGAGGGACGAGGATCGCTGGAGCCCGGGAGGCGGAGGTTGCAGTGAGTAGCTGGGATTACAGGCAGGCGCCACCACGCCCGGGTAATTTTTGTGTTATTAGTAGAGACGGGGTTTCACCATGTTGGCCAGGCAGGTCTTGAACTCCTGACCTCAAGTGATCCACCCACCTCAGCCTCCCAAAGTGCTGGAATTACAGGTGTGAGCCACTGCGCCCGGCCAAATAAGTAATTTAAGCAATTTTTTTTTTGTTTCAGAAAAAAATAAACTCATAAACGAGGCCCCCCGACACACACACACACACACACACACACACACACACACACACGGGAAGCAGCAGTGTACTTGGAATGCCCACTGCTGAGGCTCTCGAATGAATGTCACGTGTGCACATTTTGCGCCTCACAATGCATGTCAGACTATTTATAGGAAGCAGCCGCTGGAATACCTCTGGTGGGGTGTGTGCAGCAGGCGGCTTTGGAATTACCATATCCCCAATGTGACACCAGGACAATGGCTTCTTCACTAGCACTGTCCAACCACAGTCCTGTGGTTCTAGGACTCCCTAACAGATGTCTCGAGGTCCATTATTGGGTGAAGGTCACTGCAAACTCAGGGAGGCCCAGGAGCTCACCCCAACCAGCTTCTTTACCAGGTGAGTGACCTCAGCCCTGCAGCTGGACTCATCGAGACAATGACCTCACCTGAAGATAGATGACCCCTGTCCACCGTCCACACAACAACTGAGCTGGCCCCAGGTCGACTCCTCTACACCCTGCTTCCTACTGTACTCCTGTCAAAGGACTTCCTCCCACCCTTCCCAGTCCTCCTCTTCCTCCCTGGCAGCCCAACCACCACAGATTCACTAACTTGTTTTCAACTCTTGCAGGCTGCCCTCCTAACCCTAGCCCTGACCTCTGCCCTCCTAACCCCAGCCCTGACCTCTGCCCTCCTAACCCCAGCCCTGACCTCTGCCCTCCTAACCCCAGCCCTGACCTCTGCCCTCCTAACCCCAGCCCTGACCCCACCGCCCTCTCAGGAGGCTTTACCAATCATCTGCATGTTAGCCCCACCCAAGGAACAGGCCTATTTTCAAGCATACTAACTGTTGGGTGTGTCGCTTACCTGTGCATATGACAGCCAATCCAACCTACCTAAATGAAGCCTTCATGACAGCACAGCTCCATCCACGTATGTGGCTGACCACATCTCCACACCATCTTCCCACTGGGGACAAATTCTTGGATTTTTTAGAGACAGGTTCTCACTCTGTCACCCAGGCTGGAGTACAGTGATGAGCCTCAAACTCCTGGCTCAAGGGATCCTCCCACCTCAACCTCTGGAGTAGCTGGGACTACAGGTGCACACCACCACCGTGCCTGGCTAAATTTTTAATTTTTTTTTAGAGATGCGGGTTGCTATGTTTTCCAGGCTGGTTTTGAACTCCTATCCTCAAGTGATCCTCCCACCTCAGCCTCCCAAAGCACTGGGATTATAGATGTGAGCCACCAATCTTAGCCCAAATTTTTAACTAAACTCAATTAAACAAATGAACAAACAGAAAAGACTCTCAAACCACACACTGTCATCTCTCACCCAACAGAGACAAGACGTCTATAAACCACCAATCTGTTTAAAGAGACCACCAAATGGTCCGACCATGAAACTGAAAGAATCAAAATAAAATTGTCACTATGCTACCAACAGACAAAAGCCAGGAGCACACGACCAGGGGTCACACTCACTGAAGGTCCTCCACCCTGATGGCCAGTCAGGGGCGGCTTGCGGGTCTCAGAGAGGGCTCACCACCTGCTTGCAGTCATTGGGGATGGGAAGGTAAGTCCAACCCGTGCCACATCAAGGCACAAAGACTGCGGGGGGAATGCACCAGACATATAAGGAGATGACTTTATTCAGGCTACTGCTATGGGAAGAAAATTCACTAATGAGGAAGGAGGGGCCTGGTAAATAAGAGACTCATGTGGAAGGCTGGAGGAGGGGTCTTGGAATGGACAAGGGCAAAGTGCTCCTTCTGGTCTCACTATTTCTCAGAACACAAAGGAAGGGGCAATTTCTCAGCGAACACCGTTTCCCTGGAGCCCAGGGCTGAGATGAACTTCAGTACTGCCAGCGGCCTCCATGTTTTGGTGTGTGGAGGAGTTTGCGTGTTCCCAGTGTGCGTGTTCCCACTGTGTCTTGGTGTTTCTGTGTGCCACCCTGCAGGGTGAAAGACCACAGATACTATCCAAATTCCTGTGCTCAAGTGCGCCTCCTGCCTTGGCTTTCCCGAGTGTGGAGATGACAGGCGTGAGCCACCACGCCGGGCCTCATGATCTGTTTCTAGTGCAGTGAGTGCATTTTAGGGTGGGTGCCCGCCTCCATGCTTAATAGGGCGTAGATGCTGTGTATGCCATCTGTCTGTAGGATGGGTACACTTCTGTGTGTCGGCTGACGTGTGTGTCTCAGTATTCAGTCGGCTCTGGTGGCAAGTGTGTGTTGCAGGTTATATAAGTTGCTGTTTCTGTCTGTCTGGTGGAAGGGGTCTATGAGTGTGGGTCTCTTGGTGTTTCTGTGTGTCAGAGAGTATGTGTGTGTGTGTGTTTTGCAGGATGAGGTGTGTTCTGTGAGTGTGGTGTGGTGGGGGCAGGGTGCATGTCTGTGTCTACATTTCTTTTTTTTTTTCTTCTTCTTCTTTTTATTGAGACAGAGTCTCACTCTGTCACCCAGGCTGGAGCGCAGTGATGTGATCTCCACTCACTGCAAACGCTGCGTCCCAGGTTCAAGCAATTCTCCCAGCTCAGCCTCCCAAGTAGCTGAGATTACAGGTGCATGCCACCACGCCCGGCTAATTTTTTGTATTTTTAGTAGAGACGGGGTTTCACCATGTTGGCCAGGCTGGTCTTGAACTCCTGATCTCAAGTGATCTGCCTGCCTCGGCCTCCCAAAGTGCTGGGATTAACAGGCGTGAGTCACTGCGCCCAGCCTGTCTGCATTTCTGTCTGGTGGTGAGCTATGTGCTGCAGGTGGTGTGTTTGGTGAGTGTGTTTAATGTGTTTCTCTCATGTTTCCATGTATCTGGTGGAAGATGTGTGTCTGCAGGATGAGTGTCTCTTTTGTCAGTGTGTCACGGATTGTTTGTTTGTGTGTGTTGCAGGGAATGTGTTTGTCTCATTATCTGAGTGTGTTGGGTTGTGTGCAGGTGTGTGTTTTTTTGTATGTTTGTTTGTTTGAAACGGAGTCTCACTCTGTCGCCAGGCTGGAATGCAGTGGTGTGATCTCGGCTCACCTGCAACCTCCGCCTCCCGGGTTCAATCGATTCTTCTGCCTCAGCCTCCTGAGTAGCTGGGATTACAGGCGTCTGCCACCACACCCAGCTAATTATTTGTATTTTTAGTGGAGACAGGGTTTCACCATGTTGGCCAGGCTGGTCTTGAACTCCTGACCTCAAGTGAACCGCCTGCCTCGTCCTCCTAAAGTGGTAAAATTACAGGCGTGAGCCACCGTGCCTGGCCGCACGTGTATTTTGTATGATATATATCTGCTTCTGACTTTGGTGAAGGGTGTGTGTCGCAGGGTTGTGTCTATCTTGTAGTTTCTTTGTGGCCTGTGGTGTGTGTGCTGCAATGAGTCTCTGTCTTGGTGTTTCTGTGTCTGGTGATACATGTTGTATGTTGCAGAGTGAGTCTTTTTTTCCATTTTTATGTGTGTGGTGTGGGGTGAGTGTCCTCCATAATAGTGGGCTGGCTGTGTGTGTGTTGCAGCGCGTCTGCCTCTGTGAGCGGTGGGTTGTGTGTGTGTGTTGGAGAGTGAGTGTTTCTATCTGGTGGAATGTCGTGTGTGTGTGTGTTGGCAGGTGAGTGGCTGTGTTCCTCTGGGCCCAGTGCTGTGTGGGCGTCTGTTGCAGTGTGTGTGCTGTCTCTGTGTTTCTGGGATTCTGCTGGCTTTGTGTGTGCATGTCTGCATTTCGGGCTGTGTGTCTGTGTTGGTGTTTCTGAATCTAGAGGAGCGTGCATGTGGCGTAGGGTTAGTGTCTACAGGCCTGTGTGTGCCGTGGGCTGCGTCTGCCTGAAACCAGGCTGGGCCTGGTCCCCACATTCCCCCCACTCCTTTGTGCTCTGTGCTACAAAAAATATTTGCGTTTTCCACGACTCATAATTTTTCCTCCTCAATCGCTACCAGATGTGGGTCCTGTGGTCCCCATCCCCATGGCAACGGAGGTTCCAGCAGCCGCGGTTCCCTTCTGTGGCGCCTGCCCTGGGAGCTGGCACTGCTGTGAGCCCCGAGGGGGTGGGGAGAAGCGAGTGGTGGGAGGCAGGAGGCTGGAGGGGTCCCAGCAGCTCCCTTCCCAGCAGCCACTGGGACCCTCCTGGGGGGAAGGGAAGGCTGGTGGTAGGTGGGGGGTCCCCTGTTTTGTGATGCACCCACAGGTAGAGTCTTCGACACCTAGGGGGCTTCCCAGGGAAGGGCAAGGAGAGGTTCCCAGAAAGGCCTGGTCACTGGGATATCCCTGTTCTCTCCAAATCGTGCTGGTCCAGGCTGGGGGAGGAGAAATAGCAAGAGCTGAGGGCTTGGGGGTTCGGGAAACAGCGGTGTGGCATCCTCATCGTTCTGGGGGGTGGGCACCGCCTAGGCAAGAATGTGGTCTGAGCCCCCGCACTGCCCACCCCTCACCCACACGCAGGCACTGCCCTGCCCTCGCCAAGCCCGGCTGGGCATCTGCCCTCTTGGCCTTAACCCCAGCAGCCCACATGGCACAGTGCCCAAACGGAGCAGAGGCTTTCCAGCCACAGGGCCATGGCTAGGAGGGTGCCCAGCTGGCTCCAGGGAAGCAGTGTGGCCCAGAGGCAGGGATCCCGCATTCCACGTGCTGCCTGACTGTGTCCTGCCAGCTGCTCTGGACGGCCAACCCAGGGCAGGACGCAGTCTCCACTCAGATGGCTGGGCCTTCTGAGATGGGTGACCCCTCTGAGATGGTGACCAAAGTTGACCTCAGTGGGGCATCTGGCCAGAGGATGAGAGTGTGGCCAGGACGAGAGCCCCAAGTTGCCAGGGTGAGACCAATGAGTGCTGTGTGGCGGCTGCAGGGTGATCGGAAGATCCTGGCAGCAGGGGAAGACTTTGAGCTGGGCATCAAAAGATGAAATGCAGGAGAACAGGAAGAGGCCTGCCGGGCAGAGGCAGGAGGCCGGAGGAGAACAGGCAGGCAGGAGCTAGGGGAACTTAGTGTGGGGACAGCAGGGGCCATGGAAGGTGAGGGTCTGCGGCTTAGGAGGGTCACTTAGGAGGCCTACCCGGGAGGGTAGGCGGGTCAGGAGCAGCGAGGCCGTAGGGCACAGATGGTCACAGATAGACGGCCAGGCAGCAGGGTCTGGCTTGGGGGCGGGGGATCTGCGCCGGGCGCTCCCTCCGTCTCCCTCAACCTCCCGCAGTAGCAGGCGGGGCTGGCAGGCAGGAGAGTTTCCGGCTGAGGACAAGGAAGCCGTTGAGGCAGACAGCAGGGCTCTGTGCAGCAGGAGACCGGCTTGTTTGTGCTGGAGGAGGCCCGGCTGGAATAAGCGCCCGCGGCCCCCTGGCCTCAGCCTCTGCACCCCCCGCAAGCTGCCACCAACAGCTCTGAGGCCCAAGTTTAACAGCAGCGGCCAGGGGAAAAGGCCGGGATCCGAGGCAGGCCCATCGCCTGTCCCTTTCAGTCAGGGACTCTGCCTAATCTGCCCCCACCCAGCCTTCCTCCCCGTGACCAGTCCAGAATGGGGCAGGCCGGATTGGGGCCGCATAAACTTGATAAACAAACGAAGCATGTGGGTTGACACAGCCCACTTCCACCATGTCCCGGGAGACCCACGCCTGGGCTCCAGGGCTCCCCGCTGAGATAAGGGGTGGGGGAGAGTGCAGGACAGGTCGTCACACAAAGAAATTACTTCTGGGGGGCATCTTTGGCCGAAGCCTGCAAACAGGAAGTGATCAGAGCATGAGGGGAAAGGCATTTTATTAAGAAAGCTTTGGCCAAGCCCCCGCCGGGAGGAGCCCATCCTGGGGCACCGGCCGGAGGGGGGGGGGAGCAGCCCTGCTGGGGGCCTATAAATACATCTCCTCAGGCCACTAGAGTCGCCCCTGGAGGTCCCGCGGCGTGTGGGGCAGTGGGAGGCCATCAAAACCAGCTGACAGCTGAGGGGCCGGGGCTCGGGGCGCCAGGGAAGGGAAGGGGTGGGACGGACTAAGCCCCTGAGGAGCGGAGACCAGCCCTCCTCCCCAGGCTGGGGTCAACCAGATGCCCGGGAGCCCAGCCAGTGGAAGTAGCCCCAGGCTCTATTGGGACGGCCAAGGGAGGGAGCCTCCAGCCAGAGGCACCAGGCCCTAGCGGGGGAGAGGCAGCCTGGGCAGAAGTGCTTCTGGCTGCAACCAATGAGAAGGTAGCCCTAACCAAGTCCACTCGTGGCCAGTAAGAGGCGGTCTTTAAGCGGAACCCTCCCATCTTTGGCCAATGAGACGCGGCCTGGTCGGAGCGTTCCATAACTCGGCCAATGGGGAGGGAGTCGCCCGCTAAGCAGCGCCTGTCAGGCCTCGACCAACGAGATGGGCCCTTCCCGCCAGAGCACACTGCTCCAATCCAGGAGCGGCTGCAGGACCTGAGCCAATGAGACGCAACCTCCGCTAGCCGCGCGGTGCTCTGCCAATAGGAGGCCGCCCGTGCCCAGTCGCGTGGGAGGAGTGGGGTGGCAGGCGGCGCTGCGAAGCTGAGGGAGCTGAGCGCTGATGAGCCACAGCCTGCTACAGGGTGGGCGCGCCCGCCCTGCCCAGCTCGCCCGCCGCCTCCCGGCTCTTCTTGCGCGGCGGCTTCTGGATGGGGGTCTTCTTCCGGGGGGTCTCAGGCGCGGGCAAGTCGGTCGCCGCCTTCTCAGGCCCCGGGGTTTCGGTCGCTGGGGGCGCGCGGGCGGGCGAGGCTGGCGGCACGGAGCGCTTGGCTTTCTGTGGGGGCGCCGGCTTTTCCCTGGGGCCCTGCGCGCCCAGGGCCCCCTCGGCGCGGCCCAGGCTGCGAGTCTTGCCGCGCAGCTCAGCGGCCAACATGGAGGCAGCCTCGGGCGCGCTTCGCGGGGGACCGCCGGCGTCCGTGGGCTCCAAGAGGCCGGGGCCACGGCCCCGCGCTCGGGCCCTGGGCGGCGAGGGCGCAGCGAGGGCCGTCGCCTCCTCGGGCAGCCCGGGGGGCCGCGGCGTTGGGTCGCGGGTCCGGGGGCTGCCGTGTTCGACCGGCTGCGCCGATTTGTCGCTGGGCGTCCGTTTCCTCTTGCTGGGGCTGGGCGCGGCCTCGGCGCCTGGCGGCGGTGGTGAGGGCGCACCGCCAGCTGCAGCGGCGCTGTGCTTGCTGTGAATCCAGGACACCTTAGGCTTGGTGGCGGGGTCAGGTGGCGGCGGTTTCCTGCGCTCGGGCGATGGCGACAGCGACAGGCCCCCAACCTCGCCCCGGGCCCGGGCCGGCCGGGCCTCGCGTCGGGCCACGCGCGCGTACAGAGCCCCGCCGGGCCCCTCCACGCTGGACGCCGACCGCTCGCTGTCGGAGGACGCGGGGAGGGGCATCGCCTCCTCAGCGGACGCTGGCGTGGTCAAGGGCACGGGGGACGGCGCCGGCGCCTCGGCAGGGACAGTAGGGACTTCGGGGTCCCGGCTCTCCGCTGGTGCCTCTGGCAAGGGAAGAGCAGGGCGGTCACAGCCTTCAGGAATATCTTTAGGGGCTCCAACCTCCAGGTGCAAACCTTCGCCTTTCCTCCTCTACCCACGCCCGTGGCACTGTGTTACCCTGGCATCTAGACGTGCCTGGCACAGAGCACCAACCACACATGTGTAGTTCAGAGCCTCAGGCTATGCGGCTGACTCTGAACTCGGGCTGTGCGAGGAGTGATGGGCGCATTCCCGCGACTGAAGCCCAACCTTGGCCTGGCCTGGCAGCCCTGCCCTGACACCCCTCCAGCCTTGGGCGCCTGCATCATCGAATTTGAGGCTAGAACATCTCCACAGGGGTTCCATTATCCTTCTTTAAGAGAGAAGGCTTCTAGCCGGGCGCGGTGGCTCACGCCTGTAATCCCAGCACTTTGGGAGGCTGAGGTTACCTGAGGTCAGGAGTTTGAGACCAGCCTGGCCAACATGGTGAAACCCCGTCTCTACTAAAAATACAAAAATTAGCTGGGCGTGGTGGTGGGCGCCTGTAATCCCAGCTACTCGGGAGGCTGAGGCAGGAGAATTGCTTGAACCCAGGAGGCAGAGGTTGCAGTGACTGCAGATCATGCCACTGCACTCCAGCCTGGGTGACAGAGCCAGACTCCGTCTCAAAAAAAAAAAAAAAAAAAGAGCGATAAGGCTTCTGAGGCTCCGAGTTGGTCACCTGCCCGTGGCAGCTGGGGGCACGGTCAAGGGAGGAGACAGGGCAGAATCCCAGCCTGTCAGGCTCCTTTCTGCTATCTGTGGATCCAAGGCTGTGGATCCAGCCCCCATACTCTGTGGATCCCTTCCTCCTGTCTCCTCTGCCACCTCCTACCTAAGCCCGGAAACCTCTCTGCCTACTTTCCCCCAGAAGCAACCCTGGGCTGTGGCCTACCCATCTCCCCACACCCGTCTCCAGTACTGAACAGCAGAGTCCAGCTCTATGGCCTCAGCTCTGTGGCCAACCCTCAGGTACCAGCATGGCCAAGCCCTTCCTCTCCATGCTGCCTGCCCCTCTCCTGTGTCCTGCCCAGAACACAGCTTTTCCATGGGAACATTTCACTGGGCTGGAGTGATGCCCAGGCAGGGCCTTACTTACCCTCATGGGGTACACAGTACACAGGGCCTTCGTCAGTGGTGTCAAACGAGGAGAAGGAGGCCCGAGAGGACCAGGATGGTGAGGGCTGCTCCAGCCCTGAGGGTGGCTCCAGGAAACTGCAGTTGAGTGTGTTATCCAGGTCGTGGTGGGCCACTGGGGAAGGATAAGGCAGAGCTGCCAGGGGTCCACTCTGCCCCAGCCGGTGCCCTCATTAGCCCCTGCTGTGACAAATGTTGATGGGGTGACCAAGACTAGCCCTACTCTTGGACTGCAGGGGGCACAGGCAACTCAACAGGTACAGTGACACTGGGCCAGGACTGGAGAATGGATAGAGGTGAACCCAGAAAAGAAACATGGGCACAACATGTGTTAAGGTGCAAGGCAAGTGTGTGCAGCCAGGGAGCTGGAAAAGGTTGGGCTGACATGTTGAGAAAAGGCCAGAAAGGTGGGAGACGGCGCTGAAGAAGACATCTGGCTGGGACAGGCCACCAAGGCCTCCAAGCTCTGTTTTAGGCCCTGCCTTGTGCGACTCAGGGAGCCTTGGAGCACTTCTGAGCCCAAATGTGCAGTGGCAGGGCTACCCTTTGGCTCAGCCCATCTCAGCAAGCTGCACCCTAGGCCTGGCCTCCAGAGATGCAGACCCCACAACAGGGGGCCCCAGAAGCTGGCTAGCCTGGCCTCCATTCCACAGAAGGATGTGGGGTCCACTCCCCACACCTATGTCCCCAGATGCCATGCTACTAGGTGGGCCAAGGGGTTTTCTCTCTCTCTTGCTTGCTTGCTTTTTCTTTTCTTTCAACAGTTTTGGGGTTTCTCCTCCCTCCCTCACTTCCTTCTCTTTCTTCTCTCCTCTTCTCTTCTCTTTTCTTTTCTTGACAGTTTTGCTCTTGTTGCCCAGGCTGGAGTGCAATGGTGCGATCTGGGCTCACTGCAACCTCTGCCTCCCAGGTTCAAGCGATTCTCTTGCCTCAGCCTCCGGAGTAGCTGGGATTACAAGCATGCGCCACCACACCCGGCTACTTTTGTATTTTTAGTAGAGACCGGGTTTCTCCATGTTGGTCAGGCTGGTCTTGAACTCCCGGCCTCAGGTGATCCACCTGCCTCGGCCTCCCAAAGTGCTGAGATTACAGGCGTGAGCCACCATGCCCGGCTTGGCTAAGGAGTTTTCTCAGCTGTTTCCTTCATCTCCCAAGAGTCTGAGCCCCCTTCCCCTCCATCTTTAGAAATAAGTGGGAAAGAGAGGAAGAGAGGGTCCACCCAGGTGCGATTCAGCATGGAGAGAAGAGGCACACCCCACCCCCCCATCCTGTTAGTGGGTGGGGACCAGCCTGCCCACTTTCCAGGAGGATCTCTGGGTACTGCTGGGGATGTAGGCAGGAGGGCAGGTCCTCTCCGTGGGGCAGGGCACTCCCGTGCCCACGCATTCCCCCAGCAGCTCTGGCCGGGATATACAGCATTCTCCTACAGACTGGGGGAGTCTGCGGGACCCAGATGTCCACACACCCCTGATGCGATCACTCTCAGGGCCAACGCTTCTGACGTATGCCCACATCAGCCGGCGCACCTAGGATTCCTGCCTTCCTACCTGGCCTCGCCCTCAGCAGCTGCCACACACCTCTTACCTTCCCTCTGGTCGCACTTCCTCGCGCCCACGCACATCAACACTCAAGGTCCCCCATTTCCTCACTGAGATCTGGACCCCCTCACACCCATTTCCCAGCAGCTTCCTGCGTTTAGACGTGTTTCTCCGAGATACCCCGCGCTGTCATCCTTACCTACGACTTTGGGTAGTTTCTGCCTCCGGAGCGGGATCCGGGGCAGCTTCATGCTGATGCGACTGAAGCGCCCGCATAGTCTGTGCGGCGCCTTCTTCCTCCCAAGCGAAAGCTCCCTGCGGGGGCGGGGTCTGAGCGGAGGGGCGGGGCCGGGGCGGGGCCCAGAGGCGATTAGATCTCGGCCGGAGCCGAGCACAGAACGGGCGGGGCCACGTCCGGGGCGGGGGCGGGGAAGGGTTGGATCTGGGTCCGGTGGCACCCAGAGGGTGCGGCCTGAACCCAGGCGAAAGCGGGGCAGCATCTGGGCTCACCGGCGCGCAGGGTCCTTGCCGCGGCAAGCGCAGCAGCAGCCGAGCAGCGAGAGCAGCAGGCAGACGAGCAGGACGAGCAGCGCGCCCGCGCCCATCACGCCCTTGCGCTGGTTGGTCTCTGTAGGGGGTTATGAGGGTCAGCGCGGTTTCTAGTAGCCCCTGCATTCCTTAATGGGACGCCCCTCATCCACTTACCCAGGTGGCAGGCACCAGTGACCGGGTCGCACGAATCCTCGTGGCAGCTGCAGGCCTGAGCACAGTCCGCGCCGTGGAGTCCGGGCGGGCACGTCACGTTACAGCTGCATAGGGACATAGGGTCATAGGGCACGTCACGTTACAGGGACATAGGGTCAAGGCAGGCCGCAGCCGCCCCCCTAGGATGCCCCCTACCCTCACCCCTCACCCGTGGCCAGGGCCCAGGGTCCAGGGTCCCAGAACCGGGCTCTCTCGCGCTCCATTCGTCGTCTAGGGATTGAAGCCCCGCCCCGCTCGTGGCACATATTGGGTAGTGGATGTTTTGGAAACGAATGTTGCACACCACCAGTGGGGGGGCCTGGGGGATAGGACCCGTGGTGGCCGCGCCACAGCGCCCACTGCTGGGGCTGACTCGGGTAGGAGGGGCTGCTGAACCAGACCCTTGGCTGTAAGTGGAGGTCCCTGGTCCTTCTATACCAACTCGGGGTCACCTCAAGAGCCTACTGACACAGGCTGGACTGGTCACCAGATCCTGCGCTGAACGTGAGCTCCCCGACATCCGGGCAGGAAACTGCCCCCAAAAGAGCCTACTGTCACCCCCTAGCTGGGGTAAGGGACCAAGGCTGAGGTGATAACCCAGCTCAGGGTGGAGAGGCCACCTCGTCGGCCTCTGGGGTCTGGCTGGACTCCCCTCTGTGGCAGGTAACAAGTCCCCAACACCCTCCCCGTCCCGGGGCACTCACTGGGGCCCTTGGACGCCAGGGCTGCACAGGCAGCGCCCCGACTGGAAGTCGCAGTGTCCGCTGCCGCAGTCCGCGCACACGAAGGCGCAGTCCTCGCCGTAAGTGCCATTGCTACACTTGGTCTCGCACCTTGGAAAGAGGGGAGGAGGCGTCAGCAGAAATGGAGGCAAACGGACTACAGCGCCCTGGACAGAGGGGCCTTCGTTAGGGAGGCAGGGCGGGGGACTGCGTGTCTGGGCCGACGCAGGCAGGCTGCTCACCGGTCGCCGATCCAGCCCGCGTTGCAGCGCGTACACTTGCCGGTGACATGGTTACAGGCATGCCCGTCGCGGCACGGCGGACAGCGGTGGCTGCAGCCCTCGCCATAGAAACCGGTGGCGCAAGGCTGGTCGCACTTGGTTCCGTTCCAGCCGGGCTCGCACGTCAAGCAGCGGCCCTCGGCCACCGTGCACGGCTGCTGGCCCTTGCACTGGCCACACCTGGGGGAGGGGTCGGAGGCTAGGGAAGGCTGGGACCCGCCTCACCCCTGCCCCCATCGGCGGCCCGCCCTTCCACCTCCTCCCTGGCCGAGAGACCGCGCTTACCGGCGGCGACAGCCCAAGCCGTAGAAGCCGGCGGGGCACGGCTCGCGACAGTACTTGCCGCGGTAGCCCGGCTCGCAGGCACACGTGCCGTCCACAGGGTGGCAGCGGCCGCGGAAGCACTGGCAGTAGCGATCGCAGCGCGCGCCGAACGTACGCTCGCGGCACTGACAGCGGCCGCTCTGCTGCTCGCAGGGAGACGAGTTGCAGGCGCACTGGTTGTTGCAGCTGCGGCCCCACCAGCCTGCGTGGCACAGGCAGGCGCCGGTCTGTGGGTCGCAGCGCGACGTGGCGCTGCAGTAGCACGCGCTGGCGCACTGCGCGCCCCACCAGCCGGGCTCACAGCGGCACGCGCCGCTCCGCGGGTGGCACGTGCCGTGCTGGCACTGGCACGCATGCTCGCAGCGCGCGCCCCAGCGCCGCGCGTGACAAGTACACTGGCCTGTCACGTCCTCGCACTGCCCGTGTGGGTGGCAGCTACACAGCTCCTTGCAGTCGGGGCCCCAGAACTGGCGCGGGCACTCTGCAGGGGAGGAGCGGAGGGGGTGGAAGACCCCGGTGCTTGAGTAGGTGCCCCCAGCCAGCCGGAACCTGCCCGCGTCCCGCACTCCAGCCGCCACCTCTGGGGACCCGCCCCGAAGGCGGATCCGACCCCGCCCCACCTTGGATCCCGCCCCATCTCTCCAGGATTCCGCCCCACCGACCAATACTGGCCCGACCCCACGCTCACTGGTGTCGCAGTTGGCACCGAAGTAGCCGTGGCGGCAGCGGCACTCGCCAGGCCTCACGCACACCTCGTTCTCCGAGCACGTGGAGTTGCCTTCGCACACCGCTGTGGACGAGACAGGCCAGAGCTGCTGCGCGTCCTAGCCTCGCCCCCGCCCCCGCCCCAGGTCCCCGGGATGACCCACTCACCAATCCCACACTCGTCCCCTTGCTGCCTCCAGCCAGCGCAGCACGTGGGTACCTGGGAGCTGCGAGCAGAGGGAGGACATCTGAGCCCCATGCCCCTCCCCCAGCCCCCATCTGCTCCGGGCTCCTCGGTAGCCTCCGCACAGCCTCCCTGCCTCTGCAGTTGCGCTCCTGTCCTAGGGGGGTGGTTAATGAGGTCCTGCCAGGCAATGCTGTCTGGCGGTGGAGGATTGCCACAAACAGACCTGACCGCCAAGAACTTTCCAGCCCAGAACCCCCACCCCATCTCACCTAACTCCTTTGTGTCCTCCTCCCACAGCCATTAGGCCTGAGAAAAGTGGCCTTGGAGTCCCAGGAAGAACAGCAGTGAGGGAGCAGCCAGGGAGAGGACCATGGGCCTCAGGTCCTGCCCAAACTTGAGGGTCTAGGGCATCCCTCCAAGTGGAAGGCCCAGCCTAATGCGTGTCATGGATCCAGATGTGATGTGACATGATGAGGACAGCACTAGGACTAGCTGGGCCACAGGGACACACCTAGATGCCCAGTTGGGGTTGAGCTCCAGTGGGGAGGGGCAGCCTCTGGACAGGTGGATGGGGGGGTGGTATGTAGACAAGTGAGGTGACCACTTGGCAGAGGGGCTTCTGGAGGGAGGTGGGGTGAGGCCCACCCAGCCACTAGGGAGGGAGTAGGCACACCGGGAGTCCTCCATGTGCAGGAGGAAAGTCAAACTGTGGCAAAAGGGCTCAGGGACCAGGGTGGAGTAGGAGCTACTAGAGCATCTGTTTATGCCTTTGTTGTTGGTTTTGAAACAGTCTCGCTCTGTTGCCCAGGCTGAAGTGCAGTGGCATGATCTTGGCTCACTGCAACTTCCACCTCCCAGGTTCAAGCAATTCTCCTGCCTCAAACCTCCCAAGTAGCTGCGATTACAGGTGTGTGCCACCACACATGGCTAATTTTTGTATTTTTAGTAGAGATGGGGTTTCGCCATGTTGGCCAGGCTGGTTTTGAACTCTGACCTCAGGTGATCTGCCCACCTCGGCCTCCCAAAGTGCTGGGATTACAGGCATGAGCCAGCGTGCCCAGCCTGTTTATGCTGATTGTCTTCCTCTTGTTCCATTTGATTTGACTTTACAGAGTACACAATGCTACCGCAGCACTTCAGGAGAGCACAACCTCTAAAACCTTGGGTGGATGGGGTGTGTGAGCACAAAGGTTTGGAGGCCCTGCCTGAGTGAAGCCGTGATGGCTAGAGAGGGTTCGAAGGGGATGAGCTGGGGTTAGCCCACATTCAGGGGCAGAGGAGGCTGAGAAGGAAGAGCCAGCAAGGCTGCAGGATCCTAGGGTCCCAGCCGACCCAGAACTTCGTCTCGATCCTAAAGGCACATAACAGCCATTCGCACTTTAGAGAAAAGGAGCACGCTTCTTCACAAGCAGGCTTGGATTCAGTATCTGAATCTAGAACCGGAATATGGTGGTGGAGGGAGTTTGGGAGGAAGCCTGAAGACCCTAGCAGGATGGGATAGACTGGCCCCACACCACGCATTTCTGGTTAGTACGTGCCTGGCATGCTCCTGCCCAGGCTTCAGAGGATGCCCCAACCATTCCCCAGCTAGACAGAACTCCACCGCCTGCACAGAGCACCTAGGCCTCGAGGCCCCTCCTCCTGAACAAGGCTTGGTTCTCCTTCAGGCCAAAGATGGGACCTGGCGAACAGGACCATAAAATCCCAAACTTTGGGGAACTGGTCCAGTGTATTTTCCACAAATAAAACTAGAAACCAGAGACAGGAATACAAAGGCCTGGCTTTTCCTGGCCCCTGCCCCCACTGTCTCCATCCACCCAGCCCTGACCCAGGGAGCACCAAGGTGCCCATCTGCAGGGAGACCCAGGTCTGCTGGCCATCACCCACCCACTTGTGTCTGCTTCTGAACCATGTTCACTGGATGGAGAGCCTCTGCAGGTGTCCCTCCTGTGGGAAGCTTTGCCAGGTGGCCTGCTGGAATTGCCCCGGAAGCACTAACCCCCCTTCTGCCCTGGACATGAGGCTCTGTGGCTAGGACCCTAGTTTTTAGGGCCACACTCAGCTGGGTTTGATGTCTGGGTTTGCCACTTGCTGTGTGACCTCAGGCATGCAGCTTAAGCTCTTTGAGCTTCAGGCTCCTTAACTATATAGTAGGCCTCTACTGTAGGAAGATTAAGAGAGCCAAGATGTTTTTAGCCGGGCGTGCTGGCATGTACCTACAATCCTAGCTACTCAGGAAGCTGAGGCAAGAGGATCACTTGAGCCCAAGGAGTTTGAGGCTGCAGTGAGCTGTGATGGCACCACTGCTCTCCAGCCTGGGCAACAGAGTGAAACCCTGTCTCAAAAAGAGAGATAGAGATAGGAGAGAGAGAGAGAAAGACAGACAGAGAGAGAGAGTGCACGCCAAGACCTATGAAGTGGTTTGGCACATACTAAGCACAAAGGATCCTGAGGGCAGGCTGCAGTGCACTCGGTCATTCCTGGCTTAGTGGGCACCCAGGCCTAAGCCCAGCAGAGCTAATGCCCACCAGCAGGACAGAGTCCATTTGGGTTCACTGAGAACCAGATGCTTTCCTTCTTGGAAGGGCTGGCAGAAAAGGCCAGGTGGTGGTGGCAAGCCCACTCTCTGAAGATCTTACAAAGACGGGTGGGGAAAGATGGCCTGCTGCAGGGCCACTCCCACGCTTGCCCTGTAAGTCGGCAAGACCCTGAGGAGCCAGGCCATAGGCTGGGCCCAGGCCCCTCAGCAAGCAAGATATGCCGTAGGCTTCTCCGTCGTAGAGCATTAGTTCTGTGATTCAAACCCACTGTGAGCTCTCGCATCTTCAAGTTGGTTTATGGTGTCCACACCTGTCCATGTTCTCCCCCAAATCCAGGCAGAAAAGCTTCTCTGCCTGCCACACCCTTCAGACCCCACACCTGCCCGACCCTCCTCCTGCCCCGCCTGGACACCTCTCCTCTGGTTTCTGTCCCCATCCTCTTCTGCCCACACTAGCTCCCTTGGGAAGCTCACTGAACACTGACAACACCTTGGACCCTCCAGCAGGGCTCTCCCCGTCAATGCTAGACTTGCAAATCCAACTGCCCAATAGATGATGTCACCAGAGGGAGAGCTCATGGGCCTCATGCTCAAGCAGCCCAAACCTGAACTCTTGACCTCCTTGCACCCTGAGTCTTCCCTGTCTCAGATAACCCTGCCTGTCCTTTCAGGCTGGGAGGCTGAGACCTGGAGAAGCATCTCTGACTCTTCTTTCTTGTCTACACCAGATCCATTGAGAAAAAAGATGCTGAGCTCTAGCTTCTAAACGACATCTAAAATGGGACCACTTCCTCCTTCCCTATCCCAGCCTTGTGAGAGCCACCCTCCATCTCCCTGGCTTTTTGTAACTAGCCCCAGCTTCCACCCCCTGCCCCCCAGGGTGTGAAGTGTTTGCCACCTGGCAGCCAATCCTGGTCAGATCCCACCCTTTCTCTGTGCAAAGCTCCCAGGAGTCCCCATGGCGCTCAGAGGAAAAGCCCAAGTCTTCTGAGCAGTGGCAGCCCACGGTGGCCTGCCCACCCTCACTCTCTGGCAGCTCCTCCGCCAGCCCCTCCTGGACTCTGCCCAGCCTCCTGGATCCTTCCTGTACTTCCACAGGCCCTCTGCCTTGGGAACCTTGCCCCAGACACCCACAGGGCCTCCGTGCTCTTCTGCAGGCCTGTGCTCACTCACCACCTTCTCAGTGGGTCTCCCCAGAACACCCTAAAGGAAACAGCACTCCCCAACTCAACACCTCCCAGCTCTTGCTAGATGTCTAGACACACTTGCTTTTCTGGACTGTATGTCTCCTCTGCTACAGGGTCAGGGTCTCCACCGCAGCTTCCCTACACCAATACAGGCCTGGCACAGTGTAGGTGCATAGGATTTTACTGGCTCTGCACTCTCCTCTCCCCATCCTCCTGCCTCCCAGGAAAGGGAAGGGCTGATGGAAGCCTTGCAAGACGTGGGAGGACAACAAAGACATGACCCAGACCCCAGGTGGGCAGTGCCCAGAGTGGCTGTCCTTCCCATCGACCCTTGCCACTCATGACCACAGCGATCCCCACTTAGCCCCATGAGGGGGTTGTGATCACTAATCCCATTTTACAGAGATGGAGACAGGCCCAGAGAGGTCAAATGACTTGCCCAGGTCCACACAGCTGGGTAGGGGCGGCACCAGGATGGGAACCCAAACCCAGGCTCGGTTCCTGGAGCAGACGCCTCCTGGGAGGTCTGCAGACAAGGGGAGCGGGAGCAAAGGGCTCTCAGGCTCCGGAGAGCTAGAGCCTGGCACCGGACCCCCATTCCTGGGCCCGGGCCTGTCGGGGAAAGAGGACTGGAGTGAGTAGACAGAGCCCACGGCGATCGCGCCCTCCCCCTCTCCAGGCACCGCCCCGCCCGCCGCCGCCGCTGCTGCATTCCTGGGGCCGGGGAGGCCCGGGAGTCGGCGGCGGCGGCATCGATGCGAAGCAGATGGCGGGCCAGGCCGGCCCCCGCCCCGGAGGCGGGGCTCGCAGCGGGGAGGGGTCTGCGCGCCTCGGGACCAGAGTTCGGAAACCCCGCGCGGCCCCCTCGCAGCCCCTTGTCTCCGGCGCCGAGCCCCTGGACTCGGCTTGCCCCGGCTCCGTGGCTCAGGCGCCCCGACGCGACCCAGCTCGGAGCCCGGAGGCCGCCTCTGCGGTTGCCAGCCCGTGCGGCGTCTCCAATCCGCGCCAAGGCGCCCCCACACGCCCGCTCCTCACCCCTGCATGGAGATGCCCTTGACCTTGTGGCCTTTGGCCAGCCCACCGGCTCCCCCGACCCCAGCTCCCAACTCCTGGCGTCCGGGGCTCAGCTCTCTGCCCTGCGAGCAAGCTCCCGGGCTCGCCCCCCCACCGGCCGGGCCTGTCCCCTGTCTGTCCCACACTGGCTTCCCCAGCCGGCGCCCCACCTTTGCGCGGCCCCTTCTTGCACCCAGTATCCCCACCTCGTTGTCGCCAGGGTTCCCACATCCTCCCGTCCCCTGTGCCTGTCATAGTCCTTCCGCCTCCCGCTTCTGGTCCACTTCGAGCGCCGGCTCCTCGACGCTCGCCTGGGTCACTACCCTCCCACCCGCGCCCGCTCTAAGACACGAATCTGTCTTTCCAAGTCTGGCTTGCTCCAGGACCTCCCCGGCTAGCACCGCTCCTCCTCCCCTGACTTTCTTCCTCACTCCCACTCCCGGCTCCAGTCGGACTAGTGCGGGGCTTTAGCACATGCAGTTCCTTTGGCTTGAATGCCCTTCCCCAGCTTTTCCCCGTGGACTTCACAACTCGGCCAAGGGTCCCTTTTTCCAGGTCTTTCCTGACATCCCGGACAACGCGTGTTATCCCCTGGGTGCCCACGGCACTCCGTCCTCCCCTCAGGTGACTTCTCGTCCAGGGTTCCCTGGGATGCACTGTCGTGGCCCATGGCCGAGGCTGGGCCTGGAACGGAGCCGCGCTGGCGAGGGAGCCGAAGGGGCCCACACTTGGCGTAGGGAGGTTCCGGTAGCCCCCTCCCAATGCCCGGCGCCGCCACTCCACTGCCCAGAGCGTCCCTCTCGGCCCCCTCCCCCAGCCAGGCCGGCTCCTACCCGGGAGCACGGCACACGTTGCGGCCGCGAGGGTTCAGTTCCTGAGGCGCCACGGGGTCCGGCAGCATCCAGAGCAGCAGCAGCAGCAGCAGCGACGGCAGCAGCGGTGACGGCGGCCCCCCGGCTCCCCGGCGCCGCGCCGGCCCGGCCCCCTGGCGCCCTGCGCCCTCCATGAGGCGCGGGGCAGGCGCGGGGCGGGCACGGGCGCGGGTGCGGCCGCAGCGAGAGCGGCCGGAAGCGGAGTGCGAGGCCGGGCGGGGGGCGGCAGGAGGGGCGCCGAGCCGGGCAGGAAATTCCACATCGGCTCCCTGATCCCGGGCCAGCCGCGGCCGGCCAGGCGGCAGCGCCCGCCCCGCGCGCCAGACCCCACCCTCCGGCCTAGCCACCGCCCCTCCGCGCAGCCCCCGCCCCCATTCGGCCGCTCGCAAACTTGGGGGCGAACTTGGAGGAGGCCCGCCGAGCACTGGGGGGGAGGGAGGGTCCGCCCGAGGAATCCCCGGTTCCCGCGCCTTTCCCTCCGCTCCCTAGACATCTACCGAAGCAGCCGCCCCTGCGCGCCCACTGCGTAGGCCAGGCCCGGGACGGGAAGGCGGCTCGGGGACACGGACGCGACTCCGCAAGCCCACCCCCGCCCCCAGCGCCTCGGAACCGGCCAAGGGAGTGGGGCCCGCAGACAGCCCAGGTCGAGGCCCGAAAGCCAACTCCACAGCACCCCACCGCGAAGTCCTTGTAGTGCTGGGGTGTGCGGTCAGCTCCCCCTGCGCACTCAGAGCTCGCAAGGGGCGGACCGAGCAAGATGCTTGAGGCCTGTGGTAGACTCGGTCCGGATCCGAGGCCTGGGGGAAGGGGTCTCCGTAGGGACGGATGGGAGAGATACAGAGGAAGTAGAATGACCAGGCTGTGGACTGCGGTAGGAAGTAGAGGTAAAGACAGAAGGAGATCCCCGGGATGGAAACCCTGCAGTCCTAGTTGAGGAGTGAAGGTGGCTGGGGGAGCCTGGGCGGTGGATTCTGCTGGCTATGGGACTTCCAGGAGAGGCTAGGGCTAGAGAGTGGGAACTCCTGCATCAGGTAAGGTGGGTAACAGCACAGAGCAGAGGGAAGGTGTGGGAAGGGAGCAAGACAGAGGGACAGGCCCTAGGGAGCCAGCGGGGAAGCTGGGCTTGGACTGGGAGGCAGCAGGGTGCGGGTCCCCGGGGGGCAACTGGGGCAGACCGACTCTCAGGCCCAAGCAGCTGGGAAGTTGGGCAGGGAGCACAAATGTCCCGTGTGTAGCCAGGTCCTAGTGAGGATGTTTGTCTTTTGGGGACTTGAGAGCTGGCAGAAGGCCTGAGCAGGGAGAGGGCACCTGCGTTCTTTGGGGAGCAGGCCACATGCGGCCCACAGGCTCACTGAGGGAGGGCAGGCAGACTCTGTCCAGGTGTGGCCAGATAGCCCCGAAGGGTGGGGCTGGAGGAGGGGGCTTGGAGGAGGAGCCACTGAAAGGCCCAAGGACATGGGCATCACCATGCTGGCACAGGCAGAGAGTGGGATGGGGAGGAGCAGGCCCCTCACTCAGCCATGCTGGTGCAGGAGGGAGGTGGGGTGGGCTGAAAGAGAAGTGGAACTAGTGTGGACACGAATGCAACTACCTGGGGACAAATAAACAGGCCAACCACTTCTGGGCAGCTCAGCCTGGGCACAGCCTTGACCTCAGCAGTGCCCTCCCAGTGCTGGGGCCTCTCCCACGGAGGATCCAGATTGCTGCTCCCAATAGAGGCCAGCAGAGGTCCCAGTGGCTGCAAGGTCTGTCCCAGCCCAGCTCCCGGCTTTAGAGGCACTGACCCCTTGGGCTGGAGGGGACACTCACCTCAGCTGGATGGAGGTCATGAATAGGCATATCAAATTCCATCACCTTTCTCCTTCCCCTAGACCTGTCCCCACCTCCATGTGCCACCTCTGTACAGGGAGGGCACCACCTGGATGGTGCCTCCCCAATCCCCCAGGACCTCCTAAATGTCTTAGATCTCTGCCCACCCCTGTCTGCCACCCAGAGTAGTCTTTTTAATTTCACATGTGGTTATCCACCACTACTTTTAGGACAAGGACCGTCCCCCAGTCTCACCTCACGACCCGGTGCATACATCCCTTGCAGTAGATGGCAACTTTGGGTGTCATGGGCAGAGCCCTCATTTGTCCCAACCACCACTGCACCCCTAGGGGAAGACTGAGAAGTATGGGAGGAATGAAGGATCATCCACATGGCACCAGGATGTAGAAGGAACCCATAGACAATTGACCACCACGCAGGCAAACTGCTGGAGCCTGGAGCCCTGGCCTGCTGGTTTTGGCCAGGATGGCTGCCAGAAGGAAGTGGACTTTGAAGGCTGAGGAGGGTTTTGCATGAAAGCAGGGACCAAGAGCCTAGCCACACTGGAGAGCACAAGTAGGGCTGCCTCAGTTCAGGGGTATGAGGTGTAGCCCTTAGACACCCAGCTTGGCCCCAAGGCTGCCAGTGGCAGAGCCAGGCTGCGCCCAACTCCAAGGCACTCTCCACCCCTCCCCAGACTGCGCAGGACCTCAGTGAGCCCTTCCTGCCCTTGCAGACCAGAGGCCTCCTGCAAACCTGTGGCTGTGGCTGGTGGCTCAGGTGAGATTGTGCCAGCCAGCATGGTGTCAGGACGCACTGGAGAGTGGTGGGGCATGTCTGGTGCTCCTCCTTTCCAGAAACCTCTGAGGTCTGCAGGAGCTACTGCCCTGGCCTGCCAGGTGGCAGCAGAGACACAGGAAGTGCTGGGTCTGAGACCCACAGAGTGGGGTTCCTACTCTGAACCCATGCTCTTGCGCCTCACCCTCAGGAGAAAGGGAGATGACACTGGAGTGTGTAGCCATCCCACCCCACTAGGGCTCAACACCGGGTCTGCCACCCCAAGGCGATGTCATGTTTCCTCAGGGGTACTCAGGGCCCAGGACAGTGAAGAAGGTCTTCGGGTCACACACACCCCCACATACCACAGCCCTGGGGGCACAGGCCAACTCTGAGGGCTTTGCCTCTACCCTCAAGAATCCTTGGGGTATCCATTTAGGAGAGCCCAGAGTGACTGATAGTCTCCCCTCCCCATCCCCTCTCCTCCCATCAAAGAGCACACACTGCCCCCTTCTCTTCCGGGACAGGATGCCAGCAGGAACACATGGCTGTCCCCATGCTCTGCCCAGTCAACTGGGAAAGGATGGGGCCTTGGCAAGTTACAGGCCTGTCTGTGGGATGGCTCTGGGCACAAGGCTCATAGTAGGAGTCTGCAGGTGCAGACCCTATGAGGGCATCTGGGTGGAAGAAAGCTTCGTGTGGTGCAGCCCTGCGGTGAGGCTGGTGTGGACTCACAGCCCATCCATGCAGGGTGCAGGCTAAGCCTGGCAGTCTCAAGAGGGCAAGAAAAGCACCGGGACAGGTGAACAGGGGAGGGTCCCAGCTGCTGTGCCAGTGTGGTCCTTGAGACTGGGTGCCTAAGGGTTACCTGGCAAACCTGTAGCACATGCAGCTCCCCTCCCCAGCACACTCAGCTTCAGGAGGTTGGGAGGAGCCGAGCACAGGCCAGAGGGGCCACCCCCCGCGCCGCCGTGATGCTGCCCCGCTCCCAGGTGCTGAAGCTCTGGCTCCCTGACCCTCAGGCTGAGAGACTCCTAATGAGCTGGACTGAAACTCTGCGTGCTGCCCTGGTTGGGAGACAAGTTCCATACCAGAGAAGACACTCAAGTGGCTGCACAACCACCTGTCACCAGACCAGGGCGAGTTCCAGCTTTCCCACTGAGTGCCCTGTTAGCTTGTGGAGTTTACTGTGCTTCCCTCTCAGGCAGGGTCTTCCTAGTGCCACTTGGCTCCTGGCCTGGGCTTCCACAGCCTCTCCCAGATGGCAGCGCTGACCCCAGAAGCCACGCTTCCTGGGGATGCAGCTTGGGTGCACTGCGGAAAGGAACTGAGGCTGTGGCTACAGAAAAACAGTTACCTTCTGTAAGATGCTTTATTTCATTGATCAACAACATGGGGTCTGAAAACCCAGCGGGAGGGGTCTTTTTATCACAGAGCCAGTCCCAGGCGAGCTGATGCATCTCTGCTCCTCTGCCCCTTAGGAGCTCTCATCCTCCAACCCCAGCTGCTCCCACAGCCCCACCCCATTCACAGAAAGAGGGCTACCAGGTGCCTCAGCCCCCCTGCCCAGGCTGCCAGCTCCCAGGTCCCTTTGGAGAAGGACTGATCTAGGCAGGGAGGAGAGAAGGCCAACCCCTCCAGGGCTCACTGAGGCAGGCCAAAGCCTTCCAGAAGCAGTTCCTGCTGTGACGGAATCCACAGCCTGGGATCTGCATGGCCCTGAGATGCCTGTGGCAGGCTGGCCAAGGGGCTGGTGTGAAGAAAGAGGGCAGGGCCCGTAAGCTGTGGCCAACAGGGGCAGGGGCCCTGCCTGGAGTAAAGTGCTCTGGCCTAGGCTGTGTGGGTTTCACTGCCCTGCAGCCCCAGCCTCTCTTCCCTCTGACACCAGGCACGGGAAGCCTAGTCCTCACTGGAGTTGTCAAACTCCTCCCAGTCAGACACACTCATCACCTCAGAGGCAAAGTCCGGGTCAGCCTGGCTGCGGTCAGGGGTCCCGCGGGGCGGCTCAAGGAGCAGGGAGCGGGGCAGGGTGAGCACACAGGCCGCCAGGCCTGAGATGGAGTTGTCCAGCTGGGGCCCTTCCTCCCAGCAGTCCTTCTCCACATCGTAAATGTGCACGTAGCCCGTGCGGCTGCCGCGGTTGTGTGAGCGGCCACCTAGCACATAGATCCTGTTGTCCAGCACGGCAATGCCAGGCTCACCGTGCCCAGCAGGGAGTGGGCAGACGGATGACCACTGTCCAGATGTGCAGCTGTAGCAGGCCACCTGCAAAGCCAAGGCCAGAATAAAGCCCAGCACCCGCTGGGACGAGGCTGCTAGCTCCCCCACAAGCCCACTGACCAAGGTGGCCACAGTTACCCACCATTCTGACAGGCCAGGCCCCCTGGAAGGATGGCACAGGGCCAGTGTTGAAACATCCTGTCCATGGGTCAGGCTGCTGCTTTCTCGCCCAGGGATGGCTGAGTCTGCAGGAGGCTGTATTTTGGGCCCTCCCCTAGAATGATCCGATCCCCTCTGGCTTTGCTCGAGCCCAGCCCTTCCTCCAGGCCACCTGGCCCTAAGCCAGTCTCTGCCCCCGAGTGTGTGGCTGTGCCCCCATCAGCATGTGGTCATTCCCCATGTCTGAGGGCACTGCTTCTCTCCCCTCCAGGAAACGGAAGCTGCCTGAGAGACATGGACTCCACTGAAATGTCTTCAACCTCCCCTGCAGCACTCAACACAGGCAGTAGGACAGGGGGAGGAGACAGAAAGTGGAAGTAATTCCTTGCGGAGTAGTCAACATCAATATTCTCTTGTCTTCAAAATTGTCCAAAACAGTAAACAGAGACATGGAAAAATGTTCAACCTACTAGTAATTCAAGAAATGCAAAATCAAAACATCAGAGACAAATTTTTCAACTGTTAACTAGCAACAACTGCAAAGAAGAAAAGTCACAAAACCCAATGCTGTTGAGGGCATGGTAAAGCCATACTACTATGTATCTGTCTGACATGCCAGAAAAGGAATTTGGCGGTAAGTATTAAGAGCCATAAAAATCTTACCTTCTTGACTGATTAGCCATTTTTGGTTCTCTAGCTATGGTGGGCAGAATAGTGGCCCCCAAAGGTGTCTAGTTCCTAATCTCCAGAATATGCTACCTTAAGTGGCCAAAGGGGCTTTGCAGATAGGATCAAGGGTACAAGAATACAAAAAAAAAAAAAAAGGATTAAGGGTGCAGACCCTGAGATGGGGCAGTTTTCCTGGATTTTCCAGGTGACCTATCCAATTGCATGAGCCCTTAAAAGTGGAAGGGGAGAGGCCAGGCATGGTGGCTCATGCCTGTAATCCCAGCACTTTGGGAGGCCAAGGTGGGCTGATCACAAGGTCAAGAGATCAAGACCATCCTGGCCAACATGGTGAAACCTCGTCTCTACTAAAAATACAAAAATCAGCTGGGCGTGGTGGCACATGCCTGTAACCCCAGCTACTCGGGAGGCTGAGGCAGGAGAATCGCTTGAACCCAGGAGGCAAAGGGTGCAGTGAGCCAAGAGCACCACTGCACTGCAGCCTGGCGACAGAGCGAGACTCTGTCTCAAAAAAAAAAAAAAAAAAAAAAAAGTGGAAGGGGAGGCCGGGGGTGGTGCCTGTAATCCCAGCACTTTGGGAGGCTGAGATGCGTGGATCACCTGAGGTCAGGAGTTTGAGACCAGCCTGGCCAACATGGCAAAACCCCGTCTCTACTAAAAATACAAAAATTAGCTAGGTGTGGTGGCGAACACCTGTAGTCCTCCTAGCTACTCAGGAGGCTGAAGCAGGAGAATCGCTTAAACCCAGGAGGCGGAGGTTGCAGTGAGCCGAGACTGCACCAGTGCCCCCGAGCCTGGGTGACAGAGCAAGACTCCATCTCAAAAAAAAAAAAAGGAAGGGTAAAGCCAGACAAGAGAGCTAAAAAGTGAGGAGGACTCAACCTGCCATTGCTGGCTTTGAAGATGAAGTGTCCCCAAGCCAGGAAAAGTGGGGACCTCTAGAAGCCAAGAAGGCCCTCAACTGACAGCTAGCAAAGAAATGGGACTGCAACTGCCAGGGACTGAATTCTTCTAACCACCTGAGTGAGCAGGGAGGCAGATCCCCACTAGGGTCTCCAAAAAGGAAAGATGCCCTGACCACACCCTGGTTTTAGCCTGGCAAGGCCCATGTCACAGGACTTATGAATGCAGAATAAATTTATCTTAAGTTGCTACGTTTGTGGTGATAGGTTACTGAAGCAATAGAAAACTAATGTGCTGGCCCAGAGGATCTCACAAGCAGAGGACCTGTTAAAACCCAGATCACCAAGCCCCACCCTCAGGGCTTCCGAATCAGTGGGTCTGAGGTGCTTCGTAACACAGCGTTCCCAGGTGATGCAGACTCCGTTAGTCTGAGAATCACACTTTGAGAACTGTTGCATGAACCTAAGGAAATAATCCAAAATACCTGAAAAGCTCAACAAAGCAACTATTACTTGTCATGTTATTTGGAATAGTTAAAACTTAGACACAAGAGGGGATTATGAAGATTGAGTGTTAAACTAGAAAATGCCCAGGACAAAAGTCACTGAGAGAAGCAGAATGGGATATGGGATGCTCTTTTTTGTTTGTTTGTTTATTTGTTTGTTTGAGACAAGGTCTTGCTCTGTTGCCCAGGCTGGAGTGCAGTGGCACCATCACGGTTCACTGCAGCCTCAACCTCCTGGGCTCAGTTGATTCTCCCTCAGCCTCCTAAGTAGCTGGGACCACAGGTGCAAGCCACCATGCCCGGCTAATTTTTTTTTTGTATTTTTAGTAGAAATGGGGTTTCACCATGTTGCCCAGGCTGGTGTCAGTTCCTGGACTCAAGCCATCCACCTGCCTTGGCTTCCCAAAGTGCAGGGATTACGGGCCTGAGCCACTGTGCCCAGCTCAGAATGGGATGCTCTTTGACTACGATCAGGCAGAAAACATACACAGTCAATACTGAAAATGGTCATACTGAAAAACGGTGCTGCAGGGGCCGGATTATGAATGTTTTTCCTCACCCTTCTCTATTTTTTTTTTTTTTTTTTTTGAGACGGAGTCTTGCTCTGTTGCCCAGGCTGGAGTGCAGTCGTGCGATCTCAGCTCACTGCAACCTCCACCTCCTGGGTTCCAGTGATTCTCCTGCCTCAGTCTTCCCAAGTAACTGGGATTATAGGCGCCCATCACCACACCTGGCTAATTTTTGTATTTTTAGTAGAGATGGGGTTTCACCATCTTGACCAAGCTGGTCTTGAACTCCTGACCTCGTGATCCACCTACCTCAGCCTCCCAAAGTGCTGGGATTACAGGCACGAGCCACCATGCTTGGCCACCCATCTCTATTTTTTAAAGTTCCTGCAATGTGGTTATATTAACTTTATAATAAAAGTTTTGTTCTGTTGTTTTGTTTGATTTTGTTTTGAATAGAGACAGGGTCTCATGCTGTCACCTAGGCTGGGGAACAGTGGTGTGATCATAGCTCAGTGAAGCCTCCAACTGCTAGGCTGAAACGATCCTCCCACTTCAGCCTCCTGAGTAGCTGGGACTACAGGTATGTGCTGCCAGCCTGGCTCTGAAAGTTTTGTGGGGTTTTTTTGTTTTTTTTTTTTGAGACAAGGCCTGGCTCTGTTGCCCAGGCTGGAGTGCAGTGGCGTGATCTCAGCTTACTGAAATCCCTGCCTCCTGGGCTCAAGCCATCCCCCAACCTCAGCCCCCCAAGTAGCTGAGATTACAGGCATGCACCACCACACCTGGCTAATTTTTGTATTTTTATAGAGATGGGGTTTCGCCTTGATGCCCAGGCTGGTCTCAAACTCCTGAGCTCAAGCGATCCTCTCGCCTTGGCTTCCCAAACTGCTTGGATTATAGGCATGTGCCACCACATCCGGCCTAAAAGTTTTTAAGAATAATAGGCAAAGGTAGACGTGTATGTGTGTGATCCTGTCATGGTGACATTTGTCCAAACCTATAGAATGTGCCAAGAGTGAACACTGTGGACTCTGGTTGATGGTGACGCATCAGTGCAGTTTCAACAACTGTGACACATCCACCCCTCTGGAGCAAGAGGTCTGCAATGGGGAGGCTATATGTGTATGGGGGGAAAAAGGGGTGTATGGAAACTGTACCTTCCATTTAATTTTGCTGTGAACCTAAAACTGCTCTAAAAAATAGTCTATTTTAAAAAGACACGTTTCAATTACATTTTCCATCAATAACAAATGAGAAGGTTGGGAATGATGACGGGTGTGGACAGCCCCAGGCCCCACTCACCTGGTGCACATCCCTCCTGTATCCGGCATCGTTGTTGCTGCCCCCGATCACATACAGCTTGTTGAGGAGGGTTGCCATGCCGTGCCAGGCGCGCCGCACAGGCCCATCAGCCAGTGTGTGCCAAGTGTTGCTGCCTGGGTCGTAGCAGTGTGTCTCTTTCAGGTAATCCTCCCCTCTGCGGCCGCAGGTGATATACATCTTCCCCTCCAGCGTCGCACCTGCATGGGCATACACCTGTGTGGAGCCACCAGGAGAAATGGCGTGAGAGGGCAGTGAGGAAGGGTGGCTGCGTACTCTGTCAAGGCCAATCACCACCCCACACCTGCCTGACAACAATGTGAGGCTTCGCCACTTCCCACTTACTCCTCACATACAGACAAGAATCCTCCCTCGATTCTCACGGGACATACTGTCCTAGTCATTGACCTCTAACCTCTTCCCAATAGGGGATACATCTATAGACTCAGAGATGAAATGTAACCTTTGTCTTTCCTTTGCCCCTAAAGTTAACATCTGCATGGGGGACCTTCAAGAAAATAAAAGCATTTTTTTCAAGCCAGTCTGGAAGAAGCCACAGAACCCTGGGGACCACTGACTCGCCCTCAGTGGCCTCCACCCCTCCCCCACTCCCACTGGACATGCAATCCTCCGGGCCTGCTGACCCTGCTTTTAAAATCTGTTTGTAAATAATATCTGACACCAAACTCATGATGTGAGGAGAAAAATACACATGGTTCTTGATTCTGGTCCTGAACCTTTTGTGGGCTTTTTACCCTCCCTCTGGTGGGCTATCTCCATAGGGCCCAGCCTGCCCCCATCATGGGCACCTCTTACCCTGGCCCTACCACTTCCAGAACCCACCCACTCACACCCAGCAGTCCAACAGAAGGCCCCAAGGCAAGACCCTGGGTGTTTTGAGGGTAGAGGAGCCCCTCAGGGTGTGGAGGCTCCAGAGCTATGTTACCGGGCAAGTCACTAACACTGAGGTCATGCGGGTGACAAAACAAGAGTCTAGAGAGGTGGACAGAGCAGTGGGGAGGAAGAACACACACCAAGGGTTTGGTTTGGGTCTTCTCCTATCACCAGTAGGGGTCTGGGGAGGTTTTTCTTTTTTTTAGGCTGGAGTGCTGTGGCGCGATCTCGGCTCACTGCAATCTCCGCCTCCCGGGTTCAAATGATTCTCCTGCCTCAGCCTCCCGAGTAGCTGGGATTATAGGCACCCGCCACCACACCTAGCTAACTTTTGTATTTTTAGTAGAGACAGGGTTTCACCATGTTGGCCAGGATGGTCTCGATCTCCTGACCTCGTGACCCACCTGCCTCGGCCTCCCAAAGTCCTAGGATTATAGGCATGAGCCACCATGCCCAGCTGAGGTTTTTCTTTTTAATTAAACTTTTCATTTTGGGATAAGTGTAGAGTCACGTGTAGTTGGAAGGAACAATACAGAGGTCTCACGTGCCTTCTTTCCCCAATGGTAAGAGCCTGTGTCACTATATCACAGCATCACCAGGATGCTGACGTGGACACAGCCACAGAACTGTCCTATCATCACCAGGATCCCGAGGGGCTGCCCTTTAGGGTGACATCCACTCACCTCCCTTACCCTAATCCCTTCCTTGAGCCCTGGAAACCACCAATCTCTTCTCTATTTCTACAATTTTGTAACTCCAAGAGTGTTGTCTGAATTAAATCAGTATACAACCTTCTGACATTGGCTTTCTACCCCAACCCAGGTTCTACCAGGTTGTTGCATGTACAGGTTGAGTACATCCAAAATCTGAGACTTTTTGAGCACAAACACGGCACTCAAAGGAAATGCATTTCAGGCTTTTGGATAAGAAATGCTGAACCAGTAACTATAATGCAAAGATTCCAAAATCTGAACAAATCTGAAATTCAAAACACTTCTGGTCCCCAGCATTTCAGATAAAGGGTATTCAACATGTACCAATAGTTGGTTCCTTTTCTATTGCTGAGTAGTATTCCATGTGTATCTACCACAGCTTGTTTAACCATTCACTGTTGAAAACACCTGATTTGTTTCCAGTTTCTGGCTATTACCAATAAAGCTACTGTTAACATTCATGTACAGATAAGTTATTTTTTATTTTTTGAGACAGGGTGTTGGTCTGTTGCCCATGCTGTAGTATAGTGGCACAGTCTTGGCTCACTGCAACCTCTGCCTCCCGGGTTCAAGCAATTCTTGTGCTTCAGCCTCCGGAGTAGCTGGGATTACAGGCACGCATCACCATGCCTGGCTAACGTATACAGAGTAGTTTTCATTTCTCTGGGATAAATACCCAGGATGGTAACTGCCAGATCTGTTTTCCAGAGTGGCTGTACCATTTCACATTCCTATCAGCAATCCATGAGCATAGTTTCCCTGCACAATCACCAGTACTTCGTATTGTCACTACTTTTTATTTTAGTCATCCTGAGGTAGTTGTCTCACTGTGGCTTTAATTTGCATTTCCCTGATAGCTAATAATGTTACACATCTCCTTATATGCTTATTTGCCATCTGTACATCCTCTTCAGTGAAATGTTTCTTCAACTCTTTTGCCTTCTTTCTGTTGTTTTTTGGTTTTTTTTGTTTTTTTTGTTTTTTTTTTTGAGACAGAGTCTTGCTCTGTCGCCCAGGCTAGAGTGCAGTGGCACGATCTCGGCTCACTGCCCCTCTGCCTCCCAGGTTCACACCATTCTCCTGCCTCAGCCTCCCAAGTAGCTGGGACTATAGACGTCCACCACCACATCCAGCTAATTTTTTGTATTTTTAGTAGAGATGGGGTTTCACTGTGTTAGCCAGGATGGTCTCAATCTCCTGACCTTGTGATCCACCCACCTTGGCCTCCCAAAGTGCTGGGATTACAGGTGTGAGCCACCGCGCCCGGCTTCTTTTGCCCTCTTTCTAATGGGGTTATTTGCAGTATTTTGCTGAGGTTTTTTGTTTTTGTTTTTGAGATGGAGTCTCACTCTGTCGCCCAGGCTGGAGTGCAATGGCATGGTCTCGGCTCACTGCAACCTCCGCCTCCCAGGTTCAAGCGATTCTCCTGCCTCAGCATCTGAAGTAGCTGGGATTACAGGCGTGTGCCACTGCACCTGACTAATTTTTGTATTTTTAGTAGAGATGGGGTTACACCATGTTGGCCAGGCTGGTCTCTGGTTTCGAACTCCTGACCTCGTGATCCACTCACTTCAGCCTTTCAAAGTGCTGGGATTACAGGTGTGAGCCACCACGCCTGGCCTTTTATTGAGTTTTAAGAGTTGTTTATATATGTATTTATTTAATACTAGTCCTTTGTCAGATAGGTGGTTTGCAAATATTTTCTAATTTTGATGAAGTCCAGCTTATCAATTTTTCTTTTTATGGCTCATGCTTTTGGGGTCAAGTCTAAGAATTCCTTGCCTAGCCCTAGCTAGATCCTCAAGATTTTCTTCTGGTCATCACGTCGCGTGGCCACAGGGACCAGACCCGGACAGCTCCAGAGCCTCCGGGCCGGGGCGGTGGTGGCGACGCTTTGGCTCCTCCTGAGCCACCTGCTGGCCCCGCGCCCCACTCCATCCTCACAGGCTGAGGATGGGCGCGGCTGTGTGGGTTCAGGAGCAGAGTTGCAGAATCCAAGGACCCATTTTTGTTCTTTCTCTGCACTGCTTTATGGGAGGCATTATGGCCCCCAAAGACATAATGACAAATACTCATGCTAAATCAATCCTCAGTTCAATGAACTCCCTCGGGAAGAGCAATACCCTGACATTGAGAGTAGAGCAGAACGACTTCCCTGCCCATCAGATTGTGCTGGCTGCCTGTAGTGATTAATTCTGTGCCATGTTCACTAGTGAGCTTTCACAGAAGGGGAAACCTTATGTTGACATCCAAGGTTTGACTGCCTCTACCATGGAAATTTTATTGGACTTTGTGTACACAGAAACAGTATATGTGACATGGAGAATGTACAAGAACTGCTTCCTGCAGCCTGCCTGCTTCAGTTGAAAGGTGTGAAACAAGCCTGCTGTGAGTTCTTGGAAAGTCAGTTGGACCCTTCTAATTGCCTGGGTATTAGGGATTTTGCTGAAACCCACAATTGTGTTGACCTGACACAAGTGGCTGAGGTTTTTAGCCAGAAGAATTTTCCTGAAGTGGTACAGCATGAAGAGTTCATTCTTCTGAGACAAGGAGAGGTGGAAAAGCTAATCAAGTGCGACGAAATTCAGGTGGATCCTGAAGAACCAGTCTTTGAGGTTGTCATCAGTTGGGTGAAGCATGCCAAGAAAGAGCAGAAAGAATCCTTGCCTAACCTGCTACAGTATATGCAGATGCCCCTGCTAACCCTCAGGTATATCACAGATGTAATAGATGCTGAGCCTTTCATCCGCTGTGGTTTACAATGCAGGGATCTGGTTGATGAAGCAAAGAAGTTTCATCTGAGGCCTGAACTTCAGAGTCAGATGCAGGGACCCAGGACAAGGGCTCGCCTAGGAGCCAATGAAGTGTTTTTGGTGGCTGGGGGCTTCGGAAGCCAGCAGTCTCCCATCGACGCAGTAAAGAAATATGACCCCAAGACTCAGGAGTGGAGCTTTTTGCCAAGCATCACTCATAAGAGACGTTATGTGGCCTCAGTGTCCCTACATGACCAGATCTACGTCATTGGTGGCTATGATGGCCGTTCCCGCCTTAGTCCAATGGAATGTCTAGACTACACAGCAGATGAGGATGGGGTCTGGTATTCTGTGGCCCCTATGAATGTCCGATGAGGTCTTGCTGGAGCCACCACCCTGGGAGATTTGATCTATGTCTCTGGAGGCTTTGATGGAAGCAGGCATCACACCAGTAAGGAGCGGTATGATCCAAACATTGACCAGTGGAGCATGCTGGGAGAGATGCAGACAGCCCGGGAAGGTGCTGGACTCGTAGTGGCCAGTGGAGTGATCCACTGTCTAGGAGGGTATGACGGCTTGAATATCTTAAATTCAGTTGAGAAATATGACCCTCATACAGGACACTGGACTAATGTTACACCAACGGCACCAAGCGTTCTGGTGCAGGAGTAGCCCTGCTGAATGACCGTATTTATGTGGTGGGGGGATCTGATGGTATAGCCCATCTTTCTTCCGTTGAAGCATACAACATTTACACTGATTCCTGGACAACTGCCACCAGTATGACCACTCCACGATGCTACGTAGGGGCCACAGTGCTTCAGGGGAGACTTTATGCAATTGCAGGATATGATATTAAGTCCCTGCTAAGTAGCATTGAATGTTACGACCCTATCATCGACAGCTAGGAAGTCGTGACATCCATGGGAACCCCACGTTGTGATGCTGGTGTGTGTGTTCTCCATGAGAAGTGACCATTGTTGGAGCACCATCCAGAGCTACTGACCAGTACAGTGGACAGTTAGTGGGAGAATCAAGAATCCTTTCCAGAATATCTGTTTCTCACTATGTGCACAGGGTGATTATAGGCACCAGTGCAGATTGTACTTATTTGACACATACTCCCCCTCGCCCTGGTTGTTGTTCCTGAGAAGGGTGGGTAACAGATACTCCAGGGAAAAGAATGCACACTGAATGGATGTGAGAGACCACACTACCTCTCCCACTGCTTTGGGGAGCACTTCCCTGTCATTTCTAACTTACCACATGCTTGGTGTACTACATGTATGTTGTGCCTCATATGTTGCAAAGAACTAAGGTGAGTATAGCCTACTAGATGTGAGCAATATCCAGCCTAGATGATTGGAAAGATACCAATTTAAGTAAATGCGGTAAAATCCAAGTCTTTTTTGTTTTTCCAGGAACAAATACATTTTCTAATCTACAGGTAGCTAGGGGCAACACAGTTCCACTCTAAAGGGAAACAAAAGGGAGAGCCCCACAAAACTTTGGGGGCAAGGGAGAGAGACTCATCTGACACTTCTTTTGGAGGTCAGGGTTTGTATATCAGAAATTAAGTTAGAATAAGTGAATTAAACTGAATTTGATGGAATGTGAGTGAACCTAGAACAGCACTGAAGTATTACATAACCTGGAAGACTGAGAAGGGTATATTATTTGAAGGATCTTTTTATTTCCCCAAGGTCTTTCACACTGGAGACAGCATAAAAGAGTGAACAAATGTTGGGATGAGAGAAGATGACATAAATGTGGGAGTTCAGTATAACTGGGGATAAACTAGAAGTACCTGTGATTTTACAGTCATCTTATTGCCTGCCAGGGGTCATCTAGCCATGGCAATGTTTGCCTTGAATGGGGGTGAAAGCTTTTCTTTGTTGAATCAAATACTACTACACTATTACACTTCCACACTATTTATTTGGGAATGGACTGGGAGTGACAGTAGCCTAGTAGTTCAGCTACCTGATTACTGCCCCATTCTTTCAGAAGCACACTTCTGCCAAGGAGTGGTTTGTACTGCTGTGATTGGTACATTTAGTCTTTTTTCTGCTATAAGTTTTCCTTACCTGTCCTTTAGTGTAGATTTTATTCATCACAGGACAGAATAATCAAGGACAACCAAAATCCTTTTGTTAGTTTCAGTACCTCAGCTATCAACATTTCTGAGCTATCATTCAATGTTCCTCTGTGTCATGGAGTGAAATTCTTGTTTTATGGGTATTGGGAGTGTGGGAATGTGATAACCTAAACAACCTTTACTCTGAAATTCCATTTTTCCCTCTTTCCCTGAAGTGTACTGACCTGTACTACAGAGTTAATTTCTTTTGTATTTTTTTAAGAAAATATTAAAAATCAACAGTCTCAAAAAAAAAAAAGATTTTCTTCTTTTTTTTCTAGAAGTTTTATGGTTTTACATTTAACTCCATAAACCATTTTGAATTAATTTTGGTATATGGTATGAGACTTGGGTTGATATCCATTTTTTTGCCGATGGATGTCTAATTGCTCCAGTACTAGTTGCTGAAAGATATCTTTCCTCCACTCAATTGCTTCTGCACCTTTGTCCAAAATCATGTGTAACATGACTGGGCATATTTACCCAGGTCTGTGGGTTTTCCATTCTGTTTCACTGATCTATGTATCTGTCACTCTATCCATACCACAGCCTTGATTACTGCAGCTATGTAGTAATCTTGAAATTGGGCAGACTCCTCCCATTTTATCGTTCTTTTTCAAAATTATTTGAGCTATTCTAGTTCCTTTGCCTTTATATATACATTTCAGAATAATCTCATTTACATCTAATGTCACAAGTAAAATCAAATCAAAATAAAATAATTTATTTTATTTATTTTTAAATTTATTTTATTATTATTTTTTGAGACAGTCTCACTCTGTCGCCCAGGCTGGAGTGCAGTGGTGCAATCTCGGCTCATTGCAACCTCTGCCTCCTGGGTTCAATCGATTCTTGTGCCTCAGCCTCCCCAGTAGCTGGGATTACAGGTGCGTGCCACCACACCCAGCTAATATTTGTATTTTTAGTAGAGATGGGGTTTCACCATGTTGGCCAGGCTGGTCTTGAACTCCTGACCTCAAGTGATACACCATCCTCGGCCTCCCAAAGTGCTGGGATTACAGACGTGAGCCACTGCGACTGGCAATAAAAAAAAATTTTAGGCTGGGTGTGATGGCTCACTTCTTTAATCCCTGCACTTCGGCCGAGGCAGACAGATCCCTTGAGACCAGGGGTTCAAGAACAGCCTGGGCAATATGGTGAAACCCTCATGATACTAAAAATATAAATATTAGCCGGGCATCATGGTGCTCACCTGTAATCTCAGCTACTCGGGAGGCTGAGGCAGGAGAATCACTTGAACCAGGGAGGCAGAGGTTGCAGTGAGCCAGGGTCATGCCACTGCACTCCAGCCTGGGTGACAGAGCGAGAATCTGTCTCAAAAAAAAAAACAAATAAAAAAATTTTTAAAAAGCTTATTGTGCATGTAAAAGAAGAGTTCATGAACCAGGAAACCCCAAACTGGAAGTGGTATGAAGCCCCAATTCACAGCAGTTACAACACAGTTTATAAAGCATGAATGAGGAAGAATATTGTTCCCTACTGTGCATATGGAGCTGCATAAGCTTTCTTTGTAATGCTATCACACTGAGGGAGGAAAGCTTAAGTTTCAGTTACATGGCTACAGGCAGTTGGCCTAGGGGTATATCCAAACCTCGGCTTCCATTTTCATTTTCCCTTAATAGTACAAAAAACCTTCCTGAAATTTTGATAGGAATACTAGTATTCCTGTATTAATACTATATCAATATGAGGAATTCTGTATTAATACATGTATTATTAATTGGGTTGGGAAAGAACTGACATTCTTACTATTCTTACTTTTCCAATCCATGGACTTGGTATGTCTCTCCACCTATTCACATCTTCTTTTATTTCTTTCATCGGTTTTTTGTAATATTCAGTGTACCAATCCTGTGAGGTTTTTTGTTTGTTTGTTTTGAGACAGAGTCTTGGCGGAGTCTTGCTCTGTTGCCCAGGCTGGAATGCAGTGGGGTAATCTCAGCTCACTACAACCTCTGCCTCCCGAGTTCACGCCATTCTCCTGCCTCAGCCTCCCGAGTAGCTGGGACCATAGGCGCCCGCCACCACGCTCAGCTAATTTTTGTATTTTTAGTAGAGATGGGGTTTCACCATGTTGGCCAGGCTGATCTTGAACTCCTGACCTCAGGTGATCCCCCCGCCTGGGCCTCCCGAAGTGCTGGGATTACAGGCGTGAGCCACCGCGCCCTGCCAACATGACCTATCCTTTTTCATTCCCCAACATCTGATCCATCAGCAAGCCTGATCAGTTTACTTCCACACTACACTCTGAACCCTCCCATCTCCCTCCAGCTCCACAGCTGTGTGCCAGCACAGGCTACTGCTATCTTCAGCCTAGACCACGCGATGACCCAGGGCCAGCCTCGCTTGCTCTGCTCTTGATCCTCAGGCTTTCTTCTTCTACAAGCATGCCCCATGCTTCCTCTCCTGCTCAGGAAAAGCTGTGAGCCCCTCTCCTGCCCTGGAAGGTCCTTCTGCTAGACTAGGCAGATGGTTAGATATGAGCAGGGAAGTGGACTCCAGGTCGGCCTCAGCCCCTAGCATGCCCAGAGGGACTATGACCTCTGAGACATGTTAACCACACCTGAGGTTTCAAAAGCCCCAACCCCTTTCAGTTAAGCTTATCCAGCTCAAGTAGGAACTAACCCCACAGGGAACTTTCCACCCCCGGGAGCCTGTGTTGTATAGTTTGCCCCAGTTTTGCTTGCTTCGAAAGTAACCTTTTGTTCATTGTAATGGTAAAAAACACACCTCCTGGGTGAAGATTTAAGATGCTAATGAGACTTGCGATAAATGCACTAGCATGTGGAGCCACAGTGCAAGCGCTGCTAGAAGACCACCCAAACAAAACATGCTTATGAGTAACACCTCTTCCCGCCCATTTATGAATAATCATGTAAGCCTCCCGTAAGGGAGGTTTCCCAGTGCCAGTTGGGGCGATCTTATTCTGGAGCAGCCTGCTCTGACTCAGCCTTCAGAATGTACCTTCGCTTTTGCAATAAACTGCCTTACACTTATCTTCGTTAATGCATGTCTCTTGCTTAAAGTCTTTTAACCAAGAAGACAAGAACTGAGGACACATTCCCAGTAACATTTCCTCCCTCTGTAAATGGCAGGTCTAATTGACATCTCCTCAGATGGACATTCCCCAAAAAGTCCCTCTAGATTCATCCTACCAGAGCCCCCTCCCTGGAAATCCTTCAGTTCAGCCCCCTCTTCATTTCACTTACCATAATTGCAACCACTTTATTGATTTGTTTGCTGGTTAAGAGTGGTTTCTCCTTACAAGGCTGTAAACACCATGGAGTGGGGAGTCTTTCTCATTTCTTGTCACCACTGGATTCCCAGGACTTGATACATGGTGCTTAGTAGTTGCGGAATGAATGCGTGCATGAAGGAAGGAACACCGGCAGCCAGGATGCAGCTGGTTGAAAGCCAAGGCTGCCCCTCTGTGGCCAAGCTGGAGAACTGCTGCTTCCCCAGCTGCCGCGGACAAAGAAATTGCTAAGCCCTTCCCATAACACCCACCTAGGAGGCTTCCCCCAACACCCTTCCTGGAACAGAACCCAAGAGCCCTTCTTGTCCACTTGGTCTCAAGGACCTCCTGATCTTCTCCATGCAAAATCTGCTCCTTTCCCCAGGATGGGGGTAGGGAGTGTCCTTCCAAAGAGGCTTCCTTCTCCCCAAAGAAGCTGAGAGCAAGGAACAGGCCACAGCTTGCAGCTCACAGCTGCCCAAGAGACAGAAATCTGTGTGGGCTGTGTAAATGACCTGGATAAAGAAGAGCTGGATCCATTGAGGAGACACCAGCCCTGACCCCTGAAGTCAAAGTCTAAGTCCCTGGGGGAATTGGGGGTCATGAGAGATACTGGAAAGAGGCTTACAAAGGCCAGAGCTCTTGCTAAACTCCCTGAGGCAGTGCAGGTAGAACCTGCCCCCCATACCATCCTCTGCCTCTCGGGTGCTCGGGAATCCCCAAAGGTGTACCTGGCCCATAGCAGGTGCTCCACAAATGCTATGCCAGTACTAGCAGGGTGCATACCCTGTTCTCGGAGGCTGAGACCCAGGAAGTAGGGGGCCAGCAAGGCCTCTTCCTTCCCTGGGATCCCATGTCTGGTTGTTACACCAGGCCCGAGTACCCCAAAGTCGTAAGATAAAAGAGAGGCACCTCCCGAAAACATCACTTTTCCATAATGAACATAATTTTAAACATCTTCAAATTGGAATAAACCAAGGTATTATATAGGATGCACGTGATTTTTTTTTTCAAGTTGTCCCAATATTCAAACATAGGATTTAATATAAAAAATAAAACCTTAGAGTGTTTCTTAGCTCTGGAAGGCCCCACCCTTCAGGGGACCTAGAGGGAAGAGGTCTGAGGATAGGCCAGTGAGCTCTCAGGGTCCCTTCCTGTTTAACATCTCTGGAAGTGTCCCAGCTCGTCTCAGCTGCACAAAGAGCAAATGTTCTATCCACATTTGAACTACAAGGTTAAAGCAGCTTGCCAGGGCCAAGGTGGTGTGACAAGGTCTCAGCATGTGAGACTCACAAGCGGGGTACAATTCTGAGCATGGGGTCTGGATCCTTGATGAGCCTCCCCAGGTGGACTGGCTGAACCTCATGGGGCCTCATCAATGCATTCAATGCAGGGTCTCTGGAGAAGCATGGATTCTGCTCACTGAGCCTGTTTCCCTGACCTGGGACAGGCCTTGACACCTGGGCCTCTCACTCTTTGCACATCCTGGGGAAGGAAATTAGGCAGGAGAAGGCCCCTCTTCGAGGGCTTCCTTACCTCCCTCTTGAGTGGGGCCACGTATGCCCAGGAGTTGGTGGCAGGGTCGTAGCGCTCCACAGCATTCAGGTCATTGTGGTAGTCACGGCCCGCCACAGCGTAGATGTACCTGCCTACAACACACACGGACAGGTCGGCGTGCTCCTGCTGCAGGGACTGGATCTGGAACCAGCGGTTGTGCCGTGGGTCATACCTGTGCCGAGACATGAGGAAAGCACAGCAGTGACTAGACAGGGAGGCTGCTCCGCAGGCTTGCACCTCTTGTTCTGGTCCCGTTTCTGCTTTGCCTCAGCCCAGCCTGAACCCTCCCCAACTGCCCCACATACCAGTGCACACCGATCTACAGCCAGGCCCGCAGGCTGTTACACACCTGAGCACAGGTGCTCCCCCACACACAGCATGGAAGGAATGGCCAGGAGCGTCCTGTGTTTCCACCTAACTGTCCACCTGGGCTGTCCAGTGGCTCTCTTTTTTTTCTTTTTTTCTATTTTTTTTTTGTGGAGACAGGGTCTCTCTGTCCCCTAGGCTGAAGTGCAGTGGCACAATCATGGCTCACTGTAGCCTCGACTTCCTGGGCTTAAGTGATCCTACCACCTCAGTCTTCTAAGTAGCTGGGACTACAGGTGCGCACCACCACGCCAGCTATTTTTTTTTTTTTTTTTTTTTTTTGATAGAGACAAGATCTTGACACCTGGGACATATATTGTCCAGGCTGGTCTCAAACTCCTGGACTTAGGCAATCCTCCTGCCTCAGCCTCAATGGCTGTTTGTACAGCCACTTCCATCTCTTACCTCATCTCATCATCCACATAGCCTTGCTCCCACTCAGGAGGGCCTCCAGATACAGCCTCTCCACTGGATGGGTGCCATCAGCCCCCTCACTGGCCTCCCAGCCTTGAACTTCCCCCAGCACTCCATCAGGAGTGGTCTGCTCAGGCACGCCCTGCACACAGCACCCATCATACCCTCAGCTTTGTCAACAGCAGCACACATAAGGCTCTGGTCATCGTACTTTCACTTCCTCCTACCATGCTGCCAGCCCCGAGTTTCCTGACCTCCCCTCCACTCAAGGTCTCCCTCTCTGGGAAAGTGGAAAGGGTTAACTCCCACCCTGGACTGCAGGCTCTGTAGGAGCAGGGTGTGTGAGATTCCAGGGACCCCCATGGGAGAAAAGGAACTAGACTGGCTGCAGCAGGCCCACGAGAGTGGAGGAGTCTGGCCAGGACCCAAGGAGGGCTCCTGGGCTGAGCACCAACAAGGAGTGTGGCCTGCAATGTGGAGCAGAGATGATCACAGAGCCATGAGGGGCCAGGACCCAGTGAGCTCAAAGCCAGTATCTGAAGTGTCCTTGCCCAACAGCCCACAGATAGTTATAGCCTCTTTCAGACAAGTGTTTTTATTTCTGCAGAGGAAGACCTATTCCAAAGAGAACAAGTCTAACTTCAACTGGCTCACAAGAGAGTAACCAAAGTTTTCTTTGGCCTGTGCCCTATGCTGGTCAGTGAAAAGATCAGTTTCATCCTTTGCTCCAAAGCACAAGTTAGCTGTGCTCTGCAGCTGCTTCCTGCAGCCCCTACAGTGTGGCCAGCACCTCCCCGCTGCCTACCAGGAATGCAGCAAACAGGAGCCTCAGAAGGCAGGGCCAACAGGAGAGGGAACACACACCTGGGTCTCCCCGACCTGGTGTGAATCCTGGGCTCTTCCCTGTCTAGCTGGGTGTGTCTGGGCATCAGTTTTAATCTCTTGGGGTTCACTCAGTTCTGCACCTGTCCAATGAGGTGATATCACCTGCCTAGAAAAGCTATCAAGAGGAATCATAAAAGACGAGCATGAAAAGGGTCCTTGTTAACTTGGGGGTTCTAATGGATCACAGTTCATTTCTATATTCCTAGACCTCAGTGTAGCCTCTGGCCTCAGGACAGATTATGTTCTGTCTGCTGAATGAATTCAACAAAGGAGTAAGATTACCAGCAATAAATCATTCATTCACTCTACCAGCATTCCCAGGCCTCCCACTGTGGATGGGGCACAGTGCTCAGCACTACATCCAGAGGGAGCCTCAAGAGGTCAGGGCCCTGCCTTCCCCTGCAGAATGGAAACAGGCTAACCAGAGCAAATGAGTGCTCGATATAATGACAGACACTGTGAAAGAAAGAAAGGGAGGTAAGGAAATGAGTGACCTGCTGGTCAGCGGGGCCTGGGGAGGGCAAAGCTCCCTTGCAGTAATCAGGAAAGACCTCCTGAGAAGGCAGGGTCTGAGACCTGCATGACCTGGGGCACAAGCCAGAAGAAAGTCTGGCAGGGGACCAGCAGTCCAGGCTTGGGGCGCAGCACTCACAAGGGCCCTGTCAACTGGCTGGGATGGTGCTGTTCACTGCCTTTCCTGTGTGCCATGCTCCTTTATATACAAGTCTCTCCTCTCTTGTGTTCAGTCTGGCTCAATCACCATCTGCACCCCAAGTGTCTGCAACCAGAGTGAGACAGGACCCTCCATGTGCTCCTGTTTGCTCCTTCAAGTCTATTGTCCTCACAGCTTTTTAAGCTGAGTTCAGGTGGATTTGTGGCTTCAAATTTAAAGACACACATAGGGCCGGGTGCGGTGGCTCATGCCTGTAATCCCAGCACTTTGGGAAGCCGAGGCGGGTGGATCACCTGAGGTCAGGAGTTCAAGACCAGACTGGCCAATATGGTGAAACACCGTCTCCACTAAAAATATAAAAAAATTAGCCAGGCATGGTGGTGTGTGCCTGTAGTTCCAGCTACTCGGGAGGCTGAGGCAGGAGAATCACTTGAACCCGGGAGGCGGAAGTTGCAGTGAGCTGAGATCATGCCATTGCACTCCAGCCTGGGCGACAGAGTGAAACTCCATCCCACAAAAAAAAAGATACCAGCAGTGATACCAAGTGTCAATAATTTAGACATAGCCAAAGTTCCACTGATTTCTTATTTCCCTGTTGTGTCCTGTATCCCTCTTCTTCTTTATTGAATTAATCTTCTACTTTATTAGAATAAGTCCTCAAGTAATATTTTTCTAATAAAAATAAGCTTTATTTTTGCATATAAAAATATAAACAATTTTACTTATTGCTATGGACTAGATGTTTGGATTCCCCCAAAACCCCTATGTTGAAGGCCTAACCCCCATTGTGATGGTAGTGGGAGGCATGGCCTTTGGGAGGTGATCAGGTCATGAGGGTGGAGCCCCATGATGGGCTTAGTGCCCAAGACTACAGCTGTTTCTCTCCACCATGTGAGAACACAGACAGAAAGGACCTTACCGGGAATAAACTGGCCAATACCATGATCTTGGACTTCCCAGTATCCAGACAGTGAGAAATAGAGGTATGTTGTTTAAGTCACTCCATCTATAGTATTTGTTATAGCAGTTGAAACTGACTAGGAGAGTCACTTTAACTCAGATTTGTATCATCCTATTGTAAACTCAGACATGAACCCTAGAGTTGGTACAAAAATATTCTGGAATTCTTGTTAAATTCAGTAGACTGTGGCTGGGCACGGTGGCTCACGCCTGTAATCCCAGCACTTTGGGAGGCTAAGGCGGGAGGATCACGAGGTCAGGAGATCAAGACCATCCTGGCTAACACGGTGAAACCCCGTCTCTACTTAAAATACAAAAAATTAGCCGGGCGTGGTGGTGGGCGCTTGTAGTCCCAGCTACTCGGGAGGCTGAGGCAGGAGAATGGCGTGAACCCAGGAGGTGGAGCTGGCAGTGAGGTGAGATTGCGCCACTGCACTCCAGCCTCGGAGACAGAGAGACTCTGTCTCAAAAAAAAAAAAAAAAAATCAGTAGACTTTTTCTTCTCTATTTCCATGACTTAAGCATTTTCATGACTATTAATGTTTTAATGCCTATTAAAATTTTTAAATAAATTAAATGTACTGACCGGGCACGGTGGCTCATGCCTGTAATCCCAGCACTTTGGGAGGCTGAGGCAGGCGGATCACCTGAAGTCAGGAGTTCAAGACCAGCTTGGTCAACATGGTGAAATTCCATCTCTACTAAAAATACAAAAAAATGGCCGGGCGTGGTGGCTCACACCTGTAATCCCAGCACTTTGGGAGGCCCAGGCGGGCAGATCACCTGAGGTCAGGAGTTCAAGACCAGCCTGGCCAACATAGTGAAACCCTATCTCCACTAAAAATACAAAATTAGCCGGGCATGGTGGCGTACACATGTAATCTCAGCTACTTGGGAGGCTGAGGCAGGAGAATTGCTTGAACCTCGGAGGCGGAGGTTGCAGTGAGCCAAGATCGCACCATTGCACTCCAGCCTGGGCAGAAAACAGCGAGACTCCATCTCAAAAAAAAAAAACAAAAAAAACAAAAAAGTTAGCTGGGCGTGGTGGTCGGCGCCTGTAATCCCAGCTATTCGGGAGGCTGAGGCAGGAGAATGGCTTGAACCCGGGAGGCAGAGGTTGCAGTGAGCCGAGATCGTGCCACTGCACTCCAGCCTGGGCGACAGAGCGAGACTCTGTCTCAAAAAAAAAAAAAATTAAATGTACTTTAAAATATTAGCAGCCATGAAAATGCCCAAGGAAAAATTACATTATTATTTTAAAAAATTTTTTTAGAGATAGGGTCTCACTCTGTTGCCCAGGCTACAGTACAGGGGCATGGTCATAGTTCACCGAAGTCTAAAACTCCTGGGCTCAAGTGATCCTCCTGCCTCAGCCTTCCAAGTAGCCAGGACTGCAAGCACGCACCATCAGGCCCAGCTAATTTTTTTTTTTTTTTGGTAGAGACAAGGTCTCGCTTTGTTGCCCAGGCTGATCTTGAACTCCTGGGCTCAAGAGATCTTGAACTCCTGGGCTCAAGAGATCCTGCTGCCTCAGCATCTCAAAGTGCTGGGATTATTGACATGATCTGCACATAGCCTAAATTATTATTTTAAGTAGGGTCAGGGCACATAGCAACATGTGATCAGCTACTACTAGGTATACCATGTAGTTGGTGTTCAGTAATCCACAGGGCTATGGCTATGGGAAAGGTACAAGGAATGATGCAGATAATATAGATGCAAAGAAAGAAGGAATGAAAGAGAAAAACTGGTATATTGGAGACAAACACCATTTGCTCCAAGAGAGGTAAGGTTTTTAAATATGCAGTTTCTGTATCAATGCTTTAAGATACAACCTGGTAAGTAATAACTCCTCAAAATGCAAAGCCTAATTTACTGCAAAATCTTGTTTCCTTATATTCTAAAAGCCTATAGCTTTTAGAATTCACCAGTTCTAAGGCTGATGAAATGAGAAAGCAGAGAAAGAACCAAATCTTAGAATATTCAAATTAAGGATTCATCTGGAAGTTTTGAGTCCACTGGAAGGTTAATGATGCCTTCATTCTGGAGAGATGATACACCCCAGGGTTAACCAGTAGGGCTGTGGTCCTTCCCGCCACCTCCACTCTGTGGATACCTACTCTTTCAAGGCAGGTCTTGCCGAACCCACTTGCCATTGTGATCCTATTCTCAGACAGGAGTTTGGGACTGGTTATTGGTTACAGGGTCTAATATTAGCATTACCCAGAGTTCAGCTTTGGCCTCACACCCCTTCACAAGGGGAAATTCAGACTCCTACTGTAAGTGAAAGTGAGATCAATGGCCCATAGCAGGTGGTCAGAGGACACGGGCAGGCAGAATCCCAAGCTGTCACCCCCCCCAGGGACAGCTCTGTGGAAACATCCAGCATTCCTGCCAGGCACACAGCTGTCTCTACCTTCTGCTAAGGGCCAGAAGCCAAAACACTCTGGAGAGATTGGCTTTGCAGGTCTGTAGGTTACTCTCAGCAGGGTGGTCTGGCCTTGGCCCCCCAACTGGGAAACTGAGCCCCCTAAAAAAGAAGGTTTAAGGTTTGGCCAAAGGGAAGTCTAAACCTGGTGTGGCCACACCCACTGGGGGGACAACTTTTGTTTAGAGAGGAAATGAAGGTAGCTGTTTCCTTTTTTCTGAAACCTGCCCTTCCTCATATTTAACCGCAATGTGTTATTGCCAACCTCTGAATCTCATCAGCTTAACAAAGGAGATCACTTCCTGGGGCCAGGAGTAGAGAGGTGGCTGAGAAATGGCCTTCTCCTCCTTGGCCAGGATCACTATGCTTGATTCCAAGTGGCATGGCCAGGCCAGGCCCTACCTCACCCTGACCACAGCAGTCCACAAAACCCTCTCTTGGGAAAACTGCCTCTTCCCAGGGGAAATGGTGCCAAGTGTGTGGCTGACTGCAGGGCAGAGTGGAAATGTAGCATGAGGCTCGGTGATGCTCATTGGCCTTTACCACTCCCCTGGGCTGAAGACTGCATGCTGCTCAGGCACAGCAGCAGAAAGCCTGTTCCACCATTAGCGAGCAGGTAAGAGAGAAGAGCAAAGCTGACTGGTGAAGGGAAACTGAAACAACGTGCATCAAAGCTCAGAGAGAGCATGATGGAGGATGAGGCTGCTCAGCTGGCACTGCTCCTAGGTCCTCTCCATCCCAGTCCAACTGCCTTTCCTGCTGTGGGCTCCTCTCCCCTCCTGTCTCCTCCTGCACAATGCACTCACAACCTAGCCTACCCTAAAGAGGCCGACAAGGGTCCAGGGTAAGTGGGTTTCTGAGGAGTAGGGGACACGCAGGAAAGAAGGCGATCCGCATGTCCCCTTCCCTTATCTCACTGCTGTCCACCTTCTCTGAATTCACCTAGAATTCATTCCACAATGACAAGTGATGCTCATGTGAAAGGCTGGGGGGAACCTGACCAGCTCTCTCAGCCCATGACTTCCACACCCTCACATCACCTGAAGACAAAGGGACCAGCTAGCATCCTGTCCTACCTCCAGCATCGGGACTCTGCTCGAAATCCTTGGACATTGTTGTCCCCTCCAATCAAGTATACGAAGTTGTTGAGCACCGCGATGCCCTGGTTGGACATGCGGGGGGCCAGGGAGGCAGTGAAGTGCTTCCACTCTCCCAGTAAGGGGTTTAGATACTTGGCCTGGTCGCTGAGGACAGTGGACGGCGTGGAGTGAATGCCCCCGAAGCCCACAACACACTGGAAGTCCGACCGCAGCTCCGTTTGCGGGCTCTGCAGGCTGGGCTGTAGGCTCTCGTTCCGGTGGTACATGAGGGCGCTGGCCACTGTGTCCCTCAAAGGGCTGGGGTCCAGCTTGTCATGCAGCCGCTGCAGGACCTCAGCTTCCATCAGCGGAAACCGCACTGTCTCAAGGAGCTTTGGGGGCTCGTGCAGCGAGATCTGGTCAGCCTGCACCTGCTCCAGGCTATAATGGTAGAGAAGGGCCCCCTCATATACCTCGGTCTCGCAGGAGACCTCAAGGCGATTGCTGCTGAGGAGGGAGTAGACCTTCTCCAATGGAAGCTGACGGTACTTGTCAGTCCGAGAGAAGGCCACAAAGTTTTTGAGGATGTAGGTGTCCAGTTGCTCAGTCAGGCGGCTCAAGTCAAACAGCTCTGCCAGCCGGTAGACATCGAGAATGTTCTCTTCGTCCACCCAGGACATGAGGAAATCACAGCAGAAATGGATAATTTCTGGGATCTGCAGAGAGAATGACACCCATTCAAGCCTGGGCTGGCGAACAGCATCTGGGGGTGGGAGACAGAATGATGGCAGAAATACAGGCTGTTGTGGGCCAGGCAAAGTAGAAGGGAAGTCCTCCTTAATTGTCCCCGAACTTTTCTGACACACTGGAGACTGGGGCTTACTGCAGACTAGGTTTAAGTCCTGGTTTGGAAACATACCGGGTGACAGGATATACAGCATGTTTTTTTGGTTTTGTTTTGCTTTTCTTTGAGACAAAGTTTCGCTCTTGTTGCACAGAATGGAGTGCAGTGGCAGAATCTCCGCTCACTAACACCTCCCCCTCCCGGGTTGAAATGATTCTCCTGCCTCAGCCTTCCATACAGAATGTTTTTAACCTCTCTAAGCCTCAGTCTCCTCATCTATAAAACGGGGATCATTAAAGTGAAGACGAACATGATGAAAATGAGAAAGCACATAGGAGTGGACCCTTGATATATGTCAGTTCCCTCTTAGATCAAAAGTACTGGCTCGGCCAGGTGCGGTGGCTCATGCCTATAATCCCAGCACTTTGGGAGGACAAGGTGGGTGGATCACGAGGTCAGGAGTTTGAGACCAGCTTGACCAACATGGTGAAACCCCGTCTCTACTAGAAATACAAAAATTAGCTGGGTGTGGTGGCGTGCACCTGTAATCCCAGCTACTCAGGAGGCTGAGGCAGGAGAATCGCTGGAACCCAGGAGGTGGAGGTTGCAGTGAGCCGAGATCGCGCCATTGCACTCCAACCTGGGTGACAGAGCGAGACTCCGTCTAAAAAAAAAAAAAAGAAGTAGTACTGGCTCTCCAGAAAAGCAGGAAGCAGCACAAACGGTCACTGTGTTATATATCTGCGGTTTGGAAAGGACCTAAGACCACCCCCATCCCTACCCTAGGATTCTCTGGAAGAGCCTGCCTCTCCAAAAGTGCTGGGACCAAAAACAAACCTGGCCTTTTCCCCCTGCCAGAACATCCACCCTGGTTCCCTAGAAGTGCTCAGAGCCTCTCAGACACCTAACCAGTACCAGTACCCACCCAGGAACCTGATTTAGAATTCTTTTTCTTGTTTGTTTTTAAAATTTGAGACAGGGTCTTGCTCTGTCGCCCACGCTGGAGTGCCATGGCAAGATCATAGCTCACCGAAGTCTCAAGCTTCTGGGCTCAAGTGATCCCTGACTCAGGGTTCTTGAGGTTCCCAGCTGGGTCAAGACCCACTTGACTCCAGTAAGTGCAGGGGCTCCCAGGTGGCCACATCAACCCTTCCCAGCCATGGGGAAGCACTAGTAGTTTGAAAGGATGGCAAGAGAGAGAATGGCACTGGAGGGAGGTAGGAACAAGGCCACAACCAGTAGGCTGTTAAATAAAGGCCACCCTGTGAACAGACAACCAATTCTTGGGAGAATAGGAAACAAAGGGAAGGGCCCTAGGGAAAACTGCCTGGGCAAACAAACCAGGTGTTGATAAATTTTTTAGGAAAGCAGGATTTTAGAGTTTCAGTGGGGCCCCCCAGTGCCCACCTCCTTTCTTTCCATGTTCAGATTGAAAATGACAGAGTACCTTGACCTCTCTGTGACCCAGCCAGCTGCAGGTTTTCCCAGCAGGCTTGAACCCAAACCAGGCCCTTGAACATTCCCAGGCACTGATAAAGGCATCAAGGTTGTTACCCAAAACACTGAAAGAAAAACTGGTTCTGGCCCTGAGACAAATTCCTTAAAACCTCATAGAAACTCCATACCCTAACCCACTCTGTGGGCGAGCCTGGGTAAAGCCTCTCTTTTCCCTTGTCTGTCTTGAGGACATGCTACACCACTCTATACATAAGTTCCCCTAATAAACGCTCTGGCCATATCACCCTAGTGTTTGATGCTTCTTTCTTTGGAATCCCAAACCGGCTCCATTTCAGGATGCTGTGGGGTCTCCTCTTGTGGGAACCCCCCTGCTACCAACTCCAGCCATGGGTTCAATGCAATAAATCAGTTTCTCTAAAAATGGGAATACCTGGCTTATCCAGGATCATCAATAAATTAACCATTACACATGGAATAATTCTGCTGGTATTTATGTATTTATTTATTTATTATTTTGAGACGGGGTCTCACTCGGTTGCCCAGGCTGGAGTGCAGTGGTGCAATCTCCGCTCACTGCAAGCTCCGCCTCCCGGGTTCACGCCATTCTCCCACCTCAGCCTCCCAAGTAGCTGGGACAACAGACGCCCGCCACCACGCCCGGCTAATTTTTTGTATTTTTAGTAGAGATGGGGTTTCATCGTGTTCGCCAGGATGGTCTCGATCTCCTGACCTTGTGATCTGTCCGTCTAGGCCTTCCAAAGTGCTGGGATTACAGGCATGCGCCACGGCGCCTGGCCAAGGTATTTAAAGCTTATCAATAAACACTAACAATAACTTTTTTAAAATTCAAAAGACATCTAATATTGCTGGCAAGGTGACATGCTAAGGGCTGGATGAGACCTACCAAATGTCGGGTAGGTATGTGCCCTACATGAGGTATCCCCATGGTGCTTTGCTAGGCCCTGACCAGCTTCACTTGACCTTCTGTTTCCTGCTTTGCCACTTCTTCCCAAACTACTAGGTTTTCCTAAAATTCTGGTTTGTCATGGGTCAGGGTCCTGAAGACCAAGTTTTGGGCAGAATGTGAGCGCAAACAACCCTGAAGAAGCCTGGGCAGCAGCAGCTCCTTGAGAGGACCCTGCTGACTCTCCTTTCAGTCCTATTTTTAGAGCAGTGGGCCTTCTGTTCAGTGAAATCTCACAGAGGAACCAGCCTGGGCTCAGGATGTGCAAAAGCCCCATACGAGGCTCACAGAAGGGACTGCATTTGCTTGGGGTAACCCAATAGGACAGTGTTACTGGGAATCAGACTCAGGCCTCTGGGGACACCGTGAAGAGTCTGGTCCCAGGCCTAGTGCAGGGCACAACACATGGGGGAAGCCTCCAAAAGTCACTAGCTATGTGAACATACATGATTCTACAGGCCTATGGACTTGACATGGTTATGCCAAGTAAAACCTGCTATAAAACAATATTGCAAAGAAGCCTGTTTTTTTTTTTTCTTTGAGATAAGCTGGCAGGTAGTGGTGTGATCACAGCTTACTGCAGCCTCCACCTCCTGGGCTCAAGTGATTCTCCCACCTCAGCCTCCCGAGTAGCTGGAACTACAGGCACATGCCACCATGCCCAGCTATTTTTAAAATGCTTCTGTAGAGGTCTTGCTTTGTTGCCCAGGCTGATCTCAAACTCCTGGCCTCAAGCGATCCTCTCACCTTGGCCTCCAAAAGTGCTGGGATTACAGGCATGAACCTCCAAGCCTGGCCCAGAAGCCTGATATGTTAAAAAACTAAGATAGGCTGCTGCCTCTGAGATGACCTCTGAGGCACTGGGGGAGATGACCCAGGGCTGTCGGGAGCACTGGCCAAACCATCAGAGAGAGACTGCAGGCCTCCAAGCTGACTGGTGAGAGAGGGAAAGTGGTGTTAGAAAGATGATCAGGTTTCAGTGTGTGTGATCACTGCAGGGAGAAGAAGGAAATGGCAGAAACATAGAGATGGAGGCCAGGCAAAAGGGAAGGAAATGGAAACACAGAACAGAGATGGCTACAAGCAATACCGAGAAGGATGACCTGTCCTCACATGGACACAGGGAATTAAGAAGGTGGACGGGCTCAAGGAGCCACTGAGGTTGAGCCCAGGGAACTGGCAGGATGGTCACAGGACACACAGAGCAGGCAGACTGACAGGGGAGCTCTGGGAGAGTGGCAGGTATGGAGGAGGAGATAGGACAGCTGGACCTGAGCCGTGCTGGGGGAGATGTTTCAGAGGCAGCTGAATCAGGAGTTAACTGCTGCCAGGGTGGAGAATTGGATGAGGGTTCTCAAAGCAACAATGACAGGGATGTGGAGACAGAAGAGATCTCTAAACAAAAGAACGGGGGAAATTCTTTTGTCGTAAAAGCCAACTCCATCTACTCACCATGCAGGTATGGTGAGACAAGTCAGTCATCTCAGATCAACCCACCCAGCAGCCAGGTCCTATCCACCAATCTGAGAACAGGGCACAGGGAGGCTGCCAGGGCCCTGTCACATGGGGTGGCACCTCCACATGCCCCCGAACAGGTTGGTTTTCCTATGACTTTTCTTTTTTAATTGCCCCAAACCTGCTCTCATGGGAAGAAAGGTCAGAATGATGAACTTAGCATAGCATTTTGTTTCACTTTTAAGAAATGTGGGAAGAGGTGACTGTCAACTCCTATCAGGCCTCTGACTGATAGCTCAAAGGCACCTGCAGGCCCAGTCCCGTGTAACTGCACCCACACCACTGAGAATAAACATTCAAAACATAAGTCACAGCCTTTCTGAGGCTGTCAAAGCCTCAGAAAACTTTTTGAATTCTGCAGGAAAACAAGTACTTAAAAGTTCAATGACAGGTTGGGTACAGAGGCTCACACCTGTAATCCCAGAACTTTGGGAAGCCAAGGTGGGAGTATCACCTGAGGCCAGGAGTTTGAGACCAGCCTGGGCAACATAACAAGGCCCCATTCCTATAAAAAAAATATATATATACATATCGGCTAGGCACAGTGGCACGCATCTTTAGTCCCAGCTACTCAGAAGGCTGAGGCGGGAGGACCACTTGGGCCTAGGAGGTGGAGGCTACAGTGAACTATGATCATGCCATTGCATTACAGCCTGGGTAACAGAGTGAGACCCTGTCTTTAAAAAAAAAAAAATAGGCCAGGTGCAGTGGCTCACACCTGTAATCCCAACACTTTGGAAGGCTGAGGTGGATCACTTGAGGCCAGGGGTTCGAGACTAGCCTAAGCAACAAAGCAAGACTCTATCTCGATAAAAATAATTTAAAAATTAGCCAGGGGTAGTGGCGCATGCCTGTAGGTCCTAGCTATTTGGGAGGCTGAGGCAGAAAGATTGCTGGAGCCCAGGAGGTTGAGGCTGCAGTGAGCTGTTATCGTGCCACTGCACTCCAGCCTGGGCAAGAGAGAGAGAGCTTGTCTCCAATAAATTGAATGAGTGGATGGATGGATGGATGGATGGATGGATGGATGGATGGATGGATGGATGGATGGATGGATGCATGGATGGATGGATGGATGCGTGCATGCATGGATGGATGGATGGATGGATGCATGCATGCATGGATGGATGGATGGATGCCTGCCACCATGGATGGATGCATGGATGGATGGATGGATGGATGGATGGACAAATAGACAGATAAAGTTCAGTAACAAAACACATAAGTTTTCAAGAGACTAAAGTGGCCCAGTGAGGGGACAGGCAGGAAGGGCCCTGGCAGCAATGCTGGTGGATGCTCCCCATTGCCAGACCCCAGAGCACACAGGACGTCCACATGCAGCCTCGGGTCAGCCTACCTGCTTATGTGCAGGATGCTTTCAATGACAGGGAGACTCAGGCAGTGGGGAAACAACCAGCAATAGAGAAGAGGGCAAAGGCAGAGGCCTAGGGTGTCTGGAGCGGCTCTGCTTGAGCTCCAGGGACAACTCCAGAGTCCTCCCCACTTCATGTCCTTCGTCACTGCTTGGTCTCCTCACATTCCTGACCCATCTTCAAGCCAATGCTAGTGCCCGGCAGGCATCATGGGCATCTCAGGGAACCCCACCTGGGTGTGGGTTTGCCTTGCTAGACGAGACATGCCTCACCTGAAGCTGGCAGGCAGCCACCAGTGTCTCTTGCACATTGCTCAGGCTGAGCTCCAGCTCGGAGGTGTATATGAAATGTAGGATTTGGCACATAGCATTGTAGGACACACCGTGGATCAGGACCTCTTCCTGTTCCATCTCCTTCAATCCCCCAGCAAACATTCCTCTGCAAAGTGAAGACACAAGAAAATGGAGATATACCAACAAGGACTCAAGCCCATGTTGCCAAGAGTGACAGTATTCAGAGAAGAACCTGGCACTGGTGGCGGGGCCCTGGTAGTGGGCTGACCCACTCTGTGCTCTGAGTGAACTGTGTGCATGCATGAGCCATCCCACAAAAGGATCCTGACCAAGTCTGGGCAGCCATCCTGGAAATTGTCCTGTTTCCCTTTTCATGGGCCCAAGGAGTCCCATGTGAGCCTCGGGAGGGGAGGCCACAAGCAGCTTGCTTCTTCTGTGTTCATCAGTGCAGTTCCTGGATCGGAGCAGTAGCAACTCCAGAGCACATTTCAAAGCAATGAATTAATTAATGGGAAACTAATAAAAGTCATTTCATTCAATGTATATTTATGGAGTTCCTACCAAATGCCAAGTATCATTCAAAGAGCAGAAGGAGGCCAGGCACGGTGACTCACACCTGTAATCCCAGCACTTTGGGAGGCCAAGGCAGGCAAATCACTTCAGGTCAGGAGCTCGAGACCAGCCTGGCCCACATGGTGAAACTGCGTCTCTACTAAAAATACAAATATTAGCCGGGCGTGATGTTGTGCATCTGTAGTCCCAGCTACTTTGGTGGCTGTGGCACAAGAATTGATTGAACCTGGGAGACGGAGGGTGCCATGAGCCAAGATTGCGCCACTGCACTCCAGCCTGGGCAACAAAGCAAGACTGTCTCAAAAAGCAAAACAAAACAAAAAACAAAGAGCAGAAGGAGTTATAGTGAAGTAAACTGGTAAAACAGCTGGGCGTAGTGGCTCACGCCTCTAATCCCAACCCTCTGGGAGGCCAAGGCAGGCAGATCCCTTGAGCCTAGGAGTTCAAGACCAGCCTAGGCAACACGGTGAAATCCTGTCTCTACAAAAATTACAAAAATTGGCCAGGCATGGTGGCTCACGCCTGTAATCTCAGCACTTTGGGAGGGCAAGGCGGGTGGATCACCTGAGGTCAGGAGTTCAAGACCAGCCTGGCCAACATGGTGAAACCCCGTCTCTACTAAAAATACAAAAATTAGTTGGGTGTGGTGGCAGATGCCTATCATCCCAGCTACTCGGGAGGCTGAGGCAGGAGAATCGCTTGAACCCGGGAGGCGGAGGTTGCAGTGAGCCGAGATCACACCACTGCAATCCAGCCTGGGTGACACAGCAAGACTCTGTCTCAAAAAACATATATATATAAATAAATAATGAGAAGGAACCCAGCAGGGCATCTGACCTGAGAGTCACTGGTTAGAAGAGGGGTAGATGGAATGATGAGAAGGAGCAGGGACAGCCCCATCTGAGGAACTGAGACCTAAGGATAAGGCTGAGAGGGTGTAGGCAGCCAGGGAGGGAGTTGCAGGTGGAGGAGACAGGTGTACAAGTTCTGGGGCAAGGCAGAGCTTGGCATGCAAGGCAGCCAAGATGACAAGGAAGTGAGCAGAAGGTGGGATGGGCAGGCAGGCCTTGGAGCCAGGTCCCCCTACCTCTAGGGTAGGTACAGTCCAGATTGAAATCTGAGCATTATGGGATGCTCTTGAGGAATTTACCCACAGAGTGATGTGAGCTGACTGGCTTTCCGACTCAGGTGCTGGAGGAGGAGCCCCTGGAAGACCAATTAGGCCTGAGATTCCTGTGGGCCTGGAGGCCAAGGGTGACCCTGGCCCTGGGGAGGGCATTACAGCTAGAAAGCAGTAGCTGAAACTACCCTGGGACACGGCACAGAGAACCTACTGACAGACTGAATCTAGGAGGACCTGGGAGGACTCAAGGTCCTCTGCTGGGCCGATGAGGACCCTTTACTGATGGAGGAAAATCTGGACAGCTGGGAGTCCCGTGATTGTGTGATCAGTGTGAGCTACCTGTGAAACCTCCAAGTGTAGACACTGATTAGGTGTTTGGAGGTAAGAGGCTGGCAACTGGGGCTGAAGTTTAAATATGACAGCCACATGAAGATGATAAGAGAAGCTATTTTTACATTTTATTTATTTTTTTTACTAGGTAATACATATACATGGTACCAGATTTAAAATACAATATAGGTTAGGCCGGGCGTGGTGGCTCACGCCTGTAATCCCAACACTTTGGGAGGCCGAGGCAGGCGGATCACCTGAGGTCGGGAGTTCGACCCCAGCCTGACCAACATGGAGAAACCCCATCTCTACCAAAAATACACAATTAGCTGGTCATGGTGGCACATGCCTGTAATCCCAGCTACTCGGGAGGCTGAGGCAGGAGAATCGCTTGAACCCAGGAGGTGGAGGTTGCAGTGAGCCAAGATCGTGCCATTGCACTCCAGCCTGGGCAACAAGAGTGAAACTCCGTCACACACACAAAAAATACAGTATAGGTTGTGGTGAAAGTCCCCTTGCCTCTGTTCCCAGATATCAGTCAGTTCCCCTCCCAGGGCCGCACTATCCCCAGGGAAGTCATATTCCACATCTCACTTGGCTTTCTTTTTTTTTCTTTTTTTTTTTTTGAGACGAAGTCTCGCTCTGTTGCCCAGGCTGGAGTGCAGTGATGCGATCTTGGCTCAGTGCAACCTCCGCCTCCTGAGTTCAACTGATTCTCCTGCCTTGGCCTCCCAAGTAGCTGGGACTACAGGTGCCCACCACCATGCCCAGCTAATTTTTTGTATTTTTAGTAGAGACGGGGTTTCACCATGTTAGCCAGGATGGTCTTGATCTCCTGACCTCCTGATCTGCCTGCCTCGGCCTCCCAAAGGGCTGGGATTATAGGCATGAGCCACTGCACCTGGCCCGGTTTTTACTTAATATAGCTTGGAGACTGATCCACGCCCATGTACACAGGACTGCCTCACTCTTTGCAAAGGCTGTCTCACTTTTTTTTTTTTTTTTTTTTTTTTTTTTTAAGATGGAGTTTCGCTCTTGTCGCCCAGGCTGGAGTGCAATGGTGCGATCTCGGCTCACAGCAACCTCCGCCTCCCGGGTTTAAGCAGTTCTCTTGCCTCAGCCTCCCAGGTAGCTGGGATTACAGTCGTGCGTCACCATGCCCGGCTAATTTTTGTATTTTTAGCAGAGACAGGGTTTCACCACGTTGGCCAGGCTGGTCTCAAACTCCTGACCTCAGGTGATCCACCCGCCTCAGCCTCCCACAGTGCTGGGATTACAGGCGTGAGCCACCGTGCCCAGCCAGCTGTCTCACTTCTTTAACCCATTTCTACAGGGGTATATTTAGGTTACTTGTAATTTCCAGTTATTTCACATGACGAACAGCCTCACCATTACAACATGCTGAGTATGCATATGCCAGGATTAAGTCCCACAAATACAGTTGCTGGGTCGAAGGGTTTACATACATTTATACTTTGATAGTATTGTCAAGTTGCTGTTTTTACATCATTCCTGATAGCAGGGCCTGGTGCCTGCACCCTCTACCCCCAACCCAGGAAGACACCAGCTCTAACTCACCACCACAAGAGGGAAAAACCTTATCACATAAGGTACAGAAAATCTCCTCATATGTTAAAGAGCCATTTCCATTTTCTTTTCTGAACAGTTCAGATTCTTAGTCAGTTTTCTGTTAGACTGTCTTATCAGTTTGAAGAAATCTGCCCTTTTTTTGATGAGGAGTTTCCCTGATCTTTTGATTTTGTATTGCTTTTTTGCCATGCAGAAATTTGTCTTTTTTTTTTTTTTTTAAACTTAAGTCTAGTCAAGTGCAGTAGTGGGAAGGTGAAAAAGTAGAACCTGGAGTTGGATCTGTGACTGTGAACAATCAACTGAGGTAACTCACACTACCTTCGGACCAGCCTATCTTCGTTTTCAATGTTGTCAAATTTACCATTTACTTGCCTCTGAGTTTTGTATCAAACTTAGAAAGGCTTTTTCTTTCTGAGATTATTCAGAAAACATTTCCCATATTTTCCTCTAGTGTTTTTATTATTGAATCTTTCACATTTAAAACTGTTGATCCACCTGTAATTTATTTTGGTATAAGGTATGAAGCAAGGGTCCAACTTTGTTTTTCTGGATGGCAACTCTGTCATCTTCCCTCCTTCCTCTAATTTTTTTTTTTTTTTTAAGACGAAGTCTCACTCTGTTGCCCAAGCTGGAGTGCAGTGGCGCGATCTCGGCTCACCGCAACCTCCACCTCCTGGGTTCAGGAGAGTCTCCTGCCCCCCAGCCTCCCGAGTAGCTGGGATTACAGGCATGTGCCACCACACCTGGCTAATTTTGTATTTTCAGTAGAGACAGGGTTATCACTATGTTGGCCAGGCTGGTCTTGAACTCCTGAGCTTGTGATCTGCCTGCCTTGGCCTCCCAAAGTGCTGGGATTACAGGCGTGAGTCACTGCACCCGGCCCCTTCCTGTAATTTTTGAGGCTATCTTTATCACATAGGACAGGAATAGTCTCCTTTCGTTACTTTTGTCTTCAACAATTTCCTGGCCACTGCTAGCTTTTTACATTTGAATTTTAGAATCAAGTTTCTGTAATTGCCCCAAATAAACCCTCTTGGTATTTTGGCGGGTTATGTTAAACATCTAGGTTAATGTAGAGCTAAATAGCATTTTTATAATGGACACAGTGGACCTTTTTAACTGCCCAGCCATCCTCTGGGTCTATTTGGAAGTCTTATAAGTCATCTTCCTACAAACCTGGCACATATTTGTTACATTTATTCCCAGACATTTCACTCCATGCATGGCCAAGCCCTCGGGGCACGTTCCCATGCTCTTTATAGTGGTCTGGCTGGCTCTCCTGGACTTTCCAGGACTGTGCTGGTGCGTGTACTTCTCCTGTCTGATTCTTCTGCTGGCACCTCTGGGACTATATTGGCAGCAGTGGAGATGGCAACATTTCAAGAACTGCCCACCCTGAGCAGGGTGTGGGTGCTTGGATTGACACAGATTTTTTTTTTTTGAGACGGAGTCTCACTGTCGCCTAGGCTGGAGTGTAGTGGTGCGATCTCGGCTCACTGCAGGCTCCGCCCCCCGGTGTTCACGCCATTCTCCTGCCTCAGCCTCCCGAGTAGCTGGGACTACAGGCGCCCGCCACCTCGCCTGGCTAATTTTTTGTATTTTTAGTAGATACAGGGTTTCACCGTGTTAGCCAGGATGGTCTCGATCTCCTGACCTCATGAGCCTCCCAAAGTGCTGGGATTACAGCCGTGAGCCACCACACCTGGCCTTTTTTTTCTTTTTTTTGAGGCAGAGTCTCACTCTTGTTGCCCAGGCTGGAGTGCAATGGCACAATCTCGGCTCACTGCAACCTCTGCCTACTATGTTCAAGCAATTATCCTGCCTCAGCCTCCCAAGTAGCTGGAATTATAGGCATGTGCCACCACGCCTGGCTATTTTATATTTTTAGTAAAGACAGGGTTTCACCATGTTGGTCAGACTGGTCTCGAACTCTTGAACTGATGTGATCCACCCGCCTCGGCCTCCCATAGTGCTGGATTACAGGTGTGAGCCACCACGTCCGGCCTGACACAAACTTTTATCATTTTAAGAAAAAAAAAATCTTATAATCCTTTCGGGGACCAAGGCAGGAAGACTGCTTGAGGCCAGGACTTTAAGATCAGACTGGGCAGCCAGGCGCAATGGCTCACACCTGTAATCCCAGCACTTTGGGAGGCCGAGGAGGGCAGATCACTTGAGGCCAAGAGTTCGAGACCAGTCTGGCCAACATGGTGAAACCTTGTCTCTACTAAAAGTACAAAAATTAGCTGCATGGTGGTGCACACCTGTAATCTCAGCTACTTGGGTGGCTGAGTCACGAGAATCACTTGAACCTGGGAGGCGGAGGTTGCAGTGAGCCAATATCGCACCACTACTCTGTGACAGAGCAACACTCTGCCTCAAAAGAAAAAGAAAAAGAAAAAGAAGAGAGAAAAAAAAAGACCAGATGGGGCAACACAGAAAGACCCCATCTCTTAAAAAATATTAGCTGGGCATGGTGGCACGCATCTGTAATTCCATCAATTTGAAATGCTGAGGTGGGAGCGTTGCTTGAGCCCAGTATTTTGAGGCTGCAGTGAGCTATGATGGATGACACCATTGCCCAGCCTGGGCAACAAAGTGAGACTCTGTCTCTTAAAAAACAAAACAACTCAAAAAAGTTCACTGCATGGATCATGAATGGAGGGAGGAGAAAGAAGATACAAGACATTTTGGGTATAATTAGGAAAATCTGAACATGGACTCAATATCAGATGAAATTATAGAATGATTACACAGTTCTTTTTCATTTTTATGTTTGTAGAGACAGGGTTGCTACGTTGCTCAATTGGACTTAAACTCCTGTGCTCAAGTGATCCTCCCATCTAAGCCTCCCAAGTAGCTGGGACTAAAAGCACTCGCCACGGAACATGGCTCAATTGTAAATTTTCTTTTTTTTTTTTGGAGACGGAGTCTCGCTCTGTCACCCAGGCTGGAGTGCAGTGGCACGATCTCGGCTCACTGCAAGCTCCGCCTCCCGGGTTCACGCCATTCTCCTGCCTCAGCTTCTCCGAGTAGCTGGGATTACAGGTGCCCGCCACCACGCCTGGCTAATTTTTTATATTTTTAGTAGAGATGGGGTTTCACCGTGGTCTCGATCTCCTGACCTCGTGATCCGCCCACCTCGGCCTCCCAAAGTGCTGGGATTACAAGCGTGAGCCACCGCACCCAGCCAAATTTTCTTATATCATGATAGTATTATAGGTATGTCAAAGAATCTCCTCATCCTTTGAGAGGCGAACTGAAGTTGTTAGAGATAAACTGTCATGATATCTATAACTTACTCTGAAGTGAATATGCAAAATGTTAACTGATGAATTTAAGCCAAGAGTACAGGTGTTCACTATACTGATCTTTCAACTTTTCTGTAGGATTTAAATATTTCAAAATAAAAATCAGAGAGAAAAAAGAGCCCAAAAGAAAAATAAAATAGTCACTCCTTTTTATTGTTTTTCTTTTTTACCAAAAATTTTACCAAATTTAATTTTTTTTTTTTTTTCCTGAGGCAGAGTTTTGCTCTTGTTGCCCAGGCTGGAGTGTAATGGCGTGATCTCGGCTCACCACAACCTCCACCTCCCAGATTCAAGCGATTATCCTACCTCGGTCTCCCGAGTAGCTGGGATTACAGGCATGCACCACCACACCCGGCTAATTTTGTATTTTTAGTAGAAATGGGGTTTCTCCATGTTGGCCAGGCTGGTCTTGAACTCCCGACCTCAGGTGATCCACCCTCTTCAGCCTCCCAAAGGGCTGGGATTGAGCCACCAAGCCCGGCCCAAACTTAATTCTTTTTTTTTTTTTTTTTTTTTTTGAGACGGAGTCTTGCTCTGTCACCCAGGCTGGAGTGCAGTGGCATGATCTCGGCTCACTGCAAGCTCCGCCTCCCAGGTTCACACCTTTCTCCTGCCTCAGCCTCCCGAGTAGCTGGGACTACAGGCGCCCGCCACCACACCTAGCTAATTTTTTGTATTTTTAGTAGAGATGGGATTTCACAGTGTTAGCCAGGATGGTCTCGATCTCCTGACCTTGTGATCTGCCCGCCTCGGCCTCCCAAAGTGCTGGGATTACAGGCATGAGCCACCGCGCCCGGCCTCCCAAACTTAATTCTTTAAACATTCATTTTTGGGGCTGGGTGTGGTGGCTCATGCCTGTATTCCAGCACTTTGGGAGGTCGAGGTGGGCGGATCATCTGAGGTCAGGAGTTCAAGACCAACTTGGCCAACATGGTAAAACCCCGTCTCCAGTAAAAATACAAAAATTAGCCGGATGTGGTGGCAGGTGCCTGTAATCCCAGCTACTTGGGAGGCTGAGGAACAAGAATCACTTGAACCTGGGAGGTAGAGGTTGCAGTGAGCCGAGATGATGCCATTGCACTCCAGCCTGGGCGACAGAGTGAGACTCTGTCTCAAAAAAAAAAAAATTCATTTTTGGCTCACTGCAGCCTCAACCTCCTGGGCTCAAGTGATGCTTCTGCCTCAGCCTCCCAAGTAGTTGGGACTATAGGCATGCACCACCATGCCCGGCCAATTTTTTAAAAAATATATTTAAAAAAAATTATTACTACTTTTCTGTAAGTCAGGAATTATGTCAAAATAAAGACTTAAAAGTTTTAAAAAGTTGTTCACACCTCATATCCATTAGGATGACCACTATAAAAAAACAACAAAACAAACAAAAAAGTAGGCCGGACATGGTGGTTCACATCTATAATCTCACGTCCATAATCCCAGCATTTTGGGAGGCTGAGGTGGGAGGATTGCTTGAGCCCAGGAGTTTGAGACCAGCCTGGGAAACATAGTAAGATTCTGTCTCTAAAATAATTTTTTAAAAAATCTGGCCAGGCCCACCCCCTCTGGGAAGTGAGGAGAACCTCTGCCCCGCCGCCCCGTCTGGGAGGTGAGGAGCGCCTCTGCCTGGCTGCCACCCTGTCTGGGAGGAAGGGAGGAGCGCCTCTGCCCGGCCGCCCCGTCTGGGAGGTGAGGAGCGCCTCTGCCTGGCTGCCCTGTCTGGGAGGTGTACCCAACAGCTCCGAAGAGACAGCGACCATCGGGAGCGGGCCATGAGGACGATGGCGGTTTTGTTGAAAAGAAGGGGGGGAAGTGTGGCGAAAGGAAGGAGAGATCAGATTGTTGCTGTGTCTGTGTAGAAAGAGGTGGGCATAGGAGACTCCATTTTGTTCTGACTAGGAGAAATTCTTCTGCCTTGGGAGGCTGTTGATCTATGGCCTTTCCCCCAGCCCCGTGCTCTCTGAAACATGTGCTGTGTCAACTCAGGGTTAAATGGATTAAGGGCGGTGCAAGATGTGCTTTGTTAAACAGATGCTTGAAGGCAGCATGCTCTTTAAGAGTCATCACCACTCCCTAATCTCAAGTACCCAGGGGCACAAACACTGCAGAAGGCCGCAGGGACCTCTGCCTAGGAAAACCAGAGACCTTTGTTCATGTGTTTATCTCTTGACCTTCTCTCCACTCTTAGCCTATGACCCTGCCATATCCCCCTCTCCGAGAAACACCCAAGAATGATCAATAAATACTTCATTAAAAAAAAAAAAAAAAATCTGGCCAGGCATGGTGATGCATGCCTATAGTCCCAGCTACTTGGGAGGCTGAGGCAGAAGCATTGCTTGAGCCCAGGAGGTGGAGCCATAATGGTGCCCCTGAACTCCAGCTTGGGTGACAGAGCAAAATCCTGTCTCAAAAAACAAAACAAACAAAAAACCAGAAAATAACAAGCTTTAGCAAGGATGTGGAGAAACTATAACCCTTGTGCACTGTTGGTGGGAATGAAAAGTGGTGCAACTGCTATGTTCCTCAGAAAATTGTCAATAGAATGACCTAGCAATTCCACTTCTGGGAATATAGCCAAAAGAACTGAAAGCAGAGTCTCAGACATTTGCACACCCATGTTCATAGCAGCATTATACACAATAGACAAGAGATGGAAGCAAACCAAGTATCCCTTGATAGGTGAACAGACAAACAAAATGTGGTATATCCATAAAATGGCACACTATTGAGCCTTCAAAATGAAGGAAATCATGTCACATGTTATAACACACATGAACCTTAAGGACACAATGCCAAATGAAATAAGCAAGTGATAAAGGGCTAATGCTGTATGATTCTACTTATGAGGTACTTAGAATAGTTTAATTCATAGAGATAGAAAGTAGAATGGTAGCTGCCAGGGCCTGGGGGTAAAGAAGAAAAGGGAGTTGTGGTTTAGTGGGTATAGAGTTTCAGATTTATAAGATAAAAAAGTTCTGGAGATCTGTTTCATAATAATGTGAATAATCATAACATTACTGAACTAGATGTTAAGTGTTATTTGTGTTTATTATTTTAGAACCACAATTTTAAAAAATTGTTCACCAAGTACCCAGTAGCAGGGGAATGACCAAATAAATAGAGGACATCGACAGCACGGAACACTCCACAGCACAGGGAGTGAGGTCCATCTCTACTGCTGGTGCCTGGGACCTCCAGGATGTCACGAGGTACAGAATGGCAAACCAGTATGCTGCCTCCGGTGTGAGATGAGGGAGAAAAATATTTCTTGGGTCAGCCTGTTCAGGTCCTCGATCCCTTGTCCAAACTCTTTAAATCAAGTGTATTTTAGAATTCAGAAGGTTCCAACGTGAGAAATACTGTACACATGCCACATAGGATCTTACATCCCATGGGATCTGGGTCGGTGCCTCCTCTTCAAACACCTTAATATGCCCCCCAAAAAAGTATGAAGACTCACACTAGGATAAAAAATATAATTAGCCTCGAAAATAATTTTGAGTTTTGGGTGGGTTCTGTGGCTTAATGAGTTTACGCCAAACTTTTTTTTTTTGAGACAGAGTCTCGCTCTGTCGCCCAGGCTGGAGTGCAGTGGCGCCATCTTGGCTCACTGCAAGCTCCGCCTCCCAGGTTCATGCGATTCTCCTGCCTCAACCCCCTGAGTAGCTGGGACTACAGGCACCCGCCACCACGCCCGGCTAATTTTTTGTATTTTTAGTAGAGACAGGGTTTCACCATGTTAGCCAGGATGGTCTCAATCTCCTGACCTCGTGATCCGCCTACGCCAAACATTTCTTTAAGAAGTTTGGCTGGGCCAAAGGTAGCTGAGTTATCTCAGTTGATTGTTCATAGTCAGTAACAGATCAAACTCATTCGTCTCTGTTCCCCCTTCTCACTACTGCATTTGACTAGTCTAAAAAATAATAATACATAAAAATAGGCTGGGCGCAGTGGCTCACACCTGTAATCCCAGCACTGTGGGAGGCCGAGGTGGGTGGATCACCTGTGGTCAGGAGTTCAAGACCAGCCTGGCCAACATGGTGAAACCATGTCTCTTTCAAAAAATACAAAAATTAGCCGGGTGTGGTGGCATGCATCTGTACTCACAGCTACTCAGGAAGCTGAGGTGGAAGAATCACTTGAACCTGGTAGGCGGAGGTTGCAGTGAGCAGGGATCATGCCACTGCACTCCAGCCTGGGCAACAGAGAGAGACTCCATCTCAAAAAAAAAAAAAAAAAAAAATTTTTTTTTTCTTTTGGAAATGGAGTCTCACTCTGTCGTGCAAGCTGGACTGTAGTGGCACCCTCTTGGCTTGGCTCACTGCAGCCTCGACCTCCAGGCTCAAGCAATCCTCTCACCTCAGCCTCCCAAGTAGTGGGGACTACAGGTGTGTGCCACCATGCCCAGCTAATTTTTGTATTTTTTGTAGAGATAGGGTTTTGCCATGTTGCCTAGGCTAATCTCAAACTCCAGGACTGAACTGATCTGCCCACCTCAGTCTCCCAAAGTGCTAGGGTTATAGGTGTGAGCCACCCTGCCCGGCCCAAAAAGTTTCTTGGTTTTTGTTTGTTTTTGAGAGATAGACCCTCGCTATGGTGTCCAGGCTGCAGTGCAGTGACATCATCCCACTACTCATCAGCATGGGAGTTTTGACCTGGTCCATTTCCATCCTGGGCCAGTTCACACCTCTTTTTAGGCAACCCTGCTCCAGGAAGGTCACCATATTGATGCCAAATTTAGTGTGGATACCCTGTTGGCATGGCACATTGCAGCCCAGAACTCCTGGGCTTAAACAGTCCTCCGGCCTACTCTCCCAAGTAGCTGGGACTATAGGTTTGAGCCACCACGCCCTGCTTAAAAAACTTTTTAACTGTGAGAATGGATGCTGAATGTTATCACATGCCTGCTTACCATGTCTGCAGATATGCTATATAGACATGTATGCAGATATGTTGGGTTGTCATGAATTGATGAATGCCATGATTCCCTGGCATGTAACTAGTAAGACAGATTCCCTAGCATGAAACCAATGTTTTGTTTTGTTTTTTTTGAGACAAGGTCTTGCTGTGTCACCCAGGCTGGAGTGCAGTGGCACATTCACAACTCATGGCTCACTGTAGCCTCGACCTCCCCAGGTTTAAGCGATCCTCCCACCTCAGCCTCCCCAGAAGCTGAGACTATAGGCATGCCCGGCTAATTTATGTTTTGTTTTGTTTTCTTTTTTTTTTTTTTTTTTGAGACAGAGTCTCACTCTGTCGCCCAGGCTGGTATGCAGTGGTGCGATCTCGGCTCACTGCAACCTCCGCCTCCCAGGTTCAAGCGGTGCTTCTGCCTCAGCCTCCCAGGTAGCTGGGATTACAGGCATGCGCCATGACACCTGGCTAATTTTTTTTTTTTTTGACCTCTGAACTTTTTATTGGCTTCCTGCTCCCCAAAGGATACCCTGCTTCTGGTGGCTTAATGTCTCAGAACTTTGGTGTCATTGGTCTCAGACACCACTTTGCCATCCACTATCTGGCAGGTGGTGGTCTTTTGGATGGTTTGCATGGAGTTGCTGCTGTCCAGGGCATCACCAAGACTGAAGTCCTCCCCATCTTCCAGCAGGCGGCAGTAGGTAGTGATCTCAGCCTCCAGCTTGACTTTAATGTTCACCAGGGCCTCCTACTCCTGGGCCTGGCACTGTCCCTCTGCCCGGATTTGTGCCACCTCTGACTCCCGGTGCAGCAGGATCCCACTGAGCTGCTCCATCTATAGGACATAGAAGGCCTCCACCTCCCTCAGGCTGTTCTACAAGCTGGCCTTCAGATTTCTCAAGGAGTCCAGGTTGATCTCCAAGGACTGGACGTACGTCTCAACTTCGTGATTGTCATCTCAGCAGTTCCAACCTCAGTGGACTGCATGGTGACCACTGTGGTGCTCTCCTCAATCTGCTGAGACCAGTACTTGTCCAGCTCCTGTCGTTTCTTCCGAGCCAGCTCGTCATATTGAGCCTGGATGTCTGCCACGATCTTGGCGAGGTCCTGAGATTTGGGGGCATCTACCTCCACAGTCAACCCAGAGCCGGCAATCTGGGCTTGTAGGCCTTTTACTTCCTCTTCATGGTTCTTCTTCATGAAAAGCAGCTCCTCCTTGAGAGCCTCGATCTCTGTCTCCAGCTACAGCTGAGGGACATTTGTTTCATCAATGACCTTGCAAAGCCCATGTATGTTGCTCTCCACAGACTAGTGTGCATGGGCAGCTCTGTCTCATACTTGACTCTAAAGTCATCAGCAGCAAGACGGGCACTGTTGATCTACAGAAAGATATGGGCGTTGTCCACAGTATTTGCAAAGATCTGAGCCCTCAGGTCCTCGATGGTATTGAAGTAATGCCTCCAGTCTCTGATCTGGGTCCCTTCTTCTCCAAGTGCTTCCGGATTTTGCTCTCCAGCTTCCGGTTCTCCGTCTCCAGGCTCCTCGCTCTGTCCAGGTAGGAGGCCAGGCGGTCATTCAGGCTTTGTATGGTCTCTTTCTCGTTCTGGATGCCTCCCATTCCTACCAGATCTCCAGCCATCACCGCGGCCAGGCCCCCAGACCCCATGCAGCCCCGGAAGCTAGTGGAGCAGGACACAAAGATCCAGGAACCAGAGCCCTCGGCGCCTGCATAGACGCTGGCCACACTGCTGACCGGCCAGGTGCCATAGCTGGGAGCCTGGACAGAGCACAGGGACCAGTAGTTGGTGGAGAAGGTGGAGCGAGTGGTGAAGCTCATGCTGTCCGGGGAGGAGAGCGAGAGGACAGGACTCAGGCTTTGCCGACGACCTAATTTTTGTATTTTTAGTAGAGACGGGGTTTCGCCATGTTGGCCAGGCTGGTCTCCAACTCTGGACCTCAGGTGATCCACCTGCCTCAGCCTCCCAAAGTGCTAGGATTACAGGCATGAGCCACCGTGCCCAGGTTTGTTTGTTTTTTTCTTTTTGAGGCAGAATCTCACTCTCTCATCCAGTCTGGAGTGCAGTGGCGCAATCTCAGCTCACTGCAACCTCCACCTCCCAGGCTCAAGCGATTCTCAAGCCTTACCCTCCTGAGTAGCTAAAATTACAGGTGTGCACCACTATGCCCAGCTAATTTTTGTATTTTTAGTAGAGATGGGTTTTTGCCATGTTGGCCACACTGGTCTCGAACTCCTGGCCTCAAGTGATCTGCCGGCCTTGGGCTCCCATTGTGCTGGGATTACATGCGTGAGCCACCGTGACCAGCCCTAATTTTTGTATTTTTTATAAACATGGGGTTTCGCCACGTTGCCCAAACTGGTCTCGAACTCTAGGGCTCAAGCAATCTGCCCACCTTGGCCTCCCAAAACGCTGGGATTATAGGTGTGAGCCACTGTGCTCAGCCCTTTTTTTTTTTTTTTTTTTAAGAGAAAAGAGGTCTCTCACTTTGTCATCCAAGCTAGAGTGCAGTGGCATGATCATGGCTCACTGCAGCCTCAACCTCTCAAGCTCAAGCTATCCTCCCTCCTCAGCCTCCCAAGTAGCTGGGACTATAGGCTATGCCACCTTGCCCAACTAACTAAAAAAAATTTTTTTTTCTTTTTCTGAAACTGCTCTGAAAAAATTTAAATGGCATTGGAGTCTTTTCATAAAAGGCACACCTACCCTGGAAAACATCTGGGCTTTGTGTTTTGTGGGGAATACAACTTTCTCTCTCTTTTGGGGATAAAGTGCTATTAATTTTTTAAAAATAAAATCATCAATTGTATCCAAACTTTTAAAGTAACAGACATTGAGTTCAGCAAAGCAGTCTTTTATAATTCACAGATGGTATGAAAACTTAGGGAGGGACGAGGTGACCCGTGGAGGTTGTATAAAAAGGACAGAGCCCTTGGGCTCATCAGACTATAAGGGTCCAGGAGGGGAGGAGAAACCACCTCAGAAGCATACAAGGTTAAAGCATACAAGGTGGGTGTAGGGTCAGGGGAGCCAAAGTAAGTGTGCAATGAAAAGTTATTAACAAAAGTCAAAAAAAGAAAATGCAGTCTGGCCATCCAATTCCTAAACCATGTATAGAGTACACAGAAAGAGCAGAAGAGGCTTCCTGCAGCAGGGCAGTACAGCTCTCTGCCCTTCAGGAAAACTGAGATTCTTCCACCTGGGAAACAGCAAGGGACAATTAGGGAAAGCCCTCCAGAGGAGGAGGCACCTCAAGCGGGCCAAAGAAGAAAAAATTCCACAGGACAGAAAAGGTAGAGAAGAGGCCAGGCATGGTGGCTCATATCTGTAATCCGAACACTTTGGGAGGCCAAGGCAGGCGGATCACCTGAGGTCAGGAGTTGGAGACCAGCTTGGCCAACATGGCAAAACCCGGTCTCTACTAAAAATACAAAAATTAGCCGGGTTTGGTGGCATACGTCTGTAACCCCAGCTACTCAGGAGGCTGAGGCAGGAGAATCACTTGAACCCAGAAGGCAGAGTTTGCAGTGAGCCGAGATTGCCCCACTGCACTACAGCCTGGGGGACAGGGCGAGACTCCATCTCAAAACAAAAAAAACAAACAAAAGGCTGGGCGTGGTGTGGCTCACGCCTGTCATCCCAGCACTTTGGGAGGCCAAGGAGGGCAAATCACAAGGTCAGGAGTTCAAGATCAGCCTGGCCAACATGGTGAAACCCTGTCTCTACTAAAAATACAAAAAATTAGCCGGGCGTGGTGGTGCACACCTGTAGTCCCAGCTACTCAAGAGGCTGAGGCAGGAGAATTGCTTGAACCCAGAGGCAGAAGTTGCAGTGAGCCGAGATCGCACCTGGGTGACAGAGTGAGACTCTGTCTCAAAAAAAAAAAAAAAAAAAAAAGAAATTTATGTTCTTTGTAAAATAATTCAGACAATGCAGTAAACAGAAGAAAGTCAGCCTCTCTCTCTCTTTGCCCTTTGCTGAGTCCCCAGGGTGCAGCAAGATCCTTCCAGATCTTCATGGTGGGATCATCTTCCACCAGGTCCTGAGGTTTTTCACTCCCCATCAGTAGACACACCACACTGCCCAGTTTGCAGTGGCTCCATTGGATAACAGAGAACAGAAGGGCTCTGTCCTGCACCATGTCTCAGCACTGGGTGCATCATCCCACGGGAATGACACCTACATAGACACCCAACATACAACTGCAGGGCCCTAAACTATGGGCCAGCTCACCCCTAAATGCCCTTCTCTCTACCCTTGCCCATATCAAATATTACAAGCCTCTCACACATCTTTACCAGTCATACTGGGGAAAAAATAGTCCTTTATCATTTTAACATTTCACAAGTAACTAAAACAAATAATAAACATGCTATTACACTTGGGAATGGTCTATTTCTTTTCTTTTTTTTTTTTGAGACGGAGTTTCATTCTTGTTGCCCAGGCTGGAATGCAGTGGTGCGATCTCGGCTCACTGCAACCTCCGCCTCCTGGGTTCAAGCAATTCTCCTGCTTCAGCCTCCTGTGTAGCTGGGATTACAGGCATGTGCTACCACGCCCAGCTAATTTTGTATTTTTAGTAGAGACGGGGTATTGCCATGTGGGTCAGGCTGGTCTCCAACTCCTGACCTCAAGTGATCCGCCCTCCTCGGCCTCCCAAAGTGCTGGAATTATAGGAGTGAGCCACCGAGCCTGGCCTCTTTCTCAGCTCACTGCAACCTCCGCCTCCTGGGTTCAAGCGATTCTCCTGCCTCAGCCTCCCAAGTAGCTGGGATTACAGGCATGTGCCACCACGTCCTGCTAGTTTTTGTATTTTTAGTAGAGATGGGGTTTCACTATGTTGGCCAGGCTGGTCTTGAACTCCTAATCTCAGGTGATCCACCCGCCTCAGCCTCCCAAAGTGCTAGGATTACAGGCGTGAGCCACCACATCCGGCCTCTTTTTTGTTTTTTTGAAACAGCGTCTTGCTCTGTCACCCAGGCTGGAGTGCAGTGGCGCAATCTCGGCTCACTGCAAACTCCGCATCCCGTGTTCAAGCAATTCTCCTGCCTCAGCCTCCCAAGTAGCTGGGATTATAGGCACCCACCACTACACCCAGCTAATTTTTTTTTTTTTTTTTTTTTTTTTAGTAGAGACAGGGTTTCACCATGTTTGCCAGGCTAGTCTCAAACTCCTGGCCTCAAGTGATCCACCTGCCTCGGCCTCCCAAAGTGCTGGGATTACAGGTGTGAGCCACTGCACCTGGCTTCTATTTCTTATTTACACACACACACACACACACACACACACACACACACACACACACCCCTCTGAGATGACTCTGGGTTCATCTCCCAGATGTTGCCATCTCTCCCGCTCCCCTTCCCAATGGAAGTGGAGGGATGCAGGGGGTGTTAGTGTTGCATTGTAATCACCCCGGAGAGCAGGACACCTCTCATAAGAGGTTTACCCAAGGGGGGCTGTGGAAAGGGCTAGAAATTGCTCCTGGAGGAGGTGGAAAGCCACATAAGGTTTTTGACAGATTAGGGAAAGGCTGCCTACACTGTCACCTTCAGAAAGAGTGGTATGACACTAAATCAAGAAGGGCGGAGAGGGTGAGCCCAGGGGATCCCACAGGCTCCGCAGCCTCTGGCCGTCCTCTCCTATACAGGTCCTAAGTCCCCTGCAGGGGGCCCTCAGCTCCTCTACCCTACCCACTGTCCCGTATGTTATCTTAATGCTTATTAAAGGCCTCAGCTGAATTTCCCTGGTGAACTGAAAGAACTCTGCTGCTCCTGGACACATCTGCACCAAGCCACCACTGGGTCACATTCTCCAAAACTCCTTCTGGAGACAGAAGGCACTTAAACCATACATATTTTGCTTGATAGTTCCTAATTAAAAAAAGAGAGAGAGATAAAGAGAAAGAGAGAGAGAGAGAACTACAACCAAGCCTTGAAGACAAAATGATCGAACAGAATCAGAGCTAGAATGGAACACCTCAGGCTTGGAGTCCCATGACAACCTTGCTGGGGACAACGAGTGGCCCTCAGTCCTTCTCAGGCTCATGCCACCTATGTGAAATAAGGGTGGTGACACCCACCTCCTCGAGTGCAGAGCAGTGCAGACAACAGGGCAAATGGTGTACTGATCTGCTATCTGTGCACATAAATTTATTCATTTAAGCCATGGGTATTGTTTGAATATGTGAAAACCACGTTAGGCGCTAGGGATAAGAGACAGATTCCAACCCAGTGGAAAAGACAGATAAGCCAGTGGTTCCTCACACTGTGCCAAGTGCTGGGATGGGGTCAAGAAGGAGGCCATAAGAAACCCCAGAGGGGCCACAGAGCTCAGTGGGAGGGCCAGAGGCTAACACCTGAGGGATGAGAGGTGTGAGCCAGAAGGTAATGCATACACAGCAATAATTACTGAGGGAGGGGAGGAAAGGTAAGGGAGGGGAGGGTAGGGGAGAAGAGGGGAGGGGAGGAGAGGGGAGGGGAGGAGAGAAAGGAGGAAAGAAAAGAGAAAAGAAAAGAGAGAGAAAAGGAAAAGAAAAGGAAGAGAAGAGAGGGAAGAGAAGAGAAGAGAAGGCAAAGCCCAAGAGACAGGATCACTGAATGAAAAATGAATTCTAAGACCCCCTTCTGTCTGTCATACTTGTTGACTAAGTCATAACCACAAGGAGTAGGGGCGGCTCTGAGGTGAGCAGGAGACCAGCCACTGTCACCGCCAGTACCTTTACTAGCAGAGCCAGGATTACCTTTGTTATTCTTCTTACAAACAGTTCTAGTGAACTCACCTGAAGTAATCGCAGGACGCAGCCAGCAGGATGCGATGGGCCTCGATGTGTCTGCCCTCCACCACCAGCACAACATCGAAGAGGATTCCGCTGTCCCGGAGAGCCAGCAGCCCTCGGAGCAGAGCCTGGGAGTGCTGTGCGCTGCGGTAGGTATTGTTCACGCAGTGTGGGTGGGAGGGCTGTGCAGGCAACTTGCAGAGCTGGGTGAACTCCTGCTCCTCCGCCATGCTGACAGCCACAAGATCCCTTACCACTGTGGCCTGACAGTTGGCAAAACAGGGGACAGGGGTGAGCAGGCAGGCATCAGCCCCACCACACACGGACTGGCCAGCTCTGTTGCTCCCCTTGCTCCTGTGCCTCCCTCAGGCTCACCTGTTTTCCCTCTATTTCCAAATCCCCTAATTCCTTCTCCCCTCCCACCTCTAGTCCAACTTCCTGATGGCCTTTTTCCTGATGACCTGTGTGCCATCATGCCCAAGACTCTTCATCTCATTGTATCTTCTTCAGCGGCAAAGTCAAACAGAAGGGTTTTGAGAAACAGACTGACCTGGGTTGGAGCCCAACTCCACAGGGACTTACAACATGACCAAACTGAGCCTCGAGCTCCCCAATTGTAAAAAGAGAGATAAAAGTACCCACCCCATTGGGGTATTCTAAAATTGGTAAAACAATGAACATGAAGCATAAGCACACATCAGGTTCTCAGGAGCTCTTCCTCCCTCCCATTGAATGAACAAAATTGGGTTCTTCCTCATAGTAATGGATGCATAAAAATGGCAAGACCTGAGTAGTGGTCAGGAGACACAGAGCCAGGAGTCTGGGAGGTGGGTGCCAAGGTGGGGCACTTCCAGGGCCTACTTTCTTTTACTGAAATTCTGAGAGTCAAGCACAGTAACTGTGATTGAACCTGATGCATTTAAATTCATCTGCATTGCCTTTTAAATTAAAGGTTATCTTCTAATAATTGAGTCAGTACGTTCAAAAACTGCAAACTGATTTGAATTGGAGCCTCTAAAACCTAACCAGTAAAACGAACCTACTGCAAATGCACTTTTGCCATGGACCAACCAGAAGTGACTGTGGATAGCCAGCTGCTCAGGTCAGGGAGTGGCCAGTCCCACACTGAGAGGCATGGCCAAGCTGCAGGCTCTGTAGGCACAGCACAGTCAGCTACAAGATGTGAACATCTGTCTTCTCCACCTCACTTCATCCTACTTTCCTCTCCCCAAAATATGTTTATTCTCCAATTACCTCTAGTCACGCATCACGTAATGTTGGGGATACATTCTGAGACATGCATCGCTGGAGGCAATTTCCTCAGTGTGTGAACATCACAGGGTACACCTACACAAACCTAGATGGTAGAGACTACTACACATCTAGGCCATAAGGTACAGCCAATTGCTCCTAAGCTACATACTTCTACAGCATGTTACTGTAGTTCTGAATGAAAAAAACACAGTTTTTCCTCTCCTCTTATACCACAACAAACACAGGAGACTTCTGTGACCAAATGTGTGAGGGTTTTTCCCCATTAACAAGCAAGCAATCAATTCTGCCACAGATACCAGCTGGGTGTCTTCTAATTCAGCAGTCCCCAATCTTTTTGGCACTAGGGACCACTTTCCTGGAAGACAATTTTTCCATGGGGTCGGGGAATGGTTTCGGGATCAAACTGTTCCACCTCAGATTATCAGGCATTAGCTAGATTCTCTTTCGGAGCACACAATCTGGACCCCTCACATGCACGGTTCACAGCAGGGTTTGTGCTCCTATGAGAATGTGATGCCACCTCTGATCTGACAGGAGGTGGAGCTCAGGTGGTAATGCTGGATCGCCCTCCACTCACCTCCTGCTGTGCCACCCGGTTCCTAACCAGCCACAGACTGATACAGGTCTGAGGCCTGGGGGTTGGGGACCCCTGCTCTAATTCAACTCTAACACTATCTACCTGGAGACAGTGTCTGATCCCACAGGTTGAGGGCTGAGTCTCCCAGGTTGTTTCACCTGTGCTTCTGACCAATAGACTATAAATTGGGTTCCCAAGATCCCCTTCTTGGGTTCAATTCATTTGTTAGAGCGACTCACAGAACTCAGGAAAATATTCATGTCTACTGGTTTTTTATAAAGGGTACTGCAAAGGATACAGATGAAGAGATGCATGGGGCCAGACACGTGGGAAGTGGTGCAGAGCTTCCAGGCCCTCTCCAGGAACATCACCCTTTAGGAGCCTCCATGTGTTCAACTATCCAGAAGTTTTCCAAACCCAGTCATTTAGAATTTTTATGGAAACTTCATTATGTAGGCATGACTGATTAAATCACTGGTCATTGGTGATGAACTTAATCTTCAGCCCGTCTCCCCTCTCTGGAGGTTGAGAGGTGAGGCTGAAAGTCCCAACCCTCTTATGCCTGCCTTGGCCTTTCCTGTCACCAGCCCCCATCCTGAAGCTACCTAGGGGCTGCTGGCCAGCATACAAAAAGGCATCACTCTGGAAAGTCCAAAGATTTTAGAAGTTGTATGCCAAGAAATGAGACAAGACCAAATATATATTTCACAATATCACAGTACTGAATACTATAGGCAACTGTAACACAATGGTATTTGTGTATCTAAACATAGACAAGGAACAGTAAAAATATGGGACCACCATCCTTCATGTGGTCTGGTCTGTCACTGACTGAAACGTCACTGTGTGGCACATGATTATATATCTTTAAAAGAAAAAATGAAAAATAGATGCTAATATAAAACTTGCCAAAAAGAAGAGGTCTCTCTCTTCACTACTGAGGCTCAGGGTCACCCCCCACCCCAGCCCCTGGATGCTCTACTGCTTCCCATCAAACATACTCAGGTATCTGTGCCTGCCCCTCAGTCTGCCTCCAGGACCTGGGACCTCTACCCAGCCACTCACCTATTCCTTTCCCCCTCCTGGGCTGGCTCATCTTTCTCACCAAGGCCCCAGAGATGGCCAGAGCCAAGGTATATCCCCCATGACCACCTCTCACTTAGGATTCTCTTGCCTGGAAACTCTGCCCTATGATAATTCTCCCTTTTCTGACCTCTCACTTTCATCCCACACACCCTGCTCGAGCCCACTCTTCTTTCCCAGTGGTTCACATTCCCAGTTTCACCTACAGCTCAGTGCCTAATCTAGCTAGTAGCCCTCCAACTTGTCTAATTTTGCTATCAAAGCTACCATTTCCATCTTGGAAACCTCACTGTCTTAATATTTTTCCTAACCCATGTGCCCTATGAACCCAATAGTTCTGATTCCTTCGTCTCTCCTCCATCTCAGACAGCCACCCTCTACTCCTCCAGGGCCACCACTCTGGGTCAGACCACAGCAGTGATGCCCCTACCGGTTTCCCTACCTCTTGTCTCATCCTCCCCAGGCTGCTCTCCTTCAAGCCTTACCTACTCAGCCCCATCAGTAGTCCTTAGTCCAAAAGGGATACCTGTCATCCCCTGAACACCTTTAGTCACCCATCTAGGCCATCTGTCTCTCAGTCCCATATTGGTCAAGGTCTAGCTCGATTACTTCTCCCTCTGTCGTTGTACAGAGAACATGACAAATATGCCCCACCATTCAAACCTGCCTTTTATTTTTTTCAAGATGGAGTCTCGCTCTGTCACCCAGGCTAGAGTGCAGTGGTGCGATCTCGGCTCACTGCAACCTCTGCCTCTCAGGTTCAAGTGATTCTCCTGCCTCAGCCTCCCCAGTAGCTGGGATTACAGGCATGCACCACCACACCCAGCTAATTTTCTTGCATTTTTAGCAGAAACGGGGTTTCACCATGTTGGTCAGGCTGGTCTCGCATTCCTGACCTCAGGTGTCCGTCTGCCTTGGCCTCCCAAAGTGCTGGGATTACAGGCGTGAGCCACCGCACCCAGACCAAACCTGCCTATTTACCCACCACAAGGAGATTCTGGCTTCTTGAGGGGTGAGGCTTTATCTCACAAACATCTCAAAAGCCCCCATGGCTGGCTGTACCACTTGCTAATGACAGACTCTGGGCACTTGTCTCATATATCCACGCCTCAGCTTTCTCATCACCACCATGACCACCGCAGAGTCAAGAGGGCCTCCTTCTCTGAGGGTGACCTCCACAACTGACTACCCCAACAGACATCAAGCCCCCAGGTGGATCCTCACCTTCTGTGAGCATAGTAGTGCCTCTGCTCTCTTGGGAAGGGATAAATGGCAGCTACTCTCTAAACACCTACTGCAAGAACAAGTATGGTAAAACAGAAAGACATCTTCCATGGGCAGGCAAAGCACATTTACCAAGAACAATTTAAGAAACTTAGCTAGGGGCTAAGGGGGATTTGCCGAAAAATGAATCAATTCTCTGCTGTGAAGGAGCACAGCATAGAGTGCAACATTTAAAACATTTAAAACCACATCTATACAGTTTTAAATCACCAAAACGTCCACCCTCAGGAGAACAGATGTCATGCCACAGTGATTTGACAGAACATTATACAACAGTCAAAATGTGCAAAGTGGCCAGGTGCGGTGGCTCACGCCTGTAATCCCAACACTTCAGGAAGCTGAGGCGGATGGATCATGAGGTGAGGAGTTCAAGACCAGCCTGGCCAACATAGTGAAACCCCATCTCTACAAAAAATACAAAAAAATTAGCCGGGCATGGTGGCAGGCACCTATAATCCCAGACACTTGGGAGGCTGAGGCAGGAGAATCGCGCCACTGCACTCCAGCCTGCATGACAGTGCGAGACTCCATCTCAAAAACAAAAAACAAACAAAAAAACAATGTGCAAAGTAGGCTGGGCACAGTGGCTCATGCCTGTAATCCCAGCACTTTGGGAGGCCAACATGGGAGGCTCACCTGAGGTCAGGAATTCAAGACCAGCCTGGCCAACATGAGGAAACTCCATCTCTACTAAAAATACAAAAATTAGTGGGGCGTGGTGGCGCACGCCTGTTATCTCAGCTACTCGGAAGGCTGAGGAGGGGGGAAGCTGAGGCAGGAGAATCGATTGAACCCAGGAGGTGGAGGTTGCAGTGAGCCAAGATTGCGTCATTGCACCCCAGCCTGGGCGACAGAGCCAGACTTTGTCCCCCCCCAAAAAAAAAAAAAAAAGTGCAAAGTAGGCTGGGTGTGGTGGCTCATGCCTGTAATCCCAGTGCCTTGGGAGGTCCAGGTAGGTGGAGTTCAAGACCACCTTGGGCAATATAGCGCGACCCTTCTCTACAAAAAATTTAAAAATTAACTAGGCATGGTGATGTACACCTGTAGTCCTGGCTATCTGGGGTGAGACAGCTTGAGGTTCACTGCAGCCTCAAGCTCCCAGGTTCAAGTGATTCTCCCATCTCAGCTTCCTCAGAAGCTGGAACAACAGGAGCTCACCACTGCGCCCGGCTAATTTTTCAAATTTTCTTTGTAGAGAAGAGGTTTCACTATATGGTGTAGGCTAGAGTGCAGTGGTAGGGTCTTGGCTCACTGCAGCCTTCATCTCCTGGGTTCAAGTGATTCTCCTACCTCAGCCTCCCGAGTAGCTGGGATTACAGGCGCGTGTCACCACACCCAGCTAATTTTTGTATTTTTAGTAGAGACGAGGTTTCACCATGTTGGCCAGGCTAGTCTCTCCTGACCTCAGGTGATCTGCCAGCGTTGGCCTCCCAAAGTGCCGGGATTACAGGCATGAGCCACCGCGCCCGCCCCCGGGCCCCATTTTCACTTGACACACGGCTACTCTAGGCTGAAGCTCTTCCCCAGTCTCATATCCCCAATTTTAGTCATCACAAGCCAAGTTCCCCCTGTTTTGTACTGTTCGAAGTTTCAGTGGGGAGAAGAAAGGAAGCTTAAAGTGCCACATAGCTACAAACTGAAGGATATAAGATGAATTTTTATGAAGTGATGGATGGCAGAGTCAAAATCATTTCAGAGGAACTTTCAGTTCGGTACCATTTTACTGAGTAGATACCCTCAGCCTTCTGTAGGGCCCCCGAACGAGCAGTATCCCCTCAAAGAAACTCAATCCTTGGCAGCATGAAGCAAGGTCGGCCACAAAGGCAAAGGGGGTGGCTGGGGTAGAGGAGAGGGAGTGGGTCCTGATTCCCAGCGGGGCAGCCTTCCAAAGGGTGCGCTCTGGAAGAATCTCCCAGGGAGCCGTCTTGGAGGCACTCAACCCCGCGGAGGGCCGGAGCGAGGGTGCCCAGGGAGGAGCCCAGGCGGAAGGTGGCGGTGCCCCGCTGCCCGCCCCAGATCCACTCGGCTCGGCCCGCACCGGATCTAAAATGGTCAGAACTGGCAGCCGACGCTTCGCGCTCTGGTGATTTTGCACTGACAGCGCGATCTCCGGCTCCTCTCAGGAAACCCGGGGAGCTGGTGAGGCTGGGCTCCTACGGCTGCAGTCCCCGGGCCCGATCGAGGGAACTGAGGCTCGTCAGGCCGGCCCCAAGTCGCCTGCCTGTTGCAAGGCCGCCCGCTCCAGCGCGGAGGGTCGCGGCCAGGAAGGCCGCACTCGGACCTGCCGCAGGCAACAGGGCCCGCCCGGGTGCCAGGAGGCCGGCGCGCCCGCAGCCGCGCTGAAGAGGCCTCGCACCCTGGCCCCTGGCCGAGCGCCAGATCCCGGCCCCTACGCGCCCGCGCCCGGGGATCCCGCCGGCCGCGTCCCCGCCACGTCAGGCCGCGGGCTCTCCTCAGGTCGCCGCCCCCGCGCCTCAGGCCCGCGCACGCCCCCGCGCCCCTCGGACTCCGCGCCGCTAGCTTGTCCCCGGCCCAGCGATGCCTGCTTGCCGCCCGCCCCCCGCGTTCGCCGCCGTCCGGCCCGGCCGGCTTACGCCTCGCAGCTGACCTGATGCCGCCGCCAGCCGAGGCCGCACTCGCAGCAGGAGGGAGGCGGGAGGCGGGAGGCGGGAGGCGGGAGGCGGGAGGCAGGAGGCGGGGAGAGAGGCGCCGGCGGGGCGGGGGCCTCGGCCGTCACGTGGGCGCGCCGCGCAGGCGCCGGGCAGGCCGGACGCACGCTAGGGTGTTCTTGTCCCGGCCAGGTAGCGCGGGGGCGGCCCTGGGGCGGGGAGACAGGGGGCGGCTCCCCTCCGGCGCTCTGCGGAGGACAGCAGCGATCGCCAAGGCTCAGTGAGTGCCCCGCACTAGCGCAGCACCTGGCACTTGGCGGGGCCGAACCAACGAATGAGCGAATTTGCCGAGAGTCGCCCGGTCTGAATCCATTGACTCTTTCCTTGCCTCGGTCCTGTCCTCATTCCTCGACTCACTCCCTCCTGCCCTTCCTCACTATCTCCCTCCCCGCTCATATCCTCCCTCCCCTTTCCTCATTCCCTTCTTCACTCTCTTCTCTCCTCTCTTCCTCTCTTACTCCCCCCTCTCATTCTCTCCCTCCCTCCTTCACTCTCTCATTCCCTCCCTTCCTATCTTACCCCCCATTCCCTTCCTCCCTCACTCATTCACTCCCTCCCTCTCTCCCCCTCTCATCCCCTCCCTCTCTCATTCCTTTTCCCTCCCTCCTTCACTCTCGTTCTCCCCTCCCTCTCTCATTCCTTACCTCCCTGTCTCACTTCCCCCCTTCTTTCCCTCCCTCCCTCTCCCCTTCTCCCATTCCCTCCCTCCCTCTTTGATTCCCTTCTTTCCTCCTCTCCTCCTTCACTTGTTCCCTTCGTCACGCGCTCATTCCCTCCCTCCCTGCCTCTTCCCCGCTCCCTCCGCGGTCGGTGCCGCTGACCGTAGCGCGCCCCCTGCGGGATCTCGGGGAGAATCGCCGAACACCGCCAGAGTGAACAGGTGCTAGTTTGTGTGCGCGTTCCTTTACTGAGATTTTGCAGTAAATCTAATTCCCAGTCTTAAAGCCTGGTCCCAGAGGTCCGTGCGCGGGTCTTGGCATTCATTTTTCTCCACCTCACCTTCGAGCAGGTCCCATCCTCCGAGGCGTATCTGTAATGGCTACACCCAGAGCTTGGAGCCACAGAGCCTCCTGATGGAATAAGGTTGGAGAGGGACTGTGAAGGGTGGAGAGAGTGGTGGGGGGAGGATGTGGCTGGAGATGGCTCATGATTAAAAAGAAAGGTGGGGTCCGGCGTGGTGGCTGGCGCCTGTAATCCCAACACTTTGGGAGGCCGAGATGGGCGAATCACGAGGTCAGGAGATGGAGACCATCCTGGCCAACATGGTGAAACCCCATCTCTACCAAAACACACACAAAAAAGCTAGCCGGTCGTAGTGGCGCGCACCTGTAGTCCCAGCTACTCGGGAGCCTGAGGCAAGAGAATCGCTTGAACCCGGGAGGCAGAGGTTGCAGTGAGCTGAGATCACGCGCCACTGCACTCCAGCCTGGTGACAGAGCGAGACTCCGTCTCAAAAAAAAAAAAAAAAAAAAAATGGTGGAAGGGGAATGTAAAAGGAGGAAAATAGGAAAATACACGGAACAGAATTGCTGTCCTGGCTGAGTCCAGAGAGATAACTGAGGGTCCCAGACAAGGATCAAGAGAACGGGATTGGCCTCCAGAGGCAGAGGTTCCAAATGGGAGTGGGCTTCCTCCTAGAAAGGCTTTCTGGAGGAGACCCCCCCTACTGTGTAACAGAGGAGGACTTTGGGATTAAGAAAAGCATTCCAGGAAGCCGACAATGTCAGCAAACGTGGAGGTGAGATCCTTCAAAGTGAGTGGTGTGGAGGTTTCCAGAATTTTCTGAGCCTGAAGGGAAGGTTGGAGAGCAGACCCTGCCCTCTGGAGGCTTGACTTAGCCCTGAGGGCACCCTGTAGCCAGGGTGGGCAGATGCCAACATGGTGGAAAGGAAGACTGAGTAGGGAGCCAGCCACAGTGCTGTGGTCTCAGACAGGCAGGGAGTGAAGACAAGAGTGGAGCGGGCTAGAAACCTGGGAAGGAAGCGGGTTCCCCAGTATAAGCCCAGTGATGTGTGAAGAATGAGCCCAGGAGATGGGTGGGGAAGTAGGCCCACCCTGGCTACAGGGGGAGCCAGAGCAAGAGCAGGTTTAGGGGAAGATGAGGCCCAGCTTGGCTCCAGGTAGGGGAAGACTGATCTCCAAGGCCCAATGGGACCAGGTGTAAGGGTGGACCCAGAGAGGAGAGGAAAAGGAATCCTGGGGCAACAACAAGAAGGCCACTGTGGTCTGAATGTTGGTTCCCCCAAAATTCCTATGTTGGAACTGAATCCTCAGTGTGATACTATTATAAAGTAGGGCCTTTGGGAGGGGTTTAGGTCATGAGGGTGAAGTCCTCACCATGGGATCAGTGTATAAAAGAGGTTCGAAGGAGTTCATCCCCCACTTTTGCCAGGTGAGGACACTGTAATAAGCACCATCTTCAAGGCAGAGAATCGGCCGGGCGCAGTGGCTCACGCCTGTAATCCCAGCACTTTGGGAAGTGGAGGTGGGAGGATCACGAGGTCAGGAGATCAAGACCATCCTGGCTAACACGGTGAAACCCCGTCTCTACTAAAAATACAAAAAATTAGCCAGGCGTGGTGGTGGGCACCTGTAGTCCCAGCTACTTGGGAGGCTGAGGCAGGAGAATGGCGTGAACCCGGGAGGCAGAGTTTGCAGTGAGCTGAGATCGCACCACTGCACTCCAGCCTGGGTGACAGAGCGAGACCCTGTCTCAAAAAAAAAAAAAAAAAAGGCAGAGAACGGACCCCTCACTAGACACTGGGGCTTTTTTCTGAAGGCTACTGTGTCATATAAAATTTATATTAAATAAATTGATATGCTTTTCTCTTGTTAATGTGTCCTTTGTTAGAGGGGTGTCAACCAGGAACCTTGTGATGGGTGAGGAAAAAATATTACCTTTTCCCCCTACTCTTTCTGGCACCCAACAAACAAGTGGGGTGGCAAAGACACCCCACTTGGGACAACTGGCAAAAAGTAAGCATTCTTACCAAGGTTGACTGTCCCATATCGCTGCCTGTAGTACTCAGCTGAGAGTGGAAGGTAAAAACTTCTTGTCCCTTCCTTTCCAAATTCAAATTAGCAGAAGAAAATATTGTGTCCGGATTGTGACTCTTGCTTAAATTTGGTTGAAGGGTAACCGTTTGTTATTGATCCTTTCCTCCCAGGCACAGCTACCTCTTTCCTGTTTGTTTGTGTCCTGAGAGCTTGGCTTTATGACCAATGAGAATATTCTCCCTGATCTCTGAATAGCCAGTGGGTGCAAGTGACAGCTTGCTTCAGGACAGCTTGCGTTAGGGTTGCAAGTAACAGCTTGCATTATTACAAACTCCTCTGTCCTGGTCAGAAAAAGAGAAGGTTCGGTTTTTGTTTGTTTGTTTTGTTTTGTTTTAATAGTCTTGCTTTTTCGCCCAGGCTGGAGTGCAGTGGCATGGTGGCATGATCTTGGCTCACTGCAACTTCTGCATCCTGGGCTCAAGTGATTGTTCTGCCTCAGCCTCCTGAGTAGCTGGGACTACAGGTACACACTACCACGTCCAGGTAATTTTTTTTGTATTTTTAGTAAAGAGGGGGATTCACCATGTTGCGCAGGGTGGTCTCTTGTTTTTTTTTTTTTTTTTTTAATTCTTTTCTGAGACGGAGTCTTGCTCTGTCACCCAGGCTGGAGTACAATGGCGGGATCTCGGCTCAGCCTCCCAAGTAGCTGGGATTACAGGCACCTGCCACTACACCAGCTAATTTCTGCATTTTTAGTAGAGACAGGGTTTCACCATGTTAGTCAGGCTGGTCTCGAACTCCTGACCTCAGGTGATCTGCCTGCCTCGGCCTCCCAAAGTGCTGGGATTACAAGCGTGAGCCACCGTGCCTGGCCTCTTTTATTTTTAAGATACAGGGTCTCACCCAAGCTGGTCAGGAACTCCTGGCCTCAGTCCACCTGTCTCAGCCTCCCAAAGTGCTAGGATTACAGGCTTGAGGGACCATGCCCTGCCAAAGAAAAGGTTCTGAACCTTCTTTTTTTCTGACCATGACAGAGGAGTTTGTAATAAGTGGGCCTAGTCCATAAGGGGTTTTTGTTGTCTCAGTATTCATTGGTATGATAGATGAGCCAGTCCATGACTGGAGACGTGACAGTGTTCTGTATGAGATGACATCCTTAGTCACCTGTGTCAACAAAGGTGCCTTCTGGCCAGGCACGGTGGCTCACGCCTGTAATCCTAGCACTTTAGGAGACTGAGGCAGGCAGATCATGAGGTCAAGAGTTAGAGACCAGCCTGACCAACATGGTAAAACCCCATCTGTACTAAAAAATACAAAAAAATTAGCCAGGTGTGGTGGTGCATGCCTGTAATCCTAGCTATTCGGGAGGCTGAGGCAGGAGAATCGGTTGAATCTAGGAGGCGGAGGTTGCAGTGAGCCAAGATCGCGCCACTGTACTCTAGCCCAGGTGACAGAGCAAGACTCCGTCTCAAAAAAAAAAAAAAAAAACCCCAAAGATGCCTTCTTTCTTTTGACTGTCTTTGCAAGGGGTCTGGATTTGAGAGTGCTGAATCTTTGCACACCCTCTTTGGAGGGTGTCTTTCTTTCTCTCTCTCTCTCTCTTTTAAGAGACAGAGTCTCGCCCAGACTGATCAGGAACTCCTGGCCTCAGGTGGTCCTCCCACCTTGACTTCCCAGAGTGCTGAGATTACAGGCATGAGCCATTGTGCCCAGCCTTGAGGATGTCTCTTTTGTCCAAGGTTAAGTCATAAAATGCTTACTGGTTTTGGTTCTGAGTTGCTTGGTAGGTGCCTTTGGTTTACAAGAAGAAAAGTGGTGGGTGAGCAGGGTGGTGGCAGGGAAGAGTGTTCAGTACTGCCAGGAATATGTACTATCTGTTCTGGCTGAAAACTGATAATGAGATATTTGAAAGGTTTTTTTTTTTTTTTTTTTTTACAGCTCTATGATCAGAAGATGGCATAATTGGGGCTGGGCACAGTGGCTCAGTGCCCAGCTGGGATTACGCCTGTAATCCCAGCACTTTGGGAGGCCGAGGCAAGTGGATTACGAGGTCAGGAGTTCAAGACCAGCCTGGCCAACATGGTGAAACCCCATCTCTACTAAAAATACAAAAAATTAGCCGGGCGCGGTGGCAGTCGCCTGTAATCCCAGCTGCTCGGGAGGCTGAGGCGGGAGAATAGCTTGAACTCAGAGGGCGGAGGTTGCAGTGACCCGAGGTCATGCCACTGCACTCCAGCCTGGGCGACAGAGTGAGACTCTGTCTCTAAAAACAAAAAAGAAGATGGCGTAATCGGAAGTTGATATTCTATCTACTGGATCCTGCTTCTCCCCTGGGGTCTTCTCGGTCCCCTGAAGCCCCTCTTCCGGAGTCCCTGCCCTCTATCAGCTCTGCCTCCTGCTTCCTTTCTGTATTGCCATGATTTTTGCTAAGGATAAAGGACAACTTTATTGGCTTCTTTGGGAAACTTGGAATCTCCCCAAACAGGCCCCTCTGAGATTTCTCCTTTCCATTTGCTTCTGCTCCCCCTTCCTCCTTTTGCCACCTTTGATATTTTCTCCAGTTTCCTTGATTCCTTTGATATATCCCCATTCAGGCCATCTGGCCCTCCATCCAACCTGCCAGAACTTTTTCCACTTCAGCACTTCAGTCACTTAAACATTAGACCTCCCTGCCCTAAAGGGACTCAAAATCCTGCAAAAACAACCACCTAAGGATAAAAAGAGAAAAAATGAAACTGTTTGGAAACTGGGCAAATGAAAACTTTTTTAAAAGTCTTTTTCTGGGGGCCAGGTGTGGTGGCTCACGCCTGTAATCCCAGCACTTTGGGAGACCGAGGCGGGCAGATCACAAGGTCAGGAGTTCGAGACCAGCCTGGCCAATATGGTGAAACCCCGTCTCTCCTAATGATACAAAAAAAAGTTAGCCAGGTGTGGTGGCACTTGCCTGTAGTCCCAGCTACTTGGGAGGCTGAGGCAGGAGAATCGCTTGAACCTGGGAGGTGGAGGTTGCAGTGAGCCGAGATTGCACCACTGCACCAGCCTGGCGACAGAGCAAGAAGACTCCATCTCAAAAAATATATACATATGTATATATATGTATGTATACATATATATATATATAGAGAGAGAGAGAGAAATCAGTGAGTTTGTATTACTGTGTTTTACTGACTCAGGACTACCATTTTGGAATGAAAGCTATAAGATCTTTGTGTTTTTACGTTTATGTGTTTATATTTGTGTATATCTATGTATATATGTTTGAATATTATATATAATATTTTTTCTATCTCCATATTCAGTATTACTAACTGAATTTTTTTTTTTTTTTTGAGATGGAGTCTCACTCTGTCACCAGGCTGGAGTGCAGTGGCATGATCTCAGCTCACTGCAACCTCCGCCTCCCAGGTTCAAACAATTCTCCTGCCTCAGCCTCCTAAGTAGCTGGGACTACAGGTGCAAACCACCATGCCCAGCTAAGTTTTGTATTTTTAGTAGAGACGAGGTTTCACCATGTTGGCCAGGATGGCCTCGATCTCTTGACCTAGTGATCCACCCACCTCGGCCTCCCAAAGTCCTGGGATTACAGGCATGAGTCACCGAACCCAGCCTAAATTTTTTAAATCCCTTAAAGGAGTTCTATTCAAATTGTACCCTCCTTTGAAGATGTCTCTTTTGTCTGTGGTGTCTTAAAAGGATTATTGGTCTTAGAGGGAGGTAAATGAGCATTCATACAAGCTAAATACTACCAGAAATTTAAGAAAAATAGAAACTAATCCAAATGCTTTTTAGTTTACATGATCTGGAATATTCTTTAGCAAATAAAGCTAGTTTGAAAATTGATTAACTAGGCTGGGTGCAGTGGCTCAGGCCTGTAGTCCCAGCACTTTGGGAGGCCAAGGCGGGCGAATCACGAGGTCAGGAGATCAAGACCATCCTGGGTAACACGGTGAAACCCCATCTCTACTAAAAATACAAAAAATTAGCCAGGCGTGGCAGCATGGGCCTGTAGTCCCCAGCTATTTGGGAGGCTGAGGCAGGAGAATGGCGTGAACCCAGGAGGCGGAGCTTGCAGTGAGCTGAGATCACGCCACTGTACTCCAGCCTGGGCTACAGAGCAAGACTCCGTTTCAAAAAACAAAATTGACGGACTAGTCAAACAAGTTTTATGTTATCGCTACTGAATGGTAAAGATAATAAAACTATCAATCCAACCTAAGAGCAAAATGTGCAATAAAAATGAATTGCAGCTGGGCTCACCCCTGTAGTCCCAGCAGTTTGGGAGGCCGAGGCGGGCAGATCACCTGAGGTCAGGAGTTTAAGACCAGCCTGGCCAATATGGTGAAACCTGGTCTCTACTAAAAATACAAAAGTAAGGCCGGGTGTGGTGGCGGGCACCTGTAATCCCAGCTACTTGGGAGGCTGGGGCAGGAGAATCACTTGAACCTGGGAAGTGGAGGTTGCAGTGAGCCCAGATCGTGCCACTGCACTCCAGCCTGGGAGACAATGCGAGACTCCATCTCAAAAAAAAAAAAAAAATTGGGCGTGGTGGTACAAGCCTGTAATACCAGCTACTTGGGAGTCTGAGGCAGGAGAATTCCTTCAACCTGGGAGGCGGAGGTTGCAATGATCCAAGATCGCACTGCTGCACTCCAGCCCAGGCAACAGAGTGAGATTTCGTCTCAAAAAAAAAAATGAATTGCATGGCTTGGTGCGGTGGCCCATGCCTGTAATCCAGCACTTTGGGAGACTGAGGCAGGTGGATCATTTGAGGTCAGGAGCTCGAGACCAGCCTAGCCAACATGGTGAAACCCCATCTCTACTAAAAATACAAAAAATTAGCCAAGTATGGTGGCGTGCGCCTGTAATCCCAGTTACTTGGGAGGCTGAGGCAGAAGAATTGCTTGAACCCGGGAAGTGGAGGTTGCAGTGAGCCAAGATGGCACCACTGCACTCCAGCTTGGGTGACAGTGAGACTCCATCTCAAAACAAACAAACAAACAAACATGAATTGCTTGATGCATGGAAGTTAAAAAAACAAGAGGGCCGGGCATGGTGGCTCATGCCTATAATCCCAGCACTTTAGGATGCCAAGGCGGGTGGATCACGAGGTCAGGAAATTGAGACCATCCTGGCTAACAAGGTGAAACACCGTCTCCAATAAAAATACCAAAAATTAGCCAGGCGTGGTGGCAGGCACCTGTAATCCCAGTTACTTGGGAGGCTGAGGCAGGAAAATGGTGTGAACCTGGGAGGCAGAGCTTGCAGTGAGCCGAGATTGCGCCACTGCACTCCAGCCTGGGTGGGAGAGCGAGACTGCATCTCTAAAAAAAAATAAATAAGAGGGAGGAATTTTTGTTTTTGTTTTTGTTTTTTGAGACAGGGCCTTGCTTTGTCACTGAGGCTGGAGTGCAGGGGTGATCTCAGCTCTTTGCAGCCTCAACTTCCTGGGCTCAAGTGATCCTCCCACCTCAGCCTCCCGAGTAGCTGGGACTACAGATGTGTGCCACATCTGGCTGATTTTATTTTTTTGTAGAGATAAGGTCTTGCTTTGTGGCCCAGGTGAAACCTTGTTTTTTAACATGAGTTAATATCAGTATACGAGTTATGGTTTTACCTATTTTTTATTTTTTTTTTCCTCAGACAGGGTCTCATTGTCACCCAGGTTGGAGTGCAGTGGTGAAATCATAACTCACTGCAGCCTCCAACTCCTGAAGTCAGGCAATCCTCCCACCTCAGCCTCCTATTTTTGAAAATTATCCTGTAATATCTGTAACGTGTGAAATTATATAAAGAGCCTTAATGTGTTTGTCCCTGAAACCCAGGATGCATTTCTGTTTTTCCCCAAGAGTAAATGATTATTTAGAAAGCATGCCAAATTATATACAACTCAACATTCCCATAATCCTGTGCATCTGAAACTATAGAAATGTCACAGTCCCTGACCCACATCTTCAAATTAACATTCTCAGGTCACAGCAATAAGTCTTCTCTTCCCAAAGGGCTTGTCTCTGGAAAACCAAGCTATTTCCTAGGCTCATATTTCCTCTCTTTGTAGCATGCCTCAGCAATCTATCCAAGAAGCATATATTGGGGAGTAAGGAGGGCATCCACCAGCAAGACCACAGTTGTTGACAGCCATAAGATTGGAGACAAGCACAAAGGGTAGGTCAACATACTGGCAAAAAAAATCCTGTGACAGTTTGAGAATAACTCTTTGTTTCATTCATGATAGAAACCCCACTGTCCATTGCATGGGTATCAACAAGGTGGTAGGCTAGTGAGTCACACAGCCACAAAGAAATAATGTCACCTAGGAGGTGAGGAACAAGACCTAGGAAAAATCCTAGGATACCCTCTTCCTGATAAATGGTTAGTATGGTGTCACAAAGTCCACAGAACTTGGATTCTCTCCCAGTGAATTGTGCCATAGATCACAAAGTGAGCACATGGAAAGAACGTGATGAGGGCAGCAGCAGAACAAGCAATCATCTCTTGAGTTGTTTCCTTGATAATTTGGTCAAAGGAAGACGAGATTTCTGTCTGTTCATATCCAGGTCCTAACTCCTCACCCTTGTCACACTCCTGGTAATGCTGTAAAATTTTACCATGGACCACAGTTCCAAGGACCCCTGAATGCAGTCATGGAGTTAAGCCTGTGAACAGCCCACGCCTCCTGTCAATGCTGGCAATGTTCAGAGCATAACAAAAGAAACCAGAAAGCTGACATACTTGCCACCCCAAAATATTTTGTCCTGTTGGGGAAAGAGGCTCATATCCCACCTGGATGAGCACTTTCATGTGCATGAGTCGCTAGGACAGGATGGTGAGACCGGAGTCCAGGAGCATCTGACTGGCAAGCAACATCTGCCGTGACAGCACCTGTATTATTCTGCTTTCATGCTGCTGATAAAGACATACCCAAGACTGGGAAGTAAAAGAGGTTAAATTGGACTTACAGTCCCACATGGCTGGGGAGGCCTCAGAATCATGGCGGGAGGTGAAAAGCACTTCTTAACAGGGTGAGGGCCAGAGGAAATGAGGAAGAAGCAAAAGCGGAAACCCCTGATAAACCTATCAGATCTTGGGAGACTTACTTTTGGGAAAGACCTGCCGCTTGATTCAATTACCTCCCCTTGGGTCCCTCCCACAACACTTGGGAATTCTGGGAGATAAAATTCAAGTTGAGATTTCAGTGCAGACACAGTCAAACCATATCAGCACCAGTGGATGGACAGACCCAGGATGCATTTCTTTTCTTTTTTTTTTTTTTGGAAACGGAGTCCCACACTGTCACCCAGGCTTGGAGTGCAGTGGCTCCATCTCTGCTCACTGCAGCCTCCCCCACCCGGGTTCAAGGGATCCTCCTCCCGCCTCAACCTCCTGAGTAGCTGGGATTACAAGCATATGCCACAACACCCAGCTACTTTTTGTATTTTTAGTAGAGATGGGGTTTGGCAATGTTGGCCAGGCTGGTCTCAAACTCCTGACCTCAAGTGATCTGCCTGCCTCAGCCTCCCAAAGCGCCAGGATTACAGGCATGAGCCATTGCATCCAGCCCCAGGATACTTTTCTAAAGGCTGGATTCAGGACAATTTTTAAAACTGTGCACGAAGATGACACATGTCCAAGAATGTTGGAGTGAGCAAGACGTGAGAGATTCATAGAGATGGCATACGATACTGGTATTAAAATTGTCTGGTTTTTTCTTTTTTTCTTGAGACGGAGTCTTGCTCTGCTGCCCAGGCTGGAGTGCAGTGGCACGATCTCGGCTCACTGCAAGCTCTGCCTCCCGGGTTCACGCCATTCTCTTGCCTCAGCCTCCCGAGTAACTGGAACTACAGGCGCCTGCCACCACACCCGGCTAATTTTTTTTTGTATTTTTAGTAGATACAGGGTTTCACCATGTTAGCCAGGATGGTTTCAATCTCCTGACCTCGTGATCTGCCCGCCTTGGCCTCCCAAAGTGCTGGGATTACAGGCATAAGCCACCGCGCCTGGCCAATTATCTGGTTTTTTTTTTTTTTTTGAGATGGAGTCTCGCTCTGTCACCCAGGCTGGAGTGACACCAGGCCCTGGTGCAATCTCGGCTCACTGCAACCTCTACCTCCCGGGTTCAAGCAATTCTCTTGCCTCTACAGGTGTGCGCCCCCACGCCCAGCTAATTTTTGTATTTTTGGTAGAGATGGGGTTTCACCATTTTCCCAGGCTGGTCTCAAACTCCTGACCTCAGGTGATCTGCCCACCTTAGCCTCCCAAAGTGCTAGGATTACAGGAGTGAGCCACCAGGCCCGCTCGGCCTTAAAATTGCTTTTTTTTTTTTTTTTTTCGAGACGGAGTCTCGCTCTGTCGCCCAGGCTGGAGTGCAGTGGCGCGATCTCGGCTCACTGCAAGCTCTGCCTCCCGGGTTCACGCCATTCTCCTGCCTCAGCCTCCCGAGTAGCTGGGACTACAGGCGCCTGCCACCACGCCTGGCTAATTTTTTGTATTTTTAATAGAGACAGGGTTTTACCGTGTTAGCCAGGATGGTCTCGATCTCCTGACCTCGTGATCTACCCGCCTCGGCATCCCAAAGTGCTGGGATTACAGGCGTGAGCCACCACGCCCGGCCAAAATTGCCTTTTAAATCTGTTACATTGGCGGGGCACGGTGGCTCACGCCTGTAATCCCAGCACTTTGGGAGGCCGAGGCGGGTGGATCACGAGGTCAGGAGATCGACACCATCCTGGCTAACACGGTAAAACCCCGTCTCTACTAAAAATACAAAAAATTAGCCGGGCGTGGTGGCAGGCGCCTGTAGTCCCAGCTACTCGGGAGGCTGAGGCAGGAGAATGGCGTGAACCCGGGAGGCAGAGCTTGCAGTGAGCCGAGATCGCGCCACTGCACTCCAGCCTGGGTGACAGAGCGAGACTCCGTCTCAAAAAAAAAAAAAAAACAAAACTGTTACATTTGGTTGTATATAGATTTACCCATGATGTAATTCTATAATCAAAATTATAATTAAATTTTAATGAAAATTTTAGTTAATAATAAATTAATACTTATGAAAATGCTTAGGCACTAACATTAGGTTTACAACACAGGATCCAAATGGCATCTACGGCATGATCCATTACATTTTTTTTTTGTTTTTTGGTTTTTTTTTTGAGATGGAGTCTCACTCTGTTGCCCATGCTTGAGTGCAGTGGTGCCATCTCGGCTCGCTGCAACCTCCGCCTCCTGGATTCAAGCGATCCTCCTGCTTCAGCCTCCCAAGTAGCTGGGATTACAGACATTAGCTACCACGCCCAGCTAATTTTTGTATTTTTAGTAGAACGGGGGTTTCACCATGTTGCCCAGAGTGCTCTCGAACTCCTGACCTCAGGTGATCCACCCATCTCGGCCTCCCAAAGTGCTGGGATTACAGGTGTGCGCCACTGCGCCTGGCCCCGATTACAGTTTTTAAACAAACAGAGAGGACAAAAAAATTTACCAAAATATTGACAATCCTGCCTCTGGATGATGGGATTCATAATGTTTGGGCCTTTCTAAAGTTTCTACCATGTATGGCTTTTAGAAACAATAACCGCCGGGCACGGTGGCTCATGCCTGTAATCCCAGCACTTTGGGAGGCCGAGGCTGGTGGATTGCCTAAGCTCAGGAGTTCGAGATCAGCCTGGGCAACACGGTGAAACCCTGTCTCTACTAAAATACAAAAAATTAGCCAGGCATGGCGGCGCGTGCCTGTAGTCCCAGCTACTCGGGAGGCTGAGGCAGGAGAATTGCTTGAACCTGGGAGGTGGAGGTTGCAATGAGCCGAGATTGCACCACTGCACTCCAGCCTGGGCAACAGACCGAGACTCCATCTAAAAAAAAAAGAAACAATAACCACTCCCTCCCTACCTCCACATACATAAGTGATTGCAGGCTCCAGGCCAAACACACAGAGGAGTTACATCTGACTGGTGCTAGGATGGAAGGCGGGGCAGGTCACCACCTCCCAGGGACTGAGTGCCAAAGCAAGGAGGAAGATTGGAGGTGAGGCTGTAGGGAGACAGCCACAGGCTCACAGGGCTTGTGCTAAGCTCTCTAGGGGGAAGCTTGACCTGCCTGGGAAGCTTCCAGCTCCTACCTCCTGCAGAGCCCAGAATGGTGTCCAGGAAATATGTGGCCATTGAGTGGAACCAGCCTTGGCATGGTAGCCTGCAGGAACCCGCAGGCTAGAGGCATGGCCACATGAGCAATGAGCATCTCCCCCAAGATGAGGATCCCCAGAACATAGTGTAGGATGCAGGTCTGGCGTCTGCATACCCTCGGCTTCCTCCGTCACTTATTCTCAGACATCTAAACCACCAACATCCAGACTGGGGATCCCAGGAGGGTCTACAGTGTCAAGAGAGGGCAAGTCCACTTCAGGATCAACCTTCCCGCGGCCTCTTACTTTCCTTGGTCCACCTTCCGAGATCACCCATCCAGACTCTCACTGGGGATCACTGCCCTGGGCACCACCAACCCAATGCAGGGACAAGTAGAAAAAGAGCCCTGGGGAAAATACCAAAGGGAATAGTCACTCGATTTTATTGTGATGATAAACTCCTGGCAAAGTTCCAGGTCTCTCTCTGTGTCTGTGAATTATGTGTCTGTAGCTCCATCAACCACAGTGCAGAAGGGGAAGGGTTGTCCTAAGTATCCTATTAACTTGTTAGTTAGTTTGTTTGTTTTTTTGAGACAGTTTCGCTCCTGTTGCCCAGGCTGCAGTGCAATGGCATAATCTCAGCTCACTGCAACCTCCACCTCCTGGGTTCAAGTGATTCTCGTGCCTCAGCCTCCTGAGTAGCTGGGATTACAGGCACACACCACCATGCCCAGCTACTTTTGTATTTTTAGTAGAGACGGGGTTTCACTGTGTTGGCCAAGCTGGTCTCGAACTCCAGACCTCAGGTGATCCACCTGCCTCAGCCTCCCAAAGTGCTGGGATTACAGGCGTGAGCCACCATACCCAGCCAGAACACAGGACTTTCAAAACTTAAACCTGGGGCTGGGCACGGTGGCTCACACCTGAAATCCCAGCACTTTGGGAGGCCGAGGCAGGCGGATCACCTGTCAGGAGTTCAAGACCAGCCTGGGCAACATGGTGAATCCCCATCTTTACTAAAAAAATAAAATAAAATAAAATACAAAAATGAGTCGGGCGTGATGGCGCACACCTGTAGTCCCAGCTACTGGGGAGACTGAGGCACGAGAATCACTTGAACCCGGGAGGCAGAGGTTGCAGTGAGCCGAGATGGCACCACAGCACTCCAGTCTGGGCAACAGGGCGAGACTCCATCTCAAAAAAAAAAATAATAATAAATTAGTTTTGCCACCGGGCATGGTGGCTCATGCCTGTAATCCCAGCACTTTGGGAGGCCGAGGTAGGTGGATCACCTGAGGTCAGCAGTTCGAGACCAGCCTGGCCAACGTGGTGAAACCCTGTCTCTACTAAAAATACAAAAATTAGCCAGGCATGGTGGGGTATGCTTGTAATCCCAGCTACTGGGGAAGCTAAGGTGGGAGAATTGCTTGAACCTGGGAGGCAGAGGTTGCAGTGAGCCGAGATGGCGCCATTGCACTCCAGCCTGGCCAACAAGGGCTAAATTCTATCCCCTCCCCCCAAAAAAATAACAATTTGGGAGCATTAGAGCAGAAAACGTTTGAAAACATGAACAGCTCTCACATCAACACAAGACCAGAAACCCTGTTGGCAAGAGAGGCCTCTTTGGGGAGAATGCTCACTCCTCTCCCACCCACTCTCTACCACCCTCAACCTCCTGTCCGGGGCACAGTAACAAGGGGTGTAAGGGGTGTACAGTGCCTAGCAGGGGCCTGGCACTTAGGCTTCAGCAGGTGCCAGTCCACAGTCTCTGAGGCCCATGTTGGTTGGTGTCCACCTGGTGCTTAGGGACCCCTTGGGCTCCAGATTTTCCTCACGTCACCTCCCTCCCCAGGGTAACAGATAAAGGCCCCATAGTTCCAAGGAGGCAGAACTTTTACATTCCTAAAAGTATTCTCAGGCTCCCATAACCCCTCATCCCACCTTCAGCTCGCTCACCTTCACCTATCAAAGTCGTTTGACATCTGGCCTCCAGCAACTAGCTAGGCTGAGTTCTCCATGAAGGGGACATGGCTGCTGGTCAAAGGGGAAAGCCCATGTCTAAAAATTAATAAACGTGGTTTAGGAGCCTCACATCCCCAACCCCCAAATACAGCCATTGGTGAGATGTGAGATTCAAAAAATCGAAGAGTGAAGCCGTGATGAGAATCCATCTGGTCGTTCTTCGGATGCGGCGCTAGCAGGCATTTGCATGAAAGCAGATCCCAGATCACGTTGCACTGGCACACAGTAGGTACCCACACATATTTGATAAATAAACACTCTCTCCCTAGCATTAGTATAGATAGCTGGCAGCTTGGCCCGGCATCCCGGAGGGGTCTGGATCTCAGGGACTAGATAAGGCCAGCACGCTGAAGAGTCGCAGAAAATGCAGGCGGTCAGGCGCGGGCCTGCTGCGGGAGCACCTGCTGTGTCCGACAGCTGCACTGGAAGAGGGGCGTGTGTCTCCCAGCCGGGCGGAGCTGAGACCGCTTCGTCCCCGGCGGGGAACTTCATTTCCCACAGGCCTGTGCGCGAGACTCCATTTCCCACAAAGCCCCCCTTCACTTCCGGCTCGGCCAAGGCACTGCGGACGGCTTCCGGGTTTGGGCCTGGCTCTGTGACTGAGGCGGCGGCGGTGGCGGCCGAGCGGGATACGGGCGGCGGGAGCTGGGGAACAGGCATGGACGTTTCGGGGCAAGAGACAGACTGGCGGAGCACCGCCTTCCGGCAGAAGCTGGTCAGTCAAATGTGAGTAGTGGTCGGGGCAGGGGGCTGGATTGCGGGGCGTTCCTCCTTCGCGTGGCGGGCGAGGCCAGGGCCAGACCCGTGAGAAACCTAGGGCGCCGGGAGACAGAAGGCGCCGGGGACTTGCGTGGGTCCCAGGGCTCGGGCCCCCCCTGTTTGTCTCCTCCGTTCCCGACATGGACTGCTCGTTTGCTTTCCTGGGGCCGAGCTCTGCAAACCAACGAGCCCTGGCTTATGAATCATCGTCTTGAGCTTTCTCATTCGTCATTTGTGTGCTTTGGGTGCAGACTTTCCCCCGCTTTTTGAACCACACTGAATAGGGAAAGGGAGAGAGGCAGCCGGCTGTAGTGGGTTTAGCAGGGCTGGGTGCTTCATGGTTTCTCTTCCAGAAAAGCGCATCAACGGTGAAAGAAAGTGATGGGAGGAGGGTGGATGTAAGATGAGATTGGGAAGGTAGCTGTTTGGGATGTGGGCGGTGGGACGGAGGATCTAAGGGTGACCCCCCGAAGGAATGTGGACTTTGCCGAAGGATGGCAGGAAGCCGCTGTCAGGAAGCGATCGTCGTTTCTGGATGAGAGAGTGAAGAGCTGGGGTCAGTGGAGAGCTGGGGTCAGTGGCCCCGCTCGGAGGAATTCTAGCCTCTTACCACCGACTGTTTGTTTCTATTAGCAGTTTTTAACTGAGCTTATTGGCGTGTTGTGCTCGCCACAGATTTGCCTGAGACACAGCCCGTTTCCTGAGGGATGGCATTGTCGGTAAAGGAACCATCACAGTGCAGTCTTGTCAGTCTATAATGTGTATACTGCAGGGGTTTCTTGCGAAGCGGCGGTTAACTTGAGCAGACCAGGGGCAGTCTAGTGAGTAGGTGACGAATAAACTGAGTCCTAGAAAGACAAGTAGGAGTGTAAATAGCCACCATTCCAAGCTGAGGAGTTAGGAAACATGAGCATTTACTGCGTGGAGGGAGGACCTTGTAGGCTGAGAGTTCTGGGGCTCGAGGAGTGAGAGAGCCCAGGAGATGATGGAATGAGGGTGAGCAGGTACTAGCACTTTAGTGAGGGTGTTGTGCTAAGGAATTGAGCCTGTGTTTGGCATGTGGCATTCTTTGGAGTAGTGAAATGCCAGTGTTGGGAATATCCCTAGAGTCCCTGGAGATGGATGCAGGACAGAGAAGAGAGACCAGTTAAGCTATTAAGAGAGTTTGAACATTTGGAGGGACTGGGGAGCCTGTCCTTTTTCATCCTTGTATTCTCACTGCTAGCTCACTGCCTGCCACATTGCTCCGTAAAATGATTGTGGCATGACCTAGTCGGGCGGGAGATTATAAAGGCCTGCATTAGACAGTGGTAGAAACTGAAAGAGGAAGACAGATTCCAGAGGAGGGGGAATGTAGACAATTCTTGATGACTAACTGGATGGAGGGGGTGGGGTGTGGGGTGAAGCACTGTGGAAGGAAGGAAGCCAGGCTGAATGCTGGGAAACCTTTCAGTACAGTGGAAAGAGTAGGGACTGTAGAGTTAGTAGCTATGGGCTTTGGGAAGAATAGCCTTGGGATATTTCTGGGGATATTGCACAATCAGTGAACAGTGTTTTACTGATATACTATAGTTGTCTGTAGGTGAAATCTTGAGAGATAGCCCACTTCAGGGTTCCTGCAAGAAAAGTCCCCAGGGCAAGGGTTCTTCTTTGGGAAAGCCCAGAATTAAGAACTGGAAGGGTGAGTTGTCATCAAAGAAAACGGGGGTAGGGGAAGTGTTAGAGGGCTAGGAGGGTGATTGAAGAGTTTATGGGTGTTGAGAGTGACTGGATACTTCATAACTCAGCTTTATTTTGCTTCCGGGAGAATTGAGTTCTTTATTTTTTTCGAGATTGCTGTTTGTGTATTTTTCTGTTGCTGCTCTAACAAATTACCACAAGTTTAGCATCTTAAAACAAGACACCTTTGGCCAGGCGTGGTGGCTCACACCTGTAATCTCAGCACTTCGGGAGACTGAGGCAGGTGGATCACGAGGTCAAGAGACAGAGACCTATCCTGGCCAACACGGTGAAACCCTATCTCTACTAAAAATACAAAAATTAGCTGGGTGTGATGGTGCACACCTGTAGTCCCAGCTACTCAGGAGTCTGAGGCAGGAGAATTGCTTGAACCCGGGAGGCGGAGGTTGCAGTGAGCCAAGATCGCGCCACTGCTATCCCGCTTGGTGACAGAGCGAGACTCCGTCTCAAAAACAAACAAAAAACACACATTTATCATCCGGTAGTTTCTGTAGGTCAGAGGTCCAGGTAGGTTCCACTAGGTCTCCTGCTGTCAAGGCCTATCAAGGCTGAAATCAAGATGTTGGCAGGGTGCATTTCTTACTGAATGCCGTGGGGTGGAACTTGCTTGCAAGCCCATTTATGCTGTTGGCCATATTCAGTTCCTTGAGCTTGTAGGACTGAGGTGCCCTCTTTCCTTACTGGCTATTAGCCAGGAGTCAGTCTTTGTTCCCAGAAGCTGCCTGAATTCCTTCTCATGCTTTTTATGTGTCTCCCTCCAGCGAGGGCCAGTTCTTCTGCCACATCTCTCTGATTTCAGCTAGAGAAAATATCCTGCTTTTCAGGGCTCAGATTAGATTTAGTGCACTCAGAGAAGCCAGGATAATCTCTTTATTTTAAAGTTTGTAATTTTAATTACATCTGCAGAATTCCTTTTGCCATGTAATGTAGCATATTCACAAGTTCTAGGGATAAGGCACGAGATGGGCATTCTCCTACCACAGCCGGTAGGAGCAGTTTCAAAGGTTGCCTTCCTTAGGTGATGTGGGTGTTCTCGGTTCTCAAATTTGTCTGTTTTCTCTCTAGGGTTCACTTTCTCTCTAGGGTTCACGTTGAAAGTTGTGATTCTTGGTGCCTTGATTTATTGTGTTCATAGGGTTGAAAGATTTGCTTTAAAAAAAGATTTGCATTAGAATTCTGGACATACCTTTAACTCTTAACTTCCTCCCATGTTTTTACACTGTTGTTTAAATTTGGCCATTTGGGGAAATGCTTTGTACCCAAGTAATTTATACTTGATGAAGGGATAGAGAAAGTGTCTTGCTTGTGGCACCGTGGCTCACGCCTGTAATCCCAGCACCCTGGGAGGCTGAGATCTGGGACTGCTTGAGTCCAGGAGTTTGAGACAAGCCTAGGTAACATAAAAAAATACAACAATCAGCTGGGTGTGGTGGCGTGCACCCGTAGTCCCAGCTACTCTGGAGGCTGAGGCGGGGGGATCACTTGAGCCTGGGAGGTCGAGGCTGCAGTGAGCTATGTTCACACCACTGCATTCCAACCTGGGCCACAGAGCAAGACCCTGTCTCAAAAAAAAAAAAAAAAAAAAAAAAAGCATTCTAAGTTTTGACAGAGGAGAAAACATCTGATGGTTACTTATCTGTCTCTACCAAAAGCCTAGGGAACAATGCCCCAGAGCATGAGCTGGTATATTAGTCTAGTCTCCTGGCTCCCACTGAGAAGAACGGATTTTGAGTTGAGGCTGGCTATGACTAGACAGCCATTGCAGGGACTCTCCAGTTCAGCCTCTTAGCCCTCCACTACCTCCACCTCATCTGGGCCCATTCTGGGCTGTGGTCTCCTGCTCTCTTCTCAGTCCCATCCTTCTTCCCCCAACAGCACAAGTGAGGGGAGGCCTAAAGTGTAGCCACTGCGCTGCTGCAGAACAATCAGTGACTTCTCTTAGCATTAGAATAAAACTCTAGATGTCCCACCCTCCCAGCCCCTCACCCTGACCTGGTGTAGTCACCTCTTCTCCTACCCCCACACTGTTCTGACCTCTCTGGTCTTTCAGCTTCTTGAACATTCTAAGCTTTTTTTTTCTTTTTTTTGAGACAAGATCTTGCTCTGTGGCCCAGGTTAGAGTGCAGTGGTACGATGATAGCTTACTGCAGCCTTGACCTCCCAGGCTCAAACGATCCTCCCACTGTAGCCTTCTGAGTAGCTGAGACTGCAGGCACACACCACCACGCCTGACTGATTTTTATATTTTTTGTAGAGATGAGGTTTCACCATGTTGCCCAGACTGGTCTTGAACTCCTGGGTTCAGATGATCCTCCCTACCAGCCTTCCAAAGCACTGGGATTACAGATGTGAGCCACTGTGCCTGGCCCCTGAGCTCTTTCTTTTTAACCAATTTATTATCAAGTGTTTAAGGTATTCAAAAATGAATAGACTCCTCCCCACCACTGTATTCATGACTAGCTCCTTCTTTTAGGTGTCTGCTCAGTATCAGATACTCAGAGGATCCTTCCCTGCTTGATCTAAAGTTGGTCACCGCCTCTGATATGTTTTATCTCAGCCCTTTTTAGTTTCCCATAGGACCTCATACCTATGAAGCTTGGTACCTGGTATACAAAACACTTGTTGAGAAGTGGAATAGTATTTTCTTGGGGGCTGTGTGAGTCACCTCTTTTTTTTTTTTTTTTTTTTGAGACGGAGTCTCGCTCTGTTGCCCAGGCTGGAGTGCAGTGTCACAATCTCAGCTCACTGCAAGCTCCGCCTCCCGGGTTGACGCCCTTCTCCTGCCTCAGCCTCCCGAGTAGCTGGGACTACAGGCGCCCGCCACCACGCCCAGCTAATTTTTTTTTTTTTTTTTTGAGACGGAGTCTCACTCTGTTGCCCAGGCTGGAGTGCAATGGTGCGATCTCGGTTCTTGCAACCTCTGCCTTCTGGGTTCAAGCAATTCTCCTGCCTCAGCCTCCCGAGTAGCTGGGGTTACAGGCATGCGCCACCAGGCCCAGCTAATTTTTGTATTTTTAGTAGAGACGGGGTTTCACCATGTTGGTCAGGCTGGTCTCAAACTCCTGACCTCGTGATCTGCCCGCCTCAGCTTCCCAAAGTGCTGAGATTACAGGCGTGAGCCACTGCGCCCGGCGGGTCACCTCTTGTATTACAGTGGCATTCTTTATTTTTTTAGTTTAAGAGACAGGGTCTTGCTTTGTCACTTGGGCTGGAGTGCAGGTGGTATGATCATAGCTCACTGCAGCCTCAAACTCCTGGACTCAAGTGCTTCTCCAATGCAGTGGTATTCTTTACCTGAACCAGTGTACATTGTGAAGCTCTGGAGCCCCTGCTTTCTCCACTTGTTACACTTGTTAGCCTTTATTTATTTATTTATTTTTTATTTTTTATTTATTTATTTATTTTTTGAGACGGAGTCTTGCCCTGTGGCCCAGGCTGGAGTGCAGTGGTGTGATCTCGGCTCACTGCAACCTCCGCCTCCCGGGTTCAAGCAGTTCTTTGCCTCAGCCTCCTGAGTAGCTGGGATTACAGGCACCCACCACCATGCCTGGCTAATTTTTGTATTTTTAGTAGAGACAGGGTTTCACCATCTTGGTCAGGCTGGTCTTGAACTCCCAACCTCATGACCCACCTGCCTCGGCCTCCCAAAGTGTTGGGATTACAGGCGTGAGCCACTGCACCTGGCCGAGCCTTTCTTAATCGTATCCCTCATCAATGAAATGGTAGGAAGCCAATCTGTTTTACAGGTATGGTTGGTAGAAGGGAAAAATGAAGAGACCTTTGTACAAGCCTTTGCAGAGATCTTGGGACTCAGTGGTGAGCTCCCTGCCACCACCTCCTGTGTCCTTACAGGAGTAGGAGATTCTATAGTCTTAGAGAATGAAGGTGATACCCCGATACCCCAAGCCTGGTTAGAGAAATTAATGACCCTTATTGGAGCCTGTGGGGAGGATAGTTGGGAAATTGTTGGTAGGTTCATGTTGGCTTTTTTTTTTTTTTGAGACAGAATCTTGCTCTCTCCCCCAGGTTGGGGTGCAATGGCATGATCTTGGCCCACTGCAACCTCTGCCTCCTGGGCTTAAGTGATCCTCCCACCTCAGCATTCCCAAGTAGCTGGTACTACAGACGCATGCCACCAGGCCCAGCTAATTTTTGTATTTTGTGTAAGAGACAGAGTTTCACCATGTCTCCCGGGCTGGTCTTGATCTCCTGGGCTCAAGCGATCCACCTGCCTCGGCCTCCCAAAGGTCTGGGATTACAGGTGTGAGCCACCGTGCTTGCCTTTGTTGACTCTTTATTGAACATCTACTCTCCCTGCAGAAACTGCAGGATAAGCCACCCTTAAAACCAATTTAACTGGCCTTTCTGGGGCTTGGACCTTCCTCCTGGGATTGCTGGGTTAATGTTGAGCCTGTCTGTGGGCTATAGGCTCTCAGAGAACAAGCGTGCATCTGCAATGACTAGTGCTGCACCTGTCATACAGGTTTGTAGAAAATATTTAAGCTGTGAATGAACAAAAGGACCTTATCAGCTATTTTCTTTCAATTCTTTTTGATTTTTCTGTCATCTTATTCTTGAGACTTTTATCCCTCCTACCCCTCTGTACAGCAGATTGCACATATAAAGATGAAATAAATAGATGTCCATTGGGCAAAACAATACAGACAAGAGGTGACACAGCTAGGGAAGGACAGTCCAGTGTCTGATGAAGTGCCAGAAGGGGCTCAGGGGGAGCATGGAATGGAGCTGGAACTGCCAGGTCAGTCACCTCTTCTAGTGAAGCCTACAGAGAGACGTGAGCTCCAAGTAAGACAACACAAGGAACAAAACATACAACTGAACAGCAACTTCCAAGGGTCTGGAGAGGTCTTCAGAAGGATAGGGAGTGCCCTTAAACTTGCAAGCCCAGATTCTGCCTGTGGGTCATAGTCCTTGCCATAGGCAGAAGCCAGTGAGTCAGCCTTGGCTGAGCTTTTTCTGTGGCTTTTCCCACTTACAGCTCTGTGCCTTTCTGGTGCAGTTCCAGCCCTTGTTTTCCAGCTTCATAGCCTGGTTGTCACCTAAGTGGCTGCACTGGCTTACAGGTGTCTGTGTATAACCTATTGCTAGAATGTCCATTCCTTGAGGCTAGGGGCCCTGTCTGTCCCTCTCTTCACATTCATAGCCCCAGTACCCCATAGGGCTGCTCCTGATGGGCAAATGGGAAGTGGTTGTTGAGCCTCTAGGCCAGTCGTGACAGTGACCTGAGGAGACTTGAGCCCTCAGTCATCTGCTCAGGAGTTCAGGGCTTTCTCAACAGCAGCTGACATGCAGCAGGCATGCTATGCCAAGCCCTGTTTCAGGAGTTGACAGATATTGACTCATCCCCTCTTCATGCTTGCTTTGTCAGTAGATGTACATGTTACTCCCATTTATAAGATGAGGAAAATGAGGCCTAGAGGAGAGGCCACTGCTGCTTAGAGTTACTCTACATGTTGTAAATCAGGGTGTCCAGTCTTTTGGCTTCCCTGGGCCACGTAGAAAGAGGAATTGTTTTGGGCCACACATAAGATACACTAACACTAATGATAGCTGATGAGCTGAAAAAATAAATCGCCAAAAAATCTCATAATAAAGTTTATGAAGGCGGGGCACAGTGGCTCACGCCCGTAATCCTAGCACTTTGGGAGGCTAAGGTGGGTGGATTGCTTGAGGTCAGGAGTTTGAGACCAGCCTGGGCAACATGGTGAAACCCTGTCTCCACTAAAAATACAAAAATTAGCTGGGCGTGGTGGCGGGCACCTGTAGTCCCAGTGGGGAGGCTGAGGCAGGAGAATCGCTTAAACCCGGGAGGCAGAGGTTGCAATGAGCCAAGGTCGCGCCATTGCACTCCAGCCTGGCGACAGAGTGAGACTCAGTCTCAAGAAAAAAAAATATATATATAGACCAACCTGGCCAACATAATAAAACCCCGGTCTCTACTAAAAATACAAAAATTAGCCGGGCATAGTGGTGCACACCTGTAGTCCCAGCTACTTGGGAGGCTGAGGCAGGAGAATCGCTTGAACCTGAGAGGCGGAGGTTGCAGTGAATCAAGATCACGCCACTTCACTCCAGCCTGGGTGACAGAGCAAGACTCTGTCTCAAAAAAAAAAAAAATTAAAAATAAATAAGTAGGTTGGGCACGGTGGCTCACGCCTGTAATCCCAGCACTTTGGAAGGCTGAGGCGGGCAGATCACCTGAGGTCAGGAGTTCCAGACCAGCCTCAACATGGAGAAACCCCGTCTCTACTAAAAATACAAAATTAGCTGGGCATGGTGATGCATGCCTGTAATCCCAGCTACTCAGGAGGCGCTGAGGCAGGAGAATTGCTTGAACCTGGGAGGCGGAGGTTGCGGTGAGCTGAGATCACGCCATTGCACTCCAGCCTGGGCAACAAGAGCGAAACTCCGTCTCAATAAATAATAATAATAATAATAATAATAATAAATAAGTAAATAAGTGAATGGTTGCTGAACCACAGCAGGACAAGACAGACAAACCCCTTTTTTTGTTTTTGTTTTTTGGACCCTAACAGCAGAGGAAGAGCCAGCCAGCAAGCCCCTTTTGATCTTTGGCCTCTGCCAACCAGTACCCCCCCAGACGTTAACCCCCAGCCCTACCAGTTCCCTTTTGTTAGTGACCCCACATGCCTACCACAGTTGCAGGCCCCGACATCCACCCTGACCAGAGGTCTTCCAGCTGTTACTGCTGTTTGTGATGCTGTGGCTGTGGCCAGTCAAGGACCCATGCTGGGCATCCCGAGGTAGGAAGGACCATGACCACGTGATTATCTCCCTGCCACTATCATGGCAGGGCTGTGGGGTACTAGCTCCTTTTAAAGCATTCCTTGGGACAGTAATTTCTGTTAAATATCTGGAGGGCAAACATTTTAAGGAATTTTAATGAATTTTTAAAAATTCAAAGTGAAAAATTTAAATCATAAAACCAAATAGAATAAAGACCCCTATGTCCGTATACCCACCACTCTGCTTCAGTGATTATCAACTCCTGTCTCATGTACTTGACCTCCACACAATTATTACTATTTTTTGAGAAAGGGTCTTGCTATGTTGCCCAGGCTGGAGTGCAGCGGTACGATCATAGCTCACTGCAGCCTCCAACTCCTGGGCTTAAGTGATCTTCCTGCCTTAGCTTCCCAAGTAGCTGGGACTAAGGGTAGGCACCACCATGCTGGCTAATTTTCTTATTTTTTTTTTGGTAGAGACCAAGTCTTGGTTTGTTGCCTAGGTTGGTCTTGAACTCCTGGCCTCAAGTGATCCTCCTGCCTTTGCCTCCCAAAGTGTTGGATTACAGGCATGAGCCACTACGCCTGGCCCTCCCCAGTTATTTTGATGCCCAGACTGTTTTAGTGGCTGCCTACTGTCTGTGGATTATGTTCTTAGTCTTGATCCTTCATGCAGTGTCTGCACCTGCCTGCCAGTTCCTTGACCTGTGCTCCATCATACCAAGCTGGCAGTGGATCCTCAGACAATCTCAGTTCTTACTCCCTGCCCTGTGTCCAGTTTGTTTGCCTACCTAAAAGATCCTTCCTTTCCGTGGCTGAGCGGAGCAGCCCTTCTCCAAGGAGATTGGGCCTTCTGCTGCCCCCACCACCCTACTCTTTTCACTGCCCCCACCCCCGTGCTCTTTTCACAGGCTTGGTGAGGAGTTTCCAGGTTGCACTTGGTTTGTTTGAAGGCTTATCTCCTCCTAGTCTGAACTCGTCGGGCAGGAACTTGAATCAATCATTTCCTGCCTCGCAGGAGTGCTGTAGCAGGGGGATTCCTAGATCTGTCCAGTGCCAGTTTCCTGAGTACTGCTGTAGGCCCATTTCAGCTGCTGTGGTGATGGGGGCTGTCCTGAGGGGACATTCACCTCAGGTAGAGATGGCAGAAACACCACAGGAAGATGCAGGCAACCAGTCAGCTCAGCTGGGGGCACTTAAATTAGATCCATTTTTTTCTGGAAGGCCTTTTGGCAATACTGTTTATCCCAGTACCTTAAAATGTCCATTTCCTCCAAGGGCACAATCAGGAAAGTATTCAAAGCCTGATGGTGATGAGGATGCTCATTGCCACATCATTGTCTCAGGAGTGGGATTTGTGAAACAGACCAACAGTGGGAGCTTGGTTAGAGTTGTAGCTGCAGGTGATGGGCTCTGTGCTGCTGTTGACATTGACGTGAGGGACTGCCATAATGCGTCAACATCGACAAGCGCTTGTTACCAAGCAGGATGCGTGGTACAGGCTGAGTTTTATTAAACAGATGTCTTTAACTGGTATGAATGATTTTAATTTTTTCTTTGAGTTGGAGTTTCGCTCTGTCGCCCAGGCTGGCGTGCCTGGTGACCTCTCTCACCTGGGCCCTCAATGCCAGACCAGCCTTCCCAGGACGATTCCATCCTTTCCATCCCTGCAAGGGAGCTCGAGGCCCTTTCCCTTTCAGTTTGATACTGTCCTTCCAAGTTACCTTTCTTCATGTTGGCACGAGAGCTTTGTGCCACACCATGCCCTCTCTGGATGCTGTAGTGGCTGGGTCTTCCTCTGTCTCTGTGACCCTCTTCCCTGGTGAAGCTTTGACCTTGGCTTCAAACCCTCCAGATGACCCCTGATGGTTAGCTCAGCCTATGGTGGCTCCAGAGCCCTCATTGAGTGCGTCCTGACATGAACTGAACAGATTAACTATTTTTTTGCCTTGCCAACAGCATTGGAAATTCCTTGAGTGTGGGACCTGGACTCATAACTTTATGTCTCTTATAGTTAGCACAATATCTTGGCCTAGATGAAGTACTTAATAATTATATGTAGGGTTGTGGAAAGCAGTGCTGGCTTTAATTAAAGCCTGCCGTGGTTTTGTCCATCAGTGCTACCTAAACTGTTCTGAACTTCTCATTTTGAACTTTTTTCCCTCACAGCTTGTGATGGTTGATTTTCTTTTTGAGACATTTATTTATTTATTTATTTGGCAGGATCTCACTCTGTCACTCAGGCTGAAGTGCAGTGGCGTGATTGTGGCTCACTGTAACCTCCACCTCCTGGGCTCAAGTGATCCTCCCACATCAGCCTCCCAAGTAGCTGGGACCACAGGTGTGTGCCTCCATGCCCGGCTAATTTGTGTATTTTTTTGTAGAGTCAGGGTTTTGCCATGTTGTCCAGGCTTGTCTCCAACTCCTGGGCTCAAGCGATCTGCTGCCTCCGCCTCCCAAAGTGCTGGGATTACAGGTGTGAGCCACTGTGCCTGGCCCTGAGACATTTATTTAAAGACAAAGGGGAGTACAGGCTAGAGAACAGAGGGGAATAAAATAGCAGCCAAGGCATAATTACCTCTAAACCATCACCCCATAAGGGAGATGTTCACCTCAACTTTAGTAATGACTCTCTTTCTAGCCTAGGTGCAGGGCTGTTAATAGAGGCCCCGTGATTGGGTTAAGCAGCTTGAGGTGCAATAACTCCGTTATTTAGGGCAGTGAGTCCTTGGAGAAGACGCTTTACCTTCTTTCCAAGCCCCACGTCTCCTTATTTTGAGGGTGTTTTTTTTTTTTCTTGAGACAGTCTCGCTCTGTTGCCCGGGCTGGAGTGCAGTGGCCTGACCTCGGCTCACTGCAACCTCCGCCTTCCGAGTTCAAGTGATTCTTGTGCCTCAGCCTCCTGAGTAGCTGGGATTACAGGCCTGCGCCACCACACCTGGCTAATTTTTGTATTTTTATTAGAGATGGGGCTTCACCATATTGGCCAAGCTGGTCTCAAACTTCTGACCTCAGGTGATCTGCCTGCCGCATCCTCCCACAGTGCTGGGATTACAGGCGTGAGCCATTGCACCTGGCCTGAGGTTTTTATTTTGAGAATATTTCAAAGATACAGAGAGTTGCAAGCACAGTAAAAGCATTCAGGCATCCTCTTCCCTGGGATTCACCAGCTCATTCTCACTTATACCATCTTCCCATACTCCCTGGGGGCCTCCTCCTTCTGGGCTCGGTTTCCTTTTGTTTCTGTCTTTTTAATTTTATTTTTTTTTTAACTAGCCCTTCTCTTTGGCAGGATTTGTTCACTTTTAATCCTTGGCCCCAGCAGCTTCTCTGAGCTCTGTGCCTATGAATCTGGGGGAGAGATAGGGGCTCACACAAGAGTGAAGTGTGAGCTGGAGGGCTGAAGGGGAATGAGGGACATCTGGGCCAAAGGCAGGGGACCAGCAAGGCCCCCACCCCTGGAACTTCTGTTCTTCCCAGCCCACGTACCCCTTGCTTCTTCTTATGTTGGTGGGCTCTGGGGGCTGGGTGAAAGCAGTGCTTGTAGGTTAAGAAGTGACTCATCCCACGTCCCCGCTGCCCTTCTCTTCTGCTCTTTGCTCTTTCCAAGCTTCCTTTCAGTCCTCTTCATCAGACATGACCTTTGAGGAAGTGATCTGTCTGCCATATGTGAGATGGAGCCCCTGTTGTGAAGTAGAACTCAGGGTTCATCCTCAGAATCCCTGGTGGGTCACCATACGTTCTGCAAGTGCTGTCAGTCTGCTTTGATTCGTGTGAGGGAGAAGTCCCTACCAAGTGCTCTGTAGTAGGCATTCAGGCCAACCAAAGAACAGGGCAGGGTCCTGAGGCACAGGCTCAGAGCTCTTGCTTATTTCATGGGGTGTTTAAATTGAAGTATAATCCCTATCACAGTGAACGACACGCATGCCTCCAATCTTGAGTGTGCCACCAGAGAACTGTTGATACTCCCCAGATCTGCACCCAGCCAGGGCAAACTGTGCACCACTCTTCTGACTTCCATGGCCAGCGAGACATTTGGAATCTCTGTGCAATCACACTCTCTGCCATCTTTTTTTTGAGACAGGGTCTCGCCCTGTTGCCCAGGGTAGAGTGCAGTGGTGCAATCTCAGCTCACTGCAGTCTCGACCTCCTGGGCTCAAGCAATCTTCCCACCTCAGCCTCCCAAGTAGCTGGTACTACAGGTGCTCACCACTACGCCCTGCTAATTTTTGTGTTTTTTGTAGAGATGGGGTTTTGCCATGTTTCCCAGGCTGGTCTCGAACTCCTGGGCTCAAGCAGTCCACCTGCTTCAGCCTCCCAGAGTGCTGGGATTACAGGCCACTGTGCAATCGTGTGCATCATGTGTGAAATTTATCCTCATTTATCCTCACAGGCAGCAGTTGTTCTATTTTTTTTTTTTTTTTTTTTTTTTTTGAGACGGAGTCTCACTCTGTTACCCAGGCTGGAGTGCAGTAGCACAGTCTTGGCTCCCTGCAACCTCTGCCTCCTAGGTTCCAGCAATTCTCCTGCCTCAGCCTCCCGATTAGCTGGGATTACAGACATGTACCACCATGCCTAGCTAATTTTTATATTTTTAGTAGAGACTGGGTTTCACCATGTTGGCCAGGCTGGTCTTGAACTCCTGACCTCAGGGGATCCACCCACCTCGGCCTCCTGAAATGCTGGGATTACAGGCGTGAGCCACCACGCCCAGCCTGTGTTTTTTTTTTTTTGAGACAGAGTCTCTGCTCTGTCGCCCAGGCTGGAGTGCAGTGGCGCCATCTTGGCTCACTGCAAGCTCCGCCTCCTGGGTTCACACCATTCTCCTGCCTCAGCCTCCTGAGTAGCTCAGACTACAGGTGCCCCCTGCCACACCCGGCTAATTTTTTTTTTTTTTTTGTATTTTTTTTAGTAGAGATGGGGTTTCACCATGTTAGCCAGGATGGTCTCCATCTCCTGACCCCGTGATCCCCCTGCCTCAGCCTCCCAAAATTCTGGGATTACAGGCATGAGCCACCACTCCCGGCCTTATTTATTTATTTATTTATTTATTTCTGAGACAGAGTCTTTCTCTGTTGCCTAGGCTGGAGTGCGGTGGCTCAGTCTCACCTCACTGCAGCCTCCGCCTCCGGGGTTCACGTGATTCTCCCACCTCGGCCTCCAGAGTAGCTGGGACTACAGGTGTGCACCACCATGCCTGGCTAATTTTTGTGTTTTTAGTAGAGATGGGGTTTCGCCGTGTTGAGCAGGCTGATGTTGAACTCCTGACCTCATGTGATCCACCCGCCTTGGCCTACCAAAATACTGGGATTATAGGCGTGAGCCACCGTGCCCAGCCTGTTCTTGTTTATGACATGTTATTCCATGGAGGACTCTGTTCCAGATAACTCTTTTATTTTGTGCCTAATGAACTTTGGTGTTAGTTCCAGGTGTTGGCTACATGAAGGCAACCCCAGGAATGGCTTTGGTCATGTCTTCTGGTAAATATATGCACTTAATTCTCTGGGCTGTGCACCTAGAAGTTAAATAGAGGACTGGGTCAGGGGATTTGTCTCTTAGCATGTTCTGCTGAACACTGTTCCCAAGTGGTACCAGTTTATGTTCCCACCAGCAAAATGTGAGGGAGTTCCACTTGCTAGACATCCTTGCCAACACCTGGTATTGTCAAGGAACCTGTCTATAACAGGCACTCTTGTTGATTTTGAATGCACACTGAAATTTACTGGGTGCAGTGACAGTAGGAATGGAAAGGATGATTAAAAAAGAAAAAAAGGAATGGAAAGGCTGATCTAGGAGGGAGGGAGCTCATAAGGAAATAAGTGGTAGGATTTGGTGATTCCATGTGTGAATGCTCGTGTTCCGTGTGCATGCGCATATGAGCTTGCAGGAGGAAGGGAGGAGGGAGCCACTGGTATGCACTCCACCAGTTCTCCTGCCGCAGCCTCTCTACTGATCTGAGGGCTGGGTGTAAGGTGATGATGTGGGGAGTGGGTGCGGGTGAAATTTCCAGCAGTCAGTGGGAGATGGGGGAAGCAAACCTGGGAAGAGCAGCCTGCTGCAGGAGCAAGTGGGTGGGTCGTCCTGGAGGCTAGATGAAACCCGTCTGCCTAGGTGGCGATGGCAGAAGGGGCAGAGCAGAGCAGGGCTGTGGTGGGCAGAGCAGATGTGAAGGAAGACTGTGGGATGAGAGGATGGGGCACAGTAGAGCCCCATCAGCCTCCAGTCACAGCAGCCCCGGTCCCGTCTCTCCCTCCTGTTTTGGTCAGTACCTTCAGGACTTGTGGGTGTAGTACTTCATTCCATTCCGGATAACATTGTAGAAGACTGAAAAACAGGAAAGTGTTTTCCATACTCTCTCCAGAGCTGGCTGTTACTGACATATTGATATATTTCCACCAGTCCTGTGTGTGCTTATAGCTTGATATGTATGCATTTTAAATATGTAAATATATATACACATGTATTTTTAAAGTGAAACTAGGCTGAGACTGTGAGTTCAGTTTTGAGTTATAGGTTTCCCATGGCTTAGGTTGTGTTCTGTCCCTGGATGGAGTCTGGGTGGGACCTGCATGCTCACAGCCCAGGTTCACATGAGGTGTGGATCATGCACAGTCATCCCACGGGCTTGAGAAAAGCATTTGACTTCCTTTAAAAAAAAAAAAAAAAAAAAGTTCATTATGGACTTTTTCAAGTGTTCCCAGAAGTAGAGATAATAGAAAAATGGTCTCCCAACTACTTTGAGAGTTAGCAACATATGGCCAGTGTTGCTTCACCCACCCTTCCTCATCACCTCCTGGACTATTTTAAATCACATCCCAGACACCGGATGATTTCAACTATGAGTACTTGAGTGCAGATCTCTAAAAGATCGAGCTTCCCCACCCCCACCAAATACCACAGAGCCATGTGAGATCAGCATTTGGGTTGGCAGATCTCCTCCTTGCCACATGCTTGCCTGGTGGTGAATGGGACACTTTCAGGCTAGACCTAGGGGAGCCCCAGGCCAGCATCAGGACAGAGATCTCGAGGCCTTTCCAGCTCTGCTGGTTCTTCAGAAGTCAAACCAACAGATTGGAGTATGTGAAGGAAGCTCGTGTATTCTTCTGAACTAGCTTGGACAACAGTACACAGTTTGAAGGGCAGCAGCCTTTTCTGCGGTTAGTTCTTTCAATGATCTTGTTTACTGGGAGTTGAGAGATCTTGAGGATAGAGGCAAGAAAGCGTCATCAAGCAGCCCAGAGGGGTGTACAGTGTTTGAAGTCTCCTGTGTTGGTATGATTCGAGATTTTCTTTCTGCAAGACCAAAATACCCATCCCTACATGTGGGTGGAGAGTTAAATTCTGAAGTATATATTTTTATCTTGTTAAAAAAACACTTTTATGTTTCTTTAAAAAGTAAAAGAACCAGAATGTAGAAGTTTCAGTAAAGGAAAAAGTTGCAGACTGTTGGGATACAGTTTGACAAATGTGCTCCCAGCTGCCTGAGAGATGGAGAGGCCAGATGTTTGCTTTGGTTATACTGATGACTGAACAATTGGTATCTCATCATTTCCTGCCTTAGAGATGAAACCACCTGGGCACTGGGGCAGTAAATTGGCTGCAGGATTGGAAGAAGTCCAAGGACAGTGTGGGATGCCACCCTGTAGCTGTCTAGAGACCTAGTGAAGGTCAGAAGGCTGGATGAGAACAAGCCCTGCACTGATAGAGGACAGGGAAGGGGCTTTTCTGGCTGGGAGTGTGGTGAGGCATTTGAGCTGCAGCCAGAAAGCACCTCTCAGATTGGTGGGGGTTGGGGTGGGGATGGGAGGAACTGCTTTGCCTGTGCTTTTGGCCTAACTCATCCTGAGGTCCCTTCCAACTCCATCCATACTCTGACTGTGGGGCCACTTGCAGAAGGAATATGTGGCAGGGTTTTGTTTTGTTTTGTTTTGTTTTGTTGTTTTTGTTTTGAGACGGAGTCTAGCTCTGTCACCCAGGCTGGAGTGCAGTGGCACGATCTCGGCTAACTGCAACCTCCACCTCCCGGGTTCAGGCGATTCTCCTGCCTCAGCCTCTGGAGTTGCTGGGCATACAGGCGCCTGCCATCATGCCCAGCTAATTTTTGTATTTTTAGTAGAGACGGGATTTAGTAGAGATGGGGTTTCGAACTCCTGACCTTGTGATCCGCCCGCCTCGGCCTCCCAAAGTCCTGGGATTATAAGCGTGAGCCACTGTTCCCTGGCCTGTGGCAGTGTTTTGAGACTCTCCTGGGGGTCCAAATTGCTAATAGAAGAGACGCTTCCTGTCCCTGTGTTGACTGAGACAGGAAGGTTTAGATAGGTGAAAGTGGTCTGGGCACAGTTGCTCACACCTATAATCCAGCACTTTGGGAGGCCAAGTGGGAGAATCGCTTGATGCCAGGAGTTCAAGACTAGCTTGGGCAACATAGTGAGATCCTGTCTCTATAAAAAATAATTTTAAAAAATTAGCTAGGCCTGTAGTCCCAGCTACTCGGGAGACTGAGGAGGGAGGATTGCTTGAGCCTAGGAGTTGGAGGCTGCAGTGAGCTATGATTGCGCCACCATACTCCACCCTGGGTGACACAGAGAGCCTGTCTCAAAAACAAAAAAAAAGAAAGGTGAACATGAGGTTTTGTTTTTTGTTTTTTTTTTTGACATAGTTTTGCCCTGTCCCACAGGCGTGGGCCACTACACCCGGCTAATTTTTTGTATTTTTAGTGGAGATGGGGTTTCGCCATGTTGGCCAGGCTGGTCTCGAACTCCTGGCCTCTCAAGTGATCCACCCACCTTGGTCTCCCAAAGTTTTGGGATTACAGACATGAGCCATTGAGCCTGGCCGAACATGACCTTTCTCTTTTTTTTTTTTTTTTTTGAGATGGAGTTTCACTCTTGTTGCCCAGGCTGGAGTACAGTGGCGCGATCTCGGCTCACTGCAACCTCCTCCTCCCGGGTTCAAGTGATTCTCCTGCCTCAGCCTCCTGAGTAGCAGAGATTACAGGCATGCACCACCACGCCTGGCTAATTTTGTATTTTTAGTAGAGACGGAGTTTCTCCATGTTGGTCAGAGTGGTCTCAAACTCCCCACCTCAGGTGATCCACCTATCTCAGCCTCCCAAAGTGTTGGGATTACAGGTGTGAGCCACTGCACCCGGCCACATGACCCTTCTTAATAGCTATTCACTGAGTATTTCTCTGCAACACTCTTTATGTGCATTTTGTCATTTAATTTTAATTTTATTTTATTTTATTTTATTTATTTATTTATTTATTTTTTTGAGACAGGGTCTTACTCTTTCACCCAGGCTATAGTGTAGTGGCACGATTTTGGCTCACTGCAGCCTCGGCCTCCTGGGCTCAAGAAATCCTCCCACCTCAGCCCCCGAGTTGCTGGGACTACAGGCATGCACCACTATGACTGGCTAAGTTTTTGTATTTTTTGTAGAGATGGAGTTTCACTGTATTGCCCAGGCCAATCTTGAATCTTGAACTCCTGGGCTCAAGCATGAGCCACCACACTCGGCCTCATTTAATTTTTAATTACTTTAAATTTTATCAACATAATATATCACATAAACTAAAAAGACAAGAAACTACCGTGGTTCCCATTCTGCCAATTCTCCCCAGAGGTAGCAACTGCCTTTGCATTTGAGCTTTCTTCCGGCATATACCTCTGATTCTAGGTAATAGGCACATGCTGCTTTGCAACTTGGCGTTTTACAAATTATCTGTTGGCTTGCTCTGTAGCTCCCTTCCATTGCCATTATCTCTGCTTCTCCTCCCTCATTCTTCCAGTATTCTACTTTCTGCATAAATCAGTAATGAATGTTTACATTTTCTGCCTACACAAATGATATTCACAGCTGAGCATAGTGGTGTACTGCAATTGCTTGTTATTTTTTTCCAAGGAGAGAATTGCCTTTTGAACACTATGCCCAGTTTTCTGTGTATCTATTCCTGTTCTTCCTTTATTTTCCGGTTGCCTCTCAGTACAGTTATCTTCAGGCTCATTGCTAGTGGGCTGTCAGTTTCAGTTCAAACCCCTGGCCTCAAGTGATCCATCCACCTCAGCCTCCCAAAGGAGGTGGGCGGTGACCCTCTTGGACCTCCCTTCTGGAACCCCCTAGGCAGGGGCCGCAGGCGTGGTGTGACAGCCCTCAGCGTGCTTGTCTGTTGTTTCTCTGTCCAGACTAGGACTGTTGTTCTCCTTTGTCGGGTCCCTTGTTTTCTATATCCTGTGTCTCATACTTTGTGATTTATTCCCTCATTCTGCTAGCTTCCTGAGAAGGGACTCCTGGGAATTAACTTTCTGGAGACCATGCCAGTTTGAGTGCATCTAGGCCCCCTGGTGGGACATGCTAACTGGGGAATTTAAAATGATGTCACACTGCGCTGCCCTTGTGCTGGCTTGTGCTTCTGTCTCCTGAGGTGCTAGCTCTCAGCCTCACGTGACTTGTCTTGATCCCTAAACCCAAGTCCTGCTCTACTTGGGAAGTTCCTTTGAGTCATTTCAGGGGAATTTCACTCCCTACACTTCCTGTGCTGGAGTGTTTAATGTTCACTCTTTGGGCCTCTAGTTTTATCTTTTATCTCCTGTTTTCTATCTCTTTTACTTTTAGCTTTGCTCTCTAAGTGATTTCCTCAATTTTGTCTTTGACCTTTCACTGCTAACATGCTTTTATTTCCAAGAACTCCTTTTTTTCCTTTTTTGTAATCTGACTTTTCCCTTTTTATAGCACCCATTCCTGTTAAATGGATACAATGTAGTATAATATTTATATATATTATAATAAATTCTACTGTTTTTTTGATAAATTTTCACTTTATTGCCCAGGCTGGAATGCAGTGATGTGTTCATGGCTCACTGTGGCCTCGAACTCCTGGGCTCAAGTGATCCTCCCACCTCAGCCTCCCCAGTGGCTGGGACTGCAGGCATGCACCACCACTCCTGGCAAATATTTTTATTTTTCGTAGAGATGGGATCTTGTGATGTTGCCCAGGCTGGTCTCAAACTCCTGACTTCAGCTGGACGCAGTGGCTCACACCTGTAATCCCAGCACTTTTGGGAGGCCAAGGGCAGGTGGATCACAAGGTCAGGAGTTCGAGACTAGCCTGGTCAATATGGTGAAACCCTGTCTCTACTAAAAATCAAAAATTAGCTGGGCATGATGGCGCGCGCCTATAGTCCCAGCTACTCAGGAGGCTGAGGCAGAAGAATCACTTGAACCTGGGACGCAGAGGTTGCAGTGAGCCGAGATTGTGCCACTGCACTCCAGCCTGGGCGACAGAGCGAGACTCCGTCTCAAAAAAAAAAAAAATCAAACTCCTGACCTCAAGTCTTCCTCTCACCTCAGCCTCTGAAAGTACTGAGATTACAGGTGTGAACCACTGCACCTGGCCTAATAAATTCTACATTTCCTTCTTCTTGCTGAATTTCTGTTACCGCTAAATTACTCTTTTCTTGTGGGGTCTTTATTGGCCATGTTACAGCGTCTGGCTGCCGTTGGCTGGTTGCTCACTCTGAGAGGGGCCCTCCAAAGCCTAGGAATTTCTTCCAGCACATGGAGCTTGTCAACTGGTAACTTCATTGAAGGCTCATCTGGCTGCAGATTCTGAGTCCTTCCTCCAGAACAGTAGTCCCCAACCTTTTTGGCACCAGGGACCGGTTTCACAGAAGACAGTTTTTCTACAGACTGGCAGATGAGGATGGTTTCAGGATGAAATTGTTCCACCTCAGATCATCAGGCATTAGATTCTCATAAGGAGCATGCGACCTGGATCCCTCACATGCACAGTTTACAGTGGGGTTCGTGCTCCTATGAGAATCTGATGCCACCACTTATCTGACAGGAGGCAGAGCTCAGGTGGTAATGCTTGCACACCCTCTGCTCACCTACTGCTGTGAGGCCTGGTTCCTAACAGCCCACAGACCTGTACTGGTCTGTGGCCCAGGGGTTGGGGACCCTGCCCTAGAGCATGGTCTTTCAGACACCGGGATGTGGGTGAAGACCTGGCTGCCAGCCTGCTGCTCACTGGGATGGAGGAGTCTGATGGGTCAGTGGGTCTCGGCAGTTAGCGTGCATCGATCTAGTCACTTAGACCAGAGCACAGATGACCATACAGCCCACCTCTCTCAGTGTCCTACCTGTGCCTTTTCAACTGGGTGGATTGGCCACCTAGTCCAGTGACTATCCGTTTCATGCTTTTCCAGAGAGGAAACCTCCTGTGGTCACCTGGTGCCGGAGTAGCTACCCACAGTGTGAAGTTGGGGTGTGAGGGATGCAGGGATAGCTTTCACCCTCTGTCCCAGAGCACGTGGTGCAGCCTGGCCTCAACCTGGCAAAGACCTAGTGCTATCACTGGGTGGGCGCACCCCCTCCTCACTGTTACTTAGAACTCTGGTTTCTTGGTCCTCTTGCTGTGTACATTACCACTGGACCATCAGCTTTCCAGCTTCTAAAAGGCTGTTGAGACCACCATTTCCATTCTTCCTGTTTTTTTTTTCTGTGGTTTTAGTCAGGTTTTAAGATGGAAGGGAATTAAATATGCAGGTTTTGTTCCTCATTTCAACTTGGAGGTTCATATCTGTTATTTATTTATTTATTTATTTATTTAGAGACAGAGTCTCACTCTGTTACCCAGGCTGGAGTGCAGTGGTGCTATCTCAGCTCACTGCAACCTCCTCCTCCCTGGTTCAAGCGATTCTTTTGCCTCAGCTTCCCAAGTAGCTGGGATTACAGCCACACACCACCATGCCCAGCTACTTTTTATATTTATATATATATTTTTTTGAGACAGAGTTTTACTCTTGTCACCCAGGCTGGAGTGCAATGGCTTGATCTTGGCTCACTGTAACCTTCACCTCCTGGGTTCAAGTGATTCTCCTGCCTCAGCCTCCCAAGTAACTGGGATTATAGTGCACGCCATCATGCCTGGCTGATTTTTGTATTTTTATTTTTTATTTTTGAGACAGAGTTTCACTCTTGTTGCTCAGGCTGGAGTGCAGTGGCGGGATCTTGGCTCATTACAACCTCTGCCTCCCGGGTTCAAGCCATTCTCCTACCTCAGCCTCCCGAGTAGCTGGGATTGCAGGCGCCCACCACCTTGCTCGGCTAATTTTTGTATTTTTAGTAGAGATGGAGTTTCACCATGTTGGCCAGTCTGGTCTCGAACTCCGGACCTCAGGTGATCCACCTGCCTTGGCCTCCCAAAGTGCTGGGATTACAGGCGTGAGCCACTGTGCCCAGCTAATTTTTGTATTTTTAGTAGAGATGTTTCACCATGTTGGCCAGGCTGGTCTCGAACTCCTGACCTCAAGTGATCCACCTGCCTCCGCCTCCCAGAGTGCTGGGATTACAGGCGTGAACCACCACATCTAGTACAAATCTTTTTTTTAATATGGGAAAATATTTTTTCCTTTATAGTGTCTGCTTCTGGTGACATGCTTAGGAAACCATCATCCTGATATTGTATAACTGTCCTTCTGTTGTCTTTTGGTCCTCTGTGATTTAGCTTTTAAACACATAGGGTAAAGGGTCCCACATACAAGCTTGTGGGCTCCTGTCCCAGGTGGGCAAGCAGGCTGCACACACAGGCAGCAATTTACTAGGAGGCTTCTTGGGTGGGGTGAAGTGGAGATGCCAAAAATTTATTCTGCCCTATGAGAGTTCACTTGATTGATAGATGTTGTGTTTCTCAAAATTAGAAGAAACTCACAGAAGTTTCCTTCGAGCAGAACATAAATCGGCTGAGAGGAATCATCCTGTCCCCCTGAGGTCAGGAGGGTGAGTCTGTGCCCCAGGGAGGAACGCACCTTCCTGCTTTAGACACCAGCAGAGGACAGAGGAGCTGGCTGTCCTGGGAATTCATGCCCTCATTCAGCAATGGGAAAGTAGTTAGACCAGGGAAGGGGGCCTGGCAGTGTGGGAGGGGGAGCAGTGGTAAAGAGGATGGGGTCAGGGGAGAGGCCTCATTGAGAGGGGAGAGGGTCCTTGGTGGGAACTAGGGCGGGTGTGGAAGGAAGAGTCAGGGTGTGGAGCAGAGCAGAGCGGGAGTTGGGATGGGGAGGCCAGTTCATGCCTCATCAACATGCCTGTGTGAGTGTCCTTCCTGTGGGCTGTGGAGCTGGCCTCAGGGTACACTGCAGGTGACTCAGAGCTCCAGTGGGAGGGTGGCTCTGCCTGAGGGAGCTGCACATGCTCATTGGTCCATCGTCTGCTGAGGAGGGGGCGACAATAACCTCAACACATGGCGGAGGTGTTTTGGGATGCTGTCCTATTGCACATTTGGGCAGGTTGTTGCCTGACTTATTTCTTTAACGCATACCTAGCACTTCCTGTATGTCCAGTGCCTTATAATATTAACTACTATCATCCTCAGGGCTACCCGTGAGGTCGGCACTGTCCCCACCCTTTGTGCAAAGGAAGGATAGGGAGGCGCTGCCAGATGGATTGAGGGCAGACCAGGGCAGCTTGCCTCAGGCCTCCCTGGCCTTAGCAGGCTTTGAGTTTGATGCCCTGTGCTCCTTCCCTAGGAAGCTCAGTTTGCCAATTTTTTGCTTTATCTTAGTCTCATTCAGATTACAAGGACTGGGACTGGACTCCTGTTGCCAGTTTCTCAATTTGGAATAGGAAGGAGGTGAGGAACAACAGGCCCATGCTGGGCAGAAGCCCTGCAGAACAGGCCAACAGTGGGCCTGTCATCACTGCCTGGCCCTGTCTGTGCACCTTCATCCTGGCCACAGCCTCTCAGAGCCCCTCCTTTATGAAGAGGCCACGCTTTAGGGGAGGAGTGCCTCTCCCAAGACCCAGAGCTGGTGAGTGGCTAGGTTGGAATTTGAGCCCAGGCCCCTCCTCCCCTGTCTGCTTCCTGCCAGGCCCAGCTGCCTGCCCCAGCACACGCCTTCCCCCAGGCACCCTGGCCTCCACTGCCAGGACGTGCTTGTTTGAGGCCTGGTTTCCCCCATGGCTGCCACGCTGATTCTCCGTTCTGCACGTCGTGTCCCATCAAAATGCCTGACAGTACCACTCCTTGTGTTAAAAAGAGCCAGTTATTTTGCCTGGCAGTGATGACTGCCCGCTGCACACAAAAGTGGACACCGTTGTCTCTGCTCTCAGGGTGTTCTTGGTATAGTGGGGCTGGCACACAGAAACCAGAGATTCCTCCAGGAAGTGCCACAGACATGGGTGAGGTAGCTACAGGGTTTCTGTGCAGCCGACAGCAGGGGTGCCTGGGTGGGAGCAGGGTGGGAAGC